>NC_134139.1:17500-617500 GCF_033958435.1 Carettochelys insculpta | reverse complement strand
TCTGTAACTCTAGTCACCTTAGGAAAGACCGTACTGGGTCAGACTCATGGTGCATCTAACCCTGTATCTGGTCTTCACAGTGGCCAATGCCAAGTATGTCAAAAGAATGAACAGAACAGTGCAATCTTTGAGTGATCCATCACCTGTCATCCTTTCCTAATATCTGGCAATCAGAGGCTGAGGAACACCGAAGCACAGGGTTGCCTCTTTGAGCATGTTATCTAATAATTTTTTAAACACAGTTATACTTTTGGCATTCATAATAACCCTGGCAATGCGATCCCAAGGGCCACTGTGTTGTGTGCAGAAGTATTTCCTTATGGTGCACATCAGGTGTAGTGGACAGGAACTATGTGCAGGAGAACCATCCTTCTAGACATATTTTCTGAGTTGTTTCAAAATGCACCAATGTACCAGACTCCTCTTGTGACCCAACCTGCACAATTCAGCACTGATGCATGCACATTCTGTCCCAGCAAACACACACTCTTCTTTTGGCATGTCACATGATGGTGCCTCTGACCTGCTCCTGCTGTTTCCCAGTGATTCCATTCAGCTGCATCTAACACAGTGAACACAATTGGGGTACAAGCCTGAGACAACCCAAACCACAGAGGTTCTCTTCATCTGTCCTCATGTCTACTCACTATCACACTCCCTACTAACCTAAGTATTGCAGAGCTCAGATTGTATTTAGTGGGGGTGTATGTACCTTAACTCTATTTCCTGGTTCTTACCAGCTCAAGTGGAGCTGAATATCTGGCACTGCTGAATAACCTTAATGGTGTGCTATCAGAGTTTTTAGCACCTACTTTACTCAAAGATGACCTTCAAAACTTTCTCCATTCACTTTTTCAGCTTATGAGACTCCTAGTTCACGAAGATCCACTTCAGACTCCTATATTTTTGTCAATAGCTCTGTTTTCATGATTTCATCATATTAAAGCCAGTGGCTCAGAATCCCACCCCCTCACAGGAAAAAAACTGATGGAGAAAGACTTGGCAGAACTGTTCTTGCTGAAATTTGCCAAACAGATAAATATCAGAATGCTGCTGACACTCCACGGGGAAAATTTCAATTTAAATGATTAAAGTTGGCAAAGTTGCAAATGAAAAAATGGCCACATAGTGGAAAGCATTGGGCAGCTTTATCTCTTGGTGTTGCTACCTACTCTTCCCAGAGTTGCCGACAGTGTTGTCCAGTGGTTCAAGAGGCCCAGAGTTCCAGTCACCACCACTGCTGCTTCAGCAGTGGTGGCAGCCAGAGCTCTGAGCCTTTGTGAACTGCTCTGCTACTCAAAGCAGCTGTGGGAGGGAAGGCTGAATGCCCTAGTCCCCACCCCTTCCACCCTTGGCCCAGCCATTTCCAGGCACAAAGCTGGGTCCCCCTCCCACCTTGCCCCAGGTCCCATGGTGGCTCTATCTGTAATATGCCAGAGGAACCTGGGAGGATATTTTGAAAGGTGCAAAAGATGGATGTGCACCTATGCTCCGTGTCTTTGCAAATTTCCCTCCTGAGTCCCAGGGCTTCAGATCATAAGCCAGACAAACTGACGGGGTTAGGAGAGAACTTCCCCTCTGGGCAGCTTTGGTCTACAATTGTCTATTTGAGGTTACTGATGCTGGTTACTGTCAGACTCTTCTGGACTTGATTCATGGTCGTAATTCCTATGTACCTATTTTGCACAGCACCAGTGACTCTCTTCTTCCTCTGTTCTAATTAAAGAACAAACTAGCCCTTTCAATCTCTCTCTGCACGCACACCATGCCATCTCTGTGCTACTCATCATGAGCATGGGCTTAGCGCAGGCTCAATTTACTTCATCATCTGCCACAGCTTCTCCTGCTGCTGTGACCTGCATGGTGAGTTTGTGCAAAGCAATTAAAAAATGTGAAAACTTTCACAGAGAAAAACTGACAAAAAATGTAACTAGGGCAAAAATGACCATGTAAGGGAAAGGAGTGGGGAAAAACCAGCCTCTTTTGCCAGATCAGCTGGTGTAATGGGGGTGTCTTTACTGGAATGGTGCTCGGATGTCCAGTCTGCTCCCTTTGATGTTAATCACCTTGGTTGCATACATGTCCCATCTTTGGCCAGCAGTGTAAACTCTGCAGTTAGCCAACACCGTGGGCCTCGGAGAGCCTCCAAGAACCACAAATCAAGCGAGGTACGAAGGCACTGAAGCGAGGTTTATTGTCAATAATGCATGGGCTCCAACACCCTCATGTGTCTTCAGTATGACTCACCAGTTTACATTGGCACATGCATACGCCGTGACAATGGACGCAACTCAGTTGACAGCAAGGGAGCTCCGTCATCCCCTAGGTTACTCGGCACAGCCTTTGTTACCCATACTTTTATATACAGGTATAAAAAAGTTGCATATTCAGGTACAACCCCTTCTTGGTAATAAATTGACACCCCCCCCCAATGTAACTAAATCTACCCATTTACTTGGGCGATAATCGTGGTACCATCCATACAACACTATCCATCATGCCGTCATTATGACCTGTTCCTGAACTTGGGTCAGAATGTACCTGGTGCTAAGCTGTCTTCTGTGGGGAGGGAATGGGGAGTCCACGGTACCAAGCAGGATGTTTATATGAATCGCTGAGTGCCTGGTGCTGGGTGCTTTAAGGTGTTTTTATGAGCTTTCAGGCCCTGTGACTTATCAGCCCTGTCTCCTGCTGCATCCCTGTGAGCAGAATCTACCTAGCTCAGTTTTTGCTTTAACCCTCCATTGTCCAGACTTGAGACCTTTAGCTTTGAAGTATGTTAACAAAACACTGACTGTTGTTCTAGGCCTTTAAACTTACACCAAGCCTGATTGTTAGGCCTTCTCATTATTACAGCAGGTAAAAAACCTTGGCCATGTTTGCCCTACATTTAAACATTTCACCAAAGAGATGAAAGCACTTGATGCAGGTCAGTATGCTGTGCTTCCATCAACTGTTGCTGGGTTTCAGAAGCTGTCCCACAATGTCCCACACTGACAGTTCAAATGGTGCAAACCCTCGTGGTGTGGTCATACACAAGCTGGAACATGGAGCCGAGTACAAACACACACAAGGGTGACATCTGTATGCTGTGTTGGATTAGTTTTGTAGTGCAGACAGGACCTCTGAGTGCCTAGCACCTGATCTGTGCAGATGAGATGGAAAATCAAAATAATTAATCTCAATGTCTCTATTTTGAGAGTTAATTGCTGCTGGGGTCACAATATTTGACCTTTCATAAAAAAGGGCACCCCTGAGCTGGAGTATATCTGTATCAGTGTCTACTAACTCAAGTTGTATTGATGGGCTGCAGTGTAGTGGGCTATAGTGTACATAACACATTGGTACAACACTATAGTGTAGTTGACTATAGTGTACATAACACATTGGTACAACATGAGTTGGTGGGTACTGACACAGACACCCCCTCTCAGGGGTGTCCTCTTTTTGTGAAAGTTCAAGTACAGTAGCCCTACTTGCTGCAGTCTAAAGAACAAAGAATGGCCACACTGAGTCAAACCTACTGTCCTTCTAGCCCACTCTCCTGTCTTCCAGCAGTGGCCAGTGCCAGGTTTCCCAAAGGAAATTATCAGGTGATCCATCCCTTGATGCCCATTCCCAACTTCTGGCAAACAAATGCTGGGGATGCTAGCCCTGCTGATCCTAGCTATTAGCCATGGAGGGATCTACCCTCCCTGAATTTATCTAGTTCCTTTTTGAACACTGTAATAGCCTTGGCCTTCACAATTTCTTCTGGCAAAGGGTTCCGCAAGTTGACAGTGTGCTGTGCGAAGAGATATTTGTGGCTTTTTTTGTTACCATTTTAAACCTGCTTTCTGGCTCCATTCTCACCCTTTCAGTATATTATTACTACATTAGCACCTAGAGGCTCCAACCCAAGACCCTATAGGGCTACGTATTGTGCACATACCTACTAAGAGACAATTTATGCCCAGAATAGTTTACAGTACAAATAGAGCTGAAAAGAGAGTGGCAGAAGGGAAATGTTTATACTTGGGGAGCACAGCCTCTGTCACAGTAAATGCACACCCTGCCCCATGAGGGCGAGATAAATGGGGTGTGATCACCGCTCGAGTCCCTTCTAATACCCTCTAGTCCGGAACAACCCAGCTCACTGGCTGGAGTTCTTAAGATGGCCCTACAGTTCATGGCCACAGTGCCTAATGATTAAAGTCCAAAGGTATTAAACATTTATTTCCCTCTCTCTTTTTCCAAATTACTTGCTTGGATAGAATATGAAAATCTCACTAGTTTCATTTATGAAAGTTCCCATCTCTGTCCATCTTTTAGCTAAATTAGAGCAAATTGAAAAAACAACCTTCTTGATAGGTCAAAGTTCTTAATTAAGTGAAGAGTCACATGGGAAAGTTAATGAGGGACTAGAAAATGAAGAGTGGCACATATGTTCCTTCCTGAGAGACACTTCAGCTGATGCCGGCAGCACTCCTGCTAGTTGCCGCACCAGCTGAATCAAGGCCAAGCAGACAGGAAGCTGGAATGTGATTTTTCTGCTGTTTCTGTCTTCTATTGGAACTGAAATTATTGCACAGCTGCCACTTCTTCTTGGCTGCTTGGGACCAGAATCTGTCTGTGGCACAGTTAAGAACATTCACTGCTGAGAGTTATCCTCTGTGAAAGAGTAGATGGTTTTAGGCTGAAACATCCCACTCCATTTTAAGGTAAGGTTAGTTCTGGCATCAAACATGATTCTATTTTACACTCATGCCTCTGATGAAGCAGCTCTTTGCCCACAAAAGCTTATGCTCCAAAATAACTGTTAGTCTATAAGGTGCCACAGGACTTCTTGTTGTTTTATACTGTGATAGATGATTGCTCCCCGAAGTCTAGTTCTGCAGATATCCTACATCATTCTGCTGACTCCAAACTCGCAAATGCTTGTGATAAAATTGCAGAAAACATTTGTCCTGGGATCACGTTAGTGACGGTTTCTCTATGGACTAGACTAGTAGTAGTAGGCATCCTTCAGTCTGCATAGACTATGGATTGCGCCCTTTAAAGTTTCAATTGAGGACTTCATTTACAGCGTCTATTATGACTATAAAGACCCACACAAGAGTGACAGTCCTTGCTGCATCTCTTGCAGATGTGGTGGGTGTCTGGCAAGTCCTTATTGTGCTTTCTGTGCACTCGCTTCTCCTCTGCTAGCTGTCTGATCTTCAACCCGCCCTTCTGAAGGCCCTTGTGTAACCCCTGCCTCCATCTGCTGCGGTCGTCTGCTAGTTCTTCCCAGTTGTCCAGCTCGATGTCTACCTCTCTGAGGTCTCTCTTGCAGACATCTTTGTAGCGCAACTGGGGGCGTCCGGGAGGTCTTTTGCCAGAGGCTAGCTCACCATACAGGATGTCTTTTGGAATCCTTCCATCGTTCATCCTGTGGACGTGGCCAAGCCAGCGGCGTCGATGCTGCCTGAGGAGGGTGTGCATGGTTGGGATTCCAGCTTGCTCGAGGACGGCAGTGTTGGTAACTCTGTCCTTCCATGATATTCCAAGGATGTGCCTGAGGCAGCGCAAGTGGAAGACGTTCAGCCTCTTTTCCTGGCAGGCATACAGGGTCCAAGTCTCGCTGCCGTAAAGGAGGGTGCTGAGGATGCAGGCTCTGCAGACTTGCATTTTGGTGTGAGTGTACAGCTTGTTGTTATTCCACACTTTCTTGCTGAGTCTGGAAAGAGTTGTGGCCGCTTTTCCGATCCTCCTATTTAGCTCAGTGTCCAACGACAGGGTGTCAGTGATGGTGGACCTGAGGTAAACGAACTCGTGGACAACCTCTAACATATAGTTGTCAATGCTGATTGATGGGGATTCAGCAACATCCTGACCGAGTACATTCGTCTTCTTCAGGCTGATGGTAAGCCCAAAGTCCTTGCACACTTTGAAGAACCGATCCAGCTGTTTTTGAAGCTGGTCTTCTGTGGGAGACACTACAGCAGCATTGTCTGCGAACAGCATGTCTCTGATGAGGACTTCTCGCACCTTAGACTTAGCTTTCAGCCTTGCAAGGTTAAACAGTTTCCCATCAGATCTTGTGTGCAGCAAGATGCCCTCTGTTGAAGATCCAAAGGCATGCTTCAGGAGGAGTGCGAAGAAGATCCCGAATAATGTCGGAGCAAGCACGCATCCTTGTTTGACGACTATGGACTAGACTATGGGGGCATGATCATACCTATTCACTGGCCAAGAATGGAGTTTATGTTATAAGGGTGATAGATATTGCCTGCTGTCCAGGAAGCAGTTACCAGAAGTTTAGTACTGAGGGACTACATTGACTCTCCTCACCAAACCGCTCTATGATCTAGTGAATGGGAAAGGCTCTGGAAAAGACTGTGTGATATTTGAATACCGACTGCTAAAAATAGATACCTACAGTCTACAGGCTATACTGGCTACAACTTGACACACGTAGCTATTGGCAAAGCACACAAGAAGGTGCTTTGCAAGACTATGAGCCACCCTCTCCACCAAGCTGTAAGGCTGACACCAGCTCAGGTAAGCTAGGGTAGGTTTGCACTCATGGTGTCTGCAACTCAGTAGAGCTGTGGCCAGGAGGGGAACAGAGGTCCAGCAAGAAGTCCCTAGTACAAGCTTATTTACCACCAGGTGTAGTACAACTGTGGCAAGGCTACTCACCTGCTCTGATCACTTTTTCAGATCAGCATAAGCTTTGGTCTCAGTGACTGCTGCTGCTTTAGCAGGGTTGGTTTGATACTCCTTGACGACAGACTGTGGACAAAATACTTCATTTGCTCAGATAAAGCAGGTGTTGGGGTGCAACCTGAAACCATCCCCCCAACCTCAGCATGCTGACTCTTGGTCTTTTCTCCATCTGGCAGGCCCAACCAACCATCTGCTCGCCCAGTCCAGCTATGCCCCACCCCCGCACAGTCAGGCTGGTGACAAGCACTGTGGGACTGCTGCTTCTGCTGCTAAGCTACCACTCTCCCATCGGAGCAGCCATGGCAATGAGGCAATTCGAAGCAGGCTAATGGGGCGCTAACATGCATATTCAGCACATCATTAGCATAATGGCATCCACATGAACAGACTTCGGATTGCAGATTGACAGTGAAGATGGGGCAGCTTCAAAATAAGCACCCCACTTCGACATTCCCTTACTCCCACAGAACTAGATCAGAATAAGGGAATGTCAAAGTGGGGAGCTTATTTCGTAGCTGCCCCCATCTTCACTGTCAGTCTGCAATTTGAAGTCTACACTTCGAAATTCATGTGGCTGCCGTTATGGTAATGAGGTGCTGAATATTCACATTAGTGCCTCATTAGCCTGCTTCAAATTGCCTTATTACCATGGCACCTCTGACAGGAGAATGGTAGTGTAGTGGCAGCCTCAGTGCATGGTTCACTGATCTATTGCTGGCATAATGTGGGGTGGGGGAGGCCTGATTTTCATGTATGATAAGGCCAGTTTTCCCTCTAATTTTTTCCATCTATGTGCAGAACAAATTTTTGTGTGCACCAAGGCATGTGCATATGTGCACCACCAATAGTAACACAAAACCTAGCTGTGGGCTCTCTGTTAATCAACTGGGTGGCATATCACTTACAGGGAACATTGGCTGAGGCCCTTTTATGCACCCTGGTAGAATAATGCATGTTGCAGGTGGACCAGCCATTGCAAGGCTCCAGACTACAGGGGGACAGAGGCTCTGGTGTGTGCACTGCTGTTGTTCCAGTGAAGCAGCTGGTCAAATTTTGGCTGTCTGGGGATGTTCCCGGTGGGAGCGGGAATCAAAGACAGAGTCCAGTATTCTTTGCTGCAGTCTTGTCACAAGGAAGGTACAAAGAAAAGATTCTTCAGCTGCAGGAAGAATCAAAACCAGGGGTAACTCCTTTGCTCCCACCCACAAGTCTTGTTAGCCAGCACCAAACCCAAGAATTTCTCTGTGCTCCTCCCAAGGTCGAGCTGGCTTACACACGCGTGCCTGGCTTGCTTTCGCTGCCAGTCTCTTATCTGCACCTCCAGCTAAACTGTTCCCACAGCAGCATTCACCCCAGTCAGAGCAATACCCAGTGGAACCCTGCACCTTCCTGGTGTCAGTGTCTGGGCAGTTGCCACTGCACCTTGTTTTACCTGTGTTCCCTTAGTTTTTCCTTGTAGCAACCTTAAAGGTGGTGTGCGGTCATCCTTCACTTCCGGCAAGGTTTTCACTATCTTTAACTCAGCTCATAACAGTGTGTGTGTGTGTGTGTGTGTGTGTGTGTGTGTGAGAGAGAGAGAGAGAGAGAAATGACATGTTTATGTTAAAGGCCAGGCCATGGACATGCACCTTGCACTTGGAACATGTGATGGCAAGCGTGACACTCCATTCCTCTCATGTGATGGCCTCATGTTCTCTCAGGAAGGCTACCCCAGCGTAGGTCAATGCAAAGTATGAATGCATAGAGAGCAGCTGGCTCACAGATGTGCACTAGCAGTTGTGCAGCCTTCATTTGAAGGTGTTCTTTATTATAAATCCCTCTACAAGTTACCATCCCATGAGACTCAAATAAGTGCTTACATGATCTCTTCCAAAACTCATTTCTCTTCTTTATACTGTTACTGCCCCCAATACACTTACAAGCATCACCACATGCAGCAAGGTGTTTGCTTTCAAATCACAGTCAACATCTTTCACAATGCTTTATAAATCCGGGTTCCCTCACCCACTTCTGATACATTTTCCCATGAATTTTTGTGGCTTAACTGAGCGCTGCTAATCAGTGCAGCATGGGGGCCTAAGTCAGAGCCTAGTGAAGTCCATGAAAGTTCACAATGCCATGAGTTAGGGGTGGCTTTATGGCACCAGTGATGGTATCTGCTTCCCACTTTTGTTCTGACCTGGAATCTTCCCTGTTATTTTTGTTGAGGTTAGATGGGTACAACCCAAGTAAAGAGCATTGAGAAGGGAGTGTCATTACATGCCAGGGTGGTTTCAAGCTGGTTTTTATTTTTCAGGATCATTTTCCAGTGACAGTTTTCACTTTTAACACACAAAGTATCGCAGATTTTCATGACATAATTACATTTTGGGAGGTGAAATTGCAATAAAATGAAAAGCTCTGGGGGATGAAAACAACCAACAGGAAACTGAAAATGAAGAGAGCCTGTGAGGCGCACCATCTTGGTAAGAGCTATCAGACAGGCCAAAAATAACCAGAGGAGATGAGGAGAAGAACATCATATTAATTCCTCATGTACAGCCTAGACTGGAATCTAAGCACAGATGCCCAGGGGGTAAAAGAGCTAGCTTCCTAACCCATTGTGCCATCTGCCTGCCATGCCCCATTGGCATCATTGCTATTATTGTAATTTATAGCTTCTGGTGCTACCTGCATCTTCAATAAGTTAGTTCTGAGAAACAAGTTGACATCTTCAAGAAATTCTGTGGATTTTGTGCATCTAAGCCAGGTAATATAGATTTTATCCTGGATCCCAGTAAATTCTTCTACCTTAACATCTCACCCTGTGCCAGGTTATTAATCAAAGACAGATGACTAAAACCACTGTTCCTTTATACTAGGAAAGTGCAGACACCTGGCTGGTACATGAATAGGCTCATGCATCTGATCTAAGAAACCACCACCTCAGCCCAGGATTGTCAGTGGGGTTTAAAACTGCTGACCATAATGGCAGCCAGCTGTTGTGTTACACAGCAACCTGAAGGACCAGACGCCATCTGATGCCCAGCAGGCCATCATATCCCAGACTTTCCCATTGGGTGGCTAACTCACCATGACCAGTATACCAGCCAAAAATGGGAACAACGAGGCTGCTGGTGCAATGCTCACTATGCTGTGCAGTAGTGTCTCATAGTCTCCTTGTGCTCCTCACATGCCTATCAGCATCTGTGGCTCTTCTCCTTAGAGGATGACCATCTTTAGATCCGGGAATCTCTTCATACCATTCATTGTTCTGCTCTTGGTAGGACTCTGCTGTTCTTCACCATAAACTTCCTTAATACCTTGGCAAATATTACCAAAATGTAGCTGTTGGCTGGCTGTGCAGTCAGTCACTCCTGCTGTCCCACAAGTCAGAGCTTAGGGTGTTCTCCTTCCTTCTACCAGCCCAGGAATAAAGCTGATATACGAGATAACTTATGCAAAGAAAGACCCTTCAGGAATTGCTTACAGTTACCAGCCACGCCATCTGAACATTTCTCTGATAGCCCTCAACACATCAGAAAATGTAGGTGGGGTGGGATAGGGGTGCTTAATCCTCCTGATCATTTATTTAAAGGTAATGTCTTTTGAACAGGCCCTTTTGCCATCAACAGCTCATATGACTTCCCTTGCAATGAAATACAGACATGTTAGGCAGTGAGCTGCGATCTGAATGCCCTCTAGTGCAGTTTAACCATCCGTATCTAATCAAAGAGGTGTGAGGGGAATGCTAAAAGCCCCTGCTAGCAGCAGCCTGGTCAGCAGGAGCTAGGGTTCAAATCCCCCTGGGTGGGATTTTCCATGAGATGGGTGGGGCAGAGCCACTCCTTCTAATGTATGTAAAAAGGAAAACAAATCAGAATTTGGTCTTTGTGGACCACAAGTCCCAGCAGCTAAGAAGATAAACAAATTGTGGAAAGCTTGCAGGCCACATCCACAGCAGGTGTCCAGCTGGTGGTTTCCTTAATTGGCATCATAGCTATTTTGTTCTATGCACAGATGCTGCAGCTGAAACAAATCTCCTGAACCCAAATCATTTGTTGAGGAACACCCATCCCCTTCATTTGTAAGAGCTGCCCCCATCTCATAAGCAAAGAGGGTTGGTGTCTGGAAAACATACCAACCTCTGGACATGTAAACATTTTCTTGGGGCTTCATGGCACTGGCACTGGCACTGGCACTGGCACTGGCAGGGCTGCTGCCTGGTCCTTCCCTAGTGATTCCTTCCTTCCGACCGTTGGCTACCATCCCCTCCTTTGGAGATGAGCCCAAACTTCATAAGCATTGGGCTCCATACTGCAAAGTAGGGAGCCTGAGATTTACATGTGTCTGATGCAGTGTACTGAGGGCAGGCCATAGTACATTTGACCTGAAGTCAAGAAACTTTGCTTCCTGGCTGTGTACCCAATCTGCAAGGTGACCTTGCACAAGGCAGTTCACCACTTTTGCCTCAGTTTCTCCATCTGTAAATAGCATACTTTGTAAAACACATTGGCTGTGTCTACACGTGCACGCTACTTCGAAGTAGCGGCACTAACTTCGAAATAGCACCCGTCGCGGCTACACGCGTCGGGCACTATTTCGAAGTTAATTTCGACGTTAGGCGGCGAGACGTCGAAGTCACTAACCTCATGAGGGGATCGGAATAGCGCCCTACTTCGACGTTCAACGTCGAAGTAGGGACCGTGTAGACAATCCGCGTCCCGCAACGTTGAAATTGTGGGGTACTCCATGGCAGCCATCAGCTGGGGGGTTGAGAGATGCTGTCTCTCCAGCCCGTGCGGGGCTCTATGGTCACCGTGGGCAGTAGCCTTTAGCCCAGGGCTTCTGGCTGCTGCTGCTGCAGCGGGAGATTCATGCTGCAGGCACAGGGTCTGCAACTCGTTGTCGGCTCTGTGTATCTTGTGCTGTTTAGTGCAAGTGTGTCTGGGAGGGGCCCTTTAAGGGAGCAGCTGGCTGTTGAGTCCGCCCTGTGACCCTGTCTGCAGCTGTGCCTGGCACCCTTATTTCGATGTGTGCTACTGTGGCGTGTAGAACGTTCCCTCGCAGCGCCTATTTCGATGTGGTGCTGCGCAACGTCAATGTTGAACATCGACGTTGCCAGCCCTGGAGGATGTGTAGACGTTATTCATTGAAATAGCCTATTTCGATGTCGCCACATCGAAATAGGCTACTTCGATGTAGGCTTCACGTGTAGACGTAGCCATTGAGATCTATGTAGGAGAATGCCTCATGCCATCTTCATAAGTGGGCTCTGCTATGCGTGTCCTGCTGTGTGAGAGAAATACAAGTATTCCTGCCCCCAAACCTGTCTTGCCCTCTCCTTCCTTGGTTACTATACAACTGTGGAAGTTCCACTATGGCTAGGTGTACATCAGCCATATGCCATTGCATCAATGGCAGAGGCAGGGGCTGAGCTGCTTGATCTGTTCTATTCAATCTGTAGAGTATGAAAGAACAGTGGGCTAACCGATGTATTTAGGGACCTAAATATCCTGGGAGTTAGGCACCTAAATTGCCTAGACACATTTGTAAATTTCACAAGGTACACATCTAAATCTTTAGAAACCTAAACAGTTGTGCATCTAAAGACCCAAAGGTTTTCAATTTGACAAAACAGACCTGATGGACAGTTAAGTAGTACAAAAAAGGTAGTAGACAGATGAAACTCCATATTCCCTAAGTTAAAAGTAGGTAAACTGTGTTTACCAAAGTTTACCCTCGACTACACTGCAGCTGCTAACAGGAAAACATCTAGAAATCTAGTGGTGTCTGCCTCTTGCAGAAAATAGACAGGAACATACTTATAAATCCCAATTTCAGGCTTGTTAAATGCTACAATACAGAATATAGTTATACCTGATGTACAAATAAAGAATGAGTCACAGAATTTTCCAGATCTGAAGAAGTGGGTCTGTCTCATGAAAGCTCATCACCTAATAAATTACTTTGCTAGTCTTTAAAGTGCTACAGGACTGCTTTCTTGTTAAATAAAGAATGAGTCTATCCAAGAAATAACCAGTCTTTGATGTTTCAATAAATAATGAATAAATCACACAAAAAATTAATATTCACCTTCCAACAGAAGTGTGTTTTTAACTTGAGTGTGGTGTTTTTCCTGCAGAATTCCTAGATTACCTTCAGAGTTACACCACAGATCACAACCATACAACAATATTTCTGGCATTATTTGAAAGAAGACTTTTAATTGAGTTCCAGAGTGGCCCATGAGAATGGTGAACTTCTTGAGCGACCTGGAATCCTACCATCTTTCTATGAATAACTTGCGCTCTGTTATTATGGTTGAAAGATAACACAATAAACGTGCCCCATCATGTATTACTTTCCGAAAAGGCTTTTGAAAAAAACATGTCAAGAGACCCAAATGGGGAAGGCACGTACATGTTTTTAAGGTTATCAATAAGTAAGCTGGCATGGCATGCTGATCACAGTGTTAATAAGGATGCCCACTACAGCCTTTTCCAGCTTCAATCAGCCTAAGTAAGCTTTGGTAAAATGCCCACAGCTCGAGACCAACCATCTCAAATAAAAACCTGGCCAAAAGCTGGGAGGTGGATGAGAATTCCTTAGGAAAATACACTTAATAAAAAGTAGGTATTAGCCGAGCCAAAGGCCAGGACTGATTTTCTGCTGACAGTCTTGAGACAGAAGCCTGGCACAGCAAATTCCCGGTTCTGAACTTGAATAACTCCATGTAGCTCCTTACGTGACCTGCCAGCACAGTGCGACAGGCACTGTTTCATTGTTCTGTGTTTGTATGCTACCTAAAGCAATGGATCCTGGGATATAACCACAATAGAAAAATACAGGCAAGTAATTAATAAGAACTTAACATGGGCCATACTGGGTCAGATCTATGGTCCAGCTATCCCACGAGCCTGTCTTCTGATGGTGGCCAGTGCCAGGTGCTTCAAAAGGAAAGAACGGAAACAGGCAATTTATTGAGTGATACATCCCCTGTTGTCCAGCCCCAGTTTCCAACAAACATTTAGAGACATCAGAACACAAGATTACATCCCAGATCATCTTGGCTAAGAGCTGCCTGTGTACCTATCCTCCATGAATTTATCTAATTATTTTCTGAACCCAAGTATCAGAGAGGTAGCTGAGTTAGTCTGTACCTTCAAAAACAACAAGAAGCCCTGTGGCACCTTATAGACTAACAGATATCTTGGAGCATAAGCTTTCATGGGCAAAGACCCACTTCATCAGATGCATGGCTGAGGGGTTTCAGGGGAGGATTTAAAGAGAAAGTCTCAGTAAAGGGGAGGGCCAGAGCTGAGAAGGTTATTCAATCAGGGTGGATGTGGCCCGTATCAGCAGTTAATGTGGACTTGTGAACATCAAGAGAGGAGAAATCAAGTCAGTTCAGTCGGGAGGAATGAGCCCCATTGTCAGTTGCTAATGTGGAGGTGTGAACATCAAGAGTGGAGAAACTGCTTTTGTAATGGGCCACCAACTCCCAGTTTGAACCCAGTCACACTTCTGACCTTTGCAACATATCCTAGCAACAAGTTCCAGAGGCTGACTGTGTGTTATATGAAGTACTGCCTTTTGTTTGTTCTAAACCTACTGCCCAGTTATTTCATTGGGGGACCACTAGTTCTTGGCTTATAAGGAGTAAACGACGCTTCCTTACTCACTTTCTCCACAGCCGTCATTATTTTATAGATGTGCATCATATTCCCTTTGCTACAATCATGTAACAGAACAGTCCAGTCTTTATACCCTTTGACATTGGAATTGGAAAAGGTACAGAGGAGGGCAATACAAATGAATCTTTGTGAAATGGAACAACCAGAACTGCCACACTGTATACAAGGTGTGAATGTATCATAGATTTATATAATAGCATTATAATATTTTGTTTTACTGTCCCTTTCCTATTGGTTCCTAACATTCTGTTAGCTATTTTCACTGCTGCAGCACATTAAGCAAATGTTTGTGGATAGCTATCCACAGTGACACCAATATCTCTTTCTTGAGTGGTAACAGCTGATTTAAACCCCATCATTTTGTATGTATAGTTAGGATTATGTTTTCCAATGTGCATTACTTTGCATTCATCAACATTGAATTTCACCTGCCATTTGGTTGCCCAGTGAACTCAATTTTGTGAGTCCCTTTGTAGCTCTTTGTTTTGGATATAACTGTCTTGAGTAATTTTGTATTTGCAAATTTTCCTACCTTGCTAATTACCCCTTTTTTCAGATCTTTTATGAATATGTAAAACAGCACCAGTCCCAGTACAGATCCCCGAGGGACACTACTAGTTATCTCTCTTCATTCTGAAAACTGATAATTTATCTTTACCCCATGTTTCATTTTAACGAGTTACTGATCCAGGAGAGGACCTTGTCTTTTATTCTGTGACAAGTTACTTTGCTGAAGAGTCATTGGTGACCCTGTCAAAGTCCAAGAATACAATACTCACTGGATCTCTCTTTTTTCACATTTGTTGACCACCCTCCAAGAATTTTAGCTGATTTTTAAAGGTAAATCTTGCTTCACCATAGACACATTGACTCTCCCCAACAAATTATGTTCATGTATGTCTGATGATTGTATTCTGTACTAGGGTTTCAACCAAAGATAGCCGTGTTAGTCCATATTCTATCAAACCAAAAAAGCAGTCAAGTAACACTTTAAAGACTAACAAAATAATTTATTAGGTGATGAGCTTTTGTGGGATAGACCCACTTCTTCATCTGATAGCAATAAGGGGATTTCGATGTTTGCAGAGTCCTTTCGGAAAGGACCCCTGTGTAGATGAGCTGCAGGCGAGTGAACCACAGCCCTTTCGAAGTACCGAGGCTGGTGGCATGCTAATGAGGCGCTGATATTAATTTCAGTGCCCCATTAGTATTCTTAGATTTAGCCATTAACATGCCCGTTTTGAAGTTTCTCATAAGTGTACATGTAGCCATGGTTACGTACTACCCTTCAGAGAAGGTTATTCCCAGGTCATTTTGCAAATACCATACTTCTGCCATTGTTTGAAAAAACATGTTTTCTTGTTCTCTCTCTCCTGTCACTCAAAATTTGACCATACTATTTTTATTCAAACTTTCCACACTAATTCACCTTCAGGCAAAGACTAAACATGGAAAATTTTAGCCCAACAGTGAACGTCTCTGAAAGTTATGGGCAAATGAAAACAAAGGGTTTGAATGGAAACTTGTTTCACAACCTTAACTCTCATGAGTATTACCTGTAGCCCCCTACAGCAATTACCTGTCAGAGGCTAACACCACTTACTCCATGACTCATATAAGTTCATAAAAGCCCTTAGAAAAGGATGATTTATGGATAAGATATCTATAACAAGCATGTATTTTCATTATACATCAGAAAAAATTGTACAGATGACACATTGCTAAACTAAAGCTGTCAGATGTGTATTTTTGCAGTCACTGGAAATAATGTTATTACGCTCTCCAAAGGCAACTTTTGAACAAAGAAAAAAATAAATTCCAAATCACAGTTAGATGACTGAATTCAGAATAATTACTGCTAAAGCATCTGGTGATCAGTTCTTGTCTCAGATGCTTTCAGGTCTTGCATATTAAAAAGTGGAAGACAAAACCATCCTATTGATTGGGATCTTACACTGATGCAAATCTGGAGTAACCCCACTGAATTTACTGGTATCACTGAGAACAGAATTTGAACCTATGTCTTGTGTCTGAGTTTTCTACAACACTTCCATGTACTGTTTGTTCCGTAAATAATAATTATAATTACCATGACTTTCAAAATGGAATGTTTGGTGTTTGGAAATATAAAATAAAAAGAAAACTCAGTTCTGCTTATAGTTTGTATTACAGTAGCACCTAGAGACCCCAGATGAGCTCATGTCACATGCTGGGTGTTTCACATGCACCAGGAGAGGGGCTCTGGCCCAACAACATCTCACCTGAAATACATTAGGTGACAAACACGTCATTTCCCCTTCCACATCGAAAGACACCAGCAGAGGTGGGAATAGACCTCATGTCCTGACTCACACATGCATCCCGCTACCTTCTAACTGAAAGCCTGTGCCCTTCAGAGTCTTCTCTACATGGCCCTAAGGAAGCACCTCACAAATGTTTCTGAGTCCTCCCTGACCATCAGCCCTGTTCATTGTGCCACACTGACTAGTTTCCCCAGTACCTGTCATCAGTCTCAGACCACAGGTGCTGGAGCTAGGTGTGATGGGGAGCTGCTGTGACCCCTGGCCTGAAGTGATTCCATTGTATCCAATGGAGGGTTCCCAAAATGGCTGCCGAGTTCTGCTGCTATTTCGCAAAATCTCCTGTCTGTTTCAAAAGCCCAAAAGCTTCCTAGAAGTTCAGGCTCTTATCCAGGACCATATGCAGCAAGTTCTGGGGTGCAGGTGCTTCATTTTGTAAATATGGCCACCACCAGCCACATAAGGCCCTACCCTTCTCCCCGCATCCTTGGCTGTCCAGCTGGCCCTGTCCCACTTCCCCCTCCAGCCATCCCCAGTGGTGGTGAGTGCAGGGGGAGTGGGGAGAGGGAGGCCATGGGGAGGCAACCCTCTCTGGCTGCCAACACCTGCCCACTCCTGGACCCAATAATCCCTGGCCAGGCTGGTTGGGGATGGGACAGGGGTCAGGGTGTGGGTGGAGCAAGGAAGGGGTGGGACTGGCAGCATGCAGGGGTGCATTCTTACCTCTCACACTCTCTACGGCCTGGAATCCCAGTCATGGAGTTCATTAAGTGCTCTTTCCCCTAATTCCTTTAGAGGGATGGCTTAGTTACCTTCTATGCAGAGGTTCTTTGACCTATACCTGTTAGTTACAAGATCTAAGGCACATTCTTGTGCACTTCTAGCAACATTATATATGCCAGTATGTGCCAGCAATGCCCTGCCACTATGTACATTGGACAGACTGGGCAAAACCTTCACCAAAGAATAAATGGACACAGAGCAGACATCAAGAAACTCAATACACATAAACCGGTCAGTGTACACCTCAAAGGAGTGGGCCATTCTGCCAAAGACCTGAGAAGTTGTGTCCTAGGGCACAGAGAATTTAAAAACAGATTACACAGAGATATTTATGAATTGGAATTCATACTCAAATTTGACATATTAATACTTGGCATGAACAGAGACATCAATTACATCATGCATTACAAGGAACGCTTCCCTTCCTTTGATGCTCCTAATTATCTCAGGCATGACAATTAACGTCTCCCCTCCCCCACCCTCCTTCAGTGCTATCTGATTTGTCAGTTTTTATTCCAATTGTTTTTGGTCCTCTGTACTTATAAATGTCAATCTGTATTGGAAATGAGATTGATCTGGTGAAGTGGGTCTGTCCCACAAAAGCTCATCACGGAATAAATCATTTTGTTAGTCTTTAAAGTGCTGCATTTCTGCTGGGTTTTTTGTTGGAGTACAGACTAACACATCTACCTCTCTGTTACTATGAACAGAGGCGTTACCTTTCTCTATTTACACAGGAGACAGAGGAAAACAGCTAAAACAATAAATGTGAGACAGGCTGGTCCTATACACTGCTTGCAAAACCCCTGGTAGGAACCTATGTCCACTGCCCAAACATATATCATGCAGGCATGTTAATGACCAGTCTGTGGCCAGTTTGCACATGATACTTCACATGACAGCTTTTAGAACAGTCTATGGAAGCATTTTAGAGCAAGGGAAACATAGCTTATCAAATTAAGGATGCTCTGCACCCCCTGGATTAAACTTGTTTCCATCACATGCAGGGTTTCCCATTTGGTTCAGTGACTCTCAGAACCATCACTATAGACGTTGTTCCAGCACGCCTGAGTGAGTGTGGCCGGCCTGCTCTGAGTTATGGCAAGTGTGCCTTCTGTCAATGGGCATTGAGGGACACCCTGGATGACATCACCCATGCAGGAACTTACAATAACTACCACTTCTTCTGACCGGTGTGTGTGTGGGTGTGTGTGTGCGCGTGTGTGTGTGAACAAATGCTTTCACACTTCCAGAGTCCTGCATAAACTGCATTATTGCCCTAGAGGCTGCAATGCTGGATGTTTATGCTTTGCATTTAAATTGTGTAGACTGCATGATTCTTCTCAAACATCTCCCTTGTGACAGCTTAATGGGCAAATATTTCTGCTCTAATGTTTCAGTCATATTTACACTCAGCCAATCTGGCCATCATCACACTCATTCTGATGTTACACCACCTTACTTCAGCACTTTGAATGGAGTTTTTCTGAACTGACACCAGTGTCTGAGAGATCAGAACACACAGGAGATCAGAGTGCAAAGGGAGTTATTGGATAACCAGGGTTTTAGATCCACGTTGCATGGGTATAAAATGCTGAATACGGTTCTGGGCAACAGACAACCAGACCTATGTTTCAGTTTGGAAAACTGGTGGGGGAGGGAGAGGCTACTAACAATCCCTCAAAAAACAGCCCAAAACTAACATTTGCCATCATTAATTTTGTGGAAAAAAACCAAAGCACCCTCTCCACACCCTCTCCTGATTTTTGGCTCACCCTGAAACCCAAAGAAGTGTCACTGATTTGCCAAAAGCTAAGCAAGTCCAGCTGTGAAAGTTCAGCACAGATGGCTCATACTCATCACTGCCCTGAGGACGTGCCACCACCTTGATCTGGAATGGCACTGAATGATAAAAAAAAGACATTTCTCCCAACAAGTAATTTTGCTGTATTTATCCTGTTTAGTTTTAGGAATACTCATCAGCTTCTCTTCTTCCTGATTGCAATGTTCATCCACAAAGCACTGTTTCACCAAAAGTGCTGATAAATCATTAACAGGCCAACAGTCTGATGAACTGAAATGAAACTTTTTTGGAGAAAGATGATCAGAAATGGCTTTGCAGCCTTTCCCAAGATCTTATGTTCCCCTGAGTTAGCAGCATATACTCCCTGGGCCCAATCTTCCTGTATCTAGTGTAACTTTATTGATTTCAGTGGAATAGCTCCTGATTTACACCAGTGTAAATGACCAAAGAAACAGGTCCCATACAGACAAATGCCAAGGCTTAAATTAATCACAAAAAGTGTAGCAGAGAATCTTTGAATTAAAAATATTCCTTGTTGAAAGGAATTTACAATGCCTGGTGCTGACAAAGGGGACAAGAAATCCTTTCTGACAGAAGAGTGATCACTACTGCTGTGCAATTGACAAGCCATATGGCTAACCGAAGCCTCCTATTGATACTATACATAGCTGTGATCTACAGCAATCCAAAAAGCAATTTCAGAACTGCATTGCTTCTCCTGACATTTCAGTAAGTCCCTTTGGTTTAATGCTTACAAAATTTAGAAACCTCAAAGTTTTCACATTTATGCATCTTAGTGTTTGCTGCGGGAGGGCTCTGAGGGTTTATGAGCACATGTCACACATTCATCGTATGCATTTTTCACCACAACAGTTTTCATTTTGCTGATGCAAAGCTGCATGTTGGAAGTAGGCCCCCAGCACAGCTTGGTTAGATGCATACCTGTTACTACTACTACTACTTAACCCTTGGACTCCATGCGGAGCATAGGTCATCTACAAGTCTCCTTCACTTCACTCTGTCTTGGGACAAAACTTCTAGCTGTCTCCAGGAGTACCCCAGCTGTTCTCCTTCCATCTCAGTAGACCTTCTCCATGTTGTCCGAGATCTTCCTCTTTTGCGTTTTCCTTGCAGGTTCCATGTGAGAGAGCTTGACGGACTGGGCTGGATGATGGTTTTCTGTGTGTGGCCTAGCCTTCCCCACTTTCTTCTCTTGATTTCAGTGTTAACTGGTTCTTCTCCTGCTCTGTTCCAAAGCTCCTCATTTGTGACCAAGTTTTACAATTTGGTGTGAAGGATGTACCTCAGGCATCTGTTTATGAACGTCTGTAGCTTGTGAGTTGAAGACTTTTTAGTATGCCAGGTCTTGCATGCACACAAGACCACACTCTTCACATTTGTGTTGAAGATCTGCACTTTCATCTTCACAGATATTATTTGTGCACTCCATATGGGACAGAGAATGCAGCTGCTGCTTTCCTTAGCATGGCCTTGATATCATCATCCATTCCTCCATCTATGCCCATAATACTCCCCAAGTAGGTGAACTCCTCCACATCCTCCAGGTCATCCTCTCCCAGTGTAATGGTGGTGGTGTTGGACTGGTTGATTCCATCGTCTTGGTCTTTCCCTTGTTAATGTTCAGTCCAGTCACTGAGGCAGTTTTGTCTAGCGTTGTGACCTTTTCTTTCATGCTTTCATGCTGATGTGAAAGAAGGGCGACATCATCAGCAAAATC
This sequence comes from Carettochelys insculpta, assembly GCF_033958435.1. Taxonomy (NCBI): domain Eukaryota; kingdom Metazoa; phylum Chordata; order Testudines; family Carettochelyidae; genus Carettochelys; species Carettochelys insculpta. The sequence goes on along the minus strand of NC_134139.1, from coordinate 596,509 downwards.
AATGTCCTCAAGTTTGAAAAGTGTCCACTGAATGCCTCATTGATGGCCATCCATTGTCCCATAAATAATCCAGTCAACTGTGATCTAGAACACAGGATTCTGTTAAGACTCTTTTGTGAACAACTTGGCAAGTCAAGGGTTCACACATTGAACAAATCAAGTTAATAATTTTGGATGGGATGCCATGGTGTTGCAGGAGGTTCCACAAAATGTCTCTATCAACACTGCCAAAGGCTTTTTCATTTTGTACAGGGCAGGGGAGTTACACTTGAGCGGATGTTCTACGATCACTCTGAGAGTCATTATTTGTTCAGTACAGTATCTCTTGCTTCAGAAGCCAGCCTGTTGTTCCCTGAGCTGTCTATTGATTTCGGTCTTCATTCTCTCCAAGAGAATCCTATTGAACACTTTTCCTGAAATAGACAGTAATGTGATGCCGAGCCAGTTCTTGCATTCCTTCAGGTTGCCTTTCTTTGGAAACTTGATAAGGTACCTATGTTTCCAGTCTTGTGGGATCACCTCAGTGTCCCAAATTTTCCCAAATAGATTACATATAATGTTGACTGATGTCTCACTACTTGCCTTGATTGCTTCTGTGGGGATGTTGTTTGGACCAGGTGCTTTTCCGCTTTTCAGATGGGCAATGGCTTTTTGTGATTTCTTCTTTTGTAGGTCTGCTGCTGTTCATTCGCAGTGGTATATTTGCAGGTGGTAATTCAAGAGGTTCCATGTGGGCAGGGCGGTCCAGTAGCTCTTCAAAGTGTTCCTTCTATCCACTGAGCTGCTCACTTGGTTTCTTTAGCACACACCCCTCCTTTTCCTGTACTGGTTGATCCACTGTGGGCCTATGACCCAGCAAGTTTCTCTGTCCTGCAGTCTTGTTTGGTTTGTTGTGCAAGATTTTCCATAAAGTTCTTCTTGTCTTGTTTTACAGCCTTTTTAACTTATTTGTTGGCTTCTGAATACAGTCTCTAAACTTCCAGCTTGGCTGCTCTTGCTTTGCTGTTGTTGATTACTGATTTTCTGTCCTTTTGTTCCTTCACTTTTCTCAGGGTTTCTGCTGTGATCCATTCTTTTGTGCCACCTTGTCCTCAATGTTTTGTCACAGGTTTCTTTCCAGGCTGTTTTGGTGTGTTCCAAATTTGCTCCATGGTAGCATCTTTTGGAATGAGGTTTGCCAGAAGTGCATATCTGTTGGACAGTTCCACTTGGAAACTGGCACTTGTCTCTAAATCCTTCAGCTGCTCCACGTTGAATCTCATTCCTGGATTGATCACTTTTATGGTGTACCTCTTGAACTTGAACTGGGAGGAGTTGCAACTGCTTTGGAAGACAGGGTTATAGTTCAAAATGATCTGGATAAATTGGAGAAATGGACTGAGGTAAACAGGATGAGGTTTAATAAGGACAAATACAAAGTGCTCCACTTGGGAAGGAACAATCAGTGTCACACAAACAGAATGGGGAGAGACTGTCTAGGAATGACTACAGTAGAAAAGGATCTAGGGGTTATAGTGGACCACAAGCTAAATATGAGTCAACAGTGTGATGCTGTTGCAAAAAAAGCAAACATGATTCTGGGATGCATTAACAGATGTGTTGTGAACAAGACACGAGAAGTCATTCTTCCGCCCTGCTCTGCACAGCTGAAGTATTGTGTCCAGTTCTGGGCACCGCAGTTCAAGAAAGATGTGGAGAAATTAGAAAGGTCCAGAAAAGAGCGACAAGAATGATTAAAGGTCTTGAGAATGTGACCTATGAAGAAAGGCTGAAAGAATTGGGCTTGTTTAGTTTGGAAAAGAGAAGATTGAAGGGGGACATGATAGCGATTTTCAAGTATCTAAAAGGGTGTCATAAGGAGGAGGGAGAAAACTTGTTCTTCTCAGCCTCTGAGGATAGAACAAGGGGCAATGGACTTAAACTGCGGCAAGGGAGGTTTAGGTTGGACATTAGGAAAAAGTTCCTAATTGTCAGGGTGGTCAAACAGTGGAATAAATTGCCAAGGGAGGTTGTGGAATCTCCATCGCTGGAGATATTTAAGAACAGGTAAGATAGATGTCTATCAAGGATGGTTTAGACAGTGCTTGGTCCTGCCATTGGGGCAGGGGGCTGGACTCAATGGCCTCTCGAGGTCCCTTCCAGTCCTAGTATTCTATGATTCTATGAACCTGAGTTTTATTGTGACCAAATGGTGGTCTGAACCTCCATCTGCTCCTCTTCTAGTGCAGACGTCCTGCATTGATCTTCTGAAGGAACTGCTGATACAGACATGGTCAATCTAGTTTTCTGACTGGTGGTCCGGTGAAACCCAAGTGACCTTTTGGATCCTTTCGCGTGGAAAAACACTACCAACTATCACCAATCCATTGAAGGAACAAAAGTCACAGACGTGCTCTCCATTTTCATTTATATTGCCTAGGACATCTTTTCCCAAGGTCTGTATTTATGCCTTCTTTTATCATGCCTGTATTTATGCTTCCAATTTTCGTAATGAAGTCACCCATGAAAATCAACATATCTTTCTTTGCTTTCTAGTTCACCACGCCTTGCAGTTTCTCATAGAAGTCTGTTTTACATTCCCCAGCTGCTTCATTGGTTGGTGCATAACACTGCACAATTAGTACTTTTAGCTCTTTGGTGTAGAATCTGGCTGTGGTGATGTGTGATGATACAGCTGTCCAATCCATTAAATCACCAGATGCCTCTCTTGATAACATAAAGCCCACACCTTCTGTGCATGGTGCACACTCTTCCTCTAGTCCTGAACAGATGAGGGTTTCACCTGTTGCCAGTCGTAGTTGCCCAGATTGCGGCCATTTTGTCTCACACAAGCCCAAAACTACAAGCTTGTACTATTTCATCTCCACTGCAATCTGTGCTGTCTTCCCCACTTGATACATGGTCCAAACATTCCATGTACCAAACTGGGTGGTTGTCCTGGGTGAGAGAAGAGTCATCTGCCGGGCAGCTTCCTTTCGGCTTTCCCTGCCACGCTTCATATTCAACGCAAGTGGATTGTCAACTCCTCCCAAGACTTGTGTAGTTGTAGGTTTCTTTGTAGATGTTTCCATAACTTGTTTTTTTACAGATAGGGCTGTTAACACTAAGCCAACCCTTTGACCTCAGGGAGAGGTGATCCAAATTTGTTTGCTCTCTGCCCTTTGACCTGTCCAGTTTGGGTGACCCTTCCTCGAGCTGAAGCTCCCACTGGCACATCTCTCTGGGTCCTTGCGACACAAAAGTCACCTCACCATGACAAGTAATGGACTATGAGGTAGTGAATCTGCTGGCTGTGGCCACACTGGCAACTAAAACTGAGAGCACAGCTTCAGTGGCAGAGGCAGTGGCTCAGGCTAGATGCGCTAGTGTGGACCTATGGGTGGGTGGGATCATACTTGGGCAGATTGCCCATGTGGCCAGAGATGGTCTGCTACCATTAGGCACTGGCATGAGCATAAGAACATAAGAACGGCCATACTGGGTCAGACCAAAGGTCCATCTAGCCCAGTACCCTGTCTGCCGACAGTAGCCAGGGCCAGGTGCCCCAGAGGAGGTGAACCAAAAACAATGGTCAAGAGATTTTTCTCCTGTCATCCATCTCCCGCCTAGGCACCATACCTTACCCCTTGCTACTAGCCATCTATGGACCTAACCTCCAAATATTAGCAGAGTTAGAGTTAGTGTGTGTGTGTCTTCCCAAGGTAGGAATGACATTCCCCCAATACAGCACCCAGCTACCTTGGACAATGTAGCCAGTGGAGAACACCATGTTCCACCGTACCCCAACCCGAACTGACACACAATGTGAGCACCCCCAGCAGGGCCCAGGTATGCCTCCAGGAAAGTCTGCATGTGGGTTCCAGGCCTTCTTTCCCCATCCCATTGTTTCTCATGGGGCTTTGGAGCCAGCATTGTACCCTGTGGTGCGTCTGGAAAGCCCCTAGAGAGACAAGGAGGGGAAGAGAATGGCTTTTCTTGGATATATGTCTGCTGGTCAGATAGATGCTTTTAAGCAAGTAGCTCTTCGAGGCCAGGAAAGGAACTCCCAGTGTTCCAGAGAAAACTTGCCTCTCTCACCCTGAGGAGTTGTGCCAATAAAAGATATTACCTCCTCGCCATGGACTCTCTAGTATCCTGGCACCAGCATGGCTACAACATGGTAAACTACACAGAGAGGTGAAAGTAGGCCAGCATGGGTCAGCACAGTGTACCAGTAAGATGCAGCCACTGGAACAGGCCTATACATGGCCAATGTTAACTCTCTGCCAGAGCAGCACTTTAACATTGTTGTCCCTTTTGCTACCCTCATTGGCAGCCTCACAGGACCCTACCAGCAGAACCAATGACAGAGAGAGCAAAAGTGGCTGCTGCTCTGGTAATTTAAAAGGACTCAGGGCTCCTGGCTGCCACTATCACGGCAGCAGCGGCCAGAACCCCAGGCCCTTCAAATCGCTGCTGGCAGTCCAGAGCTCCCAGCTGCAGCATCAGCCATGATGGGCTGGATGAGGGAGTCTGGTCCCTTAGCACCCCCTGCATTCTGCCAAAGGCCCCGCCCCTTCCAAAGGCTCAGAGCCACCCACACCATAGTGCCCAGAACCCTAGCACACCTCTAAATCTGGGCACTTACTTTCTCCTCTGATACTATAGACATAGGAAAAGACTCTTCCTAGAAGTGCTTACAGAGTAACTAGACAAGCAGATAAAAGTTGGGAGAAAGTCTCCTCAGTCCCATATTGTAGCTGGGTGAGTAGTTCACAGTAGGATGAAGTGACTTGAGAAATGAACCCAGCTCATCTCGGTTCCAGTGCAGGACCTTAATCACACCACCTTTATAAACACCTGATAAAATAATGCAGAATGTAGAGGTTGCCATTTTCCCCAGACAATGAGTTACCCCAACCTCCCATCCTAGCTCCCTACCTCCAGCCTGGATGCCAGCTGCCAGTCAGCTCACCACCTCACACTACAGGATTAGTGACCAGAGACGGGACTGGTCCACAAGACCAGGCTGTGCATATACTGACCCTGTGGAACAATCATAGAACTAGAATTGGAAGGAATCTTGAGAGGTCATCAAGCCCAGTCCTCTGCCCTCATGGCAGGGTCAAGCACCATCTAAATAATCCCTGTTACCTACTTATCCAATCTGTTCTTAAATATCTCCAGTGATGGAGATTCTACAACCTCCCGAGGCAATTTATTCCAGTGCTTAACCACCCTGACAGGAAGCTTTACTCAAAGTCCAACCTTAAATTGCTGCAATTTAAGTCCATTGCATTGCTGCACAGGAACCCTTAACATTAGTCACGATTTTTTTTGACAGCTATTTAAAGCATGGTGGGCAGCTCATCTGTAACATGCTCATTTGCTTAAATTGTGCACGAGATTTACAACATTGCCATTGTACTGGACGGCTAATCTTTATTATACTGTTTATTCACAACGTAGCATTATTTGTAACCAACTTTGTTTAAGCCAGCCTCAGCCTTATCTGGAAGAACATTAAAGGATCTTACAGTAAACCCATCTGGGGTCTCTCACCCTTGGAGGGAAGCTCTGTGCCCACTACGTGTCTGGCACAGAAGTTTGTACTGCCAGTTGCAGCTCTGCAGACTATCATGTACCAGAAATCCATGACATGGTGTTAGACAGAAATGACTTCTAGAGGACAGAAGAAAATGGGTGACTCTGGCTGCAGACTGAAGAGGGGCAAAAGCAACATAAGTTGCTCAACAACGTGTTACTCCTCAGTGGCTCAGAGTGCTCACAGTGTTGACAAAGCTTCACAATGGACAGGTTGGAAAATGAGCCTAGCGAGAAGGCGGAAGAAATCAATGGAATATTTGGTGACACTGGACAAAGTGCCCACGAAAGCTGATGCTCCAAAAAATCTGTTAAACTATAAGGTGCCACAGGACTCCTCATTGTCTTTGCAGACACAGACTAACATGGCTACCCCTCTGGTACTGGACCAGGGTGGGCTGACTTAAATCAAGATGATATAAATAATTGATATAAATCACCAAACAGCTTGTATTTAAATCACATTTCCCACTGATACTTCTTTACATATTCTTTTTTTCACCCAGGAAATTAATTTGTTCAAAATATTCCCAGACAGGGCCTCTCTTATGCCCCAAAGCCATAACAGGTTCTTCTGTAACAAAAGCAGGGGGTAGTAACGGAAACTGCGCATGTGTGCTGAGCAACGTCGTCCCTTTTAGCTCCCGTCCACTCAGCTGCTCCTTTCTGTGCTGTTCCTGTCTTCCTGTCCTAACCCTAACCCTACCCCTAACCCCTAACCCTAACCCTAACCCTAAGCCATAACAGGTTCTTCTGTAACAAAAGCAGGGGGTAGTAACGGAAACTGCGCATGTGTGCTGAGCAACGTCTTCCCTTTTAGCTCCCGTCCACTCAGCTGCTCCTTTCTGTGCTGTTCCTGCCTTTCCCGACATATTGTTTCTGTGCCTTTAAGCTGAGGTCTTCTCCAACTCCCTGCCATGCTTGGCCATCAATACATGTGGCCTACATGTATTGGTCCATCAATACATAAGCACAAAATAGAAACAACCCTCCGCAGCCTGTGCCTGTCTTTGCATGTCAGTTTGTTGAGAAACAAAAACTGAAGATCCAGAACATTCAAAAAGCAAGAGCTAAGAGTTAGGTTGGACAGACTAGAGCCCCTGATTCATTCTTATCATATTCTAAGTGTAGGTGTAGCACGTTTGTGATAAGACTTAATGGTAACTGTAATTTTTAAATGAGAAACTTAGTATTTTATCGATGATTTAATTTTTAAATGATTTAGATAAAACTCTGCTTTTTTGATTTCACAGAATCACAGAATCACAGGGCTGGAAGGGACCTCAGGAGGTCATCTAGTCCAGCCCCTGCTTCAAGCAGGATCAACCCCCACTGAGTCATCCCAGCCAGGACCTTGTCCAGCCGGGACTTAAAAACCTCAGGGGATGGAGAATCCACCACCTCCCTAGGCAACGGATTCCAATGCTTCACCACCCGCCTGGTGAAGTAGTTTTTCCTAATATCTCACCTACACCTCTCCCTCTTCAACTTCTGACCATTCCTCCTTGTTCTGCCATCTGACACCACTGAGAACAGTTTTTCACCCTCCTTTTTAGAGCACTCCTTAAGGAAGTTGAAGGCTTTAAAAAAAATAATTGATTTTATCCACCCTGTATGGGACTTTTGAAAGAAGAGACATAGATGGAATATATTCTGAAAACCTCTACTCAATGTGCTGCGGTCAAAAAAGCAGAAGGGGCTGGTGATAGAAGGGGGTTTTGCCAGCAGAGGCATGTCTACATAGCCTGTTTACTGCTGACAGAACCCTCTGCCAGCAGCGAGATCTTACACGGCTATGCTAATAAGCCACGGGAATATGTTAATGAGCTGAAGCTGCCAGTAGGACATCTCCATATAGACCCAGACGGAATGGTTACAGAGAGGTAGCTATGTTAGTCTGTATCTTCACACAACAAAAAAGCAGTCATGTAGCACTTTAAAGACACAAAATAATTTATTAGATGATGAGCTTTCATGGGGCAGATCCACTTCCTCAGATCTGGAAATAGTTTCTAGACCCAGATCTAAAGAAGTGGGTCTGCCCCACAAAAGCTCATCACCTAATAACTTATTTTGTTAGTATTTAAGTGCTACATGACTGCTTTTTCGTTTTGTAAACAAAGGGAAGTTTTTCTTCATGGCGTGCACAGTCAACCTGTGGAACTCCTTGTCAGAGGATGCTGTGAGGAGCAGGACTTTAACAGGGTTCAAAAAGAACTAGATAAATTCCTGGAGGTTAGGTCCATCAATGACTGTTAGCCAATATGGGTAGGAATGGTGTCCCTAGCCTCTGCTAGTTAGAGGCTGGAAATGGATGACAGGAGAGAGATCACTCAGTGATTACTTGTTTTGTTCACTTCCTCTGGGGCATTGGATACTGGGCTAGACGAACCTTTTGTCTGACCCAATGTGGCCTTTCTTATGCTCTTAAAGTAAATACATCTCACAGGGCTCCTATGCCCTTACTTCATAAAGCAGAAATTGAGTTAAAGACAATAGCATGGACAGGCATAACTAAGAAAATCTCTGAGCCAACCCCTTGGTGCTGTACAGTGGTACCAGTTACAAAGGAAAATAGGAAAATACAAATCTATGCAGATATTAAGAGACCAAAATAATTAGGGGGCTGGAGCATATGACCCATGAAGAAAGGTTGAGGGAATTGTGACTGTTTAGTCTGCAGAAGAGAAGACTGAGGGGGGACTTGATAACAGCCTTCAACTTACTGAAGGGAGGTTGCAAAGAGGCTGGAGAGAGGCTGTTCACAGTGGTCACGGATGGCAGAACACGGAACAATGGTCTCAAGTTGCGGTTGGAAAGGTCCAGGTTTAACCTTAGGAGAAACTTTTTCACTAGGAAGGTGCTGAAGCGCTGGAATGGTCTACCCAGGGAAGTAGTGGCATCTCCATCCCTGGAGGTGTTTAAGCCTCACCTTGACAAAGCCCTGGCAGGGTTGATCTGATGGGTTTGGTCCTGCTCAGAGCAGGGGGCTGGACTCGATGGCTTTTTTAGGTCTCTTCCAGCTCTATTGTTCTATGATTCTATGATTCTATGACTTTATGAACCAATTTTGGGAGAAAAATATACCCTCCCAGGATGGGATGATTTCATCCCCAAAGTGAAAAGAGCTACAGTATTGTCCAAGATGGATGCCTTGAGCAGATGCTGGCACATTTCTTTAGCCAAAAAATGTGCTAAAGTGACTATAGTACATTCATCAACCATCTGGGGATTCTGCATTCTAAAATTACCCTTTGGGATGACCAGGGCACCTGACATTTTCCAGAGGAGGGCAGAACTGTTAAGGAATACAAATGGGGATGTCATTTCCAGAGAGGATGTTTTCATACATGGGGCTTCACTGAAAGGATACAACAGATACCTCAGTGAAGTTCTTAGCCTAGTGAGTCACGCTGGACTGAAGCTAAACAAGGAAAGATGCATTTTCTGCTTACCCAAATTTAGTTTGCAGGAACGGACCATGAACAAACATGAAATCTGCCCAAGCCCCAAGAAAGTTCAAGAAACTCAAGAACTGAATGCATCAACTAATGTACCAGAATTGAGGCACATACCAGACAAGAGAAATTACCTTGGTGGATATTTGTAAGACCTTTCTAAAATGACAAATCCAGTGAAGCACTGAAGCACAAATCTATTAAAGCACAACACACATGGACGCCAGGTTTGCATAATTCTGGTGGTGCTGTGAATGGGTCCAGGCAAAGCTGTCCCATCCATAGGATCAAAGGGGAAATCCCATGAGCCCCATGCTTTTGGGGGGGCAGACAAGTCGGGGAACACATGGTCCAGTGTGGCCTGGGGAGAGAGTGAGCGCCTGGCACCAGCAGCAGTGCGCGGCTCAGTGCCAGCCCACCATGTCACCCCCCCACTTACTTCACTCAGCAGTGGAGGCAGAAGCTGCAAAGAGGTGGGGAAGAGGCTTGGAGGAAGGGGTGTAAGTGGGGCAGGCAGCAGAGCAGGGTCAGGAAGAGGCAGAGTGGGGCTACGGGTTTGGGGAAGGGGGTGGAGCAGAGTGGCCTGAGTCCAGGTCCCTCACTATGGCTGGCACCAGGCCCTCCACTAATCCTTCAGGCAGCCCTGTACCCCATGGCCTCTGAAGCACAGGACGCCCAAAGCATGCGGCCTAGGGCAATTGCCACAATCTGTCCTATGGACAGGATGTCTCTGAAAATGTAGGAGCAAATGCTGGTGGAGCCAGGCCCAGTTCCGATATACTGGTGGAGCTTGGACACCATGGGCCTATACCACTTGCCGTCTGTGGCAATCCGTCATGGCTATTGGGAGCAGAGGTGAAAGTGGGCTGGAGCAGCGCATCAGTAAGAGCTGGCCACTGGTGCCAGCCTGCACACTGCTGACATTTCCCACCCCACTCTCCACTGCCCCTTAGCAAAAGGAGCTGCCAGGGCAGCTGGACCCTACGGCGGAGTCCTGACAGGGGGAGCAAAAGGGGCAGCTGCCTCAGGGCTCAGTAATTTAAACAGATCCAGAGTTCCCAGCCACCATCACAGCGACCAAGAGGCCCAGGCCCTTCAAATCTTTGCCAGAGCCCTGGGGCTCCCAGCTTTTGCCACTAAAGTCCTGGGGCTCCCAGCTTTTGCCACTAAAGTGCTGGGGCTCCCAGCTGCCAGCCATGAAGGATTGGCTGCAAGGAAGTGGGGGGGTCTGCCCTCAGTCCCACCCCTTCCACTTAAGGCCCTGCCACTTCAGGGGCTTAGAGCCTCCTGGCTTGCTCAGGATACTGGGTGAAGTGCAGGGCACACTGGCAAGTAGATGCCAGGACTTACACCCCGATGGAGGGGACTAATCAAGAAATTGCCTCCAAAAAGTTAAATGAAATTCTCTCAGCACGTCCAGTTCTTATGTCTTATGATGTGAACAAATCCACTGTCAATGATGTGGCTGCAAGCACATAAGGCCTAGGGTATGCAGTGTTGCAACAACAGAGCTGTGAGTATAGAAGCAGGATCTGGTTGTAGTAGTCCTGCATGATGTCTAGAATCCACTATTCCATGGCACAGCTGCAGCATGAACTATGTGTAACAGACCTATTTGTATATTGCTGAACCGTTTGTGAAGGAACATATCACAGCTGGCAAGCAAGTGGTGGTGTGTTACAGATACTGAGCAAGGCCTTCAGCCAATGTAAAGTGATGTCGCTATTCAAGCTAGCCAGAGAATAAAATGATTTTCCATGGAAAAAACATCAGATTTTTGTTCAAAATCAAAAACTACATTTATTCCATTTTTATTCCATTTTATTCCAAACATAACTTTTAAAAAACAGCTTTTAGGTGCAGTTTCTAGTCTTGTGCTAGTGACCCAATGATTTTAATTAAAATTATTTTTTCTGCAGTCATAATAATTTCTGGCAAATCCCTGTTGTTTGCCCAGAAAACCTTCCACTGAAAGGATGGAGCCTGCTCTAGAAACCTCACTAAGGTTCATAGCATTCTCCTCATTTGCCGCAGCTGCTGATCTGGTCCACTGACAGCAGGATTCAGTCTCTAGCTATGAATTCCAAATGCATAATCACTGGGATGTTTTAAACAAATTAAGGACAATATATTGACCATACATTTATGCAAGCCACAATATCATTTACCTTGAGTGGATTAGCTACATCATAAATGCTATAAATAATTTAAAGAGCTATCGTGTTGCTGCAATTATCTTATCAAACCCTCTAAATTTTGAAATGCATCAAATGTTAATGCCTAGCAGTGCAGGGCTAACCCTTGTCCCAGTGGCTGAAGTGCTGCAATCAGCATATAAACCTTCTGTATCAGCCCATGAGCTTGGAAATGTGTGCTTGGAGCATGTGTGCAGGACCAGAGGAGCGTCTTAGAGTATGTCTACACAGCAGCGTTATTCCAAAATAAACTGTTCTGGAAGACTTATTCCAGAACAGCTTATTTCAAAATAACGCTGCTACACACTAAGGCTGTGGATATAATACCCCTGCCTTTTGGAAGGGGCATGTAAATGACTAGGATCAGAACTGTTTAATGAGGTGCTGATAGGAATATTCAGTGCCTCATTAGCATCATGGTGGCCAGTCATGCTTCAAAAGTGTTGCCTTCGAAACGCAACCTGGCTGTGTAGACATGGGTGCTTCAAAACAAACCCCAGGCTTCAAAATTCCCTTATTCCCAAAACGCCAATAGCCACCCGCTATTTTGAAATTATTTTGAAGCAACAGTTGCATTGTGTAGATGCTAGGAAAGTTATTTCAAAACAATGGCTGTTATTTCCAAATAACTTCTATGTGTAGACATGTCCTTGGCATGCACAGCCAGGCTGAGGGGTAGGGCTTTGCTGGGAGAGGGTTGGGGGAGAACCCCAATGGACAAACGGAGCAGGGAAAGTGCCAGGGAGCACTCAGCAGTAGTGGGACAGGGTAGATGAGAAGCCTGTAAGCACAGACAGCAAGTGAAGCAGTGGCAGCCTGACTGCAACGCTGTGCCCTAGGCCCCACAAATACTGACCCATATTTGCATTCCTTTAAAATGAAGGGTGGCAAGTACCTTCTCTGCAGTGATTGGCTCATGCTCTCCAGACTCAGCCAATCATCACACAGGCACAGAATCCTGTTTTATCCTCCTGCTTCTCACCAGAGCGCTCTCCCAGAGGTCAGGCTGTGACTAGCAGGAGATGCTCTACAAATGTTTCTGACCACCACACCAGGGAGCAAACAGGTGTGGGAGGCACACAGCCTAGCTGGATGCACACCTCACGGGTTACAGGGAAATGGGATTATGCACGTTAGCACGAGCGTAAACACATTCTGAAGAAATGCTGCTGCCAGCAGGGTTACCCCATTCCTGGAGAGCACACGTGTGCAGAGAAGTCCCAGCTTCCTAGCTCCAGCCAAAGTTACAGAATTCTGAATTTCAACGACATTCAGAGGCATTGGGCTCCTGAGTCTTGGGCTTTAGTCACTGGTGCTGACTTTTGCTTTTCCCGATGGCTGCTCTACCCTGCAACCCACCCATTCCTGCTTGGGCTCTTCCTGTGAGGTCCCACACTCACTCCACCTTTTCCCATTCCTAGTGTACTCCATCCTCTGCAGTCCACCCACCTGCTCACCACTCTCTCCGCTCTGGCGCCTCCCCCAGAACAGCACTCCTCTACCCACTGCTTCCTCCTGTCTGGTCCCTCGCCCACAAGTGCCTCCTGTCAGATGCCCAATGCCAAACAGTCCATTGAAAGCCAGCCCTGGCCAGAACCATTGTATCTGCTGTGAGCTGAGTACCTGCTGTTTATTTTCCAGGGGTGCTTGAGTTCTGGAGCAACCAAAAAGTCTGTTCTATGCCTCTAGTTCTAGGTATGGTGAAACTCCAAAGATAAAGCCACACAGATCCCATTGCTCATCTACCCTAGAGATAGTTGGCATTCAGCAACGGAATAAAGTTTCAGCCCCTGGTGGAAATGTATGAGAGGAAAAGCACTACCTACAGGGTGGTGGAGACTTCAGTTTTACTAGTGTAGCTCAGAAATGGTGCCTATTGTTTTGAAAGAACCACTCTGGTGTCTCATATGGAGGGTGCAAGGTGATACATTTGCTAATGGTGCTAAGTACTCTAATCACATTAACCCTGATTAATGCACCTTTTTATTAGTTTGGCTTGGGAGGGGCAGAAATGTATACCCCTGTGAAAGAAATAATCACTTAATTACAACAAGGAAAACTGCTTCAATTCTTCTTATGAGCTGGACACCTTCCTGGTATGATTTGCTAACACACAGCACAAAAGAGCTTAATAAATTACAAACATTACAGCCCTCACCATAGGGTAGAACAGCTGGATGCTTCCATTCAATTTAGCAGATCATTGGCCAAACTGCATTTTAATCTATTAGCATTACAATGGTAAATATTTGATTAGTATACTGGAACCTAGAAGCCTCAGCTAGAATCAGTGCCCATTGTGCTAGCTGCTCTGTCTACACACAGCAAGCAAGACATATACAACCTAAGCAGCCAAGGCACGCAAAGGGCGGGGCAAAATGAAGTGACTTGCTCTAGGTCACCCAACAGATTGCCATCCAACTCAGGTGTAGAATCCAGATGTCCTGAGGTTCCCTTCAGTGCCGTGCAAGTTCAGCCTTCTATGCAGGGTACATCTCTTCCAGCAGCCTAGCCCTGATCCAAACTGATATAATTACATCACAGCTAGATTGAAATGAATTCCTAGTGAAGACCAGGCCTTGGTGCTCTGGGAGAATAAAAGAGCATAATAAAAAACCTAAGTTCACTTCCTTTTGGCTGCCCGGGCTCTCAGCAAGTGCAAATGATCCTGGCTTCAGAGAGCTCTGTGTAGATAAGAGGAATGACACCAGCCCTACACCTTTTACCTCTAGAAAACATTCATCTGAGAGCTGAACTCAAATATCCAAATAAATGCAAGCCAATAACCACTGCTCAGTCTTTGGGAAGCAGCTGCAAATGCTGGACATATGGCTTCGTTTTCACTCTCGGTAGAACAACAACAGGGGCTCCTGGCAAAGCAACTGTCTATATTTTAACAGATTGTGAAATGTGCATTGCTTCATATTCACAGTGTGGAAAGGGCCAACTTTCCCCTCTCTTTACCAGTGAGAAAGGAGGTGTCAAGAAATGGGTCGGAGAGCTGTGGGGTTGCTGGGAACTCGGGGAAGGCAGCTCTTGACGTTCCGAATCAGTGCTGGCATGATATATGTTGTAGGGGTGCAAAGGGATGACAGTTCTGAGCAGCAGGGCTAGCACGGACTGCCCTTTTCAAGGCACTTGGAATCAAGCGCTCCAGCTGTAGTATGTCTCAACCCATCTGCAGGCACTTCCCCTACACCCTGTGGTAGAAGAGGCTTCCCCCAGATGTGTCTATCAAAGGGCAGACATGAGTCTTGGGGGGACTGCATCTTCCCCCCCAGTACTGCAGGCCTCCTCCCTTGCTGGTGGAAAATGGCCCAGCTCCACTGAGGGGTGCTCCCACTGGCGATGGGGTCCAGCCACAGTCTCCTGTCTTTTGCAGGGGAAATGTAAAATGAGGCAATGACATCTGCCTCGACGGAGCTTCCCATTCCCACAATACTGACTCTGTTCCTGTGCAGAGAGGAAGGTCTGAGAACAGCCGTGGCCAGGGAAGCTCTGCTTCACAGCTAACTGAAAAAACGGCCTGACAGACTGAAGCTTGTCTGAAGCATTATTGTAGCCATTTCGGTCCCTGGACTTGAGAGAGACAAAGCTGGTAGCAGGACAGGCAGAGATCTTGTTCTTGGCTCCAGCAGCCCTCATGCCACCTGTGGCACTCTGCAGGCACTGCCTGTAGCTGCCTGTGTTCAGTGAGCCAGCATGGGAAGGGCATTGTGTGGGCTGGAAGAGCATTGCTCCATTCACAGAATCACAGAATCACAGGGCTGGAAGGGACCTCAGGAGGTCATCAAGTCCAGCCCCCTGCTTCAAGCAGGATCAAGCCCCACTAAGTCATCCCAGCCAGGACCTTGTCCAGCCGGGACTTAAAAACCTCAAGGGATGGAGGGCAGAGAAGCTGCCTTCGTCAGCTGTGAGCCACTCCCAGACTGGGAGCAAGTATCAGAGAGGTAGCCGTTTTAGTCTGTAGCTTTGAGAACAACAAGATGCATCTGATGAAGCAGGGCTTTGCCCAGGAAAGCTTATTCTTCAAAATATCTGTTAGTCTATAAGGTGCCACAGGACTTCTTGTTGTTCTCCCAGACTGGGAGCGGCTCACAGCTTACAAAGGCAGCTTCTCTGCCCTGGGAGTTAAGATCTCCCCATTAGACTCTGACAATGACTCATATCCCCCTGCCTGATCTGACTTGTTTTTTCCTCTTTTTGATACCTGCTATTGATAATGGGCCATTTCCACCTTGCTGAATAGACCTTGTCAGCTCTGGCCCTCCCTTTTTCTGGGATTCCAGTGTGATGGGGTTCAGGGGTCCCCCTGCACTGCACCCCGTCCACTGGCAGGAGTGACTCTCACTCAGCAGGTACAACAGAAGGTTTATTAGGCAACAGATGCCCAGTTTCTCACAGAAGCGACAGTACAGCAGCCAGAGACAGTCCTTCCAACCCATCCTGGGGGAGAAGGCCCCGAGGGGTGCCCCTCTGGGGTGTAGCTTTCCCCCTCCTCAGGCTGGCTGCCTTCCAGCTCCTCTTTCCCTAGCTTCCTAACTGCCACCCCCGATTCAAAACCCAGCTCAGCTCCTCCCTCCTCTTTGTTCAGGGCAGAGGTGTTACCTGCCAGTTGTAGCCCCAGGGTCATCCTTAGCCACTGGGAGCTGCTGCTTGCCTCAGACACCCAGCCTGACTCACACATGCACTCCCCCCACTCCATCACATCCATTCTTTAAATACCCCTCTGAAACCACCGTCCCACTCATGCATCTGATGAAGCGGGTCTTTGTCCATGAAAGCTTATGCTCCAAAATAGATCTGTTAGTCTATAAGGTTCCACAAAACTTCTTGTTGTTCTCAAGGGTCTATATGTTACTGCTCACCTTTCTTCCTTTTGTCCAGATCCTGAAATCTACAATCTCATGGTTGCTGCAGCCCAGGTTTCCTCTCACTTCTATTTCTCCTACTAGTTATTCCCTGTTTGTGAGCAGCAGGTTAAGTTGCGCATGGCCCCTGGTTGGTTCCTTCAGCACTTGTACCAAGAATTTATCCCCAACATTCTCCAAAAACTTCCTGAATCATCTGTGTGCTGATGTATTGGTCTCCCAACAAATGTCTGGATGATTAAAGTCTCCCATGAGAATCAGGGCCTGTGATTTGGAAGCTTCACTTAGCTGCCTGAAGAAAGCCTCATCTATCTCATCTCCCTGATCTGGAGGTCTATAGCAGACATCAACTACAACATCACCTCTGTTACTTCCGCCTGTAAGCTTAACCCAAAGACACTCAACTGGATTTTCTCCTTCCTCATACTGGAGCTCCGAGCAATCATACTGCTCCCTCACATAGAGCGCAACTCCTCCTCCTTTTCTCCCCTGTCTGTCCTTCCTAAACAATTTATAACCTTCCATGACTGTTCTCACACCTTTCCCTCACTAAGGCAGCACGGGTGGCAGGTGAGTCTGAGACAGCAGAGATGGAAAAGTAGAATAAAAGATATAGATAAAAAGTTGCTTACAACAAGATATAGGGCCAGATCCTGAACTTGTGTAAAGTGTTTCAGAAAGATAGCCATTTTAGTCTGTATCTTCATGAAAGAAAACAGCAGTCCTGTAGCACTTTAAAAACTAACAATACTATTTATTCAGTGGTGAGTTTTTGTGGGAGAGACCCAGTTCTTCAGATCTGGTGTTATTCTGTTGATTTCAATGCACCCTCTTCAGCTTACACCTGCTGAGGACCTATCTGCCGTTGAGGACAATTGGTGAAAATGTGGTTAACACAAAAACAGGACTAGAAGTAAACATCCTGTTACTAAGTGCCCTGAAGGAAACCACACTGTTTGGCCTGAGACAGGGCACAAATTCTCACACGGTATTTCCTGGAACCCCACCTCCACCCCCAATGCTGTAACCACTCTGGAGGGTTGAAGATATTTACCAGAGCTTGGCGCCTGACAGCTCCAGCTGAACTTAAGTCCTGGCCTGAACTATTGTTTTTAATTTGTTCTCCTCCTTACTAGTGATAACTATTTTGGTTCTGAGTCTGCCATGCTGACTCAAGGTGAGCAGAACTCATGCAATGAATTCACTCTGAAGGACACGTGAGATCAAAGTGTGGCACAATTGGATCCTGTATTATTATGACTGTTGTTGATGATGATCTGCCAGTATTAGCACTAAGTCACTCTAGGCCAGGCTTCAGGCTGTAAGTCTACCCACTTCTTCCTGGTAAGACACCAAAGCCAGGATGGGGCTTCTTTCTTGCTGCCGTGGAAGGACAGTCACAGATTGACACACCAGTGGTTTTAACCTTTGTTCTGCTGCTAAGTTTAGGTGGCAACAGAAACTTGAAGAAAGAAGACAAAGATAAATGCCATTTTCCTTCTTTTCCCTTTCAGGTATTGTTGTTATTTTTTGTTTATTGTTTAGTAAATCCTCCTTGAGTGACACACTTTATTTTCTTTTTCATTTGTCAGCGAAGACGACTTACACCTTCTGACCTGTAAGCTTTGATTCTGTCTACACTACTCCCTGTGAATTTCTGGGCTGTGACAAACGACAGAGGGAGCCACAGAAAACACAAGAAGACTTGTAACCGTTCTGTACTAAAACCCAAGTTACAGGAATGTTAACACAGCATGCAGATGTTTGGAAATGCCAATACTAAAGTTGGCTGCTAAACCCTAATTCTGCCCCTTGGCATGGAGGCTTTATGATACAATTTTTAAGGGCACAATCCCATACGAATCCTCAGAAAGCACAGTATCTGGAATTTTTTTCCTCATGTCTGCCACATCTTATCTTGTTCTTTTACACTTGAACTTGCATTGTAATAGCCTGCTGTATTTCTACGGACAGTTTAGCAAAGCACAGCAAAACAAAGCAGATAATGCTAAGCCCCATGGAAGTCAAATAATTATTTCTGTGGTTAAACTTAATCAGGTGTTTCAGGGCTTTGTTGGGTGAGGACTTTATTTATTTATACAATTAGTTCTCCTCACCCTCATGTGCATATTTTTACAGAGTTTGCCAGCATGAATGTCACAGCCCCCCTCAGTATGGTTACCAGTCTGTCAGGAGCTACCAGTGCTCCTCATGTATGGGGTGGGAAGGTTGCAGGAGTTCTCACTCCACATCTGACTCACTCCTAGCAAGCTCCTAATTCTCCCTCCAAATCAATCCTGTCACCACCCAACCCACTCTGCCCCTCCTGAGGCTCTTAATCCCCCACAGGGCTGGGGTTGGGGCTGCAGCAGAATTAAGGTTATATGCTCTACCTTAGACTTCACATTTCCCATCACGGCATGTTGAGCTCTGCAACTAGAACATCATCTTTACATAAGGCTGGTTGAGCCAAGGAGGGGAAGGCTAATGAGAATTGCCTTCTTCCCTCTTTTACTCATTGACAGATGTGCTGGGCCTTTCCCAAACTGGGGTTTCCATTCTTCAAAGTTTGAGGCATTTACATGTCCCAGTGTGACTACTGCTAACTACTGATACCACTACTAATCTGGGAGCTGTCACATTTCTCCTGTGCATTCTCTCTCTCTCTCTCACTCTCCCTCAGAAATGTGACTCTTAACATTCTGCTGCAACAGCCGTGATGTGTATCAGGCTGAAATCCTTCCAATGTACAAACATACAAATCCTGACCTACAAAGAAAGTGAAAAGTGTTCGTGGAAGTGATGTGAACTCCTACATTTTTTTTAAAAAGTGTCTTTTTTTATTTGTATTTACCCCATCCTAACAATTTCTGTGCAAATATTTTGAAACATTTTGGTCAAACAGTCAAGATCTGCAAGAGACTGAATCCATTTTAACTTTAATACAAACCTAATCATCAATTTTTATGGTTGCATATACTAGTCTGCAATGATTTGTTCAGCATGCATTTAAAAGAAAACATGTAATCTTCAAGTTAATTTGAAAAAGACTTTGTGACAGGGGCTCAGAGTATAAAAATACCAGGCAGAAAAGATTTTTTTTTCCTAATCATTTATGTGTTGGATGAAGCAGAAAGCTGCCAGATAGCTTCTTTTCGACAGCTTGGAGTTACTGTTGGGAACAGATCCATGTATGGAAGCAAAAGCAGAAAAGCACAGATAAGCTGAGATCCAGCTATGCAAACCATGTTTAGAGACACTTAAAGGACAAGCTCCTTTCTTTTGGGTAAATTTAGAGACGCTATTGTACGAGGTCCTTTTTCCATTCAGCCTTACTCGCAGCTACTGAGACTTAACAGTGGTAAGTGAAATCAGTGCAAGTATTTTTTGTGAATGTATAGCTCAGATATTGGGTTTCCCTAACCTCCTAAGGAAAGCTAGGGCTGTAGGGTGTCAGAAGAGAGGGTGGCTGGGATACAAAGGAGCGGCATTGAATTGAACAGGATTGCAGCTAGGAAAGCAGAAACTTTGACTGACTGAAAGAGAAATTGTTTCAAAATTAACAATTCATTACTCATCATCTATCTACTATTTGCGATTTATAAATTGAGTGATGTTAAACCTTCAGCATGACAGAGTCTTGAGAGTGTGCTGTTATTATTGTCTTTTATGTCTATGTCTTAAATATATAAAAAAAAATGTGTGTTATTTCTGTGCTTTTTGCGTGTCCTCCTTTCCTTTTAAGAAATGCAACTCATTTAATGTTGTGGGTTGAGCTGAATGGACATTAGCAAGAACTGATTTGTAAAGGATTTGTGTTTCTTGGTATTTAAAGGCAAGTATCTCAATGTTTCTCGGTAAATATGAGGTTGACTACATCCTGTGCAAAAAATTTTGCATAATTTTAACCATGAAAGTCAACCTTCCCAAAACAGCTGGATCCATTATTATGTCAGCCTACCTCCTGAAGTATTTCAGGAGCATAAAGCTTTGTAGAAATGCTTTTTCTTCAAACCAATATCTATTTCACATTAAATTACATTAGTATAATAGCCTGTGCATTGCGGAAAGGCAGAAGAGGTATCTGTCATGAATTAATGGGCTTTATAGAGAGAAAGCATTTGATTAAACTAGATTTATAAATGGCTTTTCATCCCTAGTCTAAAATCTTGATTATTTTGCATCCTATGATTAAATCATGTTATTGTCACAAGACTACAGAACAGGGTTTCTGGGTCAGTTCAGGTGTTATAATGAGGTATCCAGATTCTTACTACAAATAGGTAAAGGAGCATTTTAGTTTTTCAAGTGGCTAATAGACTATTAAAAACAGTAGGTCATCACAAGTAAACTTATATGGAAGTAACAGAAATACACGAAAATTACTGAAAACTATATTCCAAGGTTGCAGTGAGACATAAGGAAAAATAGTGATCATTACATCCCAGTGTCTTGAATATTTTTGTCCACAAACAGAACTGTTATTTTTCCTTGATTTTAATAAATAACGGACACATTTGGTTGTGAGTGTATAGTTGTTGGTGTTCAGAAAAGGGATTAACATGGGCATAAATCCCTGTTTTTTCACTACATTCACTGACTGTTCAGTGTGAAATTCCACATAGTCTAGGTTTTCATTCCTTCTGAATTATCTCTGCTGCTTTTTGTTTGTTTCTTTTCACTTGTTTAGTAGCAAGTATTTCAAATGGAGCTGTGGCTGAAATGTGACCGTGGCAGTCCGATACTTTTTTGTTCTCAAAGGTTTTGTTTTGTTTTGTTTTTTTAAACATCTGCAGAAGAGTTGGTGGAGAGCTTAATCTAAGGAGACTTAAAGCAACGAGCAATTTTGAAAATAAAAATATTTGGAATGAGGATCATTTTTAACTATTATTCACTAAAAATAATGTTTATTCTCTATTGTATATTTAAAATAGTTGCTGTGAGTGCCTACACTTTTCTGCCAGATTTTATTCTTTAATAGAGTGTTTCTCAAAGTGTGGTACATGTACTACTGGAGGTATGTGAAAGGATTTCCAGGGATACACAGCAGAAAATAAATTACTAAAAATCAGGAGATAAGCACTGGGATGGCACTGGGAGAGGGGTACGCTGATAAGGTCTAAGTCCCAAAAGGGGTATGTGAATGTTTTAAGTCTGGGAAACCCTGCTATAACAGAAGGTTTTACGTGCAGATGCTAATGGATAAAATCCTTTCCCTCAGAGGCTGCCATTTTCTCTGGTCGCCCAGGAATGGCAATTTTCTTTTGCCCTCTTTCACAAACTGTCCCTTTGCAACACACCAAAGCTCTGCACTGAAGATCCATAACTAAGCAGTGGGAGGAAATTGTTTGGCAAGGGGGTCTGAGCAGAAGTGGTAAGGGAGAAGCTTGGGAAAGTAACACTCCTCAAGTACTCTTTGGTAGCTCCATTTTTCATTACCCTGTTTTGAGTCTGGCAGCAAAGGTAACTGTTACATAGCAATGTTTGATACGTATGGATAAAAACACACATAAACAGACACATGGACAGGTGAAAATGAGATCCAGCTAAGCAATGAGACTTAAGGTTACCTCAAATGTTTAGCTGGATGTCCAAATTCATGTCAAACATACTTGCGTTGGCTCTGAAAAGTGAAAATAAACCAGCAGACATTTGCACAAAGTAAGTTGGATTGTGAGAATTTTTGTAAAAATGGTGAGCAAAACCATTGTCTTACAAAGATTTGCAGGCCAGAAAGCTGCTGTCTGGCAACCTGCAGAGCACAGACCAATTCACCCACCAGTTCCTGAACTAGGATAGTCACACAGTGTTTGCAGCTGAGTGTTGGTCTGCATCGTGGTGCTGTCATGAATCTCATGCCTGGAGGTCACATACAACACATGAGGCAAGCAAGTCTCTGTAAGCCTTGGTCAGTCCCTTGTAAGCCTTGGGCAGACTTGAAAGACTCTATATAGAGAGTGCAGTTATAATCCCCACCTTAACTTTAAGCTCATTTTTGCCACAAAGGATTCAAATCCTGCTCCAGGAGAGCATGACGCAGAACTCCCAATAGGTGGGAAAAAAAGAGAAATGGTCTCAGTGACAGCAGCTCTGCCCAGCTCCGGCTAGCGTTCAGACGCTTTCACTGCACAACATCACTAGGGCCAGAGCAGGAGAGCGTGAAATGGCACAAAATCAGTTTCACAAATGCCAACAGTGGCTGACCTCTCAAGGGACCCTTGGGGACGTGGCCTGGGCCAGTGAGTGCTAATTAAGCCCATTACAAGGCAGTACAGCCTAGCGGACAGAGCATCAGTCTGGCGCCAAGGGAACTTGTCTCTGACGCTGACCCTGAGTGACTTGGGAAAGTCACTTCCCTCATCTTGGCCTCTTTCCTCTTCTACCCTCCTATCTGCCCATTGAGTTTAACTGGTCTCTGGGGCAGAGGCTGGCTCTGTCTAGCACAGGGGTCTGCAACCTGCAGCTCCAGAGCCACATGTGGCTCTTTAAGGACTTCTTTGCAGCTCCTGAAGCTACAATTTCAAAGTAAAAAACAAACCAAAACAAAACCAAAAACCTCCTGATTATTTTTGATAAATGGTGTACGTCTAAAAGCCCAAAAATGAACAACTCCCATCTAAATAGCAAATGATAGGTGATGTTGAAACATTGGATAACTCCCCCTACCATCCTCCAGAGAGAGAAAAGGTTTGGGAGTGCAAATCAGGAAGACAGGGGTGCAAAAACACATGTAATGCATGAGGAAATAGAGTATGTAAAAAGTTTGTGAATGTCCTGTAGTAAACGTATCTCAATACAAATCCATGTATGTGCACTGTTCTTAAAATAGGGGTTACAAAAAGTACGGTTTGATGGTAGTTATTAAGGACCATCTCATATTCACATGCACAGCGGCTCTTGAATTATTGAGTTTTTTACTGAATTGGAAAAAATTGCCCTTCTTGCAATTTTGGTTGCCGACCCCTGGCCTAGCATGTTTGCACTATGCTGGGGGAAGGTGGACAAGAGTTCCTTTGGTGGCACCAGACCCTAACAGAGTACAAACAGCAACAAAGAAGTCAGTTCATGTCTAGGACCTGACTCGTTACCCCGGGTATCGCAGGTTTTCACTGAGGCTCCATAAGAGCCAGTGGCGGGGTTCACTACTCACTGCTGGATTGCACTTCACGTCTCATCTGGAGGTTAGCCCAGCGCTAGCCGAATACCTCTTGCTGCAGGGCGTCATCTTTGTGACTTGGCTGCTCACTCTTAGTACCTGGCTCTCTGCCAGCATCTCTCAGGACAAGCCACTCCCTGCCAGGCAGCCACCGTTCCAGGTCCAAAGCTGTGCCGCTTCCGCCATGGCTGTTGGGGAACCGGCCAGGTCCTATACTCCATGTTCCAGCCCAAAGAGCCTGGGCTCTCCTTCCTCCTAGAGCCAGGTACGACCTTTCTGGACTCTGTCCCAGCAACCTCCACTCCCTGTGCCCTTTCACCCTCCACCCAGGAAGCTCCAGCACATCTCCTACATCTCGGGAAGTGACTGCTGGCCACTTCCCCACACCCCTTCTGTGCTCAGCTCCTTAGCTTTAGAGGCCTGCCCAGCAGGAATGCCATTTTGGGGATGGGGGTGACCTGTGCCTGCAGGGATGGGGGCAAAGTGAGGACAGCAGCTTCGGCAGTGTAACAGCATGCTCAGCAAAGCCAAGCAGCACATTTGAGGAGGAACGACCCTGTGTGCCCTCCGCTGCCCACACACATCACCTCTTTCCAGGGGCTGCTGAGGCACAGGAAAACTCTAGTTTTTGACAGATAACTTGGCAGTTAGTGGACAGGCACACTGTACCTAAGCCCCATATAAAATAAAAAGAAAATTAAGTAAGTCTTAGACCCACTCAGCTCTAATACTAACATGTTCAGAAATCTTGTGACTAGACACTTATGAAACACTGGTTAGCACTAACATTTTACTGTACATTCTTACTTTGTTACTAACTCTGCAGAGAGGGATCAAGCAAGTGAGCAAGTGACACTATCAGGACTCCTGGGCTCTGTCTCAGCTCTGGGAGGGGTGTGGGGCCTAGTGGTTATTCTAGAGAGACAGAGACATTTGCACCCTAGATGATAGCATCAGAATGGCCACCCTGGGTCGGACCAGAGGTCCACCTAGCCCAGTGTCCTGTCGGCCCACAGTGGGCAATGCCAGGTGCTTCAGAAGGAATGAACAGATGACGTAATCATCAAGTGATCCATCCCCTGCTGCCCATTCCCAGCTCCTGGCAAACAGAGGCTGGGGACACTGTCCCTGCCCCTCCTGGCTAACAGCAATTGATGGACCAACCCTCCCTGAACTTATTTTGTTCTTATTGGAACCCTGTTCTAGTCTGGGCCTTTCCACCATCCCTGGGCAAAGAGTTCCACAGGCTGACCATGAATAAATAATTAGCTTGTTTTACATCTGCTGCCTCTAAATTTCACTGTGTAAGTTTCTCGTGTTATGTTAGCAAAGGAGTAAGTCACATTTCCTTAGTCGATTTTTCCACAGCAGACATGGTTTCCTAGACCTCTGACATGTCCCCCACCCTTTTGTCATTTCTCTTCAGAGCTGGAGTCCCAGTCTCATTAATCTCTCCTCATGTCTTAGCTGTCCCTTACCCTTAGTCATTTCTGTTGCCCTTTCACGTCCTTTTCCAAATCCAATATGTTTTTTTTTTTCAGACAGGACAACCAGACATACATGCAGTATTCAAGATGTGGGCATGACATGATTTTATATAGAAGCAATAGGATATTTGCTGTCGTACCTATTCCTTTCCTAATGATTCGCAACATTCTGTTAGCTTTTCAGACTGCCACTGCACATTGAGCAGATGTTTTCAGGGAACTATTCACTATGATTCCAAGATCCCTTCCTTGAGTGGTAACAGCTATTTTAGGCCGCAACATTTTTGTATTTATAGTTGGGATTATATTTTTCCATGTGCATTACTTTGTATTTATCAACACTGAATTCCATCTGCCCTTGGCTGCCCAACACCCAGTTTTGTGAGATCCCTTCATAATTTTTCCCGGTCAGCTTTGGACTTAAATATTTTAAGTGACTTTGTATCATCTGAAAATTTTGCCACCTCACTGTTTAACCCTTTTTCAAGATCATCTGTGAATAAATTCATCAGTCCTGGTCCCAGTAGGGACCCCAGAGCACACCACTATTTATGCCCTAGTCTTTATTCCCTGGTCTTTTAAAAGGAGTAACCAGCAATGTTTTCATGGTCACCTAGGGATCCTTCAATTACTTGAATGACCAACTTTTTGTTATCTAGTCACCCTGCCTCCCTCTGTTTATAAACGAAACTCTCTGCCCTAGAGCAAAGCTGGGGGTAGCACAGAGCTAGGGCATGCACTTTAAAGCAGACCTCAAGTATCAAATCCACAGGAGGGTCAAACTTTAGGTGGAGCTACAGATTCCCCTAGCCTCCCCTGTTAAATGGTGCCCTTGCTGCCCAGGTGAGCTTCACTCTTAATTAAGCATTATTGAGCTCTGGCAACCCTCCAAGTGCAGCCTGTGTGGTTAATTGGCCCATTCCCTCAGCATTTCTAGGGCTGGGGGAAATCCCCATCACAGCATCTGAAATTCACATGCAGGGACTCAGCACTCTGACAGTGGCCTCATGTAACTTAAGTGTCAAGTATCATTTATTGCTTTTGAACATCTTGGCCTGCCTATCTGGAATGCCTCATCCTAAGCTGTAGCTGGTGGGATTTTCCAAAGCAACTATGTGGTTAGGAGCACTGTCAATCGGACTTGTGCACCTAAATCACTGAGGATTTTATGAAAATCTCACCCATTGTTTGCGCATGGATGTGCTCACATTAGCCATACAAGGCTTGTCCTGTCTCTTGTGGAAGTAGGAGCTATGTGATGGGACCATGATGATCCTCTGGTCTGACCTCCCCCATAACACAGGCCATGGAATTAGCCTGAGCATGATTACATCACAGCAGCCTGGGTGACTGAATCCTTTAACCAAACACACACCATGGAACCGTTACAAGAGAATGTGACAAACAGGCTGATTGAAAGCAATCCTAATACTTCCCCTTCAGATGAATAAAATATTTATAATCTAAATCTGTCTGTTGCTTCTGATGAAGAGTTTGAAAATATCCTTTTCCTTTCTAAAGCAAGAGAATACCTTGCACAAATTCAGATCCATCTCCATGGACAAATCCATTCCGTAGCAGCGATCTTCCAAAATTTGCTTTTCAGGTTTTGGCATTTTTCCCCCAGTCTATGAAGGCCCCCATCGCTGCAGCATCTGAACACTCTCCAATCATGAATTAAGCAATGTGATCAACTCACATCACTTGTGGTGCACTTTCCCAAGAGAAACAAAGAAGCAGTCAAGTAGCACTTTAAAGACTAACAAAATAATTTATTAGGTAAGCTTTCATGGGACAGACCCACTTCTTCAGACCATAGCCATACCAGAACAGACTCAACATTTAAGGCACAGAGAACCAGAAACAGTAATCAAGGAGGACAAATCAGAAAAAAATGATTAAGGTGAGGAAATTAGAGAGTAGAGGGGTGGGGGGGAGGTCAAGAATTAGATTAAGCCAAGTATGCAAACAAGCCCCTATAGGCCGTGTCTACACATGCACGCTACTTCGAAGTAGTGGCGCCAACTTTGAAATAGCGCCCATCACGGCAACACGTGTTGGGCGCTATTTCGAAGTTGAAATCGACATTAGGTGGCGAGACGTCGAAGTCACTAACCCCATGAGGGGATGGGAATAGCGCCCTACTTCGAAGTTGAACGTCGAAGTAGGGCATGTGTAGACGATCTGCGTCCTGCACCATCGAAATAGCAGGGTCCGCCATGGCGGCCATCAGCTGAGGGGTTGAGAGAGGCTCTCGCTCCAGCCCCTGCAGGGCTCTATGGTAATCGTGTGCAGCAGCCCTTAGCCCAGGGCTTCTGGCTGCTGCTGCCACAGCTGGGGATCCATGCTGCATGCACAGGGTCTGCAACCAGTTGTCGGCTCTGTGGATCTTGTGTTGTTTAGTGCAAATGTGTCTGGGAGGGGCCCTTTAAGGGAGCGACTTGCTGTTGAGTCCGCCCTGTGACCCTGTCCGCAGCTGTTCCTGGCACCCTTATTTCAATGTGTGCTACTTTTGCATGTAGACGTTCCCTCACAGCGCCTATTTCGATGTGGTGCTGCCCAACGTCGAAGTTGCCAGCCCTGGAGGACGTGTAGATGTTATTCATCGAAATAGACTATTTCGATGTTGCTACATTGAAATAAGCTATTTCGATGTAGCGTGCACGTGTAGACGTAGCCATAGTGACTCAGAAAATTCCCATCCCAGTTCAAACCATGTGTTAATGTGCAGAATTTGAATATAAAAGACAGCTTGGCTGTCTCCCTTTCAAACACGGTGTGAAAATTTTTCTCCAGTAATACACAAACTCTTAAGTAATTAACAGAATGGCCCACTCCATTAGTCAACGTTTTAATGGAGTGGGCCATTCTGTTAATGACTTAAGAGTTTGCGTGTTACTGAAGAAAAAATTTCTTACCACTCTTGAAATGGTGACAGCCGAACTGTCTTTTATATTCAAATTCAGCACATTAACACATGGTTTGAACTGGGATGGGAATTTTCTGAGTCACTATAGGGGCTCATTTGAATACTTGGTTTAATCTAATTCTTGACCTCCCCGCCCTTCTATCCCTCTACTCTCTAATTTGCTCACCTCGATCATTTTTTTCTGATTTGTCCTCCTTGATTACTGCTTTTGGTTCTCTGTGCCTTAAATATTGAGTCTGTTCTGGTATGGCTATGGTCTGAAGAAATGGGTCTGTCCCACGAAAGCTCACCAAATAAATTATTTTGTTAGTCTTTAAAGTGCTACTTGACTGCTTTTTTGTTTTGATAGTATATAGACTAGCACGGCTCCCTCTCTGTTACTTTTCCCAAGAGGGTTGTGTGCACAGTGGGAGCCTGGGGGATTGTATTTAATGTCCATGATGTGATGTGTTTATGGTAGGCATAGAAGTAAAGAAATACTTCTGGCATTTGGACCAAAAGGGAGTGATGGTAGTGTCAGTGCTCGGTCCTTGTGGGAGTAGGTTCTACAGCAGCCAAGGAAGTGCTGGCTTCTGCACAGCTATGCTAGGCAGCCCTTTCCACCTAACTACAGTGAGTAGTCTTAACTGTAGCTCAAGTGCAGCTGGCTTAGAACATGGGGAGGTAAGGGGAGGGGGCTGATACAATTTAATTAACCACAGTCCATTTTCCCCCAAGGAACAACAAAGTAGGAGAGCTCAGATGTGCACGGTGTAACATCTCCATGTAAATGGGGCACTTGGCATTCTGAGTGATGCCATGCCTCGATGCCAGTAAGTGCTGTTTGCTGTCTGTTCTGTTCAGTGCTAAATGTATTCCCAGCACGGGCTAAGCATGTGTGGCTGTTATGTCAGCCTCTCCTTAAACAAAAGCCTTTATTTGTTTTCAAGAAATGGTCCCACCATTTGTATGTTCCCCTGTAACAGTCTGGATCACACAGAACAGAGAGGACATATCACGCTTTCGAGTATACATATTTCTGTTCTTCTATATTAACTGAAGGCCCTGTTGGGTGCAGCAGTGTGTGCCTGGGAGCCCTGTTCCTTGGGAGGCTGAGGCTGGCGGATTGCTTGGGGTTCTAGGCTGCAGTGTGGTGCCTCTAACCTGGCCAGCAGGTTGCTGCAAGACTGGCTAGAACAACATAAACACCATGCTGTGATTGGCACACCCTCTGGGAGGGCTGCTGGTCCAGTTGATCAAGCTGTACGAAGTGTACTCTACCACAGTAAAACTTCTGCAGCAGAAGCCCACACCTGGAACAAGGAAGGGTAGCTTGGGCATCAGGAAACCATTTTAGAATGTCAGAGTAGGTAAGCTCTGGAACAGGCTGTCTAAGGAGAGTGTGTCATCACTGGAGGTTTTTAAGAACAATTTATACTAACACCCAGAAGAAAGTGTTTAGGTTTACTTGGTCCTGCATCTGCACAGGGTTCAGAAGACTATGACCTCTTGAGGACTCTTCTAGCCCTACCATTCTATGACTCTACGATCCTCAGCCCTAGGTGCTGATTCCATGGCTGCTCCAGCCCTGGCGCACCCACTGTGAAAAATTAGTGGGTGCTCTGCATCCCCCTCCCAGGAGCCAAGATGCCTTCTGTGCCCGCAGCACACACTGGTTGCTTGCTGACCAACTCCTTCTCTTCCTTGCCAGCATCTCCCGCTGTGACCAGGTAATTCCCAGTGCTCAATGTTCTTCTGGCCAGGGGGAGGAGTGGGGATATGGCAGACTCAGGAAAGGAGGTAGGGCAGGGGTGAAGGTTTGGAAGAAGGGGTGGAATGGGGGCAGAGGTGATGCAGGATAGGGGTGGGCTTGATGGAAGAGATGGATTGGGGATGGAGTCAGAGTTGGGGTTGAGCACCCTCTGTTAGATGGGAAGTTGGTTCCTATCTCCTCAGCTGGCATAAATCAATGTAGCTCATGAGTCACTTTGAAATTCTGTGGAGGACTGGCTCTGAATTCCTTCCAAAATGCACTTAGAAATGATAAGATCTATATGTGGAGAAAAATCTCAATGCTGCATGTTGCTATGAACTGAAGAACAAAGGTGTTTGTAAGAGGGTCTAAGGCAGCTCAAAGTGATGAAGTAGCTGGGACAGCCGCACATAATGTTGCCCAGAGGCAGTTCTAAGGACTGCCATTCAGAAGTCTGGATTTTGCCCATCTACAATCCTGGGCTTCAGAGTGCTCAGCCTATCTGACTACACTATTTATCAGGTCACCTTCACTCTAGACCCTAAGTCCTTCACACCCTGTAATGCAAATATCCTCACAACACCCCTGGGAAGTAGGCTGGTGCTATCACCCCATTATAAAGAGGGGAGAACTGATCCATTAAGAAAATAAGTGACTTGCCCAAGGTCAAATGGGCAGTCTGTGGCAGAACACAGAATTGATCCCACATCTCCTACTACTAAGCTAGGGCTTTACCTCTTAGACTATCCTTTCTTCTTTAGGTGCAGGGCCAGTTTTGCATTGAAGCAGGAGGGTTTACAACCCTACTTCAGTATCTACCAATGGATGTTCTGGCTGTTGTAGCTTTGCCTCTGAAACACTCATGGGCCAAAATGCCCAGGCCCTGGGGACCTACAGGAGGCTCTGTATTTCATATGTAGCAACCTCAAAGAAAGGGGCCATATTTTCAGTGGTGCTGAGCAAATACAACCCCTAACTAAGTAACCAGCAGGGTTGGATTAAGAGAGGGGCTTTAGGGGCTGCAGCACAGGGTGCTAGGCTAAGCGGGCACCCCTAGCCAGTGACTCTGGGCTGCAGCCCCTAAAGTGCCTATGTGCTGGAGCTCTGCCTGATGGTGGGGGTGGGGAAGTGGATCTGTGCACCACCATTCTCTGTTCTCTGGCCTCAGCTAGCAGCACTTGTCTGCAGGCTCTAACCCCACAGTTCCCATTGACCAGAAATTGCAGCCAATGAGAGGGGTGCTTGTAAGCGGAGGGCTATGCAGAACCACTTGTTTCCTGCCAGGAGCTGTGCCAGGTAAGTGCCCCACTCCCTCCTCCCTCCCATCCGCATCCTTCTCTCTTGCCCGCTTCTGCACACTAGCTAGTGCGCAGACCCTGCACCTCCATGCCACTTCCTGGCAGCCCTCTCCCACAAATTAAACCCCTAATTTTTGGCCCCATCTTGGAGTATAGAGGGCCCCACAAAATCTACTGTCCCCAGGTCCCCAGAAGAGTTAATCCAGCCCTGGTCACCAGCAGCCACTGGCTGTCCCCAAGTGTTTGGTAAACTGGTTATTTTAATTTCAGTGCCTAAATATAGTTATGGGAACTGTCCTGCCCCCTAGGTTTACAATGCTGGCCATCATCTCTCTGTAGCAGGTTAACTATATTCTGATCTTCCAGCCATACCAAGAGACACACACTTCCCTCTTTCCAACCTACTAAACAAACAGACGGTGACATATTTTCCTTCAGAGGCTACTTCTCAGCTTGCTGTTCATGTCCAAGTTTGGCAAGAATAACATTAGGAACTCATAGTGTTACCTTTTTTCCTTAAAGCAAAACAAAAAGTAAAGATCTTGTATGTCCAAGCTCAAGTCAGTGAGCAACGGCTGGATTTGCTGTCAGTATGATGAGATTGCCAACACATATCGCACCGTTTTAGAGAGAGAAGTGGACGAGCTGACTTTTATATTCAAATTCGGCACATTAACACATGGTTTAAATCGTGATGGGAACTTTCTGAGTCACTATAGGGGCTCGTCTGCATACTTGGCTCAATCTAATTCTTGATCTTCCCCCCCACCCCTCCACTCTCTGATTTGCTCACGTTGATTATCTTTTTCTGATTTGTCCTCCTTGCTTACTGTTTTTGGTTCTCTGTGTCTTAAATATTGAGTCTGTTCTGGTCTGGCTATGGTCTGAAGAAGTGGGTCTGTCCCACGAAAGCTCACCTAATAAACTATTTTGCTAGTCTTTAAAGTGCTACTTGACTGCATTTTGTTTTGATAGTGTATAGACTAGCACGGCTTACTCTCTGTTACTATATAAGTTAATAGAAATAGATGCAGACCACTGGATGTCGGTAATCCTTAGCATTATGCTGTGATTTGGCCAAATGTTCTACACTGATGAGAAATGTATCCACTGGAATATTTTTAACAATGGCACCGGATTCGAGAGACTAGTGTTTGTTTTACTCTGGACAGTAATTCATTCCATATGATCCTTTAAACATGTTACATGTTAAGCCATTTGAAACTGAGAATTATTTTTTCAGGGTGACCTCCTGGGCTTTAAAAATCCACTGGGTTTAGTCTGCTTATGGAACACTATTTAACCAAAACAAGATACTGACAGCACCCCATCATCGCGGCACAATGCCTGACTTAGGCGCAGGAAAGGCACTCTGGGTTGCCCCAGCTTTCATTAGACTATGAGAGAGCTTCCTTCTCCTTCAGTTTCCAAAGAGAATGATATTTACTTCTCTGTGCTGCTATCTCTGACAGCCTTCAGAAGCCATCCACATTTGATATTAAGGGTCTGGCACCAGGGGGGGTCTGGATCTATTTGAAAAGCTAATGTAGTTTTAATTTCCAGCATTTATGTTCTCTGCACACTTTTCCAAAATGCTGCAAAGTCAAATCACTCAGGAAACCTTACCATCAACTCCCATAGCCAATTTTCATAGCCAGATCAACATATGGCAGAGAGAGGAGTCTTATCTCTTTGGTGTGTTAATTATTGGGTAAAAGACCTTAAACAGACAGTTATGCAGCTGTCAGAAGTACTCACAGAAAAATAAAGGATGCCATTGCCATTCATTTTTCTTACCTTTAACACGAATAGTTTCAGCACTTTTTCCTACAGTAAATTAATGAGACATGAGAACTGTCACAGAGCCCCTGGGAAGCAACTAACAGTCATTGTTAAGCTGAGACAAAGAATCCAATATATCTCCAGGTGGTTTCGCTCACAGCTTTCTGAAAGGCACAGCAGACTGCCCCACCCAGCTGGAGTGTTGCGCAGTGCTCAAATGCCTTGCAAATATGTACTAACCTACAGTCGGATGGAGCTACACTACCTGATGGAAGTGAACACCTGAGACATTCACCTAGTTCAGAAACATTTTAGCCACCAGATTTTGAACAATTCCCTACCCCACATCCCTCAAATACATCACTTGATAAGTAGATGGAGCATTAAGCTGATGTGGACTGAAATGAATTTCTAAGATGAGCAGGACTCAGTGTCCTCGGGACAGAATGAAAGACTTAATTATGACTTCATGTGTCCCTGACAAACACTTGTTACATAGCACACCCAACTTAGCACATATGCCAAGCCTGCTGTAGCTGAGGTTGTGCCTCATGTTGTGGGGGAGAGCAGACTGTGGTGTATGGTGCATTCCTTTGTCGAAGAAGAAAGTTCCATAGAGAAGTGCATAGTCTATTACTGTAGGTACATCTACTGCATGATTGACAAAGTGGCAGTCAATTTTCCAGGGCTCAATTTTTAGCACACTGCGTGGGAACACACTAAATCAAACCATCAGGGCTCTACAGTCAACCCTGGTACTCCTCCCAACAAAGTTGCTGGGAGAGTTTCTCCTGTTGACCTTCCACTGTTGGGACAGCAGAAAAAAAATCCATTTCGGTTACATTGACTCCAGCTATGCAATTCACATAGCTGAAGTGTCATAGCTTAAAAGGATTCTTCCCTGTAGTGTAGACCTGGCCTCAGTGGAAACACACTCTGAGGGCATCAGGACATGGTAATGAGACACACCATAACTTCACTTCCATACTCTTAAAGCTGGGGGGACTGACACATACCCTGAATCCCTTTAGAATACAGGGTTGTTTGGATTTTTAAAAAATCTGGAATCTATTATGGAGATGTGGGCTCTACAAAGAAGCATTACATATATTCTGCTGACAGCCCAACCAATTATCGATTGATTACAATTTCTAAGGGCTTGTCTACACTTACTGATAGATGGACACTCTGGAGATCAATCTTCTGGGGGGTTGATTTAATGGGTCTGGTAGGAAGGCACTAAATTGACCTTTGCTCGCACTCCGGTTGACCCCAGTACTCCGCAGTATAGTGAGGAGTAAGGGAAGTTGGCAAGAGAGTTTCTCCCATTGACTCCAAAAAGTGGGGGTGCTGTGGTAAGTCAAACCAAGATAAGTTGATTCCAGGTAAGCTGTTACATTACTAGAACTGCACAATTTAGTTAAACTTTGCCCCCTAGTATTGTCCTGCCCTAAAAATTGTATGCGTACAACAGGAATTTTATCTGGCAAAGAGTTTTATCCATTAGCTACCAAGTGGAGCACAATCTACTTAAACTTAACCTAAATTCTAATTTATAAACACAGGAAAAACTGTTGCACCAAGTCTCATCAAGAGTCCTCTCTGCACCATTGGATAAATGCAATATGTTTGGTTTTTTTAAGATATCTGCTCAGAAGAAAAGGTAAGACTGCCAATGTCAGATCATTTTTGTTCAGAATATTCAGAGCACATAAAAATCAATAATATTTCATACTCAGGCTATGTCTACACAGCTAGCATTATTTCAGGATACAAAGATATCCCAAAATAGCTTCCTCCACTTGACAAAGGGGGTGGAGGAGATACCCAAGAAAGATGTGTTGATCATCGGAAGAGAATGGAATGCGAAGGTTGGAACAGATAATGAAGGTTGGGAGAGAGTCATGGAAAGCTTTGGATATGGAGAAAGAAATGAATGAGGTGAGAAGCTGGTAGAGTTTGCTACAGAGCATGAGATGGTGGTCTGCAACACGAGATTCCAACAAAAGGACTGTAGGAAGTGGACGTGGTGATCGAATGACGGGAAATCCAAGAACATGATAGATTTGATTTTGACAAGAAGAAGATGAATAACATCAGCACAGCAGTGCCGAACTTTCCAAGGAGTGGATATAGACTCAGACCACAGTCTAGTGATCACAAACATCAAGATAAAACTCAAAAAAAAATGTAAGACCCAGTTTATGAAAAGAAGAGACGTGGCAAGGCTATGTGAGGAAGAAACAGGGAATACATACAGAACAGCGCTCCAAAAGAAGATTAAGAATATCACCACAGAGAAAGACCTAGATAAGAGAGTTGCAGGGATACCCATAGCTATACAAGAGGCAATTGAGCACTCTGTTCCAGAAGAAGAAAAGATCAATAAGAAGTGGATTACCCAGGAGACACTGAAGATGGGACAAGAGAAGAGAGCGCTGAAGATTATAAGAGATGTCTCTGAGATGGCAGAACAGCAATATAGGGTGAAATGCAATGAGGTAAGGAAAGCAGCCAGAAAGGATAAGGAGAAATGGTTGGAGGAGCAGCGTGAAGATATAGAGAGGTATTATGGTGAATGTAAGACCAGGGAGGTGTATAAGACAATTAGGAATATTAATAGGAAATGGCAACCAAAGCAGATGGCGATCAAAGATGAGAATGAATAAGTGCTCATGAACAGGGAGAAGATTGTGCAGTGATGGACGAAATATTGCACCGACCTATGCAATGCACAGTTGCACCCGAGTGTCTCAGAGAGTGTCTCCACCGAGCATCTAGAGCGAGACCGATACTTTGAAGGAGGAAGTAGAAAAAGCAGTGAAACTAAAGAACAACAAGAGCCCTGGAAATGATAAGATCATGGGAGAGATGATCAAATACGGTGGAGAAAGCATGATTCAGGAAATACACAGTCTATGTAATATAGCATGGAAAGAAGGGAAGGTGCCTAAGGAACGGACAACATCTGTGCTAGTGACAATACCCAAGAAAGGAAGTACATTGGAGTGCAAGAACTACAGAACGATTGCCCTAATGAGTCATCTAGGCAAGGTGCTGATGATAGTGACTGAGAGACTATGATCACGATAGAAGAACATATAGCAGACGGGCAAGCGGGGTTCAGAAAAGACAGAAGTACCATACAGAAGATATTGGCACCAAGACTGATAGCAGAAAAAGCTCAATGAAAGAACAAGAACATATACACTTGCTTCATCTATTTTCAAAAGGCATTTGACAGTATAGATGAGAAAGTGACTTGGGCGGTGTTGGAGTCAGATGGAGTGGATAGCAGACTGATACGGTTGTTGAAGGATATCAGTGACAATGCGGAGGCAGCGGTGAGAACATGCGGGGAGTTGGGAAGTTGGTTTAAAACAAGTAGAGGTACGAGACAAGGAGATCCCATATCACCAAGTATCTTCATCGCACATGTGGAGAGAGCAATGGACAAGATCAAGGAAGAGGTGGAAGGGGTATCTGTGCATGGGAAAAGAATTAACAACTTGAGGTTTGCAGATGATATAGTTATAACTGAGGAAGATCAGGAGAAGCTAGCAAAAATGGTGCAGGTGTTAAATGAAGAAGGGAAGTGGTACGGACTGATTATGAACACCGATAAAACAAAAACAATTGTATTTGGAGATAAGGAAATAGGAAGGAAGATCAGTGTTGATGGTATTGAACTAGAAAATGTAGAGAAGTTCATGTATCTGGGGAGCAACATAATGTATAATCTAGACTGTAAGAAAGAAATAGCGACTAGAATAGTGAAAGCAAGAGTGAGGATGAAAGCGATGGATAAGATCTGGAAAAACAAAGCAATTAGCTTAAGAACAAAGCTGAGCATCTTGAAAATGTTTGTATTCAGCAGCATGTTGTATGGATGTGAGACATGGATGATAACGAAAGATTTGAAGAGAAGAATATTGGCATTCGAAAGGAGTTGTTATAGAAAGATGCTTAGAATAGGATGGATGCAGAAGGTCACCAATGATGAATTATATAGAAAGATACAGCCAAAAGATAACCTGCTGCAGAAGGTTATAAAATGGAAGCTACAACTATTTGGGCACATTTGCAGAATGAATGACGGATGAAAAATCAAGACCCTGGTATTCGGCATAATGGACGGGTCGAATAGGAGGGGCAGACCTCACAGAGAATGGATAGATGATGTAGTAGGTTGGTGCGGAGCTAGTCTACAGAAACTAAGCCACTCCGCACTGGACAGGGAAAGATGGAAGGAAATAGTGAGAGAGGCATCAGACACCAACAGACGCTGAGCCCACAATTATTGATGGTGATGATGATGATGATGATGATCTTGGCATAGGTGCCCAGTTTTTGAGATAATGGGTGTGCTATTCCAGCAACCCTGTAGACCTCATTGCAAGAGGAGTATAGGGATGCCTCAAAACTAGGCTTTATTTCAGCATGTGGTGCTGTTTAGACAGGGCCATGTGCCAAAATAGCTTGTTTCGAAATCTACTAAAAATAAGCTATCCAATTTACATAGCACAAATTGTGTAGCTTATTTCAAGGTTAGGGCACCATATAGACATAGCCCAGGAGGCCAGCTGGACGTAAAGGAAAACAGGACTCGATGCCCCATTCTAAGCCCATTTCAGAAGTCAATCTTACTAAGCAAGTCATTATCAAGAACCACCATCATAAAAACAGAGTTTGTTAAAAAAAAATCCTACAATTCACTAGAATTTTTAATAAAGAATCCTGTAGTAATATCAGTAAACAGTGTTTTATGCAGATGTCTCTGTTTTCCACATATCTGATTCTATCCAGTGACCTATGTCACATTCATGGCATTGCACAGCCAGTGGAGAAAAGGGTGCAGTTGTCCAGAAAAACTAAATAGCATCCATTATTTTTGCTATTACCAAATGCAAATTCATATTATACTGATATTGCTTTTTGAGTGGAATGTTCTCACGATTGCTCATTATCATAAGTTGAATGTTTCTGAAAAGTTTGAGCAAAATACATAAGCCTGTTTTTGAATTGAGATAGGGCAAAAAGACATTTGTTTTACTGTACATAATCTTTTCAACATTTGTGTTTGATGAAGAATACAAAAATGAATGATCACTTAGGGAGTGATTTTCCATGACAATGGAAAATATCTATCCCTTTCAATAAGGACATTTGACTTAAATGTTCCTAACTTAAAATAGCCTGATTGGTTATCTTTAAATATGCCTTGGAGTATAGATCTCAAAGAATGCAACAGAACAAGACTCTGACCTTAGTAATTACAATGTTTTGCAAGTACAAATTTCCTAAGTTCATCTTGATTCACTATTTCAAGTCTATCTAGTGAATTTTATTTGCCGAATGTTGCCTTTTATTTTTGGCCCATTTCTGATCTGCCAACTCATACTTTTTATTAATTCATTCCTTGCTTGAATACATTTCTTAAGATTGTTCTCAAAGTACTTACTTTGGCTCAGTCCTGTGAAGACTGGAGCGCTCATTTAGCTTTGCGTAAAAGAGTAGTCCCACTGCCACCCAGTCAAGCTAAGCATATGCACTGTTCATTGTAGGAGTGGCCAGAAGGAGATGTAGGAATGAATATATGCTTGATGGTTCACTGTTAGTTATTCTTAGTGTGTGGCTGGTTACTTGACTCACATGATGGTTTTTCTACTCCCTGACTGGGTGAATGGGGGCATGGAACATGTCAAGTTGGCCTGGCAAACATTTCTGGCACAAAACGGCATCGCAGCACAAATTCCTAGGAGCATTTGCAAGATGTTTGCTTTCCAACAGCATTCCAGTGAACTAAAAAGGAAGCTGTGGCAACTGACAGCAGCTGAGGATCTGCCCCCAACACTCCCAAAGCCTTGTTCCGGAGGGCTTCATGGGCTGAAGAATTATTCCAGACGTGCCAAACAACCCCCAGACAAGAGAACTGAAAAGCCTGTTTCAAGAGCGCTCATCCTGCCAACAACCCTCAGTTTGCTTCAATGCCCTGCTTCAGTGTATAACTAGACATCGTCTCCTCCCTCCCTCCATTACTGCCAGTCTCTCGTTACTCTGCACTGAGTCCTTGGCCCCAACACACAGCAGGGGCTATTTCTTCAACTTACTAATATACGTGTCTTCGAATCGGCCTTGTTGGTCACAACTGTGTCTATGAAGCAGCGCAGTGAGCAATAGACCAAGATCCCCCTTGCCTTCAAATATAACACTGCCACTACACCACCCAGCTGCCCTCAGCTGGAGATGTCAAAGCCCTTGACAATGGTGGTCAGGATCATTGTTACTGGGAAGCCGAGCAGGTTAAACTAGTGCCTAGGTTCAACCAGCAGATCAGTGCAGTGCCAGAATTAGAACACTGGTCTCAAGCCCTGACTCAGTTTGTTGGCCTATGGCCAAAGCTTGTGTTGTGCCTATTGCAGTGCTGGCCATGCAGGTTTGCAGTGCTGCAAAATAGGAAGTTCCCTCATTCATTTCAGTTTGCCTGTCATCTCCGGAACCTATTGTTTCCACGTGACCTCTCACAACCCTAGCAGAAACATTCAGCTAATGACCAGGCACCAAACAGCTACACAGGGTGGGAGGCCGTCAGAGCAGAGAGTGGGTTTGGTTGGATGTATTGTTGTATGCAACGGAGAGGGGGTTGAGTGAAAGAGACATGCTGGGAAGGGACATTCATGCCTCCACCCCACATCAGACCCACTTAGCCCCTTGTCCTATACAGTCCTATGACTCCCCACACACCACCCCAAGGAACCCACCAGTAAAGCTCTGCTTCTCCAAGGCTCCCAGCCAACTGCCCCATACCCCTCAGCCCTGATTCCAGGAAATGCTTTCCCCCACCTTGACCCATCCTTTGTGTGAGTTTGAGCTGTAGGAGTATGGAGGGAGCAGACTGGCAGAGGGGAGAGTCAGGCTGTGGTGGAGCACTGAGGCAGCAAAGGGGAAGACTGTGAATGCACTGCCCTGCTGAGCTCAGCCCCCTGTTCATCTCCATGTCCTTCTGCCACACTCAGCAAATCCCTGGCTGAACTCCTGCACCATACCCTTAGCAGGAAATTGCTCCCACATGTGAGGAGCTGGAAACCAGGAAAGAACAAGAGATTGTGGGAGGAACAGAAGCTCGGGGTGGAAGCTGGAGTTTGTGCAATCTGCAGTAGGAAACTACTACATACAGAACAGATGGGGTTTGGTTCGGAAAGGGAAAGATAGCAGAGTGTTGCCCTTTCCTATGACTTCCTCACAACTCTCAAAATCTTTGGTGTGGTCTTTAAAGCCCCAGATCCTGGAGTAAGGGGAGCAAGTGAGGCTCTCAACTTCCATTTGAAAGACAAGAGACATTTCTGCTTCTTGTGGCTCAGAAATGAGACCCCTAAAGGGCTAAAAGCCATAACATAAGAACATAAGAATGGCCATACTGGGTCAGACCAAAGGTCCATCCAGCCCAGTATCCCGTCTGCCGACAGTGGCCAATGCCAGGTGCCCCAGAGAAGGAGAACAGAAGACAATGATCAAGTGATTTATCTCCTGCCATCCAGCTCCTGCCCTTGTACTGAAGGCTAGGGCACCATACTTTACCCCTGGCTAATAGCCATTTATGGACCTAACCTGCAAAAATTTATCAAGCTCTTTTTTAAACCCTAATAGAGTCCTGGCCTTCACAGCCTCCACCGGCAAGGAGTTCCACAGGTTGACTGTGCACTGTGTGAAGAAAAATTTCCTTTTATTAGTTTTGAACCTACTACCCATCAATTTCATTTGGTGTCCCCTAGTTCTTGTATTATGGGAAAAGGTAAATAATTTTTCTATATTCACTTTCTCCACACCATTCATGATTTTATATACCTCTATCATATCGCCCCTCAATCACCTCTTTTCCAGACTGAAAAGTCCCAGTCTCTCTAGCCTCTCCCCATATGGGACCCGTTCCAAACCCCTAATCATCTTAGTCGCCCTTTTCTGAACCTTTTCTAATGCCAACATGTCTTTTTTGAGGTGAGGAGACCACATCTGCACACAGTACTCAAGATGTGGGCGTACCATAGTTTTATATAGGGGAAGTATGATATCTTTTGTCTTATTATCGATCCCTTTTTTAATAATTCCTAACATCCTATTTGCTTTACTAACTGCCGCTGCACACTGCGTGGATGTCTTCAGAGAACTATCCACTATAACTCCAAGATCCCTTTCCTGATCTGTCGTAGTTAAATTTGACCCCATCATGTTGTACGTGTAATTTGGGTTATTTTTTCAAATGTGCATTACCTTACACTTACCCACATTAAATTTCATTTGCCATTTTGCTGCCCAATCACTCAGTTTGCTGAGATCTTTTTGTAGTTCTTCACAATCCCTTTTGGTTTTGACTGTCCTGAAAACTTGGTGTCATCTGCAAACTTTGCCACCTCACTGCTTACCTTATTTTCTAGATCATTGATGAACAAGTTGAACAGGATCAGTCCCAGGACTGACCCCTGGGGAACACCACTAGTTACCCCCCTCCATTGTGAAAATTTACCATTTATTCCAACCCTTTGTTTTCTGTCTTTTAACCAATTCCCGATCCATGAAAGGATCTTTCCTCCTATCCCATGAACGCCTAATTTACATAAAAGCCTTTGGTGTGGGACCATGTCAAAGGCTTTCTGGAAATCTAGGTATATTATGTCCACTGGGTGCCCCTTGTCTGCTTGTTTATTAACCCCTTCAAAGAATTCTAATAGATTAGTTAGACACGACTTCCCTCTGCATGCTGACTTTTGCCCAACAATTCGTGCTCTTCTACATGCCTTGCAATTTTATTCTTTACTATTGTTTCTACTAATTTGCCTGGTACTGATGTTAGACTTATCGGTCTATAATTGCCAGGGTCTCCTCTAGAGCCTTTTTTAAATATTGGCGTTATATTGGCCATCTTCCAGTCATTGGGTACCAAAGCGGATTTAAAGGCTAGGTTACAAACCACTGTTAATAACTCCGCAACTTCACATTTGAGTTCTTTCAGAACCCTTGGGTGAATACTGTCTGGTCCTGGAGACTTGTTACTATTCAGCTTATCAATTAACTCCAAAACCTCCTCTAATGTCACTTAAATCTGGGAGAGTTCCTCAGATTTGTCACCTAAAAAGGCTGGCTCAGATTTAGGAACCTCTGTAACATCCTCAGCCATGAAGACTGAAGCAAAGAAATCATTTAATCGCTCCACAATGGCACTGTCTTCC
The DNA here is from genome assembly GCF_033958435.1 of Carettochelys insculpta. Classification (NCBI taxonomy): domain Eukaryota; kingdom Metazoa; phylum Chordata; order Testudines; family Carettochelyidae; genus Carettochelys; species Carettochelys insculpta. The sequence goes on along the minus strand of NC_134139.1, from coordinate 554,794 downwards.
TTGATCGCTCCTTTTATATCTTTATCGTCCAAGGGCCCCACTGCTTTTTTAGTGGGCTTCCTGCTTCTAATGTATTTAAAAAACATTTTACTATCATTTTTTGAAGTTTTGGCTAGCTGTTCCTCAAAATCTTTTTTGGCTTTTCTTACTACATTATGACACTTAATTTGGGAGTGTTTGTGTTCCTTTCTATTTTCCTCACTAGGATTTGACTTCCACTTTTTAAAAGCTGCCCTTTTCTCTCTCACTGCCTTTTTAACATGGCTGTTAAGCCATGGTGGTTCTTTGTTAGGTCTCTTACTGTGTTTTTTTATTTGGGGTATACATTTAATTTGGGCCTCTAGTATGGTGTCTTTAAACAGTTTCCATGCAGCTTCCAGGGATTTTAGTTTACCTACTCTACCTTTTAGTTTCTGTTTAACTAGCTTCCTCATTTTAGTGTAATTCCCCTTTTTGAAATTAAATGCCAGAGTGTTTGACCGCTGAGGTGTTCTTCCCAACACAGGAATATTAAAAGTTATTATATTGTGGTCGCTATTTCCAAGCAGTCCAGTAACAGTTACCTCTTGGATCAGACCCTGCATTCCAGTCAGTACTAGAGCGAGAATTGACTCTCCCCTTGTGGGTTCCTGTACTAGCTGCTCCAAGAAGCAGTCATTTAAGGCATCAAGAAATTTAATCTCTGAATCCCGTCCTGAGGTGACGTGTACCCAATCAATATGGGGATAATTGAAATCTCCTATTATTACTGTGTTTTTTATTTTGATAGCCTCTCTAATCTCCCTTAACATTTCAGCATCACTATCACTGTCCTGGTTAGGTGGTCGGTAATATATTCCTAATGCCATATTCATATTAGAGGAATGAATTGTTATCCATAATGATTCTATGGAACATTTTGATTCCTTTAGGATTTTTGCTTCATTTGATTCTATATTATCCTTCACATATAGTACCACTCCGCCACCCGCACGACCTGTTCTGTCTTTCCGATATAATTTATATCCCGGTATGATAGTGTCCCACTGATTGTCCTCATTCCACCATGTTTCCGTGATGCCTATTATGTCAACTTCCTCCTTTGATATGAGGTACTCCAGTTCACCCATCTTATTAGACAGACTCCTAGCATTTGTGTAAAAGCACTTTAAAAAACTACCACTATTTATATGTCCGCCGTTCACAGACGCTTTGGATTTTTTTATATGCGATTGTTTCACATCTGATCTTGCCCGTATATTATTTCCCACGTTCCCCATCTGACTAATTTCTAGGGAATCCCTATCTATGGAGCCTCGTGTAAGAGAAGTCTCCGTCCGATCCAGGTGCTCCCCCGCACCAATCGACTTTCCCCCACCTCTTAGTTTAAAAACTGCTCTACGACCTTTTTAATGTTTAATGCCAGCAGTCTGGATCCACCTTGATTTAGGTGGAGCCCATCATTCCTGTATAGGCTCCCCCTACCCCAAAAGTGTCCCCAGTTCCTAATAAATCTAAACCCCTCTTCCCTACACCATCGTCTCATCCACGCATTGAGACTCTGAAGTTCTGCCTGTCTATCTGGCCCTGCGCGTGGAACTGGAAGCATTTCAGAGAATGCCACCATAGATGTTCTGGATTTCAGTCTCTTTCCTAGTAACCTAAATTTGGCCTCCAGAACATCTCTTCTACCCTTCCCTATGTCATTGGTACCAACATGTACCACGACCACTGGCTCCTCCCCAGCACTGCCCATAAGTCTGTCTAGATGCCTCGAGAGATCCGCAACCTTCGCACCAGGCAGGCAAGTCACCATACGGTTCTCCCGGTCATCACAAACCCAACTGTCTATCTTTCTAATGATCGAATCCCCCACTACTAAAACCTGCTTCTTCCTAACAGCTGGCGCTCCCTCCCCCGGAGAAGTATCCTTGGTGTGAGAGGATACCATAGCACCCTCTGGAAGGAGGGTCCCAACTATGGGATGGTTTCCCTCTGCTCGCATTGACTGCTCTCCTTCCCTGAGCCTTTCATCCTCCGTAACAGCATCAGGACTGTCAGACTGGAGGTGGGACAGCCCTACTATGTCCCGGAAAGTCTCATCAACGAACACCTCTGCCTTCCTTAGCTCCTCCCGTTCAGCCACCCTGGCCTCCAAAGCACGCACTCTGTCTCTGAGGGCCAGGAGCTCCTTGCATAGAGTGCACACATATGCCACCCGCCCACAGGGTAGGTAGTCATACATATTGCACTCAACACAATAAACAGGATAGCCCCCACTCTGCTGCTGGGCTTCTGCCTCCATTTCCTACTCTAATTATATATGAGGGTTTAATTAAATGTTTCAGATAGAGGTTGTTATAAAGGATTTAAGTTTAAGGGCAATAGAAGTCACTGGCTCCCTCCAAGCTCCCCCTCTAAACTCCCCTCTCAAAACTCCCTCCTGTTAGCACTCACCCTGTTCGCAAGCACCCGGTCGCAAAGCTTGCAGCATTTATTGCCTTATCACTGATTGACTGCTTTGCCTGCTATGCAAATCAGAAGGTGAATAAACAGAAGCCCTCGTTTATTAACGCATGAATTCTAGGGGAAGTGCACGGTTTTGGGGTTGGACTCCCTCTTTCTGAGAGCATAAGATGTGCTGTATAGCTCCTCATGTCCACGCTGTCCTGCACCAGCGGTGGCTGGGTCACAGCTAGCTATGGCTGTGGCTAGCAGTACTGCACCTTTTGCTAGCAGTGTGAGCTCATTCTACTAGAACCTGCAGTTGCAAGTTCTACACCTATGCTATACCCAGGAGACATAAAGCCAGCAGGGAATTTTCTAATGCTGTGCTCCCACCAGCAGCTGCTCTCATGCACAGATGGATGTCCATGGATGATTCCCTGTGGTCCTAATATACATTTTATATTACTTGTGAGGCCCGCATGGGGAGACAGACAGCTTTGCCATCAGTGTGATGCACTACTAATATATAGCAGATTGTAATAAATAGTTTGGAGGGTTTTCCATTAGACAAATGGCACATGACTATCTCAGATGCCTTTATACCATTGAAAAATAAAACCAAAAGATCCATAAAGAAAACCACTCCCAGGCAGAAGAGAGCCTGTGACTGAGGAGATAAAGTTCATAAATATGTGAAAGTAACAGAAGTTGAAAATAGCCTTCAGTCTTATTACAATGCAGTTTCATTTCTTAGAACACATCTACTGTGTGTTCTTCTGCGCCGCTTCAATCTCTTTTCTTCGTTTCTCCGTTTTAAATTATCACTCACAGAACCTCAGCAGCATTTATTGCCTTATCACTGATTGACTGCTTTGCCTGCTATGCATGACTTATTTATTGCATAGCACAGAGAAGAGAAATATTAGTGGTTCACAAATCTTTGAAATATCTCCAACCTTCCTACAGAATTCTAGGCATACATAGGTAGGGAGAGCCAGCTCCTGCCCCAGGCAGCTTACAGTGTAAAGAGTAAAGGCAGCAAAGGGTAGAAGAAATGGGCTCGTACTGCCTTGGTTTTTACAACTAGGTTGTTGAGGCCCCCAGCTTTCCTGAGTCTTCCTCTTATGCCAGTCCTCTTCCCACACTCACCTCTTTTCCTTCTGTCCCCTGGTTGCCCTGATGTGGGAGGCCTTTAGGCCTGGGCAAACTAGCATATCCCTGTTCCATGTTTCTACCGCAGCAGTGCCAAGAGGAACAGACTTGACTGAAGTTCCAGGGGAGCAGGTGCTGAGCAAACCATTTCCCAGACACAACACTAACACAAAAAGACTCTGAAGAGCTTGCAGATAAGGGAGACCATCAATGTTTGAGGACTGTGGAAAGAAGGGGCAGTCCCATAGCCAGACTATTTATACCTGTCAGACTAGAGGATCAGACTAGAGGATCACAAGAGACCTTCTGACCACCAGATCTATGAAGTAATGTTAACTCTCCTGATCTGCCTCTTTCCCCATGCATCATTAGGGGTGGAATCCTTCTAGGTCCAACGGACATATTCAAAGGGGCAGAGAAGCGCGCCTTACAGAATGGCTCTGGGAAAGAACCACAGAAAGAGGCACGTGGATGTCTGGGTGAAATGCTGACACATGACCGACGGGGCCAGGCAAAGAGGTGAAGCCAGAGCAGACAGTTCATGAGGGAAAGAGCAGTGAGGGACTTGGGAGAAGACAAAAAACCTGAATCTGATGTAACATCAGCTCTGCAGTGGAAGGAGGGAGTGGCCTGGGCAGAGCAGTGCGCAAGGGGGGTTGATCCATTTCCCTTGGACTGCAGTGGGGTGTTATAGTGTCCGAGAACCTAGAGAGAAGGAGCTGATGTTGATCAAGACAAAACTGGATGGTACTGTGACCTGTGACATGCTGGTTTTCTGCCTGAAGAAGCACCCCGTTTTAGAGAGACATGTCCTATTCTGGGAGGCCATTTCCCATGCTGGTGGCTCAGAGGTTTGCTTTTCATTCTGTGTTAGACATTCAGCCGGTCTTCATGGCTCAGGGAATATAAAGATGGCACTTCCACACAGCTGTCTGAGGTCATTCACTTCTCATTTTTAAAGACAGGGATGACTTCCCCAGGTCAAGGTAGTCAAATACATTGTATGGAGAAGACTAAATTACCTTTCTCATGAAGGGCGATGGGCCACAGCTGAACAGCGAGGGTCATGCACTCACTTCCATTACTCCTGGCTCTCCTGCTGATGTCCTCAGGGATCCTATACACCGAGCAAGTATAGACTGTGATATCCAGTAGCAATTGAGCAGCAAGCACAGACCGAAGTCATTAGTTTCTGGGGCAGTCTTGCCAGCTCTGTCACCACTTTAACATGAGCCTCAAGGTATCTGGTGATTTAATTCAATCCCCAGATCCTGGAGTTAGGTGATGTGAGAATCTCAGCCTTTTTTTTTAAGTGTATTTCCAGTCCTTGTGGTTGTAGAGGAAATCTGGCAAGTGTGACCTCAATTCAAGGTGCAAAAACAGAAGGCAAAGAACGGGAACCCCCAAAGTTGTGAAGTTTTAATTCTCATGATCTTTCAGACACGTCTCCACTTCCTAGGACCCTTGCTAAGCTGGACAGGTGGGGAGGGAGCGGGGGGGCAGGAAGCACCCAGTTGTGCAGGAGTGTGATGGTAAGCTAGAATCATAGCTCACTGATGGTTCCCAGTATGAAGCAGGCTGTGCTGGGAAGTGTGGCATTGTGAGACTAGTCACCTCTTGTAGAGGTGCAAGCCTCTGTGCATGGCACAGTCCAGTCTCTCTGGACTGCACAAAAAGGCTCCATGGTACCACATTAAGCATTAGCATGGGACAGCTGCCCAGCGAAGCAGCTGGGGCTCACCAGGTGCTGAAGGGCAAGGGAGGGGCCCAGTACAAGCCTCTCCTGTCCTACATTCCCCTCGTGGAATTCCCCTTCTGTCTCTAATGTCCTCTGTAGAGATCTGGCCTCAGATACCACTCTCCACCAATGTTCCCTGTGAGCTATGCACTTGTACAGCTGCTCCAAAGAGATTCAAATGCTGCCCAGCCTATTAGCAGGGAATCCACAGATAGTTTTTTTTGTGTGTTTCTAGTGGTGGTGTACATTCCCACATGCTTTGGTGCATATAAAAATTTATTTCACACATGGATGGAAAAAATTAGAGGGAACATTGCTCTCCACCCCACCCCCCACATTCCATCTTAGCTTCCCACCTTGTCCCTAATTTTCCTCGTGTGCTTTTCTGCTGCCCAGCCTTCTGACCATCACTCATCTTAACCAGGGAGCTGTCTCACACCAAAGCTGCCCTGCTTCACACTGCAGCTAGCAGCCTGGGGCTTTTACCCACCATGGAAACCATCATCAAATTGGATAATTCCAAATCACTGCAAAGCCCATTTCCCAGGCACGTCTGGGTCCGATAATGTCCTGTCCCATCACTTCTCTCTCAAAGGTATTCCAAATGATAACAATCAGGCTAAAGTACTGAAAGTAGGCCTAATGTAATCTCATACCAGGGCTCCCATGGTGCGTTATTTGTGCAGCTAGCACATGACAGTTCTCTGCAGTTCCCCCAGGGTTCCCTCACCCATGCCCAAGCCCCTGTGCAGTCAGAGATGAGGATGACCTAAATTCTGCAGAAGGCCCATAGTTTCTGTGGCGCTTGGGCAGGAAATTGTGCTGCTGCTCTAGACACACTTACACACACTGGATTAGAGAGTTACAGCAGGATTGTCATTACCAGTGCACTGAATATTGTGTGCACTTTGTTTTATACTGGCGCTACGTGTTTTAGGACCCAGTAGTCCGCAAAATTTCATCCTGATAACATCAAAGTTCACCATAGAAGCTGCAAAAAGGGGGAGAATGCTGGAGGTTTGATAGCTACGCTCTAGCTAGTAGGTCAGAATGCTGCTCCTCTCAGAGAATTGGTGTGGCAAATGCTGATGTGTACATTGCCACAGCATGCTTGAGGGGACATGATAGAAGTGTCCACAAAGGTCAAGCCAATCCCACTGCCATGCAGGCCATCTCCTGGGAGCAGCCATTTGCCCTCAGAATGCTCCAGGGACTTGAGCCACGCTCACTGAAAGCTGCTGAGGCCACAGGAAAGTCAATCACCATTGCCACCTCAGCCTCTTGGAAACAGCTCTGCAAGCAATGGCTAGAGAAGTACTTCTCATCCAGGGATATGCACACCGCTGTGGGTACAAAGAGGTCTTCCAGGGAGTAGACCAACCCATGTAGCATTTACTTCCTTTCACAAAAGGCTCCATAAAAAGCACCAGTGAAGCTAGCACAAACTACAATTACATAGAATGACTTGCTTATACTGCTTGATACATTGAAAAGTAAGTACAGTTTTTATAGTCCACCTGATTTATAGCAATAGGGAAGAAGGGAAGAGGCAGCCATTTTTCAGAAGTAGTATTCTGGGACATTTTTGTATTTTTATGTCAGGTTTTGTGAGCAAGCAGTTTTTAAGAAAGATGAAAGTTGGGGGTGCACATGGCAAATCAGCCTTCGGAGAGGGGTACAGTCATCTGGAGAGGCTGAAAGCCATGGGACTAGAGGACCTCAAGAAGAGGAAGCCCATGAAACACGAGAGGTGGCACATGGCAGTGTCATTCCATATCCACACTTCACTCTCATGCTGCTGTGCCCTGTTCTACACAGGATTTGGGAGCCATCTTGCTGCTCAGGGCTCAGTAGCATTGTTGTGCCAGGGAACAAAGGAAAGTGAGCGCCAAGATGGCCAGCCCCGGCTGTTCAAAGATAGGGCAGATCATACAGCCAAGAAGAAAGCTTGCTGGAGGCACTGATGGGAGGGCAAGGCGGCTTGGCAAGAAACTCAATGTGGCACCACAGGATGTGCTAATGACACAGTGGCTTGGCACATAGGTCAACAACTTCTTCCTCTAGCACAGAGACATGGACTGAGACTAGGAAGTAGTTCAGCGAGGTGATAGCCTCTGCAGACTGTTACTGGCTAGACCAACTAATCCTTGCAACAAACCCCATTGCCAACTCTGTCCATGCATCTACCTTAGTGACACCATCATAGGCCCTAACTACATCAGCCACTCTGTCAGGGGCTCATCCACCTGCACATCTATTAATGTGATATATGCCATCATGTGCCAGCAATGCCCCTCTGCCATGTACACCGAACAAACTGGACTGTCTCTGCACAACAGAATAAATGGATACAAATCAGACATCAAGAATGGTAACATGCAAAACCAGTAGGAGAGGGCTTCAGTTGCACCAGACTTTCAGGAACAGACCTGAAAATTGCCATACTTGAGCACAAAAAGGTCAAGAAAGGACTGCAGTGTGAAACTGCAGAGCTGGAATTCATCTGGAAACTTGTCCCTATCAGACAGGGGCTGAACAGAGACTGGGAGTGGCTAGCTCACTACAAAAAAGAGTTTTCCCCATTTTGGTATTCTCAGCTTCTTCTCAGTGGTGGGGACTGGAATCTGCATAGTAATATAACACTCCCATCTTTGTCTGTATGTTTGTATATATCCCTGCCAAACTGAAATTTCTACTCCATGCATCTGATGAAGTGGGCTCCACCCCACAAAAGCTTACATCCAAATAAACAGGTTGGTCTTTAAGGTGCCATGGGAGATTTCCCTGTTTTGTCTGAAACACACTAACTTGGCTACCGCTCTGAAATATGTGAAACCACAGTGGATGCTGGAGCAAAAAGGCACCCTCCAGATCCTCAGTTTAGGGCCCTGTGGTGGGGCCTCCAGCCCTGCACCTCTTCAGAAGGCTTACACCCTGTAGTCAGGCCCAGCCGTGTAGTCAATACAGTGGGCAGGCTGCCACGGCTTGCTCAGTTTAACAGTCTGGCAGGTCTCAGTGGCCTAGTGCCTACAATGGGCGGGAGGGCCGGCCTCACCTGCCTAGTGCCAGTAATGGGCGGGCAGGCCTCAGCCGCCTAGTGCCGGTAATGGGCAGGCGGGTGGGCGGGCAGGCGGGCCTCAGCAGCCTAGTGCCAGTAATGGGCGGGTGGGCGGGTGGGCAGTCCTCAGCTGCCTAGTGTCGGTAATGGGCAGGCGGGAGGGTGGGCGGTCCTCAGCTGCCTAGTGTCGGTAATGGGCGGGCAGGCGGGAGGGCCAGCCTCACCTGCCTAGTGCCGGTTATGGGCGAGCAGGCCTCAGCCGCCTAGTGCCGGTAATGGGCAGGCGGGCGGGCGGGCAGGCGGGCCTCAGCCGCCTAGTGCCGGTAATGGGCAGGCAGGCGGGCGGGCCTCAGCCGCCTAGTGCCGGTAATGGGCAGGCGGGTGGGCAGGCAGGCGGTCCTCAGCAGCTGAGTGCCGGTAATGGGCGGGCGGGCAGATGGGCCTCAGCAGCCTAGTGCCAGTAATGGGCAGGCAGTCAGGCGGGCGGTACTCAGTGGCCTAGTGCCGGTAATGGGAGGGCGGGCGGACGAGCCTCAGTGGCCTGGTGCCTGTAATGGGTGGGCAGGCGGGTGGGTGGTCCTCAGTGGCCGAGTGCCGGTAATGGGCGGGCAGGCGGGCGGGCAGTCCACAGTGGCCTAGTGCCCGTAATGGGTGGGCGGCCCTCAGCAGCCTGGTGCCCGTAATGGGCGGGCAGGCGGTCCTCAATGGCCAAGTGCCAGTAATGGGTGGACAGTGGGTGGGCAGTCCTCAGCGGCTGAGTGCTGGTAATGGGCAGGCAGGCAGGCGGTCCTCAGCGGCCTAGTGCCGGTAATGGGAGGGCGGGCAGATGGGCCTCAGCCACCTAGTGCCAGTAATGGGCGTGCGGGCGGGAGGGCGGTCCTCAGCAGCCTAGTGCCAGTAATGACCGGGTGGGCGGGCCTCAGCCACCTAGTGCCAGTAATGGGTGTGCGGGCGGGAGGGCGGTCCTCAGCAGCCTAGTGCCAGTAATGGGAGGGCGGGTGGACGGGTCTCAGTGGCCTAGTGCCGGTAATGGGCGGGCAGGCAGGCAGTCCTCAGAGGCCGAGTGCCGGTAATGGGCGGGGGGTGGATAGGCCTCAGTGGCCTAGTGCCGGTAATGGGTGGGCGGCTGGGCCTCAGCGGCCTAGTGCTGGTAATGGGTGGGCCTCAGCATCCTAGTCAAGCTTAGCAGGTCAGTGTTGTCCATTCTTTGGGGTCACAGGAGTCGAAGTAGGGGAGCCCAGGCCCTCCATCTCCACTGGGCCCCAGCCCAGGTTCCTGTCATGGTGGCTGTGCTTCCAACCACCAGCCCAGAGGGGAATCCCTCTGCAACACACCAAGCTCACCCTGACAGCCTCCTGGCTTCCTGCCCTGGACTGCCTCCTACCCTGTTCCAGGTGCAAACCAGCACCCAGATCCTGGCTGCTGCGGCTTCTCAGGTGGTGGTAGCAGCTGCCACCAAGTTAGCACAGGCGTTCCTTTTCCCCCATGGCCAGCCCCAACTGCCTGGCTTCTCTGGCCTTTATACCAGGGCTGCAGATGGAGCATGGCCAGCAGGGCCATGGGGGAGGGGCTTTCTCCACCCAGTAAGCCTGGTCCCCACCCCCTATCAGTGCAGGTTTGGTACACCCCATCACAGGCCCAGTACTCCTCCTATTCAAAGCTAAATATGTCAGTGAGCAGCAGCCCAAGAGTCTGGCCTTATCTTCACCACTAGCCATTTCATTTTCTTTGCAGGGACGAAGGCATAGGACATCTTCAAGCGAGGAATAACCTAAGGGTTATCTCATCCCATTCATTCAAGAGCTTGGATTCCATCTTGTCCAAGGTATGGAACAGAAAAAAACTCAAGACTGCATCAGTGCATGCTGCGCTCTAGCTTTTGTACCTCTGCCTGATTTATCCCTGATCCTGAAAGACACATGGCTTTCATGCTGCACATGCACACAAAGGCCTTAAGCAACAACACTCCCTTGGGCTGGAAGAGCCAGGGGTTTGGATGTAGAGCAGAAAGAAATGTGCAGTCAGTGGGTTAATGAGTACATGGATGGTGTTCTGGTCCAGCCCCAGAGATTCTGCACCCCGAGAGATGTTAAAATGTTAAAAACAGACAGGGGCAAAGACATGTAGGACATGAAAGTGGGAATGCAGGTTTGGGGGTGGGCAGAAGGAAGGAAACTGGTGCCTTTGTCCCATCAGAGTATGCTCACCTCTCCGGGTCCCCCATCTCTCCTGCAGCCCCTAGTTTCCTACTCCCCATTCTCTTGCCCCATATTGCTGCTTTGTTTTGACTTACTTTCCCTGGAAATGTTTCAAAGCTAAAGGTGTGACTGTCTCACCTCGCACTTCTTGAAGTGGTGATTTGAGGATGGGGGCAGGGTGCATAACATGGGGGGAGGTGGTGGTGGGGAGCCAGTGTGATCCTTCATGCCTGTAGTCTCCACACATGACCTATCCTTGCTTTCATGAGTCAAACCTATGGAAGCAGCCGCTGGTGGGTGCCCCAGAGACCTCAGTGAGAAAGGAACTGGCTCCTCATGTACTGTGAGGTTTTTGGAGGATTCATTTGTCAATGGATTATAATTAATTTCAAAGAGCTTCTAAAAATTTCACTGCTCCCAGCTTTTGGCTCTTTTATGTTTCCTTGGCAAATTTTAACCCCATAGTTTCTGTACCCATATTTCAAAACTTGCTGGGGAGTCATGGTCTCCATCTAGCTCCCCTGAGAGATTTTCTTTCTGTTGTTTGTATTTGGTATTTATATTCCTACGGCCCCACCTGACTCATCATGCCTGGTGCTGCACAGACACATATTAAGTGACAGTCCCAGGCCCAATGAGCTCACAGGATAAAGGGGTTCCAGTCTCAGACCTACCACAGACCTCCTACATTATCTCAGTCAATTCCCGTAAACTCTGTCTGTTTCCCATCTCTAAGAATAGGGTACTCGTACTTTCTTTCCTTCCTTCAGGGCTGGCTGCTACCAGCAGAGATACATGGGCAGACCCCTTGCTCCCCAACTTGTGCACCAGCACACTGTGAGCTAGGGACTTAGACTGTGAGCTCTGTCAGATAGAGACGGTATCTCTGTGCATATTCATCTTGGTCATCACCTTCAGGCCCCAAAGTAATGCAAAAATAATAAATAATATCACCAATATGGTTTCTAAGACTTGTATTAAAGGCTGGCATATTAGGGTTTTCTATGGTCTCCGTACCCAGAAGAAATAAAAAGGCACATCCCTGGTGAATGCGTGAATTTGCCAGTGGGAGGCACTGGGAAGCTGAACCATGAAAATCTTATGTGCAGAGAACAGCCACCTGGGAGTACCTTTGTACTTAGACATAGACTGTTCTAAGGAAAGTCCACTTGCTTTGGACCATCACTGGACAGAGCCTTGAGGCTCCAGAAAGACTTTTGCACGACATGCAGCAAAAGGGCTGGAAAGTAGGTCAGTGACCATAGCTAGAAGGAAACAGGAGGCTTAAGGGAGACTTCCCTGCTGGCATCTAATTAAACTTTGAGCTTGGTTGGTTACTGTTGAGCAGACAAGGTTTTAGCAGGCTTTGCAAAATGTGTGTCAAGGGCAACGACTTATTGGCTTGGTCCCTTCATTTGCTGCCTTCATTTGCTGAATTATTACATCTAGTAAATAAATGTTTGGTTGTGATGATGAAGATGAGGGGATAGCTAGCAGTCTGGATCCCACCCCATATAGGTCAGGAAAGGCTCAGCACCTTCTTTGGTATTTATATGGAAACTTGCACACTGTGGCTGTCCTGCAGAGTGACCCTCCAGGAAAATCTGCACAGTGGCCCTGGGGGCGCCGATGTGACATCCAAATGGCAACATCTGAGGGATACAGTTTACAGTCGGTGTTTGGAAGAAGAGCTAGAAACACGAACGACTGGTTCGAAGCTAACTCCGATGAGATGATTCCAGTCATTGGAAAGAAGCGCGCTGCACTCCTGGAGTACAAACGCTCACCGAGCCAGAGTACCCAGCAAGCACTTAGAGCAGCCAGAAGAACAGTACAGCAGACAGCCAGGCGCTGTGCCAACAACCCCTGGCTCCAGCTATGCAGCAGCATCCAGACCTGTGCCGACTTTGGTAATCTCAGAGGAATGTACGAGGGTATGAGGAAGGCATTAGGACCCACCCAGAACAAGATGGCACCTCTGAAATCCAAATCTGGTGAAGTCATTGCTGACAAAGCCAAACAGATGGAGCGCTGGGTTGAGCACTACTCCGAGCTGTACTCACGCGAGAACGTTGTGGTTGACGCAGCCCTCGATGCCGTTGAGCTCCTACCGGTAATGGACGAACTGGATCAGGAACTGACTGTGGATGAACTGAAGAGAGCCATCGACAGCACTGCAGCAGGAAAGGTCCCTGGCCAGGATGGTACCACCAGAGGTAATCAAGTGTGCAGCAGACATACTCCTGGAACCCCTACATGAGCTACTGTGCCTGTGCTGGAAAGAGGGTGAGGTTCCACAGGATATGCGCGATGCTAACATTGTAACATTGTATAAGAAAAAAGGAGACAGAAGCGACTGCAACAACTACCGTGGAATCTCCCTCCTAAGCGTCACTGGTAAACTGTTCGCTCGCGTCATCCTTGGCAGACTCCAGAAGATTGCTGAGAGGGTGTACCCCGAATCGCAGTGTGGATTCCACGCAGAGAGGTCTACCGTTGACATGGACTTCTCTCTAAGGCAGCTGCAGGAGAAATGCAGGGAGCAGAGGAAGCCACTCTATATTGCCTTCATTGACCTGACCAAGGCCTTTGACTTAGTCAGCAGGGATGGTCTGTTCAAACTGCTCCACAAGATAGGCTGTCCTCCACGGTTACTCAAGATGATCCAGTCATTCCACAAAGACATGAGAGGAACTATCCAATATGACAGCGCTTTATCGGATGCTTTCAGAATCAGGAGCGACGTCAAACAAGGATGCGTGCTTGCTCCGACATTGTTCGGGATCTTCTTCGCACTCCTCCTGAAGCGTGCCTTTGGATCTTCAACAGAGGGCATCTTGCTGCACACAAGATCTGATGGGAAACTGTTTAACCTTGCAAGGCTGAAAGCTAAGTCTAAGGTGCGGGAAGTCCTCATCAGAGACATGCTGTTCGCAGACAATGCTGCTGTAGTGTCTCACACAGAAGACCAGCTTCAAAAACTGCTGGACCAGTTCTCCAAAGCGTGCAAGGACTTTGGGCTTACCATCAGCCTAAAGAAGACAAACGTACTCGGTCAGGAAGTTGCTGAATCCCCATCAATCAGCACTGACAACTATATGTTAGAGGTCGTCCACGAGTTCGTTTACCTCGGGTCCGTCTACAGAGCCTGCATCCTCAGCACCCGCCTTTATGGCAGCGAGACTTGGACCCTGTATGCCCGCCAGGAAAAGAGGCTGAACGTCTTCCACTTGCACTGCCTCAGGCGCATCCTTGGAATATCATGGAAGGACAGAGTGATCAACACCGCCATCCTCGAGCAAGCTGGAATTCCAACCATGCACGCCCTCCTCAGGCAGCATTGACTCCGCTGGCTTGGCCACGTCCACAGGATGAACGATGGAAGGATTCCAAAAGACATCCTGTATGTTGAGCTAGCCTCTGGCAAAAGACCGCCCGGATGCCCCCAGTTGCGCTACAAAGATGTCTGCAAGAGAGACCTCAGAGAGGTAGATATCAAGCTGGACAACTGCGAAGAACTAGCAGACGACCGCAGCAGATGGAGGCAGGGGTTACACAAGGGCCTTCAGAAGGGTGAGATGAAGATCAGACACCTAGCAGAGGAGAAGCGAGTGCACAGAAAGCACAATAAGGACTTGCCAGACACCCACTACATCTGCAAGAGATGCAGCAAGGACTGTCACTCTCATGTGGGTCTTCACAGTCACAATAGACGCTGTAAAGGAAGTCCTCAATTGAAACTTTAAAAGGCGCAATCCATAGTCTATGCAGAGTGAAGGATGCCTACTGTGGCTGTCCTGCAGAGCCCCTGAGGCTAGTGACCAAGTGAGATCCTGGCTCGCAGTGGAGTTCTGGGTTTTTGGCCTGAAGGCTGGCGCGTGCCTGGGCTGGCAGCAGAACCCCTGGGTCAGCAGAGGAGACCCTGGGCAGCAGCAAGGCTAGTGGCTGTGATCCCTGCATGCAGGGCCAGTGACTAGGACACCAGGGCTGTCAAAGGAGCTCCTGAAAGTGGTGGGCTTGGTGGCCAGGACACTGGGCAGCAGGGTTGTGGGGCCAGAACTCTGGGTGCAAAACCTGGGGGTGCTGAAGCATCTTCCCCGGTGCCCTACTTCTTGCACCTATGCACAGGGGCAAGGATCCACTTGCCGGCACAGACGACTCATGATAGGTGTTGGGAGGTGCATTGCACCCCTGTGTGCCCATGAAAAGTTTAATTGCTAAATAGGATGCCCCCTCCTTGCCCCTCTGGGTGGCCGACCCTGCATAAGCTCTTTCTCCCATAGGCAGCAATCTCCCCTGCCTGCGGAAAACAATGTACTGCAACGGCCCTGATAATAATAACCATTTATTGTGGGGATATGGGGTTCTAAACCTCGGACAGCTCCCAGGCTTGCTTTGATCTGAGCTGCAGAGGTTTGGTGTTTTACATCACTGCATAGCAATACACAATGCATAAATAAAACCTACCAAAACCCACCACTTCCATGTCCTCACTGGACAGCTGTGCAGCAAATGTAGTGATTGTGTGTGCAGTGTTGCCATTACTGGTGCCGCCATGGGGATGTGATTGTGATGTTTGATAGTGTGGGGAAGCCGGTGTAATGGTTATATTTGGTAATCCCCATAGAATCATAGGGCTGGAAGGGATCTCAGGAGGTCATTTAGTGCAGCCCCCTGCTTCAAGCAGGATCAACCCCATCTAAAGCATCTCAGCCAGGACCTTGTCAAGCTGGGACTTAAAAACCTCTAGGGATAGAAAATCACCACCTCTCTAGGCAATGCATTCTACTGCTTCACCACCCTCCGGTGAAGTAGTTTTTCCTAATATCCAATCTTACACCTCTCCCTCTGTAACTTCAGACCACTGCTCCTTGTTCTGCTACGTGTCACCTCTGAGAACAGTTTCTCTCCACCCTCTTTAGAGCTGCCCTTCAGGAAGTTGAAGGCTGCTACCAAATCGCCCCTCAGTCTTCTCTTCTGCAACTAAATAAGCCCCAATCCCCCAGCATCTTGTCATAGGTCATATGTGCCAGCACCCTAATCATTTTCATTGCTCTCCACTGAAACCACTCCAATGCATCCACATCCTTTCTACACTGGGGGGCCCAGAACTGGATGCAATACTCCAGATGTAGCCTGATCAGTGTCGAATAGAAGGGAACAACAACTTCTACAAATCTGCAACAAATGCTCCTTCTAATGCATCCCAGTATGCCATTAGCCTTCATGGCTACAAGGGCACACTGTTGACTCATATCCAGCCTCTCATCCACTGTAATCCCCAGGTCTTTTTCTGCTGCACTGCTACATAGCCAGTCAGTCCCCAGCCTGTAACAATGCCTGGTATTCTTCCATGCCAAGTGCAGGACTCTACACTTCTCCTTGTTGAACCTCATTTGATTACTTCTGGCTTAACCTTCCAGTTTATCTAGATCACTCTGGACCCTATCCCTACCCTCCAATATATCTACATGTCCCCTTAGCTAGTGTC
The DNA here is from genome assembly GCF_033958435.1 of Carettochelys insculpta. Classification (NCBI taxonomy): domain Eukaryota; kingdom Metazoa; phylum Chordata; order Testudines; family Carettochelyidae; genus Carettochelys; species Carettochelys insculpta. Next base: position 538,730 of record NC_134139.1, on the reverse strand, counting down.
ATCTGGAAATTCGCTGAGGGTGCAATCCCTCCCTTCACCCAGGGATAAAGATGTTGAACAACACCGGACCCAGAACTGATCCGTGGGACACTCCACTTGAAACCGACAGACAAACAAACATTAAGCCATTGATCACTACCCGTTGGGGCCGACCGTCTAGCCAGCTTTCTGTCCACCTTATAGTCCATTTATCCAATCCATACTTCCTTAATTTATGGGCAAGAGTACTGTGGGAGACCATATCAAAAGCTTTGCTAAAGTCAAGGTATATCACATCCATTGACTTCCCCCTGTTCCCCGAGCCTGTTACCTTGTCATAGAAGCTAATCAGATTGGTCAGGCACAACTGCCCTTGCTGAATCCATGTTGACTACTCTTGATCACTTTTCCCTTTTCCAAGTGCTTCAGAGTGGGTTCCTTGAGGATCCCCTCCAAAATTTTTCCAGGGACTGAGGTGAGGCTGACTGGTCTGTTCCCTGGATTGTCCTCCTTTCCTTTTTTAAAGATGGGTACAATATTTGCCTTTTTCCAGTCATCCGGGACCTCTCCTGACCTCCAAGAGTTTTCAAACATAATGGTCAAAGGCTCTACAATGATATTTGCCAGTTCCATCAGTACCCTTGGACGCATTAAATCTGGATCCATGGATTTGTGTACGTCTAATTTTTCTAATCAGCCCTTAACTTGTTTTTTCCCCCACCAAGGGCTGCCCAGCTCCTTCCCATACTGCATTGCCTAGTGCAGTAGAGCAGGGTCTCACCATTCTCGAGTGCCACATTCGCCAATTCAAGTATTCATGAGTGGCCTTACTTCCCCCAGGCTCCGGGGCCAGGAGTGCCAGTGGCTACCACGGCTTCCCCAGAGCTCCTGGCTGGGAGTGCTGGCGGCTGCCACTGCTTCCCTGGTGTTCTGGGCTTGGAGTGCCCACGGCTGGTGCTGCTTTCCCCTGGGCAGGGAGCACCCATGCTGCCGCTTCCCCGGGCTCCAAGCCCCATCCCTTCCGTGGGGGTTTTGAACCCTGAATCCTCATGAATGTTGAGACCCTACCTTAGTCTGGGAGCTGACCTTGTCCATCCTATATGCCCCTAGGCCAGACCAGGTGGGATGAGGAGGGAAAGAAAGGAGGCAGTTGCCCCAGGGCCCAGTGATTTACCACATTAGTGGAAGGGGCTGGAGACCTGTTCCCTTGAAATCAGAACCTCAAGGCTGTGCAGTGCCTTCTGGGTGGCTATGGGGGCTAGCAGGAGAGTGGGGGTGGGGGCAATGTGGCATTCTCTGGGTGGCACTGAGGGCTGGCTATCCCAGCCCCATCCATTCTGGGAACAGGGAGCTGCCTCCCCACCACTTTTCCCAGGGACTCAGCAAGTCTGTCCCCACAACCCACAAGTCAGTTTCACGTGGCTGGTAAAACTTCCCGTCCACTTGAAGCACAAGGACTACCTCTGGCTGTGTGTCGGGCATCCAGATCAACGGCACCTTGAGCTCCACAGGGTCTCTACCCCCTGCCACAACAAGAGGTGGTGCACTGGTAACCTGGCTGGGCATTACTTGGGGTGGGGGCATGCAGGGGATCACTATCTCATGGCTTTTCTCCCGCAAGGCGACGCTCTGCCGAGCCCCGCTTCCCCGTGGGGGGTGGAGGCCACCCAGCCGCTAGGGGTGCGCGAAGCCCCCCGCCGCCGAGCAGTGGGGCGCAGTGGGCGGGAGGGCACGGCGGAGCACCGCGTGGTGAGTGGCGGGGAGGCGACCCCCTGCGGCGACCCGCCCGCGCCGCGCCAAGAAATCCCTCTCCAGTCCACAGGGCTGCCGCCATGGGGCGCGCAAGAGCGCGGGGCCTGGGCCGGCCGCACCAGCCCGGCGTAGGGACGGGACGGTTCGGCTCTGGCCGCCGCAGTTGTACGCACAACCGGGAGCCGCGGGCAGCGGCGGCTACAGAGCAGGCGCCCGCGGGGCTGTGCCCTTCCCTGCGGCAAGAGCCCTGCGCCTGGAGCACCCGCACTAGGGCCCCACTAGGGCAGCGCCCCCGTGGGGGGAGGCGGGGAGCAGGGACCCGAACTGCGGCCTTACACCTTCCTCCAGCCCCGGTCTCCCTCTCTGCCCGCCCGCGCTCCCGAGACCAGCGCTCTCCTCCGCACCGGTCTGGCTTGGCGCTGCGCTGCCCAGCCCAGCCCAGCCCAGCTCAGCGCAGGCATCGCCGCAGCCGTGCGCTGCTCCCGGCGCGGGCCAGGCGGGCGGGCCCAGCGCACCCCGGCATACTATGCCCTCCAGGCCGGCGTCTGGCAGCCCCCGCCACCTGCGCCGCCCGCCCGCGGGGCGCAGTTGGCAGCGGCCGGCGGGGCGGGGCCGCGGCCGAGGGGCGGGGGCGAGGCGGCGGGCGGCGCGGTGGGAGGGTCCGGGCGCTGATAAGGAGCGCTGGCGCGGCGCCAGCCCCTCCACTCGCCGAGGCAGAGCGCAGCGGCGGCGGCGGCTCGGGGAGGCGGGCACGGCCGGGCACTGCGCAAAGCTGCCGGCTCTCGCCGCCCGCGAGCAGGAGCAGGAGCATGAGCAGGAGGGAAGCGCTGCTGCCGCGCGCCGCTGCTCCGCGCCGCCTTCCCCGCATGGCCCGGGGCTGAGCCGTGCGCCCCCGCGCAGGTAGGAGCCCCGCGGGGATCCAGCCGCCCTGGCCGTGCGCTCCGGCTGGCGCCGGGGTTTGTATTTCCCTCCCGTGGCGCGGGGGCGGGCGGGAGGGCAGCACAGTGGGTCCGGCCGCGAGCGGGCGGGGAGGGGCAGCGCAGGGCGGCGTGCGGCACCCGAGGGAGGGGCCGGTCCGGGCCGGTCCGCCGCTGGGCTGCGGAGAGCGGCGCCGGGCCGGGACAGACATCGCCCGCCAGGCGCGTTCTGGGCTATGGCTGCTGCTGCCGCCGCCGCCGCCGCCGAAGGGGCGCCGGGGGCCCAGCGCGCTCGCGGGGTTGCTGTGGCGAGGCCGGGCCGGGGCAGAGTCTCCGAGCCCGCGGGGATCCCTGGCTGCGCCCTCGGAGCCGGGGAGCGAGCAGGGAGAGGGGCCGCCGGGCTATGGCGGAGCCCGCTCCAGGGATGCGCCGCGCTCCCCGGGAGGCTGAGCCCCCGGCTGGCTGCTAGCTCCGGTCCCTCCCGCCAGCTCTGGCCGCGAGGGGACCCCGCCGCACGGAGCGGGGTGAGCGGCCCGGGGCTCCGGGCACATCCCGGCAAAACCAGCCGCTCCATCACGGCGCAGTCACGTTCTTCGCTCCCTGCCGGGAGGAGCTGTACCGGCGCGGGGCTCCGGGTGGTTGATCAGCGCCGTTTGACAGGCTGCTCTCAGACGTGCACTGGTTTTTTGTCCTTGTCTTTCAAAGTAGACCACCCCCCCACCCCTTGGGTGTTTAATCCGGTTCTCTGGCACGGCAGATAATCCGCGGGCCTGATTAAACTCTAATTCTCCTCCCGAGCCGTGGGGGATCGCTCCTATTAAGAGACCCATTAGAAGCCGTCCTCTTACAGGCTTTGTCTAGATGGAAGCATGGCCGGCTCGCACCTGACATCTTAGTTCAGTTCCTTAGCTGAGTAGTAATCGCTGCTTCTGCCTCCAGCGAGCATGTGAAACAAGCGTGAGCTGCCCGAGCGGTGGGGAAATTCAATGAATGCCGGGGCCACTGAAGTCTGGTGCAGAATACTGTAGTAAAATCACAAGGGCACAGTGATGTGTGTCCTCGATTGTCCTGCTCTTTTGCTTCAGTGCAGAAAGCAGCAAGGCTGACTCCAGACTTCCTCAAATCATTTGGTTGGCTTCAGCTCAGGAGGCAGACTTTTTAGCATAGGCTCTGAGCTCCTTTCATGTGGGTTCTGGGATCACATTGTCCACACCAGCATGGAGAGAAATTTCCTCCTCTAAAAGAGTGAGGATCCCAGCTTTCATCTTCCCTGCACTCCAGCTCCTGGGATTTCCAGAAAAGCAGAGTTACCGCTCCTCTTGAAGTACCATTCCTAGAGTGGGCAACGCCAGGAAGCTAGTTTCATCCTTGCAGGTATCTGCCAGCTCGCTTCCACCTTCCTTTTGTACCCACCAGTGTTCGTCACCTTGCTGCCAGCTGCTCAGCCTGTAACAGGTACCCTCCACCATACCCTCTAGGCAGCACCACTGGCACACCTACGGCCAGAACCCACCAACCCTATCTCTAGATTGTCAAAGCATCCTGCAGCCCTTTCTGCGGTTCAGTGCCCCCCAGGTAAATACTCTCCAGTTGCCCACATCCTCCTGTATCCTACAGAGACACCCCCATCTGCTCTACCCCCCACCTCTTCCTGTGGCCCAGAACAATCATTAACAAATAATTGGCAGCTGTGGTAGTTACTGATCTTCCTTTCATTAATCTTTGCTGCCTCATCCTCTGCTTTCAGTGTAGAACCTAGAACACATCAGAGATAGCTGCACTCCCAGAGCTCCTTAAAGCTACCCCTGTCCCACTGTAAAGCCCAGTAAAGCTTGTCTACCAGAAACAGCTAGCCCCCTCTTCTTTGCATTCACTCAGCTTTGAGCAGTCTCTTGCTCTGATTCTCTGTTAGGAGTGTGACATTTGCAGTCTGATTGCTGCACACACCATATCAGGCCTGTTCTGTTTGAGGGCCATTGCTCTGTGCCTTGCTGTGTCCTTTACAGCTGCATAGAGTCAATCTAAAGTGCTGCCAGATCAGAGCAGGAGAGCTGTAGTGTGAACAGGTGCACAAGGGAGGGAAGCAGGCTCTGAGATGCCATCATCCTGACTGTTCCTCCAGGATAGGGGTCAATATTCTGCTCTGCCTGAGCCTGCAGTGGAGACCACTGCTGTTAGTCCTCTTGGAAAAGAACTGGATTTTATCCATGGTGTGCTATGCAAAAACAGACAGGCAAATGTAGTAGGGTTGGCTGCTGCCTGGACGCCTGTGTAATAATGTCTGATCAACTCCAAAAGGGCTGCTATTCAGTTAAGTTTGGAAATCGTGCATCTCTGTTAGGGCTGCTTATATATGCACTACTAATGCCTACAGATCAAAACTAATACTCAAGCCCCATTGTGGCAGATGCTGCACACATGGGTACAAAGCCCCCGCAAGAACTTCCAAGTTAAACAGACCAAGAGAGGCAGAAATGCAGCTGCTTTGCCCCCATTTTAGAGGTGAGAAGCTAAGGCATGGGAAATGGCTTGCTTGAGGTCCTATCGGGAGCTTGACAGAAGTAGGGCCAGAAAGCAGCTCTCCTTTCTCTTTGACTTAGCCATGGGAGTGCTGTTCCCCACCAACGTGAACGTCTTATGTTTGAGCTAGAAGTGTAGTGTTTGTTTCTCCTTTAAAACAGTTCAGGCATCAAGCTGGAGAGCAGCAGACATAGCACCTTGCCAGCCCCGAGCCACTCCAAGGTGCGGGGTGGAGGTGAGGGGAAGATGACACCTACTCAGCTCAAGCCTGACTGCCTCACAATCATGTCCTTCTCAGGAGACTCCGGCTGGGCTTCGGAAGTGGAGGCACCCAAAATGGCTGCCCCTACCTCTGCCTGGAAGTGACTGGCCCTGCCAGAGCAGGGATTTTAGCTTCACAGTTAGTCAGGGCTCAGGCGAGCAACTTCATTCAGAAGCTTTCCAAATCTCTGTTCTCTGAGCTCATTGTTGGAGGGAGATGAACACCTTACCCTGCCCTCCTTTGAATTGCTCTGCTCATTAGCTGTTCTTTGCGGGAAGGTCTGGTCTTAAAAAGCCCTTTGCTGCTGGGGAACCAGTGGGTCTGAAGAGCCGTAAATACTCCTGTGAGTGTCCTCCTGTAGCTCAAAGGGTTTTGTGTGGGCAAGAAATTGGTGAGCAGAAATTGGTGGAGTGCTCTGGAAACTTCCCTTTTGTTCTCACCTACCGAGTAAGTCCCCACTCTAATTGCTCACTGAGGCAACTCTCTCTGAGCAGCAGCATCTGTGGTTTCCCCCTGGCTTTGGAGTCAGCATGTTCTAATGCTTGCTCCCTGTGGAATACCTGCTCAGTCTCTAATTCCCTCCCTTAGAGGCCTTTGTCACCTGCTACCTACTCCCCCTGCTGGGAAACCCAGTTGACCCCTCAGGTTCAGCTGGTCCTTCCCAGCCTCTGATGCCTATCTTTCCCATAACTGAGGTCCACATCCTTGGAGGTCAGTCCAAGCAGGAGGATCTGGGACAGTGACAACACATGTGGCTGGAGAAGGGGCAGCCAGCTCCAACTCCCCTGCTCCCATTCTAGGCAGTTCCTGCTTTCACACAGATGATGTGCCTTGTGTGGTGGCACCACTTTAACTTCTGATTATTCCTCCTGGTTCTGAGCCTGCTTCTGCCACTCGTGATGTGGACTTCCCCAGGGCCACAGCTGTTTGCCTTGCTTCCCACCCTCTTTAATCACAGCACAGCCCTGCTTCTCTTCCTGTGTGTAGTAATCTCCCCATCACCACACCTCTTTCCAGGAAAACTGCTCCTGCAGGGGACCAAGGGCAAATCAGCCACAGGTTCTGCTCCTGTGTACTGCCCTTCCTCACCAATGCTCGGAGGTTAGGGGAGATCTCTGGCTACCACCCTTCCCTCTGTACTCTTCCTGGCCCCATGTAATCCCTGTGTCCTCTCTGGTCTCAGAACCTTCCTGCTGCATTCCATCTCGCGGCCCCTAGTCTGTCCACTGGTGCTACTTGCAGCACACTCCTCTCTGAACTGTCGCTTTCCTTTCCTACTACAGCCAAGCCACCCTCTTGCTCACCAACAAGCCCTGGCAAAGTGCCATTTCTGTGTGGGAATCATCAAACAGAGTTAGGACCCCAGGCTCACTGGGCTGCTGCTCTGGCTGCCAGCAGGGGCCAATGCCCGGTGTCTCAGAGGGACTGAATAAGACAAGGCAGTTATTGAGTGGTCTGTCCCCTGTTGCCCACTCCCAGCTTCTGGCATTCCAAGGCTTGGGATGCCCCAGACATGGGGGCTGCATCCTTGGTCCATCGATGGCTCTTAGCCAAGAGGAGCAATCTTCTGGCAACTTTGGAGTCCTGTTGTAGGTTTGGCTTTCACAACACACCCTGGCAGTGAGCTCCACAGGATGGCGGTGTTGTGTGAAGTACTTCCTTTGTTTGTTTTAAACCTAATGCCTCTTGATTTCATTGGTTCTTGTGGTATGGGGAGTCAGAAATAACACTTCCTTATTCATGTTGGTTTTTCTCAACACCAGTCATAAGTTTACCATGATTTAATTACCTCTACTGTGTCCCTGTCAGTCATCTTGAGGCTGAGCATCCCCAGTTGTCTTAATCTCTCCTGAAGTGACCCATACATTTTATTTTTGTTGTCCCACGCTGTACCTTTTCCACCTGTAGTGTTTTTCGAGGTGGTGTGACCAGACCTGCATGTATTCAAGGTGTGGGCATACCCTAGGGTGTTAAAGTGGCATCAGTTTTTTTCCCCAAGGTTTCCAACATTGTTTTCTTTAACTGATGCTGCACACTGAGTGGGTGTTCTTAGAGAACTGTCCGTGATAACGCCAAACTCTATCTTGCGTGGCAACAGCCAAGTCTGAGCACAGCATTTTTATGTACTGTATAGCTGAGATGGTTTTCCAATTTGCATTATTTTGTCAACATTGAATTTCGTATGCCACATTGTTGCTCAGCCACCCAGTTTTGTGAGATCTCTCTGTAGTTCTTTGCAGTTAGCTTTGGATTTAATGAAGTAATTTTATCCTCTGTAATCATTGCCACCTCACTGATGACCCTGTTTCCAGATTGTGTGTGCATATTGTGAAGTGGACTATTCCCAGCAGACACCTGTGGGAATCGGGTATTTACATCTCTTCATTGTGAGACTGGACTGTGGTTACCTACCCTTTGTTTCCTATGTTTGAGCTAGTTACGGATTCAGGAGGGAAGCTCCCTGCTTAAGAGCCTGTGTTGAGGGACCTTGTCAGTGTCCCTTGGGTGCTGTGCTAATAGGCAGGGAATGGAGCCTTCCCCTGTTCAGGTTGTACTCCCCCCACCTCATCAGAACCCACACTCACCTAATCTGCCCCACATGCTGTATGAGGGGGATATTTTCTTCATCTGTGTTTTGGAAGGTTGCTAGGGAGGAGGGAGCTGGGATGTTTGAAAGCATCAGTCATGGTTTGATCTGAATTCTGAAAGCCCTGCTTAGAAAAGGAACTGGCCTGACTTGACTTACTGAGCCAGGTTCAGTGAGGTCACTGCTGGCTGTGCTGACAAGCTGTGGGTGGTTGCAGACTGGCTATAGTCTTGGGGGTGAGGTAGAGGAGAGGTGAGTGAGACAAAGCAAACTAAATGCAAGTCAGGAAGCCAAGAACTCGAAGTATGTTTACGACTCTGACATACCATCTTTCATCCACATGTGTGAACATGACTTCTGCCTGGAAGGTAGGTGTAGAAAAAACTAGGTTAGGAAGTTGTCCAAAACCCCATATCAACACAGCATCCAGATTAGAACCTAACCTTGTTCCAGAGGTGGTAGGCTGCAGCGTCCTCCAGATAAGTGACTGACCTCCTGCCCCTATGAGAGCTGCTTCTGTTCCTCCATCTGTAAATACCAATTGCCACTAACAGGTCAGTATTTGTCAGCATCCAGACTGTGGACCGAATCGTGCTAGGCATCTTGGGCTCAGGTGCCTTAACTGCTCTGTTGATACCTAGCTCTGTCTTTATCTCCTCTCACGGTGCAGGAGCAGTCAAAGGTTCTCTAGCAGAGATTGGCTTTGGCTGCTTGTTTGATACATGCTCAAGCCAAGATGGACGTGCATGTCTGGGAAAGGCAGCCAGTAATGATGTGGATCTGCCATTCCTTTGGACAGTTTGCAAGTCTTGGTTGTAGATATCCAGCACTACCAGACATAAAATAGCAAGACAGCTAAGACTTTTTCTACCTACCACTGGTCAGGAGGTGGGAGATTTGCTGCCATCACCTGTCAGTTTTGCTTTGGCTTGGCTCTGCATGGGACCCTGCCTTCCAGCCATCAGGAGACAGCAGTCAATGCATGAGTAGGTCAGGTGTGTCAGCCTGCTGTGTCTGCCAGTGTCATAGAAGGGTTTAACAGATCTCCAGGTTGGGCTGCTGGACTGGTGGGTGAGAGAAAGAAAAAGATGGCTTCTGAGTTGCCACCCCCCTTGCAAACTAAGGCAGTTTAGTAGGGTTGTTCCTTCCGATGTCTTGTGGGTGCAGCAGCAGCTCCCTGTTCCACAGAAGGCCTTGTCATCCAGGGCCCTGTGGCTCAGGGCTGGGAAGGGGCTGTACTGGGCCTGAGCATAGCTGCAAATGGCACCCTTCTGTGGCATTGGTGCTGTCTGAGCAGCTGGTAGCACAACTGGTCTGCCAATTATCTGAGACTTTGGGCAGCTATGGACCAAGGGAAGGGTGTCAGCCTATCTGTCCAGAGGCTGTGTTCCCCAGACTGATCCCATGTCTGACAGCCTCAGCAGATGCCCAGGGACTGAGTGGTGTCCCCGCAAGAGGCATGGCAGGTTGAAGTGGACTGGTAGAGAAAGGTGGGCTGGCTTTCTCAGCTCAGCTGGCTTTGCTTGACCAGGGTCCATCTCGATCAACCTGCAGGCCCCCTCATGAGAGGAGCATGAACATTTTTCTGCCCCAGGGGGCATCCTGTCCCATCCCACCTGTACATTACAGAACAGAAGAATGGTCTGACCCAGCATGGTGTGTAGTCCACCTCACCCAGTGTGCTGTCTTCTGACAGTGGCCAATGCCAGGTGCCCCAGAAGGAAAGAACAGAACAGGTAATCAGCAAGTGATCCATCCCCAGTCCCAGCATCTCAACAGACTTGGCTGAGCACTGCCTGTTGGCTGTGTGTTGTATGAGGAGGTAATTCCTTATATTTGCTTTTTAGAGAAATGTACTACCTCTTAATTTCATTGGGTGACTTTGTTCTTGTGTTATGTGACGGGATAAATAACACTGTCTTACTTTCTCCATGCTAGCCATGGTTTTATAGATCTGTCATGTCCTTCCAAGCTGAGCAGTACTAGTATTTTTAATCTCTGCTCATAAGAAAGCTTGTTCCATTCCCTTAAACATTTTCACTGCCCTTCTCTTTATCTTTTCTGATTGTAACATGCCTCTTTTAAGATGGGGCACTGAGATCTGTGCATAGTATTCAGGGTGTGGGCCTGCCAGGATTTACAGATTAGCATTATATTTTCTGTCTTATCTGTCCCTTTCTCAACATTCCATTCACTTATTGTGATGGCTGCTGCACTTTGAGTGGATGTGTTCAGAGAGCAAATCAACACAATGATGCCAAGCTCTCCCCGTGAAGTGGTAACAGCTAATGTAGACCCCTTTGCAGTCAGGGGCTCCTTTACCTGCATATCTACTAGTATAATATATGCCATCATGTGCCAGCAATGCCGCGCTGTAATTTACATTGGCCAAACTGGGCAGTCTCTACATAAAAGAATAAATGGACATAAATCAGACGTCAGGCACAGTAATGTACAGAAGCCTGTGGGAGAGCACTTCAGTCTCCCTGGACACTCAATAACAGATTTAAAAGTAGTAGTCCTAAAACAAATTTCAAAAATCAAATGGAGAGAGAAGTCTCTAAGCTGCAATTTATTTGAATTTGACTCCATCAACCAAGGATTAAACAGAGACTGGGAGTGGCTGGCCTCTTACAAAAGCAGCTTCTCTGCCCTGGGTGTTAACAGCTCCACATTAGACTCTGACAATGGGCCACATCCCCGCCTCTGACCTGACTTGTGTTTTTCCTATTTTGATGGGTTGTTTCCCCCTTGACTGAATAGAACTTGTCAGCTCTGGCCCTCCTTTTTATTGGGATCCCACTCTTTAAATACCCTGTTGAACCCCCACCTGCCTGCCACACATGCATCTGATGAAGAGGGTCTTTGCTCACAACAGCTTATGCTCCAAAATTTCCATTAGTCTATAAGGTGCCACGGGACGACTTCTTGTTCTCAATGTAGACCCCATCATTCTGCATCTATAATTGGCATCGTTTTCCAGCATTTTTCCTTTATTTTGCATTTATCTGCAGTTTGTTACCCAGACACTTGGTTTTGTGAAATCAGTCTAACTCTTCTCAGTCTGCTGTGGACTACAGAGTCTTGAGTGATTTTTAAATCCTCTGTAGACTTGATGTTTGTTCCTTTTTCCAGTTAACACATGCGAATGTTGAGCAGCACTGGCCCTGGTACAGACCCCTCGGGACCAATGCTGAATGTCTCTCTTCATTTTGAAAATTGTTTATTCCTACCCTTTGTATCTTATCTTTTAACCAGTTACTGATCCAGGAGAGGACCTTCCCTTTTACTCTCCCTTCTCATCCAGACCTATGGGGAAAAGCTGCCCTTCTTTAGTCTCTACAGTACCAGTGACTCCTGTATCTGTCTCCAGTGTGAACAGCGCTAAATTGGTAGTAACAATGTGTATAAACGGACAAATGTCACAGCAGGGTAGGCACAGCTGGATTTGCTCTCTGCTGGTAAGAGTGTAAATGCCTCTATTACAGCCGCTGAATAGCGCAGCACATTTTCAGCTGAGCACGAGGGAAAGAATTCTTTATGGAAAGGATCCATCTGGCCATTTGTTTTTCTTGTGAGTATAACGAGCACTCATCAGTTACCTGCATTGTTTAGACTCCCATGTGCTCAGGTGTTTGCAAATACTGTACAGTGCCCCAATGACTGGTGAGTCCCACTGCAATTCCTTTTCTTTTTTTAGTTGAGAGGGGTTTAAAGGCTGCCACACAACAGCCAACCCCCTTGCCCTGGAGCTGGGGCAGGAGAGAAGAGCATTTGAAAAAGAAGTCGGCTTCTGTGAAAATACAGACCAGTAAGGAGCTCTGTTCTGCCAAGCCCAGCTGAGCCAAATGGCACAGAGAATGCTCTTGGGGCAGGGGGGAGAGGGGAGAGGGAACTGGAGAGCTCAGGTGAGCAGAGAAAAGCAATTTGAAGATCGGAACACAGAGGGAATCCAAAAGGCTCTTGATACATGGGCTCGTCTTCCCTAATTGGACAGAGCCAGGGAGAGAGGAACTTAGGAACTCAGCTTGGGGATCTGGCTGGAGTTTAAAACCTCCATTCTGCAATGTACAGTCACCAGCGTATCATGTTGTGGAAGCGAAAGGGGTCTATGGGACCAAAGACAACAGCTTCCTCATCTGGCTCTACCTCCTTAGGGTGTAGCAACAGTTGCCACACTAGTATATCCTGGTGGCCCCTGTGCAATGCTCCTTGCCGGGCCTTGGGTAGTCAGCCAGTGCCAGGCCAGGGAGGAGTGGAGTGTAGGGCTTCCTTCCACCAGTGAGCTGCAAAGGGGACCAGAGAAACACTTGCACAGCTGTAGTGGCAGCCAGGTCCTGCCCAGCTCCCCTCCCCTGGGTAGCAGGGGACAGGGGTGAGCACAGATCTGGGACTGGCTTTCCAAGGGGGTGCGTGGAAGAGAACAGTGTTCTCCAGTTGCTGGGAAAGCTTCCCACTTGGTGCAGAGACCAGGCCCAGGCAAGGCCTTCCAAGGAAGGAGGACAGAAGGGCAGCCCTGCTCTATTGGGCTGGAAAAAAGGAGTGGAGGACAGCTTTGTAAGAGTCCTGGTACATCAGCTGGTGTGGTGCTTACCAGCAGGTGGGTTCTGAAAGCCAGGGTGTCCCAGGATGTGGCTGTGGTGCAGTTTGTCTTGCCCCCTCAGGTGTCTGGGTGTCACAGACTGGCTCCCTTTTACACCCATTGCCTAGCCAAGTCCACGATTTCCATACAGCGCAGCATGCCTTCAACTGCACCACCACCCAACTGCAGGGACTGCACCTTAAGGCAGGCCTGGTCAGAATGTACACAGACTGCACCACCGTCAGGGGAGGTACTCGCAGCCAGGCCAACAGCCACCACAGGCCCTGGGGCAACATAAGAGAAGGCAGAGTCTGTTAGTGCTGTTCATTATTTTTATTGCAGAAGCACCAAGGAGCCACATTCATGGTCTAGGTGCTATACAAAAGATGGTCTCTGAGTGGGTCTTTGAGGTTCAGTGTGTGACTGGAGAGGAAAGAAAAAACTTTGTCCTTGTGGCTCCCACTCCACAGCCATACAGGCACCATGCACATAATATGCTCCCATTCTCTTCTGTTTAATCCAAATTAAAGCCCCAAAATTTTGTTATTTTCTCTCTACTACTGTCTGCATTCTCTTGCCAAGGGGATTTTGCAATGACTGTTTGCTGCTTAAAAGGCTTTAAATAATTATGGATGAGCAAGAATTTGACTGGGCACACCAGGAAAAAAAATCACCTGAATGAAGGCAGGTGGATATTTTGACTTTTGCATTCAAACAACTGCTTGGGCAGCAAGGAACAATGACTGAGGGCATGTCTTCGCTACCCTCCAGCTCAATGGGCAGTGATCAATCAAGCATGGGTCAATTTATCACCTCTAGTACAGATACAATAAATTGGCTGCTTTCTTATGGACTCGATACTGTCAGAAGAAGTGAAGGTGATGGGAGAGTGCTGGCTGTTGGCTCATCACAGTGAAGATACCACAGACAGTAAAAAGATCTGTGTCATCTTCAGCCACCTTATTCATATAGCTGAAACAGTGAATCATTGGCCCACAGTAGCGTAGACTAAGCCTTAAGACAGTTGAGTCTGTTTGCCTGCTTCTGCACAGGTTATTTCTCTGAGTCTGTATTCTAAAACATTTTAAACATTCTGGATGTACTGATAGTTTAAAACAAAAAAGTTGGTGTTCAATCAGTCTTTGTTATGACAGCACTTTTATCATGTGTCTCATTTATCTGTGGCCTGCCCCAGAGAAGCCCAAGATGTACAAAATTACCGTCTCGCATTTTCCTAGAGATGCTAGCTGAGCTCGCTAAGAAAAGAAATCTGTGGATGGGAAAAGCGTAGTCTTCCAAAGTAGCATATAGTCAAAGAGACACTGTAGTCTCCTTTATGACCACTTTTTTCTAATTTTCTTCAAACATCCTGAAACGTTGTTACTGAAGACTTCTACTGCTTAACCATAAGCCATCCCGGTGGAGCATAAAACGAATAAAGCTTGCTCTAATCACTTATATCAAAACAGTACTTTCCCTGAATTTGCAATGCCAAAGACTTTTGTCTGCTTCTAGAATAGTAGGAGCTCTTTGTAGCTCTGCTGTCCTTTCTAACCTAAACAGTTCAGCTTTGCAATCTCTCCTATAGCCTCGCTTTGTAGTAACCTGCTTCTGAGCCCACTGCTGCTTCTTCCCTCCCCTTATGAATAGGGAGCCAGAAACAAACCCAGTGTTGTAGGTGAAGTAATTCCATTGATGTGCATGGTATCATTAGAATATCTTTAGCAGTATCTTTTTCATCTTTTTCCTTCGATCTTACTGCTGTATTGGCTGGTGCTCCAGACTGAGCAGAGGACTTCTCTGATTCTTTTGACACAACATCCAGGTTTCTTCCCTGAGTGGATGCAGTGATCTTAGCACTTGGCAAGGGTATGCACAGCTGAAATGACTACTTCCAGACCACATTACTGAGGGATGCCATGAAGTCTGCATCACTGGACGCAGAGCTGTCCAGTCCAAAGGACAAGGTGGGGCAGCTGCCAGGGGCTCTGCAGTGGCTTGCCCCCAGCCATCCTCTAGACAGGAGCGGGTAGGATTACCTGGAGCAGAGTGTGTTAGTGGGGGCAGGCAGCAGCAGCAGAAGGGCATCACCACCTCTCTCCTTGCTCCACTGTGCCCACTTCCCTGGTTTCACCATGTGTCACAAGGCAGCCTGGCCCACTCTGCCATGGCCTTCCAGCCTGCAGAGCCTGCTTCTCCAGGGCAGCAGGAGTCGGCCTCCACTCCAGTCACCTGCAGAGAAGTTAGGTTCAGTGGACCAGGAGGCTGCTACTTGCACTGCCTGCATGGTAAGTACAAAGAGGAGGATACCCAGGGGAGGTAACCTCCTTCTGCTGCTGTCTGACACTGTGACCTGCCCAAGGTAATCCTGGACCATGCTGGTCAGGGCAGAGGGGGTCAGGATAGGGGTGGAGTGACTGGAAGGGCAGCCCTCCCCCCCACCCCCCCTCCAGGGACACCCCTGATTGTTTAACCTATTCTTACAAACCTCCAAACACCTGTCAGGGTAGATGAGAATTACTTGGTTTGGCTTCAGAGCAGGGGGCTGGACTCTCCTGGGACTATCCAGCCTTACATTGCTACAATTGTCCCTGAACATGGTCATTCTGCTGCCTGGTCACTTTGCTTTGCAGAAGTCCCTCTGAAGCTCCTCAGCATCATCTCCTCCTCCAGTCTTCATTACCCTAAATCAATTTGTTCCATCTACAGATTTTGACAGCCTCTTTCCCAGGTCATCCATACTTTAGATTAACACCCCTCCTTGATGCTGTTCAGTGTGTCTGTGCTCTGATGGGCAGAGACCTACCCAGCCATAGGCATAGCACAATGGCTGCTGATCAGGTGTTTGAGCCCTTACAGAGGCCCCTGTGCAGCCCACTTGTGGAATGAGCTGGGGGAGGTGTAGGTGCCAATTCAGGCAGATGTCTTTTGCTCTTGAGTGAGCCCCTACAAACAGCAGTAGGGCTGCAGCAGCATGGGAGGCAATTTGGGATAGCTGCACATTTACAAACCTGCCCAACCCCATGGCACATACTTGAGCAGCTAGCCTGCACTGCCACTGCCTTGCTGTTACTTTTAGGGACTAGCTAGAGCAGAGTTGGGCACGTTCATGTATCTGAACCCATAGGCCATAATTCTAACGGCTGTGCAGCCCTGTGCCTTGTGCCTTGTGACATGGGGATGGGGCAGAAAATAATTGGTCAGACTTTGCAAGATGTGTGGGGGGGAGCGCTACTCCGATCTGAAAAGTGAGCAGGACACCATCTTCCCTAAAACTCTGCTTTGGTACACAGTGGGTACTTGTACACTAGGGAAGGTGTAAAGCTCCGATGTGTGGTGTTGCTGAGGAAGTACAATCATATGCTATCATAAAGACTGTCATGAGGTGCTCTCATGAGGGGCAGAATTGGGATTAAACCTGCAACTTGGGTGTCTAGTGATCAGTGGAGACACCTTAGTATTTCCTTAAGGTCAATTTTATTTTGGGTGTGGAATGGAATCTTGGCGGGGGGAGTATGATCTAAGTGGCAGACTCTATAGGTTTCACCCATATATTTTACAGGAGTAAATAATATTGAACAGAGTTGGTTGAAATTCAGGAAAATAGTTCAGAAAAATTTGGGGAACTGTTTTCTGTTTATACACTGACTTCAAAATTTCATGGAGCTATTTCATCCTAACTGAAATTGGGGAAAAAATTCTGCTTGCTGTGCTGTGGTATAATGTGTTAACATGAGATGGAAGAAGTAGACTTTCAACAATGATAGAATTACTTCAGAAATATTAGCCATTAATATGCATATATAAGTTTAGAGGTTAGCCTCATTGCACTAGAGTAATTCTTGTTTGTAAGTTACTCATTCATGGTGAATCTGGAAGCACTGGTTTTAATTGTAACGGTTCAGACTTGTTAGAAAACTTTTTGGTAAGTGTAATTCAGTGTAGATTTTTCAAATGCAACACATAAGACTGCTGTAGAATACTTAGATTATTTGACTTGAGTAATGCTGCTTTCTTTCCTACCTGCAGGTAGGAAGACATTGGAAGCTGGTCAGACAAAGCTATCATGTGGCGGTTAAGTCATTCACCAGCCTTCCCTGAAGGTTTTCACCTTTTAAGTATTGTGGCACTCCTGCTGTTCTATGTGGACAAAGCATATGCAGAAAGTCCAACAGAAGAAGCGCCAAACAAAACCGTAGACTGTAACGGTACATACACTTGCAAAAGCGGGGTGATTTTACCTATCTGGGAGCCCATAAGCCCTTCGTTTGGTGATAAAATTGCTAGAGCTACTGTCTATTTTGTGGCCATGGTCTACATGTTCCTAGGTGTATCCATCATAGCTGACCGCTTCATGTCCTCTATAGAGGTCATCACGTCCCAAGAGAGGGAGATCACCATCAAGAAGCCAAATGGTGAGACCAGCAAAACCACAGTGAGGATTTGGAATGAGACTGTGTCCAACCTGACATTGATGGCTTTGGGTTCTTCAGCCCCTGAAATTCTACTTTCTGTTATTGAAGTGTGTGGTCATGAGTTCCAGGCGGGGGATCTTGGACCTAGCACCATTGTGGGAAGTGCTGCCTTTAACATGTTTATCATAATAGCAATATGTGTCTATGTGGTTCCGGATGGAGAAATAAGGAAGATTAAACATCTGCGAGTGTTTTTTGTGACAGCAGCTTGGAGCATCTTTGCCTACACTTGGCTCTACCTTATTTTATCTGTCATGTCACCTGGGGTTGTGGAGGTCTGGGAAAGCTTGCTCACTTTCTTCTTCTTTCCCATTTGTGTGGTGTTTGCATGGGTAGCAGACCGAAGGCTTTTATTTTACAAGTATGTCTACAAGAAGTACAGGGCTGGCAAGCAGCGAGGCATGATCATTGAGCATGAGGGTGACAGGCCGTCATCCAAAGCTGACATTGAAATGGATGGCAAAGTGGTTAACTCTCATGTGGAAAACTTCTTAGATGGCACCTTGGTTCTGGAGGCAGATGAGAAGGATCAAGATGATGAAGAAGCAAGGCGGGAAATGGCTAGGATCCTGAAGGAGCTGAAGCAGAAGCATCCGGACAAAGAAATTGAACAACTGATAGAATTAGCTAACTACCAGGTTCTGAGTCAACAGCAAAAGAGTAGAGCCTTTTATCGTATTCAGGCTACTCGACTGATGACAGGCGCTGGCAACATTTTGAAGAGACATGCTGCAGATCAGGCACGGAAAGCTGTCAGCATGCATGAGGTCAACTGTGAAGTAGTGGAAAATGATCCCGTCAGTAAGATCTTCTTTGAGCAGAGCACCTACCAATGTCTTGAGAACTGCGGTACAGTAGCTTTGACCATTGTCCGCCGAGGTGGTGATTTGACCCATGTGGTGCATGTTGACTTCAGAACAGAAGATGGCACAGCCAATGCAGGATCTGATTATGAATTTACTGAAGGAACTATAGTCTTCAAGCCTGGTGAGACACACAAGGAAATCCGCGTTGGCATAATTGACGATGATATCTTTGAGGAGGATGAGAACTTCCTTGTTCACCTCAGCAATGTGAAAGTATGCACTGAAGGGTTAGATGAAAGCATTCTGAAGGCCAGCCATGCTACTACACTTGCCTGCCTAGGGTCACCCTCCACTGCCACTGTTACCATCTTTGATGATGATCATGCAGGCATCTTTACCTTTGAGGAGCCAGTCACTCATGTGAGTGAGAGCATTGGAACCATGGAAGTGAAAGTTCTACGAATGTCTGGTGCACGAGGAAATGTTGTTGTGCCCTACAAAACCATAGAAGGCTCAGCCAGAGGAGGAGGAGAGGACTTTGAGGATACTTGCGGAGAGCTTGAATTCCAGAACGATGAGATTGTGTAAGTACCGCCTTTTAACATCTCTTACCAGTGTAAAGTGAGCAAACCTGGTTAACTGTGCCAGACAGACCTGCATTTCAAACATGTGTGCCGTCATGCTACTGTTCATGTTGCCACAGATCCTGAATGGCCTCATGCACTGCCCTGAACCCCAGATACAGAAGTGCAGCTGAAACATAGCTACAATGGAAGGGGGTGTGTGTGTGAGAGAGACGGAAATGTGGTTTACAAAGCTGGATGTAGCCAAGCAGAAAAGATGCAGCTGCAGGGGAGCAGTGGGCAAGTGTTGTCATTATGCCATTTGAGGCACTGGACCTGTGTTAAGGGACTCTGAAGCATGTGTAGTGTGGTAGTTTCCCCTCATTCCAACTGAGCATGAACATGTCTAGAGCCAAGTGCAGTCTTGTCACTAATGATTTGAACCAGTTCCCAGGGTTACTCCTGCCATTCACTTTGGAAAAGTTCCCTAGTGCATTGTTTCCCAAATGGTGTTCCATGGAACCCTGGGGTTCCATGAACCAAAAATAAGGGTTCTGCAAGCATATTCTGTTACAGTAATATTTTATGATTTAAAAATTAATATTTAAGCATTTATGAATGTTATTAAAAACAATTTTCATTTGTATCAGAGAGGTAGCTGGGTCACTTTGTATCTTCAGAAACAACAGGAAGTCCTGTGGCACCTTATTGACTAACAGGTATTTTGCTCATGCAAGCTTATGCTCCAAAGACCCACTTCCTCAGATGCATGAGTGGCGGGGAGGGTCAGAGAAGGGTTTAAAGAGGGAGTTTCAGTGAAGGGGAGGGCCAGAGTTGACGAGATCTCTTCAGTCACTGAAGATGTGGCCCATTATCAGCAGTTAATGTGGGGTAGTGAACATCAACAGATGAGAAATCAAGCCAGTTCAGTCAGGGAGGATGTGGCCCGTTATCAGTAGCTAACGTGGAGGTGTGAACATCAAGAGTGGAGAAACTGCTTTTGTGTTTGCCGCAATAAGTGTCCCCATGTAGTGCCAGCTCAGCTGGAGTCGAGCCAAGGATGTTACTAAGCACGCAGTTGGGTGTGATGCTCAGGTGCAATTGCCCGTAGGGGTTCCAAAATTCTTTCTAGTTTAAAAATGTTCTGTGGCCAAATAAAATTGGGAAACGCTGCCCTAGTGATTCCTGTTTCTAAACACTGCAGGCCTAGGTTGCCATTGACGTGTGACATCATGAAATGTGTTGGCCCTGTGCCTTAAGTAAATGTCTCCCATGGGGAAAGGGTGATGAAACAGTACGCCAGCAGCTGGGTTGGACAGTGGCTAGGGGAAAATGCTGTTGCCGAGCATTGCCTAGGAGCGGGACTGAGAGAACCAGCCCTGCCTTGGCCTGTTTACTGCATTGTGTGGAAAGTGTAAATGCTACAGTGGGGAAAAAAATATCCTGAAAAGTCAGAGAGAGAACCTGTGCCACTGTTGTATCCTTGGTAGGGTCAGGGTACGCAGAGAGCATGAAACCTTGTCGCGTTCAGCCAGAGGCTTTCTCAAAAGCAAGCACCATGTGCTTAGGCTGCTCCACTCTGGAAAAAAATAGCTTCCTTTGCACCAAAAAAAAGGTGGGGGGGCACAGTAGTGAGTGATTCTGGACAGTGGGAACTGAGGATCCCATGGGATCTGAGGTTGGCTAAAATGTCCCATCCAATCCTGCTGATTTGTGTAAGACACCAGGCATCCCCTACATAAATGGACAGAATGCACCTTCTGTTTCTTGCCTTAGTTATGGCTGCTTTGAAGTACAGAGGCCAAGAAGAAATGTTTATGAAGATTTTGAAAGTTATTTAAGTCTCATGTCAGGTGCCAGACTGACAGTTTAAAGGACAGAAAATGGGATTGTTACCCATTTCTTTTGTTTGATAATTCCACATGAACAAATTTTGACCAGGGGATGGTTTGAGCTGTTTGATTGGTTACCTTGGCATATCCTTTAGGTACTCTGGCTGAGTGCAGCTTTGTTAACCAAGAGAAATACTTGATCAAGTGACTAGGGCTTTGATTTTCTCTGGGAGATGCCTGTAGATAGGATGAACTAGATTAGTGAATGAAGGAATTTTGGGAACTGTTTAAACCTGGCCATGTTGGTGGCAAACATCAGTACTAGAAAAATCAGGCAACTGCTACTACATTATAAGCTGTGGGTGGATGAAGAGTTCATTTCCTTTTCAGTTGCATACAGAAATTTGTGATGAGTGCATGAGAGAGATCATGAGATCCCAGCTGTCAAGTCTGTGGCCAGCTTCTTGTCTGTGCTAGGGCTCTGTAGAGCCCTTGTGCAGCTCTTGTTGAGAAAGATGTATCTTTATCCACTTGCTAACTGTACTAGTGCTCGGCTTCTGGTTTGGCATTGGAGAAGGCAGCCCTTAGGGTGGGTGCTATCTAGGGGAGCATGCTATGTCATACCCACCAGCCGCATTGCTCCAATGTGCCTACTCAGAGTGACAGGACCTGTAGCTGTTTCCCACCTATAGGCCACTCAGTCACTGTGGTTGGAGATCTGGATGCTCAAGCAGTGCTAATCCCACTAACCTCTGAGAATGAGATGGCACTGAGCCCATCCTTTGGCTAGAACTATGAAGGGCTGTGCCTGTTGCAGTGCCCTATGCGTCCAGTTGTGCAGTGGAACTTGAAGCCCTAAGTTGGGTGCCTGAGCTCCCTGTGCCATGGGGAGAGTTAGGGGCCTAGTAGTGGGATTCCCTGACTTTGTTGAGATGAGTGGGGAGCTGACAAAGCCAAGCAGTGGGAGGTGCTGTGGGGTGACCCCTCTCCTGGAGTTCAGCTTTCTTATGACTGCTATTCCCAGAGAGAGTGAGGGAGCCCCCTTCCCCCTCATAGCTGATAGCCTCGTGGCTCAGGCACTTGTTTGTGACCAGAGATCACTTTTGATTGCCCATTCAGCCTGACCTGGCATAAGGACTCAATCTCAGGTCTGCAGCGTCTTGGACAAGTACCCTGTTGCCAGGCTGCTCACGGCTCCTCCATCGATCTTCTCTGTTGAAGCTGCTCCGCTTTGTCTGCGCAATGTAGTGTTTTTAAAAGCAGAGACTGTGACTCCGTAGGTCAGCGGTCAGGATGCTCCTTGGGCGTGTGAGGAGAAAATTACTGTCAAGTTCCTGCCCCTGAAACAGTGACCCGTAGTCAGGGGAACAGCACCACAAAGACTGACACAGTAGGATGGCCTGTTTGAAGCCCCCTGCCCCAAGCCCCACAGTCAAGGCAGGAAAGCCTACATCTAGCATGGGTTCCCCACTGACAAATGGGGGCACCAAGCAGTGTCAGGGCTCAGGTGGTTTTGTATGTTCCCAGTAGCAGAAACTGAAGCACCCGTAGGGATAGGTAGCAACTGAGCTCTGGCTTTAGAATGGCTGGCGGTGCTGAAATGTGGGGCTTGGGTGCCTGACGAGGCATTCGGCTGCCTACCTCCTGTGTGGATCGTGCCTCAAGTCAGATGCCCCCAGTTTGAAGAACGTGTTGTAATTGAAATAAAGGGGTTCACTCAGCAGAACATGCAGGTGATGGGCTTGGAGCCTGTTTACTGTGTCAGCCTGTGCGGTAGGCTCACTAGTTACAGTGATACAGGGTGGTATTACCATATAGCAGTTCTGAGCTGATGAGGTGTCTGGATTCACACAGCCCCTGTGGGAGTGAGCACTCTCAACATCACCAGCTTTCTTAGCCTTTCTGAAGGGCCAGGATGCCACTGCAAAAGTGGAACGATAGGTGCTTGAGTCATGTGATGGGCTGAGAAGCGGAGCTCGGGAAGACAGGCCCATGTCCATCTGTGTGAGGTTGACAGCTGCAGAGAACAGGGTGTGAGAACTGCGCTGAAGTGGCCAACCTCAACCTGGGGCCTGGGGCTGAGGAGACATGGGCGCTCAGCTCTGCTGGAAGTGAGGCCCTGAGGTCTCTGGGGTGCAGCACCTCTCCGTCCCTCCCAGGTCTCCCTGGCCCAAGTGGGGCACAGTTTTCTGTGTGTCTCAAGAGGCGTCTTTGGGAGTGTTGGTGCCCATCCCTGGCATGTGTGATGTAAACACTCTTTCTTCCTTGGGCTTTAATGTGAATTTCACTCCAGTGGAGGGAAAGCCAGGCCTGTGGTGCTGAACTAACTCCTGTGGGAGTAAAGATGAGCTCAGCAATGGCAGAGCTTCACAGGGAACACCAAAGTGGCAATGTCTATCTTATGTTGTGGCCCTGGCATCCAGCTGGTGGATGAGCTCTGGGGCAGCACTGGCTCTAATGGGCACAAGTTAGCAAACAGAAAGTAGCATCTGAATATCTGGTGGAAGGTGCAGGGCACGCAGGTGCTGGAAGAATTTGCACAGGGATGGTGTTGAGAGCCACTGAACCAAACTGAAAACCATTTAAATGATGGAAACCGCACCCCCACCCTTCTACATACCTGACAATAGGTGCTGGGACCAAGACCAAAATAAAAAGCAGTCAAGTAGCACTTTAAAGACTAGCAAAATAGTTTATTAGGTGAGCTTTTGTGGAACAGACCCATTTCTTCAGACCATAGCCAGACCAGAACAGGCTCAATATTTAATGTTCTGTTATGGCTATGGTCTGAAGTGGGTCTGTTCCACGAAAGCTCACCTAATAAACTATTTTGCTAGTCTTTAAAGTGCTACTTGACTGCTTTTTGTTTTGATAGTGTATAGACTAGCACGGCTCCCTCTGTTACTATTCAGGTATGTAGGAATTGGTAACTCTTTCCATAAGAATGGCCATACTGGGTCAGACCAAAGGTCCATCGAGCCCAGCATCCCATCTGCCGACGGTGGCCAATGCCAGGTGCCCCAGAGAAGGAGAACAGAAGACAATGATCAAGTGATTTATCTCCTGCCATCCATCTCCTGCCCTTGTTATGAAGGCTAGGGCACCATACTTTATCCCTGGCTAATAGCCATTTATGGACCTAACCTGCAAAAATTTATCAAGCTCTTTTTTAAACCCTAATAGAGTCCTGGCCTTCACAGCCTCCTCGGGCAAGGAGTTTCACAGGTTGACTGTGCGCTGTGTGAAGAAAAATTTCCTTTTATTAGTTTTGAACCTACTACCCATCAATTTCATTTGGTGTCCCCTAGTTCTTGTATTATGGGAAAAGGTAAATAATTTTTCTATATTCACTTTCTCCACACCATTCATGATTTTATATACCTCTATCATATCGCCCCTCAATCGCCTCTTTTCCAAACTGAAAAGTCCTAGTCTCTCTAGCCTCTCCCCATATGGGACCCGTTCCAAACCCCTAATCATCTTAGTCGCCCTTTTCTGAACCTTTTCTAATGCCAATATATCTTTTTTGAGGTGAGGAGACCACATCTGCACGCAGTACTCAAGATGTGGGCGTACCATAGTTTTATATAGGGGAAGTATGATATCTTTTGTCTTATTATCGATCCCTTTTTTAATAATTCCTAACATCCTATTTGCCTTACTAACTGCCACTGCACACTGCGTGGATGTCTTCAGAGTACTATCCACTATAACTCCAAGATCCCTTTCCTGATCTGTCGTAGCTAAATTTGACCCCATCATGTAGTACGTGTAATTTGGATTATTTTTTCCAACATGCATTACCTTACACTTACCCACATTAAATTTCATTTGCCATTTTGCTGCCCAATCACTCAGTTTGCTGAGATCTTTTTGTAGTTCTTCACAATCCCTTTTGCTTTTGACTGTCCTGAACAACTTGGTGTCATCTGCAAACTTTGCCACCTCACTGCTTACCTCATTTTCTAGATCATTGATGAACAAGTTGAACAGGATTGGTCCCAGGACTGACCCCTGGGGAACACCACTAGTTACCCTCCTCCATTGTGAAAATTTACCATTTATTCCCACCCTTTGTTTTCTGTCTTTTAACCAATTCCCGATCCATGAAAGGACCTTTCCTCCTATCCCATGACCACCTAATTTACATAGAAGCCTTTGGTGTGGGACCGTGTCAAAGGCTTTCTGGAAATCTAGGTATATTATGTCCACTGGGTGCCCCTTGTCCGCATGTTTATTAACCCCTTCAAAGAATTCTAATAGATTAGTTAGACACGACTTCCCTCTGCAGAAACCATGCTGACTTTTGCCCAACAATTCGTGCTCTTCTATGTGCCTTGCAATTTTACTCTTTACTAGTGTTTCTACTAATTTGCCTGGTACTGATGTTAAACTTATCGGTCTATAATTGCCAGGATCTCCTCTAGAGCCTTTTTTAAATATTGGTGTTATATTGGCCGTCTTCCAGTCATTTGGTACCAAAGTGGATTTAAAGGATAGGTTACAAACCACTGTTAATAACTCCGCAATTTCACATTTGAGTTCTTTCAGAACCCTTGGGTGAATGCCGTCTGGTCCTGGAGACTTGTTACTATTCAGCTTATCAATTAATTCCAAAACCTCCTCTAATGTCACTTCAATCTGAGTGAGTTCCTCAGATTTGTCGCCTAAGAAGGCTGGCTCAGATTTAGGAACCTCTGTAACATCCTCAGCCGTGAAGACTGAAGCAAAGAAATCATTTAATCGCTCCGCAATGGCACTGTCTTCCTTGATCGCTCCTTTTATATCTTTATCATCCAAGGGCCCCACTGCTTTTTAGCGGGCTTCCTGCTTCTAATGTATTTAAAAAACATTTTACTATCGTTTTTTGAATTTTTGGCTAGCTGTTCCTCAAAATCTTTTTTGGCTTTTCTTACTACATTATGACACTTAATTTGGGAGTGTTTATGTTCCTTTGTATTTTCCTCACTAGGATTTGACTTCCACTTTTTAAAAGCTGCCCTTTTCTCTCTCACTGCCTTTTTAACATGGCTGTTTAGCCATGGTGGTTCTTTGTTAGGTCTCTTACTGTGGTTTTTTTATTTGGGGTATACATTTAAGTTGGGCCTCTAGTATGGTGTCTTTAAACAGTTTCCATGCAGCTTCCAGGGATTTTAGTTTACTTACTCTACCTTTTAGTTTCTGTTTAACTAGCTTCCTCATTTTAGTGTAATTCCCCTTTTTGAAATTAAATGCCAGAGTGTTTGACCGCTGCGGTGTTCTTCCCAACACAGGAATATTAAAAGTTATTATATTGTGGTCACTATTTCCAAGCGGTCCAGTAACAGTTAATGTGAAGTTATCCTTCACAGTCCATGTGAAGTTATCCTGATTTATGAGGGAAACCGATATCTGTGGAAGGTGCATGATCGTGCAGGCCATTTCACATGAGCTTGTACATGTGGGGGCTTAGTGTATGGCAAGCTGGTATTAAATTTACAGAGTATTGGTCTTATGGACCTCACTATTGTGCATGGAAAGTTCCATAGTGCATTTAGTGCACACTAGCAGAGGTTACACAGTGACTTGGTGAAGGGGAGTTGTGTGCACTGTAGATTGCTCCCTAGCTTGCTGCTTGGTTTCCCTATGGAGCAGTCCAAGTGTTGGTGTGACGCATCAAAGCCTCTTTGAAGAAAGGGTAACATAATACATATTGAGAAAGGGTAACATAATACAAATTGAGAAAATATTCAATAGCTGTTATCAGTCTTAGCTGGCATCATTCCAAACAATTAGAGCCTTTTTAACTGTTACAGGAACACTGACTCTTAAGCTGTATGAAGTGGTGTTATATCCCTGTCAGTTCCAGGCTATTGGAGAAACAGCAGGAGGGTGTGTGTGTGTGTGTGTGTGTGTGTGTGTAATGCATGTATAACGCATGTTTGGACCAACTTCTGTTGGTGGGGAAGACAAGGGTTTGTCACACAGCTCCCCTTTAGGGCCATGTTGGCATAAGCTTGAAGGCTTGTCTCTCTCTCCAGCAGCCATGGGTCCAAGAAAAGAGTCCCTCGCTCACCTTCTCTCTGCAGAAGTAAGAAGTGCACTCAGGGTGTGATTCTGGCCAAGTCTGTCCCTGTGAATTGCCCATAACACAACAGAGTGGGGTTCATCTAGTTAATGTTTTTGTCTGCTGGTCACCCATGTCTCTTGATTCATAAGATACCAAATGTAGCTGCACATGTAGTCTACTTTATATGGAAAATACTCCTCCTGCCACAGGTGAGATCAGCTTATGCCCTGAAGTCTGAGGATGGACATTT
The DNA here is from genome assembly GCF_033958435.1 of Carettochelys insculpta. Taxonomy (NCBI): domain Eukaryota; kingdom Metazoa; phylum Chordata; order Testudines; family Carettochelyidae; genus Carettochelys; species Carettochelys insculpta. The sequence goes on along the minus strand of NC_134139.1, from coordinate 512,156 downwards.
CTGCAAAGTTGCACAGAGAAGTAGATGTTCAGTTTACCATAGAGAGGTGGTGCTTTCTGCCATGTCTGTTCTGGAGAGCTCTGTCCAAACCTTGTACCAGAGATGCAGAACTACTTATTCTGGGAACAGTGTGATATTGAGCAGCCAGTTGTTTCATCAGACCGAAAGAGATGCTCTTTATAGATGTCTCATAACTGGGCAGACTGGCATTTCATGTCGGGCTTCTCCATATACCCTATGCCCCCAATTGTCAGAACTAGTTGGGTAATGTGGGATAATATTATGTATTTAGATTTATAATGGCTTTATAAAACATACCTCTCTCAAGCTCTACAAGTGACATTTTGCTCCCAGTGAAGCTCATTCAACTGTGTTGGTTTTGGCATTTCTTAATGTATATCCCCATGGATACAAATCTAGCTGTCAAATGTTGTAATGCAAATCAACCAGCTAAACACAAAGCCCAGCATTTGAGTGCTCCATATCTTCCCAGACATTTGACCCCAGACATCCGAGCCCAGCTATGATCTCTCCCCAAAAGCCTCAGTAAACATATAGAAGCTTTGCAGTGTGTCTTGAAGTAGTATTCACCGTGTTGGACCAGCTGGCAATGTGTTATTTTTCTAGAAGATTTTGGGAAAATGTTTCTAAAGAAGTAAAAAGGACTGGATGAGTCCACCCAATCTAGCATCATGAGTGACTTTCCATCATGACTCTGTGGCCTGTACCTTTAAAGTAAGACACATATAACTCCAGTATTGTCAATTCAGTAATCTGCAGCAGGGGCAGGACCTGCTGGATGTGGAACAGATACTTATTAGCCTGGCTGAAGGATTGGGGAGGGCAAAATCCTGCCTGGGGTCCAGATCCATCCATCCCTGCTGATTAGCAGAGATCATACAGATAGCAGCATGTGTTCAGCTATCCCTCCCCCACATTGCTTTGTCTGGAGCCGAGCTGCTCCTAGGATTCTCCTGCTAGCTGGTGGACGGGGAGGGTGTAGGGCTGAATTCAGGGTGTTCCCCTATCTCTTCAGAGTGGGATTGTAGAGAGTGAGACGTGCAGGTCAGCTGCTCCAGTCTGAAGCATGGAGGGTAGGTGACTCGCTCAGGAGTGAGGAGCAGGACAGATTTCCCTTGCAGAGACAGAGGTGGCCTCTCTGAGATGTACCCAGCAGCGGCCAGCACGCACACTGTCACACATATCCAGGCTGTGCCCCACAGTCACATTTACAGTGCAGCACACACACACAATCTGTGTCAGTCTCTCTCACACTCATGTGTTCTTTGTCTCCATAGCCCCCTTGCCCCTTCAGGGGGCCCAGAGCCCACCTGCAAGCAGTCCAAAAATTAGTGGAGTGACCCTTCTGTGAAAATTATTGCCCACCCTGCTGAAGGTTGTTTGCTTTTTTCAGTTATCCCCATTCAGGTTCTGTAACTGATGCTCAACTGCTGTAGTGAAGTCAAAGGTCAGTGGAACAACAGAGGTCAAAACAAGCCCTAGTAAGTTGTAAACCCTTTTGAGGTCAGATCCTGATATGCTGCTCTGGTTAAGTAGCACCGTCTCCTGTCGTGAGCCCTCTCCTTGACTTCACTGGGGTGGCTTGTCAGGAAAGGGTCTTGTCCAGTAAGCCTTGTGGGCTTTGGCAGAACTCCTTCCAGCAGGCTTGGCTCTGCTTTGGTGAGTCCTCTGCCAAGGCAAAGCCACACAGCATGAAGAGTTGAGAAAGTACCAAGGGCCACCTGTCAGAGAAAGTAGCAGCTGCCTACTTGCTGCTGGTTCTGCATATGTTCTGGTGCATGTACGAGGATGGTAGGTTTCCATCCAGTAACAAACTGGATTGTCCCCTAGGTCTTCATTTGTAAAACAGATGCCCAAGGTCAAGCCAATTTTACACGCCTAATTGATGCAGTAAGCCTGGAGGTCCCATGGTTCTAACTGTCAAACCTGGTTGAGGGGTGGTGGGTGGAGGAATTGCCCAGAGGACTTAAGGGTCTGGGGCTCCTAGGACTTCCACAGCTGCCATGGTAGAAGCAGTCCCTGCTGCTTTTAATGGGCAGTAGTGGTGTGGAGGGAGGGGAATCCTGGCCCCGCTGATACTTCCAAAGCACAATAGCAGCATGGTGGCAGTGGGGTAAGGGGTGTGTGTAAGGGAAACAAGCCCTGGGCTTCTGCTGTTTTTAAATTGCACGACAGGCCAGCAGCAGTGTGGAGCAGTCAGGGCTTCTGACAGGGGCAGGGGCAGAGTGAAAGGGAGCCTATAGGCTATCCCTGCAGCCCCACCCCTTCCAGGGGCCCAAAGCTGCCTCCCCTTAGCTCAGGGGCCTATGAGTTACGTCAAGAGCCCTGCCTGGAGGCACCAAAGCTAAGCCCTGGTACAAATTAAGCACCACCTTCCTGAAAAGTCTTGTCAGCCCCATCACATCTGCCTTCAGAGGTGTTTTTTTCCCAGCCCAGGCAGCTAATGGTTGCTTTACATCCTGAAGCCCAAGAGCTGGCTGTCCCTTATGTCGTGTGACTGTGAGTGTTGGCTGTATGCTTCAAATGTGTCTAGTTTGTTTCTGAGCCTTCCTGAACGTTGTCTCATATCTGTCTGTAGTCTCCTCCCATCATTTAAATTGGTCTCCTGTTAACTTCATTGGGTGACCCTTGTTTTTGTGATGAGAACAGGGAAATAGGCTCAGGTGACAGCAAGTCTCTAGGCCACTCAGCATTTTACTGGTGCCTCTCTCAGCAAACAAAATGCTTAACTACTAAGATTTGAGTTGGACACTGAATCCTGTAGAGTGCTGAGCACCATTGTGTTTTTAGATGCTGCTTTATGGCGGTTAGATTGATACCATAGTAAAACACACTCAAGACCTTTCTGCAAAGGGGCTTGCTTTGCAGTTTTTCAGTGTATATAAAACTGGATTATTTCAAGATGGATTGAGAAACAAACCCCACTATTTTACAATGAAAGGAAAAATTGCTACCAGAGGCTAAAATGATCAAGTGTCCAGAGAACTGTTTGTCTTTGAGTGGTAGCTCCCAGATTTCCCTCCAATGCATTGAGCATTCTCTTGGCTGGAGCTGTATTTTGTCCTACTGGGAAGAGTTTCTAGGGGGCTCTGAGGGAATAAGTGTTATAGATCCTGGAACAAGTAGCAGATGTAATTCACTTAAAGGCTGAAACTCTAAGGCATAGATGGAGCCTGCAGCAGGAACCTCAGAGGGACTGTGGGTTGATCAGCTCTGTAGTGGGTGTCACCTTATTTCGTACATGGAGCCTGTGCTAGCCATCATAGGCTGAGGTGGACAAAGATATAGGCCACTGATAAGCATTTATGCGGGTCAAGTAGGGATTAGATGTTCTGGTTTGATAGTGACACCCCCGATGTTTGGGGATTTTTCTTATGGAAGTGCAGATTACCCCTTTTCTATCACAATTCTTCACACTTGCTATCTGGTCACCGTAGCTCCACATGGCACAAAATAGATGAAAGATGCAAAGGGTCTGGAAATATTCCAACTCTTGTACCATGGAACATGATGGACACTGGTTATCTGCCCTGGTTTTTGAAATGGTGTATGCATAACTGTAAACCTAACTTGCATGTCCAATGACCGTCTTCACATAGCTGGCCTACTTGTGCGATTACCTAGTTGGCCCATGCCATTATCTGATTCGTATGTACGAGCGTGGTGAGGCAGATGACGGCGCATGTGCCATTCTGGCATTCCTGAGCTGCATGCCACGTGAAATCAGCACCTAGAATCCTACACAGAAATCAGGATGAAGAGACTTAGGGTTTGACCCTGCCACTTTCACTCACAGGTGTGAGCCCATTGAGAGCTCCTGTGTTGACTGATGGGTGCGTGGGTTAAGATCTGCTCCCAGCACTGCTTTCCTTCCTCCATTCTAAAGGCACAGGCTTGATATCTGCTGTTTGTCCAAATGAGCCATCTAGCGTTTGTGAGAGCCTTGACCAGGTTGTAAGTCCCCTGACAGATTGCAGATAGCAAGATTATGTTCTCAGCCAAAGCAGGTTGTACCAATTAATGGCGGGGGAAAGGGAGGGGGAGGGAGAGGAATGGTTAGTGTGAGTTGCTTCCCTATTAAGAATTGACACAGTTTTTGTCCTTGACAAACTAATGTTTCCTTATTTGTAATGAGCTGTTGTTGGCAATTTACCACTGCCAGCTGCATCTCAGTGGTTGATTAAGGGAGCTTGGAGCTCAGCTGTGTAATAACTCTCTCTAAAAGCTATGTGAGAACCAGTTATTAGCTTCATCAGGGTCTGTGTACACATCCGTTGTGCTCCCTTATGAAAGGCTACCCATTAAATGTATTGTAGTAATTTACAAAGCATGGGCCCTGTTCTGGCTTACACGGTAAAGCAATCATGCCAAAAGCCATCAGGGGGTTCTGTACCTCACTCACAGGCCTTCCTCTCCTTGCACACAGCTCCAGCACCTGCTGAGGTAGCCCCTCATCTGTAGGCATGCAGGAGAGAGGGACTCCACCTTTTCAGGGTCTAGCTTCTTTCCACACCATATGCACTCGTGCAGTCTGCAGTCCTGGCAAGAGCCTGATGGGCAGAGCTGTGCGCCTGCCCAGTCTCTGCTCTTCCCTACACGCTTCCTCCACGGGAGCATCTGGCATACAGGCCCTGTGCTTCCTCTTGGCACCTGGAGCTACGAAAATAAATGAACCACACTGCGCTGTCTGAAGACACCCTCTTCTAGCCAGAGAACATGGGTCTGGTCCACAGAGTTACTTGAGTGCAGAACCATTGGCTTGTCCCTGAGGGACAGAAGGTCACAGCTTCGGTATGCATTAACTGCGTCACTACTACAGCTGCTCTCCTGCACTTAAACGAGGCGGAATGAAAAAAAGCCAATGGCTGATCAGCACGCCTGCAGGAGAGAGCTGCTCAGGGAAACTGCTGCTGCTGCTGCTGAGAACTGTGCCTGAGGTGGGGAGAGAAAATGAGTCAAGCAGCAGAGTCAGCACCAGATCTTCCCTGGAGAGGTCAGTCTCGGCCAGGAGATCTGTTTGCCTCAAAACAATACAAGGTCACTCTGCCCTTCACAAGTGGAGCAGGCAGGCAGAGGTAACAGATGTGCTTCCCGTCGCTGGGCCTCTTTAACATGCTCCCAGAATCTGTTTCTTCCTCAGACATGAGTCCAGGTTCACCAGGGAGCATGCAAGTGACCTCCCATGGGCATGGCCAAATAGAAGGCTGGTCCTCCCACAGCCTCAGGCTGGAAAGGAGCCCAACTTTCCCATTAGAAGACATTTGCAATCTTTCTGCTCAACAATTTTGCATCTCTGTTTGACCACATGGCTCTTGAATGGGAAAGCTTGATTTAAAAGGGGCCTTCAAAGCAGAATATCCAGAGCAGCCAAATAATTCCCAGCCTTCTGCTAGGCCTCTAGGGCATGCAAAGATAACCCTCCCTGAGATAGAGGGTCACTCATGTCCTCTTTGTTCAGACTGGGATATTGTTTAGTTTGACTTTAGCTCTGTTACAGGGTGTCAGATTTCAATACAGGAAGGGTCAGGACCTCAATACCTGGCTGCCTGGTTTATTGGCTCTTAAGTTAATGTATCTCCAAAGCTCAGAACATTGTCCTGCTTGGAGACTTGGCCTAGTACTTGTGGAACATCCTTGAAGCCCTCAGCTGTGTCCCCTTGCCTCTCCTCTCTTGGAGGGTCAGTTATCAATGCTGAGCTATACAATCCATGTGGGAATTAGGAGAATTCACATAACGTGTGAAGGGTGATGGAAGTGGGGGTGCACCTCTGGTTGTTTGAATTCAGGGTTTCTGATCTACAACCCAAAGGTCCAACTGTACAGAGTCAAGCTCTTTACATGGGACAGGTACCTGGATGCAGAATCTTTGATGTGGCAGCTGGAAGAGACTTATTCCGCTATCTTGTCAGTTCCACTCCCAGTTCTCCATTGTTCCCTACAATCAGTTCAAGTCTTGTGCTTTTCTGTCCAGGTTTGAATTATTCGGGTGGGAGGGCTTCCACCACTTTCTTGGAAAGGTCATTCTAGCATGACAAACTTCACTGTCAGGAAATCCCTCTGCTCTCCCCTGCATCCCCTGGGCTACGCTCAGATTCCTCTCCTCTCCTCCCCTCCTGTTTGCACCAGCACCCCTCTGTTTGGACCCTATGGCACTCGCAGAACAAAGCATGTCAGTCTTCAACCCCTCCCTCTGGAGAAACAAAGAACCAGCCTCCCCCAGGGCAGAGGACGGACAGACCTGTGTTTTGGCATCTTGGAGCCATCCATTCCCTGGTCTCTTTTCATCTTGCTGAGTCTCTGATGTTACTTGTTGCAAGGAAAATGACGTAATCAGGGTGACAACTCAGTGGCCATTAATTGATCCATAGAGGTTCTCATTGGCTCTGATGGCCGCTTATAGGCCCAAGCCTGAAGAAGCTAATGGCTCCAGCACGCCTATCTGTGTCCTCTATGGATGTGTCTGGCAAAGCTGCCTAGATAAACCCACCAGGCTCACTTCCAGTCATCTCTGGGCCAGGTGGTTCTTGTAGCGTGTGTGACGCCAACAGACCTGGGTTGCCAGCACAAGGGATTAAACCTGTGACCATAGGAGCTAAAACCCTGTGCTCTGCTACAGGAGCTAAAGGCCAGCTGGCTTTCAGCCAAGGCTGTAAAGCAGAGACTTCGCTAATCCTAGTATGTGGTCTCAGGGCCTCTGGGGTTACACATGGTTAATTCAAGTCCACCAGGTGCTTAGTGAGCCCTAACTTTTTTCCACTTGCTGACCTGAGTGCCTTGCAGTGCTGCCATGACTGTCTCTGAGCTGTGGTTTTTGATAGATGATTTATTCTGGCAAGCTTTTACTTAGGGCAAGGAATATTAGTGTCTGAATTGCTACAGATGTACAGCCCCAAGATACCACTTTGGACCTTTGCCACAGCCAGGCATTTCATTTCCAATTGGATTCTGCATTTTGAATGCTAGTTTAGCTATCGTAATGTGTGCTACTTCCTAAAAAAAACATCACTTTCCCCAAGTTCAGTACAGAAAAATGTGTGCTTTAGGGAGCCTAGCAAAGGAGAGGAATGAGGAAATCCTCATCTACATGACAGAACTATCCTGGTGTAATTTGAGGCATGAGGTGGTTAAAGTGTTGCAAGATGATTGTATCCAAGTAAGAAAAGCTAAGCCACTGTCAACTGGCAACATGAGTTTAAGTTCAACTGAAATGAGATTTAGGAGGTTAGCATTTGGTTTGACAGAATCTGATTGATGCCTTAGATTAAACTGGTGCAAGTTTCCCATGTGGATAAGCCCTGGGATGATACAGTATCACTCCTATATAATGGTCAAGCCCTAGAAACAGGCAGTTGTTCATGTGTGTTTTGCCAGTGGCACTGTGGTAGCTGGAGTGCTAACAGCTCTCCATACCTTTATGGGCAGCACAACCATGGGCAGTAATAGTACAAGCAATGCTACAGAAAGATGGACAAGAGACCTCCGTCTCCCTCTCTTGCTCTCTGTAAGCTTCTTCCCAAGCTCCCTGAGACGCGCTCAGTGCCTTCTTGTCTCAAGCAGGTGGACAGAGCGAGAGCCTTTTCTTTCTCCTTTAAAACTTCCCTTCAGGAGCTCCAGGTCCCAAAGGGGAAATGCAGCCTGCAAAGATGGGGTCACCTAATTAAAGGAAAACAAATGCTGGAGCTGGAGACCTGGAAAAGAACTTTTGTAGCTAGATACAGCAGCAGTATTTAATTACATCCAATTAAAACATTAATATTCCAAATCCCTGAGAAATGGCAGGTTAGGGAGACCTCAGTCTGTGCTGGTGTAGGCACTAATGAACCCTGGAAGCTCCAAAGACAGCAGGACTGTTGTATTTGCCACCTATATCCAGTTTAATTGTGGAAGAGGCTTCAGAAAAGGAAGTTCTTCATGATCCCTGACACCCTAAATAGTCGCCTTAGATCCCTGCCTGCCTTTGTGTAGCACTGAAGGACTTCTGCAAGGTGGGACACCCTGGGGTGCAGGGGAAATCTGCTCTGTGTGGGTGGGACCTGGCTGGCCAGGCTCCTTGGTCTGCACGTGGGGAGACCGACCCACCCACCCACTCCACGGCAGGGGCCTATTGGCACAGGAGCTGAAACAGTTGCTGGGCTGTAATGTGTGACGTTGCCAAGGGATCCTCTGCTGATGCCTTTAGATCTCCTGAATGAACAGGCTTCACCTCTCCAGAGCACCACCCTGCTTCCACAGCCCAGAGCCCCCTGAAGCACAAGTACTGGTAGCTACCTGGGGAAGGAGGGAGCCTCGGGAAATATCAGCTGAACAGAAGAGGGTGAGGGACTCTGAGAGTGGCAATACCAGTAGCTGGCCTGCTGATCCAGGGTCAGCTGAGAGAGATGTGGGTAAAATGTGGATACTTCTTTCCCCGTGAGATACGTACAGCCTTCACCTTGCATGTCCTGCTGTATGGAGTTTCCAGCACTAATGGCTGATTCCCTGCTGCATCTCTGGATGGTCCCAGGGAGCCCACAGTGAGCAAACCGCCTGGCTCACCTCATGACTCGGAAACTGAGGTCTGAGGCACAGAAGGAGCCACTTTGGCATCTACCACTTGAATAGCCAAAGGAACCCCAGGCTTTGAGTGCTGGCTGCATCTAGGTAGGACTGGCCGGCTGTGCTGGAGGAATAGTGTGCTGAGAAAATGACTTGGCACAACATGAGGGGTTTAGTCTTGATGGGCATTTTTACTTTTATTTGTGACTGTTGATGTCCCAGTTCCTTCTGCTTGGTCTCATTAAAATATCTGTTCTGTAGGTAATCAACTTAATCTTATTATGCACCCTTCTCTGAGCTGTGCTTCAAAGGAGAAAATCCCCAACCTAACTCACAGGCTGGTGCTGCTTAGCTGTGAACGTGATAAGGGGCCTGAGTGAAAGGGCCCCCTTCCTTTGTTACGTGACTTCCCAGAACATCACCAGGGGACCCTGGTTGGGGTGGGCCAGGGCTCTGACATGACACCAAGCACGCATGCTCTCAAGTGCCAGGCTGCTTCCAGCTCACATGCACAGGGTCAAAGTCATCGGTATGCAGGGTTGGGAGGGAATTTCCTTCAGTTCAGATTGGCAGTGATCTGCAGGAAAAGGAGGGTCACCTCGCTCTACCATATGAGTGCAGGCTGCTTGCCAGGGATATCCGGGTGCATTTTGTCTGTCTGCCATTGTGGAGTCCTCAGGCAGTGGCACACCTTGGTGCTTTCTGTTCTCTGCCCGTGGCCCACAATAGTCTGAGTCCGTGGTCTCGTTTCATGTGCACAGTATTTCATGGGGTTGGTTGCCTGAAGGTCAGACCAAATGACCTGCAAGCCTGACTCTAAACCGACTGTGTGGCAAACAGGTCAAAGGAGACAAAGGAAAAAGGAAAAGCAAAGAAAGAGGACGCAATAGGTGAGTGTTGGGAAAGGAGCATAAGGAGAGAGATTTAAGGGCTGAAATTGTCTGTCTGAATCTTGGGACTTCACTTTAATGTTCTCTGCTGGGCGGTGGGCTTTGCTAGGGCTGTATGGATGACCTTTGCTAAGAACAAATGCAAAATTCTCCACTTAGGGAGGGACAGTCAGTTTCACACATACAAAATGGGGGTTGACTGACTAGGAAGATCATCATGGACCAAAAGCTAAATATGTCAACAGTGTGACACTGTTGCAAAAGTAGCAAACATGAGTCTAGGATGCATTAACGGGAACAGGAGCAATATGTAGTAGAGGGATAGCTCAGTGGTTTGAACATTGGCCCATTAAACCTGGGGTTGAGAGCTCAATCCTTGAGGAGGCCATTTAGGGATTGGGGCAAACAGATGTCAGGGATGGTGCTTGGTCCTGCCAAGAGGGCAGAGGACTGGACTAGATGACCTCCCAGGGTCCCTTCTAGCTCTAGGAGATGTGTATCTCCAATTACATCTTTACATCTACACGAGAAATAATTCTTCCTCTCTCTTCTGCTGATTAGGCCTCAACTGGAGTACTGTGTCCAGTTCTGGGCAATACATTTCATGAGGGATATAGAGAAGAGCAGAAAAAATTATTTGAAAGTCTAGAAAACATGAGCTGTGAGGAAGGACAAAGAATTAGGCTCATTTAGTTTGAAAAGAGGAGACAGAGGGGAATTGATAGGAGTTTTCAAATACCTAGAGTGTTAGAGGGAGAAAAATTATTCTCCTTAGCCTCTGATGATAGGACAAGAAGCAACAGGCTTAAAGTGCAGCAAGAGAAGTTTAGGTTGGACATTAGGAAAAGCTTGCTAACTGTCAGGATGATTAAACGCTGAAATTAATTGCCCAGGGAGGCCGTGGAATCTCCCTCACTGGAGATATTTAAAAACAATTAGAAGTCCTGTGGCACTTTATAGACTAATGCATATTTTAGAGCATAAGCTTTTGTGGGCAAAGACATGCTTTGTCAGATGCATGTATTTGAGATTCCAGAGGCAGGTCTAAATATACAGGCTTATGAAAAGGAGGGAGTCCCAGTCAAGAGGAAGGCCAGAGGTGATGAGGTCAGCTCATTCAGGGAGGATGTGGCCCCCTTCCAGCAGCTGATGTGGAGGTGTGAACACCAAGAGAAGAGAGACTGCTTTCGTAGTTGGCCAGCCATTCCCAGGGTTTGTTCAGTCCTTGACTGATTGGTGTCAAGCTTGCAAATGAATTATAGCTGTGCAGTTTCTCTTTGGAGTCTGTTTTTGAAGTTTTTTTGTTGTAAAATGGCAACTTTTAAATCTGCTACTGAGGCTGTCTACACTTGAAGCATCTACAGAAGTTACTGTCAGAAGAGATGCTCCTACAAAACTTCTGTCAACAGGACCCATCTTTTGATCTGCTCTGTTGACCAAAGGACACCCTCCCCAGAGCATCTACACAGCTAAACTGTTGACAAAACACATTGTGTGTAGATGCTCTGTAAGTTTGTCTGCAAAACTCTCTAGTGAGACGTAGGCTGTGTCTAGGAAGACCAAAGTGTCCTCCTACAGGTTTTTGTTACCATTCCTGATATCTGATTTGTCTATTTATTCTTTTAGGTAAAGACTGTCCAGTTTGGCCAACGTATGTGGCAGAGGGGCATTGTTGGTATATGATGGCACATTAATCATAGAAGTACAGGAGAACAAGCCCCGATGATGTGGTTAGGTCCTGTGAATGGTGTCCCTGATGTACATATGTGGGCAGAATATAGTTAAGATATTCAAGAGCAGATTGGTTAGGCAGCTGTCAGGGATGATTTAGATGGTGCATGGTCATGCTGTGAGGGCAGGGGACTGGACTTGATGACCTCCTGAGGTCCCTTCCAGGTCTAGTGTTCTATGACACACTTGCCTCACTTGTACCTCCTTCCTCAACACTAACTTGAGTGGGAGTGCCAAACTTGAGAGGAACTCAAGTGATAGGCTCAGTAAGCCCAAGCTAACTGGAAATGTTCACTTGGCTCTAGCCACAGGAGGAGTTTGACATATTGGTGTTAAATTCATCTGGATGCTATTGGACAAGTTTCAGCAGTAGTATTGTGACAAGTATCAGAGGGGTAGCCATGTTAGTCTGTATCCATAAAAAACAACGAAGTCCTGTGGGACCTTATAGACTAACAGATTTTTTTGGAGCATCTGACGAAGTGGATCTTTGCCCATGAAAGCTTATGCTTCAGAAAATCTGTTTGTCAGTAAGGTGCTACAGGACTTCTTGTTTTAGCAACAGCATTCTTACAGCTGAAAGGACTGCTCTGGCTTTGACAGCAGAGGTAAACATAGTAGTGGAAGGGAAGTTCTTCTGGTGTTTAAGATAATTGCTTTTTTGTAAAGCTTACTTGATTGCAACTGGTGTATAGGGAGGGAAGATCAAACTTAATCTGTTTTTTTGTTTTTTTTTTTGTACTTTTGGGAATCATTTTTGTGACAGGGCAGCAGAAAAGGGAGAGGGAGACATACATTAGCATTGCCACACAAAGGAGCGACCAAGCTTTTTCCAGCTAGAACAAGATTATAAAGTGTCTCTCACGGGTAAGAGGTGGAGGGGAAGGTGATCATAATCTATTGCAAAATTTACTCTTGGGGCAAAGTGTTAGTTTTCTGGTAAGCTACAGTAAATTTTACTTGTTCAGGAATCTGAATAAGTTAAATTGTTGGTTTTTAAAATTATAGGATGTTTACTTTTCCCCAGACCACTGAACAGTACAGTTTTTTTTAAAAAACATTTATGATCTTAAGCAGATGCATGTCTGAAGAAAATCTAATGAATAGGGGACTTAAATCTATTAAAACCAGTGATTGGCATTGTTTAGCATTAGTTTGTTTATAGAATGGAAGCAAACCATTTTAAAAGGTATTAATCAAAAGACGACACACACAGCCAGCGTGTAACATTTATTGCAAAACTTGTTACCGGCAGTTCTGTGCAGTAGCAGCTCGCAAACTGGGATACTTTCATAGAGCATCCCAGTTTTGTGGGAAAAGATCTTAGAGGTGAAAACTGCAGAACAGAATGCTGGACCGGTGCAGAGGTGCCAAATGCAGTTTGGAATCAGCATGGATGAGCAATGTCTGGAAGGTTCATCATTTACAGCTGTCCTTGCTCTCTGTGGGAGAATGTAGGCTGGCTTGAATTTAGGGCAGGCTGTTGCTTTAAAGCATCTGCACCTACATTACTGCACCAGCTTCAAACTACTCCTTGCAACAGGCAGCTGCTACATGCAGGGGAAGGGAGAAGTTTCTTTTCAGTTTCCCAGCTCCCTGGTGAATCCCATGGAAGGAGAGAGGATTTGCCCTGCAGCCTCCTTGTGTTCAGGCATAATGCAAACTTTATTTAAGAAACATGGACATGTATAATGAGTAGGAAATCAAGCCATCCACTAGGAACTTTGTGTAACGGTAGGCTTGTCCTTGGAACATTAAGTGTGAAGTAAACTGACATGTTGCATCTTTGGCTATTGATACTGGCCTTAATCTGGTAGCAATTACGTCCTCAACACGTAGCAAGCTAATAAATATCGGTGGTGAGCACAATAGGCTTTAGTGAAGTTACATTATCAAAGCAGAGCGACACAGACACTTGTTTGGCTTCTTCAGAAGCCTGAAATGATGACACAGGAATGTAGGGAAATTTGATTTAAACCCTTGTGAGATTGTGTGATGCGTGCTAGTTTCTGAGGGGAAAACCTTTGGAATCCCACAGTCTCCTTTACAAGAGGAGCTGGCCTGGGATAGCAGGGAGTTTGCAGCTACCAGGGAAAAGAAGATTTAAGGGTGTCTAGCTCTGCTCACTGCTCTGGATTTTTAAATTCCATTTAAAATCAAATCTGCTCAGAGGACATTGAGTGTAGCTATGCCCCTTTGGGGTTCATGCCTTTCCAGAAGGGGAGATATGTGTGCATGCAGGAGCTCCCTGGACTGTCCCATCCCATAAAATAGAGCAGCTGACTTAGTAGGACTCTTTGTGCTCTGCTGCTGTCCTTTGGTGTGGGGCTTTTCTGGGCAGGCTCTTGCTGCTAGCTGACTGCAGATCTGAGCAAGTTTTCCTTCAGTTAGCAGCACATTGGCAGAATGACTGATCACTGCATGTCAGTCACAACTATCAGAAGTTCTGTATGGAACTGCTACCGTACTAACACATCTGAATGAAATACACTCATCCCTTGCTATACGAGCACATTTGGTTCCTAAATTTCTGCTTGTAGGTGAAAACTCCTAAGAGCAACACTAAATTCCCATTAAAATACGTGTAAAAGTCTCCAATTTGTTTCAAGTGCTTGTAACTTGGTATAAACCAGTTGAGTTTATGTACTTTTCTGATGTATTTGAATAGTTTGGTACCAGAAAGAGGATGGTAATGTATGTATGTAGAGCAGGGATTCCCAACCTATGGGTTGCATTAGATTTGTTAAAGGTCACTAGCTGGGCAGTTCCTAGCTGCATGTGGCTGTTAAAGAAGCCATTTGCAATTTCTTAACACTGCTGCCTCAGGCAGATATCTACCAATAGAGAGAGCTGCCATCTCCAGCAGCTCTCTCTATCACTAGGGATAGCAATTACCTTATGCCTACGTGCTGAAACCTTAACACAGAGTTAATTGCTGGGAGCAGGAGGGCTGGGGGAGAGACCCAGCCTAGCAGCCCCTGTGAAGAGGCTGCAGGAGGAGGAGGTGGTGTGTCTAAGGCTTGGGCTGTTGAGGGATGTGGGAGGGGAGGTCTAAGACTGGGGGAAGTTTGGGGCTGCAGGAAGGGTTGTAAGGCTGGGGGCAGTTTGGGGCTGCTGGGGCAGGGTGGAAAGTTGGGGATGGAAAGCTGGGGGCAGTTTGGGACCTTGGTGGGGGGAGTTTAAAACATAGCCAAGGGTGAGGTCTGTGGGGCAGGTGGGGGGAGTCTAATACAGTAAACCCTCCTGTTACCCAGGGATTGTTCCTGCAACCACTGCATAAGTCCAATTTTCCTGCAAGGGGAGGGGAGCCAGGAACCACGAGAGCTGGTCAGTTTCCTGGCTGCCAGAGTGACAGGAGCTGGAAACCAGGGGCAGGCTGGTTCCAGTCTCCCCATGGCTTGCTGGGCTAGGAAACTGATCAGCTCATGGCTTGGAGGGTAGACAGAGAATCCAGAGTAACCTGGATAAATTGGAGGACTGCGCCAAAAGAAATCCAACGCGGTTCAACAAGGAGAAGTGTAGAGTTCTGCACCCAGGGTGGAAGAACCCCAAACATTGTTATAGGCTGGGGACCAACTGGCTCAGCAGCAGTATGATGGAAAGGGACCTTGGGGTTATGGTGGATGAAAGGCTGGATATGAGTAAACAGTGTGCCTTTGTAGCCAAGAAGGCTAATGGCATACTAGGGTGCATTAGGAGGAGCATTTCAAACAGATCTCGAGAAGTAGTTTATTCGGCACTGGTGAGGCCACATCTGGAATACTGTCTCCAGTTTTGGGCCCCCCAGTGTAAAAAGGATGTGGATTTGTTGGAGCAGGTTCAGTGAAGGGCAACAAAAATGATTAAGGGTCTGGAGCACAAGACCTATGAGGAGAGGCTGAGGGATTTGGGTTTAATTTACAGAAGAGTGAGGGGTGACTTAATAGCTTTCAACTTCCTGAAGGGGAGCTCTAAAGAGGAGGGTGAGAAACTATTCTCAGTGGTGTTAGATGGCAGAACAAGGAGCAGTGATCTGAAGTTGAAGAGGGAGAGGTGTAGGTTAGATATTAGGAAAAACTACTTCACCAGGAGAGTCCTGTGGCACCTTATAGACTAACAGAAAAGTTTAGAGCATGAGCTTTTGTGAGTTAACTCACTTCTTCAGATGCTGGCCAGCATCTGAAGAAGTGAGTTAACTCACGAAAGCTCATGCTCTAAACTTTTCTGTTAGTCTATAAGGTGCCACAGGACCCTTCGTTGCTGCTACAGATCCAGACTAACACAGCTACCCCTCTGATATTTCACCAGCAGAGTGGTGAAGCATTGGAATGCTTTGCCTAGAGAGGTGGTGGAGTCTCCATCCCTCAAGGTTTTAAGTCCCTGCTTGACAAGGTCCTGGCTGGGATGACTTAGTTGGGTTGATTCTGCTTGAAGCAGAGAGCTGGACTAAATGACCTCCTGAGGTCCCTTCCAGCCCTGTGATTCTGTCATCAGTTTCACTTTCCTGCCATTGCAGGAGAGGGAACCAGGCTAAGAGCCTTCTCCCTCTCTTCCCCCAGCCAAATGGCTGTCAGACAGCTGCATATCTTAGGGAAGGGAGGGATTAGGCTCCAGCTGCAAGGCTGCAGGTCTCCCTGCCCCTGGCCAGGGACCCCACAGCTGAAGCAGAGCCAGCCACAGGGCTGCAGGTCTCCCAGCCCTCCTGGCCAGGGACCCTGCTCATATAAGCGGGGGAAGTTCACTCATATAGTGAATAAAGGTCATTTTAGTGATTACTCGTTAGTAAAGTACTTGTTAAATGAGGGATGAGTGTACCTAGCAGGGTTTGTTGGTTCTCTGCTTATAATGGGCTGGTAGGTCAGGATTAGAATGAGTTAGAAAAACTTTTCAGGGGAAACATTTTTTGTTTGGAAACTTGAATTTCTGTTTTTTTCCCCATGTTGAAATGTACTTAAAAATCTTCCAAAGAGTTTATCAAAAACTTCCAGGCTGTCAGTTTTCATCAAAAACATGGCACTGTGGGTCGAATACTTTTTAGCGGATTTTTTGGGCAGAAAATATCTACCAGGTTCTGAGTATCTGTAGTCCTAGTCCAGTGCTGAGTAGCCATCCTTTTCAGCACTGGCTAGCAATGTTAAAGGTTGTTGCTGCTTTCAATGCTAGTTTAATCTCTCTCATTTGTGTTCTAGTCTGATGAAAATGTGTGAGAGCTTCAGCACAGGGATGCCCTTAAATTCCCATGAAAATCTCACTCAGTAGAACTAGAGGCTGAATGGAGCAGCTAGTCAGGTTGATGGAGTTACTCAACACATTCTCTGAATTCCATGGCCACAGAAAGTTTTCCTTGTTCTGTCAGGAACTGTAAGAGATCCACCTGGTGGCATAGGCTGTGTGCACTGGTCAGAGATTTGTGTGGGCCCAGCTCCTGAGCTTTTGTTGCACAACATGCTACAACTCTTGAGCATGTCATTGCCCAGTTGCTTCAGAGTCTTGTTTACACTTCACATTTCCATTAGGATCCCTGTTTTTTACTCTTGTGCTGGCACATGGTCCTCTTCCAATAACTTGGATTAGAACAGGGATAAGCAACCTTTCCAGGGCAGCATGCTGAAATTTGACCTGTATGTATGGTCCAAGTGGCACCAATACTCAAAGCCATTAGTGACTTTAAAAAGTAAGCTCCCAGCTCCATGGGGGAGGAGGGGTGGAGCTGAGCTGCTGCCTTGCAAGCGGATGAAAATCTGCTCTTGTGCCACTCTTGGCATGGGTTCTGGGGGTTGCTGACCCTACATGAAAACATGTTTATGCTTTTCAGTACAGAGAGGAGTCCTCGTCGGTATCCACAGTCTTGCCCACGATGCACGGGCATGCACATAGTGCATGGCCAGGGAGCCTGGGCAGCACTGGTGCACATCTCTTGGCCGGATGCAGGCTGAGCGGTGTCACGTGACTAGTTATGGTGGCTATGTCTGTTGTTGTCAGCCTTAAGTCGGGTCCCCAAAAGGTTGACTGGCGTATAAATCATTACTTTATGGATCTTTGTTTGCTTTCTCTTAGAGATTGGAGACGTGACATATTCAACCTTTTTTCCCATAATCACAAGGAATAAAAACTCTCTCATTCCATCAGAATCTCAGATTTAATTAAATTGCCTGACTGCAGGAACTGGGGCTTTAAAAAAGAAAATACAATAAGACATGCAACAAATTGCAAGCATGGGCAAAGCTGATTTCATTTAACTTACTACGAAATCACAGTTAACTTTTATGGTGAGGACTTTTGTCCCACCCTTAAATGGGTTCCTTCTGTGACCTAGGACAAGTTGTTTTACTTCTGTATGGTACCATCCCAGTCTTTTGAGCTGGAATTGCTTACTTGTCTCTTAACGAGCTGTCAGGGTACATTAACATATATTAAAGTGCTTTGAAGAGTCACATTCTGTAAATGTGTTCCTCCACTGAAGCCAATGTTGCGATGCAGATTTGCACTATCTGAGAATTTGTCCAGATAATTATCATGATAGCGTCAATATTAATTATCATTGTTCAGTTCTGTGGTCCTCTTCTGAAATGACATAAACTAAATTAGCAAACATGAGGCTTTTATCTCTTTCATGTTCCAATCTTGTTCGTTGTAATATCCAGAATGGTTGATGAAAACCTATTTAAGGCTTTCCAGTTTGCTTCATGCTGCTCTGATGCTCTGTCCCACAGAATTTAGTATCTGCATGTGGTGAAACTCATAACAGCCATGTTTTTGTAATTTGCCCAGCAACACACAGATGCGTAAGTCATTTGTCAGATTCTCACTCCAAAAGATTAAAAGTTGAGCAGTTTTACATTCACACTAATCAGAAATGCGCATGTTCTTGAGTTAATAGAGCCCCATTATGGAGCATGTAGGGAGTCGGTGGAAAGCATCAGCATCTTTACTGCAGGATTCTGTTCTTCCTGGCTGTGTGGTCTGGACCAAACTCTGCTTTCTTTTACACTGATACAAATCTGTGCTAATAGTACTGACCTCAGTGCAATTATTTCAGATTTACACTGGAGTAACTGAGAGCAGAGCCTGGCCCTCAGTTCCTACTGGGAAGAATAATGGGAATGTAATGAGATGTTCAGGCTTCCCTTTAATCTGTAAGTACTCAGAGGAATTGTAGCATGACACACAACTATGCAGTGTCAGGCTCTGGCACTGCAAAACACCTTGCATGGTTCTGGTTGGGGCTTAGCTACCCTGTTTCACATAAACCGCACTGGTTGGCCCCCCTCATTTTATTTTATCTTTCACTCATTTCTCTCCGCTCTCCTAACCTGAAGTGCTAGGCTGTGCTGTCCAAAGGTGATCACTGTGCAGATGTCAGTAAACATCTGTGCACTGGTAGTGCATATATTTGCAACTACAAATGAAACTTTAATGAGAGAAACAGATGCCTTTATCTCATTTCTCATTGTCAGCCTATTCGTCCCAGCTCTGAAAGTAACTGATGAGATATTTAATTGCCTCTACCTTTTTGAAGCCAACTGCCTTTTGAAATGTTCCTGTTAGGGTATATTTTTTTTCTTCCAAATTTTTATCTCCCACTTCCTCGTCTTCATTATCTTGTCAATAGAATCTGTCTTTGCATTGATTCTGTACAACAAAATAATGTATTGTAAACAAAAATATCTTTTTTCATTCCTATGCAAATATATGCACATATACATCTGGTATAATTATTGCTGGGTGAGTTCAGAATTTTTTTACCCACAGATTGGTACAACCAGGACAATGCATGAGTGGCTAACTGAAAGCCTGTTAAAACTATGCTGAAATCCCTGTGCCTTACCATATTGTGATACCTATGAATGTTGCTCAACAGTTTTTGTCCCATAGATATTCCAGTTCTGTCTACAGTGGGGTTACACTTTAAATTTGTTGGACCATAATAGATACAAACCAACAGGAAACACTTTTTTCTCCTCCATAGCCTCATTTTAAATGAAATCATGTAGCTAAATCTAAGGGTTGTGTGCTTTCTGGCTTCTGTGAAAGAAAACACAGTATGCACTTGAGAATATCAGATGCCCAAGGACACTGTATATGCAAATGAGCATATGTGAATCTTTCCTATTTACTAGGAAAGCTAATTGGCTAAATTATAACTGCATGCATTTGCATTTAAATGGTAGACTTTTTTTTAATCTATTTAATTTTGGCATTCTCCCTGGCAACTAGTATCTGTTTTTTTTTTTTGGTTTTTTTTTGGCTATGCCTGGTGATTTTACTTACTCCACCTCTACATCTATAGTGATCCCTAAATCAAGCTAATGGTATTTACAGTGAAGACAGTCATGTGGTAATATCCAGCTAACTGCCTTAAATTCAAATTTATCTTGTAGTGTAGATGCATCCTAAGTGAGCACAATGCCCCCGCTGCCTTTGGATCTACCACTGGGGTTTGCTAGCTGATCTCACTGCCCAGAGGAAACATAACAGCAATCAGGGGACCAGCATGTACAAGCTTTGAGGAAGGCACTGCAGCTCTGGATGGGGACCATGGTCTCTGACAGCCTGATGTGGTGCACTGCATCCCGCCTGTAGAAGCTTTGTGCAGCTGCCTGAGCTCAGCATCCCTGGGGTAGGGCTCCAATGCAATAAAATGCTTGTGGCTGATCTAGGGCAGCCAATTCCGGCTGCAAGGCTACAAAACTGAAAGTCAGAGTTCAGGTTCAGGCTGGAGTGTGAGTACTAGCACCTTCCCCATCACACTGCCTCAGACAGAATGTCTGCACTTTGATTTTTATGACCTTGCAAGCCTGAGTTGACAGATATGGGCCAGTCAGATACTTTACTGCAGTGTAGACACTCTGTGTGCCTAGCTCCAAAGATGACATGTGAGTAAGATCCCTTCACTCTGACGCTGACCTAGTGCAAGGGAATTCACACCAGAGTGAGACCAGCCTGGGCACTTGCCACAGATTCCTTCCTTGCAAGAGGGACAGGGCCACACTTGATGCAGTTAGCTGTGGTCTCTATGCAGAGAACTAGTGAGCAGGGATACAGGGATGTATGCAGATCTTTGGTGGCATGCTGTGTCCTGCTCTTGTGACTAGGACATTGAAGACTGGAGCAGGTTCAAAGAAGAGCCATGAGAATGATTTGAAGTCCGGAAAACCTGTCTTCCAGTGAGACAGAAGGAGCTTAGTCTGCTTAGCTTGTCAAAGAAGCAGGTGAAGAGGTAACTGGATCCTGGTGTAATCAAATCTCTCTCCCCTTAAAGATACTTATGGAGCACTATTAAAGCTGGCAGACAAGCTGGATAAAATCCATTATCTGGAAGCAGATTCTGTTCACCATCAAACACGCCACCCAGGGATGTGGTGGATTTGCTGTCACTTGGAGTCTTTAAATTAGGATCAGAATTCTTCCTACATGATCTCCTCTAGTTCTAGCAGAAGATGCTGGTGCAACCCACACACCTACTGGGTGTGGGTCCCTGTCTCATGTAGTGGCCCTTTGACCACTTTGAGCTGAGGCTGTAGAGGGAGAATGAGTTTCCTCTACAGCCTCAGCTCAAAGCAGATGACTTTTAGCTCAATTAGTAGGCGCCTGCACTAACCTCCAGCGGTCCCAGGTTTAATTCTGCCTGCCAGTGTTACACTGGGAAGACGCAAGAATCGTTGGATGAAATTCTATTAGATGTTCTCTGGAGGATGTCGTGATCCATAGTGGTTCCTTCTTCCTCCATCAGCACTGGGGGCCAATGCAGTTGTTCTGCCTATGGAGTTCTGTCATTGTAGATGGCAACTCCAGTCTACAGGGTTGTCAGTCCAATTACTTTCACAAGCTGTAGGAATAACTGAACAATAAGTACAGTAAACTTTCTTATTTGGCATTCTATTATCCAGCATTCTCAAATAACCAGCATTTTAACCAGAAGTAAATTTTAGTTACATTTTTCCATAAGAACACTATAGTGAAAGTAATTACAGTATAAGTTTATAGTGTATTGGATGTATTTACTGTTGGTAAATAAAGTACTCTGCATACACTTTTTTGTTAATATCTAACTTGTTTTTCTTTGGTGTTGTGCATTGCTAGGTATACCTCTCCATTACCCAGACTATTTGAATATCCAGCAACCTTCTGGTCACATGGCTGCTGGATATGGAAGAGTTTACTGTAAAATGAATTTGTATGATTTGTCAGCAAGACCATCTGCGTCTCTTTACTTAGGTTGAATGAGTTATATCAACATGATTTAGTCACCTAAAATGCATCATGTGCAACCAGCATCCTCCTTTGAATGAGAGCTCCTGGGCTTTGTGTAACTCCAACACATACTACTGTTTTCTCCTTGCTATTGCTGCAAAGAGCCAGTCATCTCAGTGAGCATCTGATCATCTCCTTCCAGTACAGTCAGTATCTGGAGGGAAAAGACTGACGCATCCATGGACACTGCTGTTCTCCTAGGACTGGTCAGACAGACAGTTCTGTGGACATGCTCTGCTGAGATCCAGCAAAGGTTATAAAAAGAGAAGCAAACGAGAGTTTGTATTTGAAAAGAAGTACCTGAGGTTTTATTGTCCTGTGTTTCAGTGAAATTAATACCGGTGGTGGTGGTTGCACTAGGCTGAGTAACTCAAGGCAGGCCACTTTGCTACCTCCCCAAAACAACATTTAATGTGCTTTTATAAGTTTCTTTTTCAGTTCAAATTCTCACTGTTGGAGTCCTTGATACTGCAGCATCAGCCTCCTTGCACCATAATGATTTTTTGGGTGGGGCGCTGGGGTATCTCATGCCAGTGCTACACAAGCAATGAAGGGCACTGAGTTAGACCATAATCTGTCATGCTATGGCTTCTAGACCACTCCCTGCAGTGATTGGAGTTGGCTTCTGGATCTGCCTTGGATGTGTTGACTGGTAGTTTCTGCTTTTATGCCTGTGGGTGGGCTCTGCTTTTATCCCCTCAGCTATTTGTTTGATAGCCTTTTAAATGGTGCACACCTGTCTATAGCAGGAAGTTTGCCTAGCAGGTAGAACAGGACACTGCCAAGGGCAAGATGCAGCTCCCACCCCATCAATCAGAATAATACCAAGGCAGTGGCAGGGACAGTTTGGCCCTGTTAGGGCCCCAGAATTGAACAGGGGTCTGACATTCTGGGCACATGGGATGAAATTTGGCTCCAGCAGGCTCTGTCTACCCTATGCAATTAATCTTTACGAGAAGTCTGTGGCACAACTGAATGACAACTTCCAGGCCTCTGCCTTCACCACCAGGCCGTCCTCTCTCTCTCTCTCTCTCTCTCTCTCTCCCCACAGCATATGGTGTCTCAGGGAGGATTTAAAAACCTACAAGACATCTCCATCTCCCTGGCTTAAGATGAGCCAAATAGCAGATTTCTTTTCCCCTCCCTGTATCTTCCATGCCAAGAGTCCTTTCAGAGCTAGAGTTTACAGCTAAGCAGCTTGCAAGGTGTTGCATACAAATCTTTTGTGTTTTCCCTCTTGTGTGTCCTGATCACACATCCCTTAGCCGTGATTTACCTGCCGTTCTCCCCTGCAAGGAGATAATGGCTGCTCCACTGTTTTGCAGGGATGTGGGGTGAGAATCATTGAAACTAGAAGGCATTACATACACGAGTATGCAAGCTGATGGGAGGGTGGAGTGATAACTGCAGAGTGATGCTTGAAAGCCCAGGAGAAGGGTGGGGAAAAATGCTGAAACCTCCAGTTTCAAGACAAGCAGTAGCCAGCTACTGGAGGATTCCAGTTCCCTATCCAGCCTGTGGGGTCATGCCCCACAACGGGGTCTGCGCAGGAAGGAGCAGCCTTTCATGTAGGCTGCTTCTGCTGCGTTTGCTCTTTCAAAGGGGTGGTAGTCTGGTATTCTATCTTTCTTACCCAAAACACGTGTGCCTGGTGTCTTGGGAACTCGTCCCTGCCATAAGAGCCCTACCCTCTTAGCGTTGTCAAGATTTTTAGCTAGTGTTTAATGGTGAAGTTCTCAGTGACTGCCTTTAGTGGGCTTGGCTGTCAGAGTTCAGGACAGCTGCGCTTGTGTTCCCCATTAGTGGGTCAGCACGGGCACTTGTTTTCAGGTTAGGAAGTCGACTTCATGTATATTGTCTGACAGTCCTTTGAAGTCTCTAATCCTGCACAGACGTGAAATTAGTATTCTGGAAAAGCGCCAGAAGGTTCCACAGCAATCTGCACAATTGTATTTGCATACAATCGACTCCAAAGGTTCACTTAACTTAACTTCCATGTCCTTTATGCTAATTCTAGAAGGCTTGTCCAGGCTCTCGTCAGACCTGTTGCACCCAGTGTTCCCCTGTAGATTGTGGAGCTGGGAAGGACTATGGTGATGAGCTGGTCAGAGCCTGCATGTCACATGCAGCTATGATGCACAAAGTTCTCGGGTAGAGATTCCCAAGCCAGAAGGGATCATAGTGGTCATCCAGTATGACCTTCTGTCCCACATGAGCCAGAGACCTGCTCCAAATAACTCCTGGAGCTGATCACATAGAAAAACATTCTCTCATGATATAAAGTTTCAGTGATGGAAAATCTAGGTAAATTTGTTCCAGTGGTTAATTATGCTCCACTTTTTTATTTAAAGTGTGTCTGATTTACAAGCCCAGCAGCTTGTGCTTAAGATCCCCTGTTGACTGGTACACCTGGTGTTAGGCCCCACAGCCACTGAACAGTGATTGCTTCTGGGGAGAAGCAGAAAACCCCTGCACTACAGCTCCTATCAGGCACTGCAGTGGCATCTCTAAATGAAAATGTCTGGCTTGCCAGTGGAAGTGGGTATAGGAAGCAGTTGGTTTATTGTTGAGGCCAGTGAATATCCTATTTTTGTGGGGGTTTTTGACATGAGGGTAATTCTTTTTCAGAGTATTCTAGTTAGCATCTGAAGTGAAGCCACTGTCATCTCAGTAAACATAACTTCCAAAGTTAGTCCTGCAGACGGGAGTTTAAGAGGGAGAGCAAGTGATCCTGCCACTGCAGAAGCTACCAGGTGAGAGTGCTGGCTTTTGAGGCGAGTGACAGTGCTTAACTATTTGAATTTGAACTGCCATTTTGATTTCAGGTGGGTCAGTTTCAGTGGCAGTTGGGACTGCCTGCCTGACCTTTGTTCCCTTGATTGGCCTTCCCCTGTGTGACTGTCAGGGGGGAGGGCCTGACCCAGGCCAGGAGGCTTTAAAAGCCAGAGGGAAGGGCAACCAGGGGAGCAAAACGGACAGGGAGCTGCAGACAGGGGAGTTTAAGGCGGAGTTTGACAGAGGGAGGCCTACGATGGTTAGGAAGACCCGCAACACCTGTGCCAGCACTACTACTGTCTCCTCCACCTGTGCCTGTAGCCAGACAGACTGCCTGACCATGGATGCCTCTACCCAGATCCTGGTGTGGCTTTGCAGGGACTGTAGCTTGCAATTCCCACTTACTGATATCCAGGCTGGGGGGACCATCCAGCGTGAAAGGTGCCTGCTGGTGGAATCTCTCAGGTGACAGGTGGGAGAGCTACAGGAGGAGGTGGCCAGGTTAAGGAGTATCCAACTCCACGAGCAGCTCCTAAATAGTAATGTGGAGACAACTGAGGTAACTCTCCCAGTACATAGGACAGCTGATAAACCACTGGTGGAGGAGGAGAGAGATCGGGGGGACACTGGCAGCTTGTTACTTCTGGCAGTAGGCACTGTTCCACCGTTGCTCAGAACCCTCCCACCATGGTACTAGGAAACTGTTATGCTGTACTTGACACAGGAGACAATCGCCCCGTATAGCAGAGGAAAAGCCTCGTACCCCCAAGGCTGGGAAGTCTGCTGCCACCACTGCGAGGAGGAAATGTAGAGTAGTGGTGGTCGGGGACTCTCTCCTGATGGGGATGGAGGCACCCATCTGTTGCCCTGATATCTCATCTCAGGAGGTATGCTGCCTGCCAGGGGCCCGTATCAGAGACGTGAGGGAGGCATTGTCAAGGATTATCCGGCCCTCTGACTACTATCCTATGCTTCTCATCCATGTGGGCACTAATGATACTGCGAGGTGTGATGCTGAGCAGGTCAAGAGTGACTTCAGGGCTCTGGGGGCATGGGTGGTATTCTCCTCAATCCTGTCGGTCAGTGGTAGAGGCCCAGGCAGAAACAGGTGCATCCTAGAGGTGAATGCCTGGCTTCGAAGATGGTGTCACCAGGAAGGCTTTGGCTTCCTCAACCATGGGATGCTATTCCAGGAAGGACTCCTAGGCAGAGGTGGTGTTCACCTTTCGAGGAGGGGAAAGACCGTATTTGGACACAGACTGGCTAACCTAGTGAGGAGGGCTTTAAACTAAGTTCAACGGGGGCAGGGGAGAAAAGCTCACAGGTGAGTGGAAAACATGGAAACCTGGGTGATGGGTCAGAAATGGGAGGCAGCATGGGCAACAATGTCAGAGTAAAAAGAGGGTCAGGGCAAAACAGGGAGGCAAGATCAAATCAATATCTTAGATGCCTATATACAAATGCAAGAAGTATGGGTAATAAGCAGGAAGAACTGGAAGTGATAATAAATAAGTACAACTATGACATGGTTGGCATCACGGAAACTTGATGGGATAATACATGATTGGAATGTTGGTATTGAAGGGTACAGCCTGCTTAGGAAAGATAGACGGGGAAGAAAGCGGGGAGGTGTTGCCTTATATATTAAAAATGTGCACACTTGGACTGAGGTGGAGATGGACGTGTTGAGAGTCTGGGTTAGACTAAGAGGTTAAAAAAAAAAAAAGATGTCCTGATAGGAGTCTACTACAGGCCATATACCCAGGTGGATGATGCTGTTTTAAAACAACTAACAAAGTCATGCAGGGCCCAGGATTTGGTGGTGATGGGGGACTTCAACTATCCAGATATGTTGGGAAACTAATACAGTGGGGCACAGACTATCCAGTAAGTTCTTGGATTGTATTGGAGACAATTTTTTATTCCAAAAGGTTGAAAAAGCTACCGGGGGAAGCTGTTCTAGATTTGATTTTAACAAATAGGGAGGAATTGGTAGAGAACTTGAGTGGAAGGCCGCTTGGGTGAAAGTGATCATGAAATTATAGCGTTCACAATTCTAAGAAAGGGTAGAAGGGAAAACAGCAAAAGAGAGACTGGATTTCAGGAGGGCAGATTTTGGTAAACTCAGAGAGCTGGTAGGTTAGGTCCCATGGGAAGCAAAACTGAGGGGAAAAACAGCTGAGGAGAGTTGGCAGTTTTTCAAAGGGACACTATTAAGGGCCCAAAAGCAAGCTATCCGACTGCGTGGGAAAGAGAAAATATGGCAAAAGACCACCTTGGCTTAACCAGGAGATCTTGCATGATCTCAAAATAAAAAAGGAATTGTATAAAAAATGGAAACAAGGACAAATTACCAAGGATGAATATGGGCAAAGAACACAAGAATGCAGGAGCAAGATTAGAAGGGCTAAGGCACAAAATGAGCCTTACAAGAGGAAGACCAGGGACAGGGTAGGGCCATTGCTCAGTGAGGAGGGAGAAACAGTAACAGGGAACTTGGAAATGGCAGAGATGCTTCATGACTTTTTTTGTTTGGGTCTTCACTGAGAAGTCGGAAGGAATGCCCACCATAGTGAATGCTAGTGGGAAAGGGGTAGGGTTAGAAGTTGAAATAAAAAAAGAACAAGTCAAAAATCACTTAGGAAAATTAGATGTCTGCAAGTCACCAGGGCCTCATGAAATGCGTCCTAGATTACTCAAGGAGCTGATAAAGGAGATATCTGAGCCTTTATCATCTTTGGAAAATCATGGGAGACGGGAGAGATTCCAGAAGACTGGAAAAGGACAAATATAGTGCCCATCTATAAAAAGAGGAATAAGAATAACCCAGGAAACTACAGGCCAGTCAGCTGAACTTTAGTGCCAGGAAAGATAATGGAGCAGGTAATTAAAGAAATCATCTGCAAGCACTTGGAAGGTGGTAAGGTGATAGGGAACAGCCAGCGTGGATTTGTAAAGAACAAGTCATGTCCGACTAATCTGATAGCTTTCTTTGATAGGATAATGAGCCTTGTGGATAGGGGAGAAGCAGTAGATGTGGTATACCTAGACTTTAGTAAAGCATTTGATACAGTCTTGCATGATATTCTTATAAAAAAAACTAGGCAAATACAATTTAGATGAGGCTACTATAAGGTGGGTGCATAACTGGCTGGATAACTGTACCCAGAGAGGAGTAGTTAATGGTTCTCAATCCTGCTGGAAAAGTATAACAAGTGGGGTTCCACAGGGGTCTGTGTTAGGACCGGTTCTATTCAATATCTTCATCAATGATTTAGATCAGGCGTGTCCAACCTGTGGCCCGCGGGCCGCATGCGGCCCTGGACAGCTAGTAATGCAGCCCCACAAGATTGTAAACTTTTAACATTATTATGTGATTTATATACATTAA
This sequence comes from Carettochelys insculpta, assembly GCF_033958435.1. Classification (NCBI taxonomy): domain Eukaryota; kingdom Metazoa; phylum Chordata; order Testudines; family Carettochelyidae; genus Carettochelys; species Carettochelys insculpta. The sequence goes on along the minus strand of NC_134139.1, from coordinate 484,580 downwards.
CTATATTATATATTTTGTACGCGGCCCAAGACTATCTTCACGCAATGCGGCCCAGGCAAGCCAAAAGGTTGGACACCCATGATTTAGATATTGGCATAGAAAGTACGCTTATTAAGTTTGCCGATGATACCAAGCTGGGAGGGGTTGCAACTGCTTTGGAGGATAGAGTCATAATTCAAAATGATCTGGATAAATTGGAGAAATAGTCTGGGGTAAACAGGATGAAGTTTAAAAAGTTTAATAAGGACAAATGCAAAGTGCTGCACCTAGGAAGCACAATCAGTTTCACACATACAGAATGGGGAGACTACAGCAATGACTACAGCAGAAAGGGATCTAGGGGTTATAGTGGACCACCAGCTAAATGAGTTAACAGTGTGATGCTCTTGTAAAAATAGCAAACATAATTCTGGGATGCATTAACAGGTGTGTTGTGAACAATACACGAGAAGTCATTCTTCCGCTCTACTTTGCACTGGTTAGGCCTCAGCTGGAGTATTGTGTCCAGTTCTGGGCACCACAGTTCAAGAAAGATGTGGAGAAATTAGAGAGGGTCCAGAAAACAGCAACAAGAATGATTAAAGGTCTAGAGAATGTGACCTATGAAGAAAGGCTGAAAGAACTGGGCTTGCTCAGTTTGGAAAAGAGAAGATTGACGGGAGACGTTTGCTGTTTTCAGGTATCTAAAAGGGTGTCATGTGGAGGAGGGAGAGAACTTGTTCTTCTCAGCCTCTGAGGATAGAACGAGAGGCAATGGGCTTCAACTGCAGCAAGGGAGGCTTAGTTTGGACATTAGGAAAAAGTTCCTAACTGTCAGGTTGGTCAAACAGTGGAATAAATTTCCAAGGGAGGTTGTGGAATCTCCATCACTGGAGATATTTAAAGAACAGGTTAGATAGATGGCTATAAGGGATGGTTTAGACAGTACTTGGGGCAGAGGGCTGGACTCAATGGCCTCTCAAGGTCCCTTCCAGTCCTAGTGTTCTGTGATTCTAAGTTGCCTCCTCATGTGTCCAGGTGATTATTCTCAGGCTTATGGAGTGATTTGTAGTAGTTTGTCATACTTTTATAATTCAACACAGCTGTCACAGGAATTGGGTGCATGATTTAAGTCTCCTGTGGCACCTTATAGACTAACAGAAAAGTTTTGAGCATGAGCTTTCGTGAGCACAGGCTCACGTCATCAGATGCCCTGATGAAGTGAGTCTGTGCTCACGAAAGCTCATGCTGAAAACTTTTCTGTTAGTCTATAAGGTGTCACAGGACCCTTCGTTGCTGTTACAGATCCAGACTAACACGGCTACCCCTCTGATACTTGATTTAAGTCTGTACCATATAGCATAAGGAACCAAGTACCTGGCATAGCGTGAGCCATCTCTAATGAACGTGTGTTCTTAATATGGAAAACATTACAATACATGCCTAAGGCAGATTGATCATACTTGTGAATTTCACGGATGCTAACTGTTCCCTTGTGTGCAGCATGTACACCCATTGTAAGAGGTATAACATCCTTTTTCCCCCGCCTCCTCCTGTCTAGCTCTTTGTCCATATATAGCTAAGGCATCATCTTACAGGGCTGGGGGGTTAGTTGAAAATGTGCAGTTAAAAGCAACAGTTCTAAATATTTGCTGCTGTCTGGTAGCTGGATAGCTTCAGTCCTGTTGGGAATTAGCCTTAATTACTCTAACTCCTCCTCCTCCTCCTCCTCCCTGCAGAAATCTGAGAAATGCAACGTGGCTCCTTCCTCTTGCCCCAAAGTGGAAAATGGCATTTGTGCTGTACATTTAGAAACCCATTTTGGATGTCGTCCTGAGCTCACATGTGAGCATACAACTGCTTTCTACTAAAATGCCTATTTTGGCACTGCTAATCTCGGCAGACCATGGTGTAACTGTTGCTTTGCTGTGAGATGGCTGCTAGGGCAACGAGGAGTATATGATGTCACACTCCAGCAGCATTTACAAGCTAACAAACGTGTATTCAGAGACCACCAGCAATGTTTTCAGCCGTTCTGTATCTATAAAAGGATGGTCTTTCCTCCTTAGGTTCACACCTCCACATCTCCTCTTCTGGTAGCATAAGTGGCCCTGGGCCTTCCTCCAATTCCAGATCAAGGCACTAGGACAGGCTTGACTTTGTGGAGTTGCAGTCTGTTTGTTTGAATTTGCTGGCTTGGGGGCCCATGGTTAGCTTAGTTTGCATGGCTCTGGGATCTGAAAGTGAAGATGAGCTTCCTGCGCTTGGCACTTTCAGGCTGGCAAAGGAGGTGAAAAGTTTTGCGCTGCTGGCCTGCATCTACTTGCCTGTTCCATGGTTTCTGAAGAATTTTTCCCCTCACCATGCAAGGACCAAGCAGAATTAGGGTCTCGGCACTGTGGGGGAGCACAGTGACTGCTCTGTTCTTACTGTCCAATGGATTTATGGCCCCCAAGCTTCCCCCAACCAGTTCCCTGCCACTGCCCACCTGAGGGGATTGGCCTGAAGCGAAGGGAGGGTGTATACTCCAACCTGGAGGGTGGTGAAGCAGTGTGTGAAGACAGTGCTTCCAGCTCCTCCAGAGACATTGTGCTGGGCCTGAGTCTTATTAGCCCTACTGATGTAGAGACAAGCCACCTCTTGCTGGATAATGGGGCTGGTAGGACATGGATACTTTGGGCAACAGAGCATCCTTTGCTCGCATATATCCAAGAGGACTTTGGACCTGCTCAGGGTGGCTTTTGTCTTGTGAGTGCAGAAACAGAATGGCTGGCTGCTTTGGCCCATTGCTCCAGACGAGCCAGTGTCTTTAAAAATCTGTCTGCTTCTAAGGGGCACCCCAGAGGTCTTAAGTGTAACTCATAACCACAAAACAGGAGGTGCCATAGTTGCAGGTTTTTGATGCTGTGCTAGGGAGGGGGCAGCAGCACAGCTTGGATATGCCTCTAGAGCAGGAAATAAATAATAGGCAGGTGCTGCATGCCATGAGCATCCTGCCCTGCTGGCAGATGCTGATCCTGCTTGGGAAGGTCACAGAATCACAGGGCTGGAAGGGACCTCAGGAGGTCATTTAGTCCAGCCCCCTGCTTCAAGCAGGATCAACCTCCACTAAGTCACCCCAGCCAGGACCTTGTCCAGCTGGGACTTAACAACCTTGAGGGATGGAGAATCCACCACCTCCTCTAGGCAATGCATGCCAATGCTTCACCACCCACCTGGTGAAGTAGTTTTTCCTAATATCTAACCTACACCTCTCCCTCTAACTTCGCACCATTACTCCTTGTTCTGCCATCTGTCACCACTGAGAACAGTTTCTCACCCTCCTCTTTAGAGCTCCCTTTCAGGAAGTTGAAGGCTGCTATTAAATCACCCCTCAGTCTTCTCTTCTGTAAACTAAACAAACCCAAATCTCTCAGCCTATCCTCGTAGGTCTTGTGCTCCAGCCCCTTAATCATTTTTGTTGCCCTCTGCTGAACCTGCTCCAGCACATCCACATCCTTTTTATACTGGGGGGCCCAAAACTGGACACAATATTCCAGATGTGGCTTCACCAGTGCCGAATAGAAGGGAATAACTACTTCTCTAGATCTGCTCGAAATGCTCCTCCTAATGCACCCTCGTATGCCGTTAGCCTTCTTGGCTACAAGGGCACACTGACTCGCATCCAGCCTTTCATCCACCATAACCCCTAGGTCCCTTTCTGCTGTACTGCTGCTGAGCCAGTTGGTCTCCAGCTTGTAACAATGCTTGGGATTCTTCCGCCCCAAGTGCAGGGCTCTACACTTCTCCTTGTTGAACTGCATCAGATTTCTTTTGGCCCAGTCCTCCAATTTATCCAGGTCACTCTGGATACTCTCTCTACCTTCCAATTTATCTACCTCTCCCCCTAGTTTTGTGTCATCCGCAAACTTGCTGAGGGTGCAATCCAGTCCCTCATCCGGGTCATTAATAATGATGAATAACACTGGCCCCAGAACTGAGCCTTGCAGTACTACGCTTGAAACTGACCGCCATCCAGATATTGAGCTATTGACCACTACCCGTTGGGCCCAAGCATCAAGCCAGCTTTCTAGCCATCTTTATAGGCCAAGGATCCAGTCTGTATTTCCTTAACTTTATGGGCAAGAATGTTGTGGGAGACCATATCAAAAGCCTTGCTGAAGTCAAGGTATATCACATCCACTGATTTCCCCATGTCCACAGAGCCTCTTACCTCGTTATAGAAGCTAATCAAATTGGTCAGGCAGGACTTGCCCCTGGTGAATCCATGTTGGCTCCTTTGATTGCTTTTCCCTCTTCCAAGTGCTCCAAAATGGATTCCTTGAGGATTCCCTCCATTATTTTCCAACGGATTGAGGTAAGGCTGACTGGTTTATAGTTCCCTGGATTGTCCTTCTTTCCTTTTTTAAAGATGGGCACTACGTTTGCCTTTTTCCAGTCATCCAGTATGTCCCCCGATCTCTAAGAGTCTTCAAGGATAATGGCCAAAGGTTCAGCAACTACCCCTGCCAATTCCCTTAGTACCCTCGGGTGCATTAAATCCAGACCCATGGACCTGTGCACATCAAGTTTTTCTAGATAACTCAGAACTTGTTCCTTCCCCACAGATGGCTGCCCTCCACCTTCCCATACAGCATTGTCTAGGACCATCATGTGGAAGCTGACTTTGTCCGTGAAGACTGACGTCATGGGCACCTTGAGCCAGAGGGTTAACATACAGGCTCGATGCTTTAAAAAGGGAATGAATTAACTTAGTCCCCCTCCCTCTAGAATTTTAATTTGTTTTTGGCATATTTGCATAAATGTGCACAACTATTAAAGACAATAGACATTAATATTGCCCAGGAACCAGTGTTGCACAGACTTGATTGGGAACATTAAGCAGCCACACCCTAAGTTTTGATGATAATGCTGCTCAAATGGTTAAATGTGTAATTAAAAAGCATTTTAAATTACTTGGTGCCATTGCTACTCTTAGGCTGTGTCTAGACTAGCCCTGGACTTCGAAGGGGGCTTGGTAATTCGGGTGTTGGGAGATTACTAATGAAGTCCTGTGGTGCACATGCAGCCCTTCCTTTGTCAAAATCTCCCCCGTGGCAGCTTCGAATTGTGAAACTTTAAAGCACTGGCTTGCATGTAGCCGAGGGTACTTAGAAGTAATTTGTCATCTGACATATAGAATCCTAGAGCTGGAAGGGACCTTTGAATGTCATCTAGTCCAGCCTCCTGCGTAAAGCATGATCAGCTCCAACTTAATCATCCCAGCCAGGACTTTGTCAAGCCAGGGCTTGAAAAACTCAGTGCCTCATTAGCATATCAGTGTCTCATTAGTATCCCCCTTTTGAAAGGAGGGGGCTAGTGTACACATCGCCAAAGTGTTTCCAAAATGTCTACAGATGAGCCTTACTGTAACAGAAGGTGCTTTCTCAGGGAAGCAGAATGCACAGGATGCTGAGGAGTCGCACACCGCACTATGGTGGACAAGCCAGTACAACTTTAGTGCCTGCTTGCAAAGTTGGGCTTTTCTGCCCACAAAATATAGGGACATAAGAGACCTTCAGACCTTAACATTTCTCTTTCACAGAGATCAAGGCAATCCAAAAGGCATCTAGATAGTTCTATGAGAACCACTTTTATTTTCCTTGTCATAGTTCCAGTGTTTCTTTTAGACAGTTTTTACAGGATGTTAAATATTATGCTTTAAGAGTAAAAGCAGACACACTCATTCAAGCAACTTCCAAAAACAGCCACTTATGTCAAATTATGGGCCAACCAATTCCTTGTTGTTGTTAGACTCCTGGAGACTCAATTAGTCACCTTTTGCACCTTATACAGCTTCTGCCAAACCAGTGACGGAAGAATGAGTCCTATGCATCAAATTTATGTCCCTCTGCTTCATTGAGCAGAATGCATGGAGTGCTTGCCACAGACTGGGGGAAATGGAGCAAGTTTCATTGCTACAGAGTATGCAGTGGATTATCTTCCCAGGCAAACATAATATTTTTATCTGCTCCTTCCTCTTGCCCTGGTAAATTCAGCACAGTACTTGGAAGTTATGCTGCATGAATAAATGACGTGTTTTTATACATACAGGAAAAAATGCAAACGAGAAGTCTAGTTAATGCCTATGACAGTCACTTTGGAGATTCTGTTCTGCTCTATTAGATAATGATCTTAGTGCTGTCTAGGCAAAATTAATAAATTTCAGATAAAGCATCCCCTTTACCAGTTCACTTATGTCTTCCTACATGCTTATCCATCAACTGGTACCTGAATCCTGAACAGGCTCTTTGAGCAATAGCCAGTGTAGAAATACTAAATAAAAATGGAGTTTGTTGGGTCTGTTTGCTTCTGTGCATCGCCAGTGGTAAATAGACCATTGAAGCAGAAGGCAAATGCAGTTGCTAAGAAGCTAAAAACTACTGGTTGTCCAGATCTACCTCGTTCCTGGAAGCTGAAGGTGCTCTTTTAGGTTTTTCCAGGAGCTGGGGTTCTGGGCACTCTCCTGAACAGAGAGAGACAGACGTATCATTACCAGGGGTGGTGAATTTTATTTCCCCGAGTGTGTGTATTTCTTTGAACAGCTCTATTCAGATTTGCTAAATAGAGCATTAGTGCAAGATCTGTGTGTGAAGGAGACCAATGCCATTTATTAATTTCATTTGTGCTGAGTTAATTATTTGTAAGTCTAGTAATAACTATTTTCAGGCTTTTTTAATGCAAAACACAAATGACTAGATGTGTGGGGACACTGTATAACCTTACTTGTATAGCTGATCAAGAAACCCAATGCTAGCACACATAAGTAAGAGTGATGACTGGACACCCAGCAGACAAGGGAATGAAAGGGTCTCCAAATAATCTTATGTGCCTGTTCTCCCCCCAGCTTTCCCTGCTTTCAATTTTCCTAGAACACTGGGAGCCCTTTGCAGTGTAAGCTCTTGCCCAACCATCTGAATGCTCATCTGAGATCAGACCAATGTATCCATGTTTCCTGGAGGAATTCCTGCTCAGGTTGTCTTGAATAGGCTATTATCACTAGCACATTTTTCCTTACGAGAGAGGCAAGGGCTGCCTCATCTCTGGGGTTGGAGTTTTGCTATGTTGCTCCAGACAGGACACTTGCCCACCCAAGTCCCATTCTAACAGGGTGGTGTTCATCACTTCTAAGAACCCCACTGTGAGTGTGCAAGAATGGTCAGAGGCTGCCACAAGCCTTTATCTTTACTCTTCAGGGGAACTAGACATGGGTGCAGCCCCTGTGCTCCCCACCTGAACATCTCCTCCATCTTCCCCCTGCCTAAAATCCCGCCAGAAGAAAATGGAGTTCAGATGCTAAATTCCCCACATTTCCCCTGCCAGCCAGCTGGGCTCTGACATTTGTTGTAGGTAAAAGGCTGCCATAGATCATGTAAACCAAAGCAGCTAATGGTGATGTCCAGCATTCGCTAACACCAACACAGGTGGTTGCAATAGACCCTGATACAGTGCAGAAGTCCTGACACAGTGATGCTCTTTTGTGTGTAGGGATGTCTGGGATCTGGGTGGTCCCTGGAAGACAGTGATCCCTCTGCTCTGTCTCAGAGTGAAGTCTGCGACCTTGTACAATCAACATAACTCTGAAGTCAGTGGTGCTACTTTGGCTTCAGTATGGAAGTTCTAAATGTGACCAAGGTCTAGTTGGGGCTTTCCCAGTATCTTCCCAATTCCATCTGAACTCATGTCTGGGGGAATCCATTGCATTGCACAGGGTCCATCCAGCTGTGTTTTCTTTGTCTGCAAGCTGCATAGTGGAGTCTGGTTTACTGCATAGTTCTTCCCCACCTTGCAGGCTACGTGACCAGGGAATGCTGGGTTAGTGGACAGGACTACCTGTCTCCCTGCTTGCGCAGTGTCTGATATGTTTAAGTATCAGAGGGGTAGCTGTGTTAGTCTGGATCTGCAAAAGCAACAAGGGGTCCTGTGGCACGTTATAGATTAACAGAAATGTATGAGCATAAGCTTTCATGGGCAAAGACCCACTTCGTCACCTGCATCTGACAAAGTGGGTCTTTACCCACAAAAGCTTATGCTCACACATTTCTGTTAGTCTATAAGAAGCCACAGGACCCCTCATTGCTTTTGATATGTTTAAGGAGGTCTGTCTCCCCTCTTTTTGCACTTGGTAGGGGCATGGGGGTGATTGAGGGTTTGAGGATATTGGTGTGGTTCTGGAAAGGGAAGGTGCTGCCTCTGCCCATTGCAGACTAGACAACTGACTGTGGAACATCTCCCCATCCAGTTGTTCTGATTTGACTACATCACAGCAGGCAGGGACAGTCTCTAGTATCTGTGCTGTCAGGTGTGAAGCAGCAATATCAGGAAGCAGATTGGGAACTAACAAGTGTGAAGGCCATGCTGGGCTATGAAGGCTGATGCAAGGCTAATTTAAGGCAATGACAGTCTTTTCTGTTGACTCTGGGCTTTGAATGAGGCCCTAGTGTCTCATCAGCCTGGAGTTTGAGAGCAGCCCCTAAGGTGTTAAGCGAAGACAGGCCGGACAGTGAGAGTATGCTAATTCATGTTCAAGTGCAACGCCAATAGTGAAAGGAAGTACTGTTTTCTAATTTCTAGCTGAAATTGTTAGCTCCCCTGAGCCAGAGTGCTGGCACCTGCAGAGTGTTTCAACATGGGATGCCTATGGAGAGCTAGTGAGCAAATCTCTGTTTAGAGAAACTTTTTTCTTCCTCCCTGTTCTCAGTAGAAATGTAGTGCCTTATCGTTCATTTTCACCAGGCTGCTAGTGTGCCTGGACAAATATCCAAACCCTTCTGTCCTGGGAAAGCCCTTTGGAAGCCTGGGTTTCCTCAAGTTCAGAAACAACCAAAAGGACTTGCTGTCGAGTAAGCTGTTTGGAGCTAGTTTTCCCATTACATATTGTACGCTGCAGACTAAAAAAGACATGAGAAGTAGGAATGACTGATTTTTTTCCATTCCTTAAGCTGCCTCCGTATGGGTTGAGTGCTCAGGGGATTTCAAGGAGACTGAAACACAGGCAAATGCTGACTTCATGTACGCTTTCAAGCATTGCTGTGTTTTTGAAGTATATTAAGAACTTTGGTGGATTCTTAATCGCCAACTTCCTCTTTCTTCCTCCAGTTTATCCTCCGTACTATTCAATGCTTGGTAACACTATGTTCTTCTCTAATTCTGTGCATTTGGGGATCTGCAAGCACTTCAGAGACATTTGTGCTGGATACCACTTCTGCAGCATTGTGGGAACTGGGGGCATTTCAAATTAGACCAAAATAGACCTGTTTCCTCAAAACAGGAAACATTGTGTGCTACAGTCCCTGAAGCAATCAACCCTCATCTCCAGCAAAACAGAAGACACGAGCCAAGGAACAATTTGTTCAGGGAAACTCCATTGCCTTCCATGAGGGACGGCTCAAGGATAGGGGGAGCCTTTTTAAAACACAGCGAGGTCTAGATCTGGATAGATTTCAGCAGGAGTAAGCTCCAAAGATGAGGGTCCACTACTGAGGAAAAACCTGCCGTAGCTCCCTGAAACTCTCACACCTCTTCCGGAGCATAGATTCGGTGGCAAATCCTAGCAGGGCGGTGTCCTCTCTGTAACTGGGGATTTAGACATTCAGGGGTTTTGAGGCTGTATGGTGCCCTGCATGGATACAAAATTTATATGCACATCTGTATCTGCAAAAAGGAGTCAGGGCTATTGGTGTCCACATCTGCAGGTGCAGCTATTCATGGATATAAAGCAGAGAGCTGCAGATCTTCAGGGTTCTAGCTTCATGTAGCAGCTCGAATTTTATGCAAAAGGGAATTGATAGTTGGCACAGAGCTCAGGAGCGAGCATCTCTTGGTAGCCCACCCTGCTCAGGATCTGGGCAGTTGCATTCTGTGCTGGCTGAAGTGGCCAAGTGTCTTTGACAGGGAAATCCTACGTACCCACACTGCAGTAGTGTAGCCTTGGTATGACAAAGGCTACGTCTACACGTGCACGCTACATCGAAATAGCTTATTTCAATGTAGTGACATCGAAATAGGCTATTTTGAGGAATAACGTCTACACATCCTCCAGGGCTGGCAACGTCGACATTCAACTTCGACGTTGGGCAGCACCACATCGAAATAGGCACTGCGAGGGAACGTCTACACACCAAAGTAGCACACATCGAAATAAGGGTGCCAGGAAGGTCACAGGGCGGACTCAACAGCAAGCCGCTCCCTTAAAGGGCCCCTCCCAGACACAGTTGCACTAAACAACACAAAATCCACAGAGCTGACAACTGGTTGCAGACCCTGTGCATGCAGCATGGATCCCCAGCTGCAGCAGCAGCAGCCAGAAGCCCTGGGCTAAGGGCTGCTGCACACGGTGACCATAGAGCCCCGCAGGGGCTGGAGAGAGAGCGTCTCTCAACCCCTCAGCTGATGACCGCCATGGCAGACCCCGCTATTTCAGTGTTGCGGGACGTGGATCGGCTACACGTGCCCTACTTCGACGTTCAACTTCGAAGTCAGGAGCTATTCCCATCCCCTCATGGGGTTAGCGACTTCGACGTCTCGCCGCCTAACGTCAATTTCAACTTCGAAATAGCGCCCAACATGTGTAGCCGTGATGGGTGCTATTTCGAAGTTGGCGCCGCTACTTTGAAGTAGCGTGCATATGTAGACGCGGCCAAAGGGGTGGATTGCAGTGAGCATTGCAAGCTACGTCTACACTATGAGAAATTCAAATTTAAGGCAGTTAGCTCGGTATTTACAGTGAAGACGGTCACCTGGTAATATCATTACCTTGATTTGGGGAGCACTAATATAGATATCACAATATCATCTGTACCTGCTGGATGTAGCATGCAGCTTGAATTCAGAATTCTGATTAAAGGTCAGCATGGAAGCACCACGTCTTAAAATCAAATTTATTAGCCTCCAGAGTTGTTGTGTATGTAACCCACAACACCCCTCAGCACTCTGCTCTGGTCGCTGCTCTTGGGTGTGCAGGAATTAGGTAACAGTTAGACCGTGAATTTCAAATTGGGACCAGAAAGCCTGTGGCTGTGGAGTCATGTATGTGCGCAAGCCTGAGAAATGTCTGTCTGTCTTTGCTATTAGTGCTGTGAGTGCATCTCCCCATTACACGTAGCCCCAGCATGCAGTTCGTAGTTTTGTCTCTACACTTGTATTTTTTTTCTGCACTGCCTGGCACCAGCCGCTGCCCCAGTGCAACCTGCCGCATCCAGGCTGTTGTGGGGGTTGTGCTTGCATAAGAGCCTGAGAAACTTCTTGGGTTTACATTTATGTGCAAACTGCTCTCTCTCCTCCACAGGCGGCATACAATTGGGGTCTTTCCTGTGCTCAGCCATGTCACCTGGGTAGCCCCCAACCAAATAAAAGGATGTGCCTGCTGTTCGGTGCTGACCATGCTATGCTGTCAGGCAGCACCATGTCCTGAATTACGTGTGGTTAGGGCTCCAAAGGCGGCTAAGAGATTTGGGGGCTTGCTGCTGCTGGGGGGATGTCTCTCCCAGTGGCTAAGATATTTGGCGGCTTCCACCATGGTAGGCACAGGAAGTGCCATCAAAAGTTGAGAGGAAAGACATTCAGTGTAATACATTTTTAGATTAGGGAGCATATAGAAATGACCGTGACAGAGCAATAGCTCAGTGTGGGCTTGATCCAAAAGCCATTGAAGTCAATGTATTAGCTCTACAATTACCACAGTTAGCCAAGTAAAGCTTGGAGTGACCAAAAGAATCACAACTGATTGCATGAGCTGTTTGCATTTGCTGTGTAATGCCCATGTGTACTTAGACATGCATTTCTAGGCTATGGAGCATCAAGAAATAAACATGACAGAACAACACCTTGGTATGGGCTTGATCTGAAGGTCATTGAAGTCCATATATTAGCTCTAGAATTACCTCAGTATGGGCTTGATCCAAACACCATTGAGGTCAATGAAAAGAATCATATTGATTTCAATGGGCTTTGGCTCAGGCCTTAAGTGACACAGAATTTCTTTTCAGAGTTATGGGTTAATCCATTCTAGACCACTGATCTGGAGTGGGAAGACCTTCTTATAAAACACATTGAGCCCTAGGTTCAGCAGGCGAATGCTCTAACTGCTTTGCTATCCCTCCCTTATAAAAAAGCATATCACTTATGCAAGCAAGATTCCACCTGGAAAAAGGGACATTTGCTTAACATGGCAGGGGAATGAGGGAAATGAAATGTGGGAATATGTCATCAGATACCCACAGCCACATGCTAGTCATTCTTCCCCCCCATGTTGCACCAGTGAAAATACCCAGAATGCTATGGGGCTCAGGGAACTGTGGGATAGGCTCCTACAATACACTGCTGCAACAGTTGATGTTTGATGACTGGTGTGTAGCAGCAGGAAGTCAAATTTGTAGGGAGCCTGTGGGAAGGTGAGGATGCTCAAATTCGAATCTATAAAACCCAGTGTTACATTCAACTTTGTTCAAATAGATTTTTATTTCGTAGTGTAGATGTAGCCTCACTTGGCTGACTGAAGGTGGAGGAAAGTGAGTCCCGCCACTTCTGCTTCTATCTGGCTACTGCAGCTTTCTGGAAATCCAAGAGCAGAGACAAGCTGTGTAGAGCTCTGGTGAGACAGCAGCATGGGAGGCTGTAGGCAGATGCATTCAGCTGCAGGGGCAGCCAGGCCATGATCTCCATGTTTCTTTGCAGCATGCATCCACTTGTCATAGTTGCATGGAGCGTAAGGCAGCTAGATAGTTCTCGCACATCTGGATCAGTACCAGGACCTGGAAGAGCAGGAGTTTAGCTCCCTGGGTGAACGCAGACCAAGATTCAGAGCTCAGGGTCCTCAGCCTATCTGTGGCATTTGGGTGAGTCATGCCCTGGGATCCACCCTTAGTGGGATCAGATATATGGTGAAGAAGGAGCTAGAACTGTCCATCTGACAGGAAACAAGAGGCTAATACAAGCATCTAGCGAACGTCCTTCAAGCCAGCGAGCCACATTCAGTGTGTGGTGCTAGAAGCTAGGGGCTGGCTCTAAGCGTAGTCTGGTCAGTGAATATCTTTCTATTGCTCTGAAGACCTGGCCAGTCTGGGAAATAGACTATTTTGCCACATCCAGGCAGAAGCCTGTCTGATGCTGGGTCCAAAACGTGGAGAATGCCAGTTGCTGTTAGATTTGACCTTTTTCTTTGAATTTCACCTTTTTTTTTTTAAAGTTCTTGAGATCTAAACACCTTCAGGTAGAATGTTGTGTGACTTTTTTGGGGATGTGAAAACGCTGAGTGAGGAAAAAGAGTTGGTGGGAAAATGTTCCCGCTTTGGCGCAGCGCCAGCAACCCAGGACCTCCCACTAGGGGGTGGGGGGAAATGCGAGCCCCATGAGTAACTGATAAAGCTGGCTGTGCTGAGTGATAGTTTGTTGGACAAAGGCCCACCACAGCATGTTAGAATGCAGCTGGCTGCTTGCCAGCTTGAAGGAGACATTACTGGGCTCCATAAGTAAGGAGGGAGGCATTCTCTGATGACTTTCCACAGCTAGAAAGGATATGAGGCCACACTGCAAGTAGATTCAGTGCCTTGGATGTGCAAATCTCTACTCTGCCTCTGCTACTGCGTATCAGAAGGTGGCCCATTTTGCTTTTGAATGCTTTTGCCCTGTTCTCAGAGCCCAGTGAGTTTGTTCAAGGTGTAAACAGTGTGCTCTGCAAAGGAAACCAAAACCTTGGAGATGCACCTCTCTGAAGCCTGGTGAGGGCAGGCCAGATTGGTCATGGGACCCTCTGCCTCCTCTTAGTTACCAGCACTGCCACTTCTGGCTCTCAAATGCGCCTGCCAATTCTCCTCCTCCCCACCACTTGAAGCACATCCTTCCAGTGCCTTTCCTACCTATTCAGATAATTAGCCAGCCCTGTTCAGCTTTGCCTCTCAGGTTGATTCAGGAGGGATGTAACTGTGGCTCCAATGAGGAGGGCTGTTGTTGCCCAGTGTTTTGTCAGAGGGTTAAATTGAATGTGTGTAACAGCACTCTCTTTGGCCTAGCGTTTAGCCGCAACACTCACAGGCTGTGAGTGCTTGGAGAATTGCTGTGCTTCTGGAGTCCTGTCACTTACTTTGCAGTCTGGGTACTGGGTTTATTTCAGTCTGGTAATACACTGTATATTTTCCTAAAATATTTCTTTTTCCTTTTTGTTTGCTATCCTTGTGCAAACCGTGGGATATTGCAGTGAGCATGGGGAAGTAGCAGGCTTGCAAGGTCCTTGGTGCTGTATTGCTCAGAGAACTTGGGTTAGATTATTTGATGGGATTTTGGTTTTTGGCAAAGTGGGCAAAAGCCAAACTGTGGTGAAAGCTTCACAAGAATTCTTTTGATTGACGGTCCATTTTGTTCTGAAGGCAGTTTGTGTCCTTCCCCGTTAAGCAGCGCTAGAAAGGAAAGCCAGGCTGTGCACTGTTGCCAGGAATGCTCTTCCGCTGTTTATTTGCTAATGCGTGTGGAGACATGCTGGACTGCTTTCCCAACACCAAGGAGAAATGCATCACAGAGAAGTGCTCCTCTTAAGCAGACCCCATGCTCTTGTGGGTTGATGATGTTCACTGCTGTGACACAGGCCTGAGACTTGATGCTGTGGCCAGCTAAGAACTGAGGGAGCTGGTGCCCTCTGCACCCAGCCCAATTCTGATTCACCTGCTGCTGTTTCTAGAAATCACACCCCAGGATGAAATTCTGCACCTTGTGTCTGTGAAACCAAGATATGGCTGCAGGGGAGAGCCAAGGACAGCATCCTGCCAGCAGAGGCTCTCTGAACTCAGTGGCTGTTGGGCAGGTATATTGGGTCCTCTATCATGCAGCAAGTACTCTTTTGTACAATAGAAAGCTCTCTGTCTCCAGAGCCTCCCAGGAGCACTCTTTCAAGAGTAAATTTGCCGTTTATGGCTTTGCTTTTCAGAGCTATTTTCTATCTTTTCATCTGAAATAATGACTTTGAAGGCAGTTTCAGGAGCACTGGTAGTGGCATATTACATGAAGACAGACACTAAGGGATTCAGAAGAATTAGTTGTGTGAAAACCAGAAATTTAACTGGGAAAGGCATGAGATTCGTTGGAGCGTCCTCTTAGTACATTGCTGCTGCTTACTGTTGTTTGTTATGGTTTTATCGTACAAGCCTGGGGCTGGAAGTGACCTCAGGAGATCGAGTCTAGCCCCCTGTCCGAAGCAGGATCAGCCGCCCAACTAAATCATCCCAGCCAGGACTCTGTCAAGCCGGGACTTAAAAACCTTGAGAGATGGAGATTCCACCACCTCTCTAGGCAATGCATTCCAATGCTTCACCATCCTCCTGGGGAGATAGTTTTTCCTAATATCCAGCCTAGACCCCCTTACCCTGACCCCATAATGTGATACAATAGCTCCTTGTTCTTCTATTTGTCACTACTGACAACAGCCCCTCTCCATCCTCTTTAGAGCCCCCCTCCAGAAAGTTGAAGGCTGGTATCAAATTACTCCTCAGTCTTCTCTTCTGCAAACTAAATAAGCCCAAATCGCTCAGACTCTTCTCGTAGGTCATGTGCTCCAGCCCCCTAATCACTGTGGTAGCCCTCCGCTGGACCTCTCCAACGCAGCCACAGCCTTCTGTACTGGGGGTCCAGAACTGACTGCAATACTCCAGATGTGGCCTCACTAGTACCAAATAGAGGAGAATAGGATAACTTCTCTAGGTCTACTGGAAATGCTCCTCCTAATACAGCCAAACATGCCATTAACCTTCTTGGCTACAAGGGCACACTGTTGATTCATATCCAGCTTCTTACCCACTGCAATCCCCAGGTCCTTTTCTGCTCCACTATTACATTGCCAGTCGGTCCTCAGCCTGTAACAGTGCTTGGGATTCTTCTGTTCCAAGTGCAGGACTGTGCACTTCTCCTTGTGGAACCTTGTCAGATTTCTTTTGTTTAATGAGTCTACAGATATGTCAGCCTGCTGGGTCTTCCCCCATGACCTCTTCAGCCCAGCCTATGCCATACTGCCTTCGGTTTCACACACACCTTCTGTTAGCATATTGCAAGGTGCTCTGAGCGAGTCTCTGGCTAGAGATCATGAGCCTTTTTTAACCACCCACAGCAGACTTGACCTGAGACCTCTTCAGCTCAATCTGCAAAGGCTCATAAATCAAGTTCCAGCAGTCTGAGGTTCAAGTTCATCTATGGGCAGTTACAAGGGAGTTACATACTTCCCCTAGCAGAGGAATTGTGGCCCAGAGCTTCAAAGACACATCTGAAATCCTGTAGGAGCCTCTGCTTGTAAGAGCCCATAGGAGGGCTTGAACCTGGGACATCTGGAGCTTAGTGCAGAAACCACTACAGTTTGAGATAAAGGCCAGCTGGCTCTCAGCTAAGTCTGTAGACAAGACTCATTCTTTCTCTCTAAGTGGTCTAAGTGCCACTACATGCGATGGTGAATCGCACCCCTAGGTGTGTGGGTTACACTTGTTCAACTGGAGTAGGCGGGTGGATATGGGATTTGTTCACATACATCAGAGACAATGCAAATTGGACAAGCTCTGAGGAAATGGAGGAAGTAGAGGAAATAATGGCACTGACAGGTTGATGGTATCTGCTGATTTATTATACCGTTTAAAATCAAACAAGCTAATAATAGCAGCAGCCATTTACTGAATATTTTTCTCTTCTGAATTACTGATTTCTCCGACCTTCTGTTCTAACCACCTCTAGCATTTACTGAACACCCTTTAATGAATGCTAGCATTGCAGGGAGTTTTGGGTACTGGTTAGAAAATCACAGAAAAGCTATGCAGTGAAATATAAATTTTCTGTGAAAAGACTCTGATTCTGCATGGTGAGTTTCCAGAGTCAGAGTGTACTTTGCTGGACTGCATTGGACAAGCCACTGGATGTTAGATAGCTAAGGGCCATGTTCTGTTGTCAGAGTGTGTGAGGGTTTTCAGGGCACAGGGATTCCAGTGGAGGAAAGTTCTACCGGAGATCAGCCTATTCCTTGTCTGTTTCGGGGTAGAGGCGCAGCTGTGGCAGTTGCAAAGAGGCACAGGGCACATTTCCTTCTTTGAGACGGCATTGGCAGGTACAGCAAATCCCCAGGTAACTCAAATGTGTTGCTCATCTTTCTACTCGGAACCAGTATAGTACGTACAGGTACTGGCAAGCAGTACTAGTTGATCCTATATCTTTGGCATCTTTGTTAAGCAGGGTTTGTTTCGTGCTGTTGGGGGCAAGGGAGGGAAATGATATTTTGAGTGCAGGCCCTGAAGCACAAAGGGATGGAACACTGGCATCTGATATCGCTGAACTGAAACACCCACCCCCCTCCCCAATGATCTTTCTGGAAAATATACAGGACTTCTCTTCTTTGTCATCTTGGCAGTCATTCAATGAGGAGTAGGACATCTTCATGTAACCCTTCCATTTGTGACTCCATTGATGGCTGATTAGTCCAATTCAAGAGCCACAGCTCTTATCACAGAAGATGCAGGTGTTAGTAGCTGTTGGAGGGGCGGGGAGCAGTTTTTGATGCACTTTTCTTCTCTGCCTGTCTTCATCTGTGCTGCGGCAACACCTCTCAAATTGTCCCCCCATAGAGAATGGTAATCCATGAGGGGGTGGGACAATCTTGGGCAAGGGTTCTCCCAAGTGATGACACTTTTGCTGCACTTTTTCATGTGTGCCTTCAGCATGTCCTTATATCGCTTCTGCTGGCCTCCAACTCAGAAAACAGAATCTGTTTTGGGAGGTGCTGATCAGACATTCGAACCATTGGACAAGTCCAATGAATTTGTTGGTGAATGATAATGTCTTCAGTGCTGGTCATCTTTGACTCTTCCCAGATGCTAGTGTTTGTGCGCCTGTCCTTCCAAGAGATTTAGGGTTCTCCTGAGGCAGCATTGATGATGATCAAGTGCCTTCAAATGATGCTCGTATATTATCCATTTTTCACATGCATATAATAGTGCAGACTGCACCTCCAAGTGCTGGGTGGATGAGACACGGTGTGTGCTGGGATGTAGAGGCTCCCAATCTGATATGAAGAATGCTGTCATTCCTTGTATGAATTAATAGCATCAAAGTGCTTGAGTAGAGTCTGAATAACATTGAGGAAGAGTATTGACGGGAATTATTCAACTTCACCTTCTGATTTAAGGATCTGTGTTGATATGTGAGGCATGAAATGGGAGTTCCTTAGATGATGTGCGTGGCATTTTGTTAATTGGTCTGCTTTGATTTTGCTGGATATGGCTTCATACAAGGAAAAGTAACATCCTTTGACTGCCACCATTCATCCCTTGAAGAAAAAATATCTTCTGACTGGCTCTCATGTTTCTGAGGCTAGCTATATGATGCTATTAGAGCATTAACATGCAGCCTAATTGCTATTAATATTCCTACTTAAAGTCATCATTATATAATTCATATTAAATTGTACCACCCAGTGTTATAGTAACAGAGAGGAAGCCGTGCTAGTCTATACACTATCACAACAAATTATTAAAGACCTACAACCTATTCTTAATCAGGATGCTACACTCCAGAAGGCCCTGGGTGACAGGCCTGTTCTGTCCTACAGACAACCTGCCAACCTCGTGAGGATCCTCACTAACAGCCACAGTCTCTACCCCAGGAACACCAGTCCTGGAACCTTTCCCTGCAACAAAGCCCGCTGCCAGCTTTGTCCACATATCTTCTCTGGAAATACCATCACTGGACCTAACCAGGTTACTCACAGAATCACGGGCACTTTCTCATGCTTCTCTACTAACAACATATATGCCATCATGTGCCAACAATGCCCAGATGCTTTGTATATTGGACAGACTTCTGACTCCTTAGACAAAGGGTCAACGGGCACAAAACAGATATCAAAACACTCCAGATCCACAAACCAGTTAGGCAACATTTTAATGGAATGGGGCATTCTGTCAATGAACTAAAGGTATGTGTGTTACTGAAGAGGAATTATTGCACTGTTCTGGAAAGAGAAGCAGCCGAGCTGACTTTTATATTCAAATTCGGCACATTAACACATGGTTTAAATCGTGATGGGAACTTTCCGAGTCACTATAGGGTCTTGTCTGCCTACTTGGCTCAATCTAATTCTTGACCTTCCCTGCCACCCCTCCACTCTCTGATTTGCTCACCTTGATTTTTTTCTGATTTGTCGTCCTTGCTTACTGTTTTTGGTTCTCTGTGTCTTAAATATTGAGTCTGTTCTGGTCTGGCTATGGTCTGAAGAAGTGGGTCAGTCCCACGAAAGCTCACTTAATAAACTATTTCACCCCATGTTATGTGCCTGGAGTTTCTTTTTTAACTGAACATCTACTAGTCAGAGAAATTAAACCCTACAGCTGCTGCAGCATGGCGTTCATTCCAAGGGAGCCTCCTGGAACCAGGGAGAGTGGAAGATTACCTCTAAGAGAAACATTTCAGTGCTTTCCCAGGCACATAATAAAAACTGTACAGCACAATTCCAGCCGTTTTGCTCCCCACGGAAAGGTATGGCTTGCATGTCAGGTAGCTACAAATGGGAATGAATCGGAAGTCTGCTTCTGTATCCAATGACTGGAAGATAGCTAACGTAATGCCAATATTTAAAAAGGGCCCTAGAGGTGATCCTGGCGGTTATAGACCAGTAAGTCTAATGTCAGTACTGGGCAAATTAGTTGAAACCATAGTAAAGGATAAAATTGTCAGACACAGAATGTAATTTGTTGGGTAAAAGTCAACATGGTTTCTATAAAGGGAAATTGTATCTTACTAATCTGAGTTCTTTGTAGGATTTAACAAACATGTGGACAAGGGAAATCCAGTGGATGTAGTGCACTTAGATTTCCAGAAAGCTTTCACAAAGATTCCTCACCAAAGGCTCTTACGTAAATTAAGTTGCCTTGGAATAAGAGCGAAGATCATTTCAGGGACAGAGAATTGGTTTAAAGACGGGAAGCAAAGGGTAGAAATACACACAAATTTTGAGAATGGAAAAGGGTAACTAGTGGTGTTTTCCAAGGGTCAGTCCTAGGACAAGTCCTATTCAACTTAATCATAAATGATCTGGAGAAAGGGGTAAACGGTGAGGTGGCAGAGGGCCTTGGCTGGCATGTGTTAGCACATTCTAAAAACTGAAGGGGAGTTTATGATCTCTCCTCATGTTTGACGGTTGTGTTATTATTAATTGTGACTCTAACCTGGGATTAAGGAAATGTGTGGGCCCCTCAGTCTGACCCGTGTGTGCTGCCACATCCCATCTCTCCCCCAGCATGCTCCATTCTGCTGCCCATCTGCCATCTATTGCTATGTGATTAATGAGCTCTGTTATGTTAAGAGACTTCTTCCTTGGAAACGTAATGGAGCACAATCTCCCAAGCTGAGCACTCATTTTCATACATTTCTGGGGTGCTTGTTTTTGAACTAGGGGATTGGCTGGTATTTGATGAGAGAGCCAGTTTCTTGCCTAATATGTCAATGTTTTATTTAATTAGTAGCAGCACCACACTTAACTCGGCCCCATTCAAAATGTGAGTATGTTCAAGGTGTGAGTTCTCCTCCATCATCTGTGGCTACAATTCTCCCTGGAGGCTGTGCTGCCATTGTGTGACAGTTTTTGTTTCTTCATCATTCATGCCTAGGGCTATTGAGTAAGTCTTCGGAGTTTTGTGTTGGATTTTTAAGTTATGGTACTGTGAGGAAAGCCACATTCTCCCCTTTTCTTTGTCAGCTTGGATACGTTTCAGTTTCTAAATGTCTATCTTTTTCCAGCCTACCTCTACTCCTCCCCCTTGTCAGTTTGTATCTCTTCTGGTTTTTATTTGGGTTGTTCAAGCAGTTCTTACTCTTCTGAATTTTTGCCTTTGCAGTGTCCTCTGCACAGAGCTTGCATCAGTTTTATATTGATCACCTATGCTTTTACCTTTGCAGCTTCACTTCCATTTACTTTGGCACCCCCTTTAGATTCGCACCAGGAATCAGTGAGTGGTGTGGAGGCAAACCCTCTCCCTAGCCTGGAGTGAGAACTGGTGGTGATGCAAGGTTTAGAATTGACAGCACTGAAGTGAGCTCAAGGGCAGAATCTAGCAAGGTGCTTTGTATTGTATTTAACATTTTTCTTTTTGATAAAACACAACACTGAGATTCTGGAGGTCAGTCCCTAGTACTGCCAGTCGTCGCATGCAACCTTGTGTGTGTCACTTAAGTCCTCAGGGCCTCAGTTCCCCATCTGTAAAATGGGAACAGTTCTTTCTTTCTGTGCCTCAGACCATATAGTGTTGGGGGTGAGGACTGTTTCTTGCTGTGACTTTTTTTTTTGGTGCTGTTTGCTTGTGCTGCTATTCAGGGGAGATTCAAATGTCGTCCACCTGATTAGCAGTGCACCCACAGTTCGGTTTTCTTTCTACTGTGGTACAGTCGTATATGCCTCAGTGCACAAAAAAATCTATTTCACATGTGGATGGAAAAGATTAGAGAGAACATTTATCGTGGTGCTTATACAATTGGGATTGTGCCTTGTAGCTAGGCACAGCCCCAATGCAAACAATAACAAGTGCCTCAGGAAGAGCATATTTGGTGGTCCCTTCTGTATGTAAAACCTATTCACCTGTTCTTTTAAATCTGCGCACGAGAGCAAGCACTTGACGAGGGCAGCAGCTCCCCATAGAGTTGCTGATTTTGTTTGGATATATTCCAGGAGCTCTCATCACCTGACATAACCTTTAATTTTTAATTCCCAGACTCCAGGACAACCTGGACACCCCCCCCACCCCCCGCCGAGGGCCACGCTTCTACATGCCATTTTGGAATCCAGAAGAGCATCTTCAGGACTCCAAATCATGTGACCTTATGCTAATGAGGCACTGGGAATTTACATGTGTGCCTCATTAACATATTTTGGGCCATTTATTAGCATGCCACTTGAAAGTGGCATGTGTAGAAACATCCTCTGTGTTTCTTTTTCTTCTTTCTGTCATGTATTTTTGATCTTGTCATATGTGTTTTTCAAATTTCCTTTCCTTGCCTGCTTGTCTCTGCATTGGCTTCACACATAGGATGACCATATTTCCTTATGCCAAATCCAAGACACTTGGTAAAATTGCTCAGACTGCAGCGAGTTCAGTGGGAATCAATCAGACCTATGCCATACAAATGTTCAAGATAATAATTTACTGAGCACCCATTAAACAGACTTGCTGCATTTTTGTAACTAATAGGAAAAATATATATATTTACATGTAAATGATTACTGCTCTCTAGAGGGGCTTGCCTCTTGGTCCTGCATCATGCTCCATTGCCCCCCTCAAGGCCCCCAAAAATGTTTGGGCTCCAGACCCACGAGAGGTTAATTTAGCCCTAACTCTACCTCATCGGCTCCCAGAGGCTTCTCCTCTACAGGGAGCCCATGGGGAATGCAGAATTAAGTCTTCCCACAGTGGGGCCCTGGACATGGGGACTCCTGCCTTGCAGTGGTGGCCCTGGGCATAGGGCCTGTAGCTTCCCAGTGGGGGGAGGGTACCCCAGGGATGAAGGCTGTAGCTTGCAGGACTGTAGAGGGTCCTCCCTGGTTTTGGGGGTGGCTGCCCAATCACAGGGCACCCGGAATGCAACCCAGAAGAAAAGGGAGCTGGCTGGGGGGTCCTGCCCTAAGCAACGGGGTAAAATGGGGCTGCTGCCCCAGGCAGGAGGAGGGGTAAGGCCCCTCCACAGGTGCCTCGCACTGAAGGGCACCTCAGCTGTTCCATGCTGCAAGGTGCTGGGAACTGGCTGCCTCCCTGCTGCAGGGGAGCTCACTGTGCTGCCAGCAACTTGGGCGGCCATCCTGCAGGGGAGCTCCCAAGCTCCAGGGATGTTTGCCATGTGGGAGCTACCACCCCATTGGCAGAGTGCTCCCTAGCTGCCACATGGCACTGGAAACAGGGTTACAGCTCTCTGGGTGTGGCTCCCAGCTGCCCCATGCAGCAGGGTGCTAGGAAGGGGGTTGCAGTCCTGTGGGTGTAGCTTCCAGCTTTGTTGAGCTGCAGGGAGCCGGGAACAGGGCTGTAAGCCCTGCCGGGAGGTGAGGGAAATCCTCCTGGCTGGAGTGGCAGCAAAAAGGACTTGGGGGGACACACTAATACCCTCTTGTCCCAACATATCCTGCATTACCCTGTGGTGCCACCCCGGTAGCGCTCTCTCCTGTTGCTGCCTGCATGTCTGGCTCGTCAGTACGTGCTACACATGCTCTCCAGCCAGCACCTGGTACTTGCAGCTGCTATTGTGCTGACCTGGGGGAAGGGCAACTCCACAGGGAGTGTGAATATGGGACAAGTAGCCTTTTTGTTAAAATAAGTCAGGACGCCTTCCTGATGCCTGAAATACTGGACTGTTCTGGCCAAAATGGGACTGATGGCCACCTTATTCAAACAGTATTATCACGCTAAAATAATCTTCCCCTTGCCCTTCAAGCCTTCCTTGGCCTTCAGTTTTGACCTGTCCCCCTTGTTTCAGTGACTTGGAAAGGCTGCAGGCACCAGGCCAAGGCCTCATTCCGCTGGGTGTGGGACGGGGAGGGCTGTCCTTCCCTAAGGAGCTTGTAGTCTCACTTTCAGTTCCCTCTCCCCTGTGGGGCTTTTTTTCCCGCCATGTATGCTTTCCTTTCCCACTCTCCAAACTGTATTGCAGTTCAGTTGTCCCTCCCACTGCAGCCAGCCAAGTTCCCTGTCCTGTTCCCAGCTCCACACCCCAGCTCTTCCAACAGCCCCAGACTCTCTCATCTTCTTAGGATACCCCCGAGCCCACACATGGGGGTCTGCCCCGTCTCAGCTTCCTTCAGGCTGCCTAGCCACCGTCTGCCCTCTCTCCTCCTGCTGTTACCTGAGCTCAAGTGCCTCCTTCCCCTGGACTGAAGGCATCCAGTCCCTTCCTCTCTCCCAGACCCTCCACCTTCCCCACCACACACTGTGGGCCCTTCCCTGCCCTGCCTCTGCCTGCCGTCCTTCCCCAGTAGGGGTTGCCATATTTGAACTTTCAAAAAAGAGGTCACCACTGCGAGGGAATGGATCTGCATTGGTACCTGTCAACTCACGTTGTGTCAGTGTGTTATAGTGTGTGTATATAGTACATTAACATGGCATGAGTTGGTACATACTGATACACACACTCCCTTGTAGGGATGTCCTCTTTTTTGAACATTCAAATATGGTAACCCTATCGCCATCCTCCCTGTAAGTTGGCCCCTTTCACCTCCCTGCTCGCTTCATCTCCAGCCTGACTCATCCACCAGCTGTCCACTGGGCCCCTTGCCTCCATGTTTCCCAGCCATCTTCTCCCCGCCGCGCCCCCCCCCCCCCCAAAAAAAAAAAAAAAAGCTTCATTCTCGTTCTTTTCCCCAGAGCTCTGCTCACTGGTTTCTTTCTGCACACCACCTGGATCTGCCCCCACCCCTTTTGCTCACACCTGTTCTCTGCTCTTTTTGGCCTGTCCCTCCACATGCCCTGGGCCTTTATTCTCATCTCATACCACTCTAACACCGCTAACTTCATTGGGCTCCTGTCTCCTTCCTGCTACACAAGCCCCACAGGTGTTCCTTCCCCAGCCTGCTGTAGCTTGCATCTTTGCTCCAAGACGTTCCCTGTGCCCCCAGCTCCTGCTGCCTTTCCCCCTCGCTGTGAAATGTGGAGTCTTGTACTGAGCCACTCCCTGTGAACCTGCCCCTGCACAGCTCCCACTCAACCTGCCCCCCACCTTCCCTTTCCTGCCCTCCAGTGTGAGAGAGATGTGTAATGTCGACAGATTATGTTGATCTTTTTAAAGCATTTTTCAGTCATATCAATTTGTGTTTGCTGTGATAGGGGTGGGTGTCAGGCAATTACTTAAACAGGAGATTGGAATTTCAAAAAGCTAAAGCTTTCTAACTGTTAAACCACAAATTCTCAACATCACATGTCAAAACACATGGTAGTGATCCTTAAATCAAACTCCAGTAGCCTCTCCAGAAGCATTGGTCTCACATTGTAACTTTCAGTTGCTGTCTGTGGAAGTGACTTTGGTCACTTGTGTGTGTACGATGAGATTGACATTTATTGGTGCTTATGGGTACAAAGCAAATCCTTCCTAGCTCCCCAGGTCTCCCCAGCACCACTCGCTGTGCCCAGGCTGCTCCCATATCTCCTCCTCACCCACCCACTTTCTATCTGCCTCCTCTCATCACCCAGTTCCTGGCTCCTGCCTCTTGCCAGGTTTACACCATTGGGGCAGTGAGAGAACAGCCACCACACTTCCAGCATATCCCTGTAGAGTCAGCAGAGCTTACAGAGAGGGAAGAGAATTTCCCTTTGCTCTGGAAACACTGTCTTGCCAAGCAACAGCAGCTGGGTAGATGGAAGCATTGCAACCAGGGACTAGATAAGCACAGCTTTGGCACTCGGGCTTTGGACTTTTCACACCCCTGAGCAACATAGTTGTCCTCCTACCTTAAATGTCGACTGTCCTCAGTCTCTGCCTCCTTTCCCTCCCCTCCAGTTGGCTGAAAGCTGGCAGAAGAGGGAGCATGTAGCCCCATCCACATTCACTCCTGACTGACATTGCTTGAAGTGATCCCCACTGTCACTGTAAAGCAGTCATGCTAAATAAATGAAGAGGGGTGCCAGTGGGCAGCCAGGGAACTATGAACTTGTCGTTCAGCTCTGAGGTACGGGAGCAGGGAGAGCTGATCACATGTGACAGATGAGACTGTCACTCTCTGATGGGGCGTTGCCACCAACACTGCCTGTTGTTTAGGGCCATCCCAGAAAAATGCTGGCTAATTGGATGGAATACAGAGAGGATCCACTTCTGAGAGGTTATTTTAAAAGATGAATGTGTGTTTTTGCTACACTGATGCAAATGAAGGAGATGGCTGTTGTCCTCTTGGAGGATTTACGTACTAAGGGTGAAAAACTGCTTTGGGTGATCAGAGTGGTTGTAACTAGGAACAGTGCCATAGAGTGGAGGAAATGAGAATCAGTCTATTTGGCTTGGTAACAGACTCTCTAGGGAAGTGGTAGGGACCCCATCACTGGTGTAATTTCAAAGCAGACTGCCCAAAACCCTAGGGACAAATGCTGTGTTGGCTCAAACAGGCGGAGGGGGTAACAACACAGACAAGAAGATGTAATAGATTTTCACTCTGTATTTATATGATTCAATAGCAATCAAGCTTTGGAGAACAAATCATATTACTCAGCAGTTCCAGGGAAGTGAGCTGCAGAGTATGCTCTCTGAGAATTGACCCACTACAAAGCAGGCAGCACTCCTGAGCTGCATTACTGCACAGAGACTGACTCTGCCCGTGCATCACTGCTGAAAAGATACTGTAGACCTGTGTAATTTTCACATGGCACTTAAGCCAGGTCTGAACACTAGGATTGGATAGAACTCGGGGTATGTGTGCAGTAAGGTATACATGTCCTATATATATTTCTCTCGAAATGGCAATAGAAAAATCTACAGATACGAATGAAAATAACCATGCTGGATCAGAACAAGGTCCATCTAGCCCAGTATCACATCTTCCAACAGTGGACAATGCCAGGTGCCCTTGAGGGAGTGAACAAAACAGGGCAATTATTGAGTGATCCAGTCCCAGTATCTGACAGTCAGAGACTTAGGGACATCCAGAGCATGGGGTTGCCTCCCACACCATTGTCCCATATATCCATTGGTGGACCCGTCCTCTATGAACTTATCTAATTCTTTGTTAATCCAGTCATAATTTTGGCCTTTACAACGTTCTCTGGCAACGAGCTCCACAGGCTGACTGTTGTGAGAAGTAGTACAGATTGTACTTCCCTTGGCACCTGAGTGGTCCTGAACGAGAGGATTTGCTGGATGAGTGCTGCCCCACGCTGCCTTTGGTGTGGGGATGGCTCCACTCCTGCAGGGCGCCTTCACGAGGCTGCCAGGTTCCCCTGCTCTGGACAAGTTCCCCGCTGCTGAGGAGCTACAAGAGGAGTCTGTGCTCATGCCAGCTCCCTGCTGCAGGGCTGCTGGCCTTTCCTACCCTGGCTGGGTTCCCCACAGGTGCAGGGCTGCTGGCAGGGCTTCCTGGACTGGGCTTGCCATATTGGAGCTCTCTGATGTGGCTCCCTGCTCTGGGGCTGTCCCTAGGGTTCCCCAGAGCAGGCTGCAAGTGGGTCTTCTGCCACCAGCAGGGCTCCTCTGCAGCTCAACAGCTGAGAGCTCTCTTGTCCAGCAACATCTGTGGTCTTGCTAGACAGAGGGATGGTGCCAGGCAGGGGAGATTCAACCTGTACTGCCTCTTGTTTGTTTCACATCTGCTCTCCTGTTAACTTCAGTGGGTGACCCCTAGTTCTTGTGTTGTGAGGAGGGATAAATAACACGTCCTCATTCATTTTATCCACATCAGGCATGATTTTACAGACTTAGCTTCTCTCCCCCTTTTGTCATTTCTTGCTGTTAATCTCTCTTCAGATGGAAGATGTTCCATACCCTTAATTTTTTTGTTGCCCTTCTCTGTGCCTTTGCCAATTCTGATATATGGTTTTGAGATGGGGTGGCCAGAACCGCATGCAGTATTCAAGGGGTTGGTGTACCATGGATTTATCTAATGACGTAAGGCAGTAAATATAATATTTCCTGTGCCTAATGTATAAAGATAAGAAATACAATTAGTACTAAAACCTAGCTGCATGTATTGAGAGCTGATTCATAATTCACTCTTCGTAGTCCAAAAGCAGCAAAACCAAACGTTGTTAAAAAGGTATTTAATGAGGTTGTCTTGGTATGTAAAAGCTTCCTTTTATCAAATCCCTTTCCCTGCATTTTGGAAATGATTGTGTTTCAGACTTCTTTGAAATCTTGTTAGCCAAGTAACACAGCATGGACCAAATGTCTGTCCCTGCCTGAGCACTGAAGGGGTATGGCAACCAGCCATCCCAGCTCTGAGGTTGACTCCAGCCATCTTTGCTAAGGAGACCCCATGTAGATTAATCCTCAGTTCTTCTCTGTGGGGAGAGAGAAACATGAAGTTTCTTAAGCCTGTTTGTTTTCTGGTTTGTGTGCTGCTTCCCCTGGATTTGTTGCCTTACCAAAATGAATTAAGCAGAAAGGTAGGGGAGGGGATGTGCATGCCTGTATCTGGGGATGTGCTTGCCAGATGCACCTGAAAGAATCCAGGAAATGAAGATGTGATATTAATTCACCTCTTCCATCCTTATGGATTAAAAGTTTGCATCAAGCAAAGCTCATACTTGGAACCTCCAGAGACACTGTTGGGAGCAGTAGTGGCAAAGGAAACTCCATGGCAATGGGCCAGCAGAATGAGATTTATATTGCGTAACAATGAAGGGAGGATCTTCCTCCCCAGGAGCAGGGACAAATGAAAATTCCCCGGTAGAGTCTTTCCCAGAGTACTCCAGGGTTAGGACAGGGCTTGTCGCTGTGGAAGAAGCAAAAGCTGCCGCAGGTCCTGCAGCCTCTGTGCCCCACCCACAGCTGATTTGAGGAGAATCGAGAGAGGAAAAATGAGACCTTTGCCCTTTTCCATGCAGAGGGAGACTCGAACTGCCTCCCCCCGTCCCCCGTGTCTGTAGAGTGTGCAGGCTCCAGCCGTTCCTCTGCTTCAGCTTTGTCTGTCATGTGAACTAAAGTTTTACACATGTAAGAGTAAAAGAGAAAGTGGTCCAGGAGGGGCCTTCTGTGGCTTTTGCTGCTTTCGAGTATCTCGAAGATCAGAAGGCTGCCTGGCTGCTTCCAAATACTCCAGGGTCCCCAGGGGAGTCTCCTTTGACTCTGTAGCTATGCCATCAGGCTAGGGAAGGGAAAAAGATTCTAGTTCCCTGCAATGGAGCAGCCTTTCCAGGACAACTCATTTGTCTGGAGAAATATGAGAAATATGTAGTTGTGTGGCCAGCCTGAGATTCTAAATGGACTTCTGAAATGTCTGACCAGGTTTACACAGCACTTTCCCATAGGAAACCTTGAAGATGCCTGACCCTTTGGATTTCACCCAGCATTGCCTGCTCATCCTCTGCCACTTGCAAGTAATTACACACTCAAACGTTTTTGACCTGATGGCAGAAAAAATACATGTGATGGGTGAAATCCTGGCCCCATTGAACATAGTGTGTTTGACTTGAATGGGACGAAGATTTCACTCTGATAGATATATCAATATGACACAGATGTCTGTAACAGCAGAAGTGGACTCAGTGAGACAGGATGTCACTCCCAGGCCTACATCCTACACTGCTACGATCTCATGTGCATAGGAGGAGGGGGCATTGGGAAGTCAGCGTTGAAGGTTCGCTATGCAGATTAGCCTTGGATACCCAGGGCCTGTTGAAATCATTGGGTAGATTCTTTGGCTCTCTTGAGCTTTCAGAGTAAAGCTGGTTGAATTAGTCAGGCCATTTAGCAGACACTTTTTGAGCTCTTTTTTCCTGTCTGCAAACAGATCGTGTTTATTTTCTTTTAAGATCTGTTCTTTAAATAGTTTGAATATTTTTACTAACATACTTGAGTGACCATCTGAATTGATCCAACTCCTCGTGACACATTGAGTTCTTCAAGCGTACCCGAGGGTGCTCCACATCAGTTGTTGGGTTTGCCCTGGAGCCGCAGCTCAGACTTTCACAGTGGTACTTGGCTGGACAGCGTGGGGAGCATCCCGCTGCTTTCATGCCCTTTTGGTCACATGCATGGTCCTGTTTGCACCATTTCCTTTCAACTGCCCGCAGCTGCAGATGGAGCACTTGTCTCCACAACTGCACGTATAAAACTATCTTCTGTTTTATCTTATTCTGTTAGTTGTGTTCGTAGTTTTACGGTTCCCCTTTTTAAAAAGGGGGTTTTCTTCAAATTGTGACCATGCGGTGCTCACGCGGATTCAAGAAATGTGATTCTTGCCACAAGGCCATGCTGGTTTTGGATGGCCACTTCTGATGTATTTGGTATTTATGTGAGGAGCATGTCCCACAGAAGTGCCACCACTGCACAAAATTGCCTGCAAGGACAGAGAAATGTGGCTCCAAATGATTCTCTTTGACAAGGCTCTTCAGTCTACCTGTGCTGAGTCTAAGGCCACTGCGGATGCAGGGAGGCTTCAAAAGCATAGGGCCTAGTCAGCCAGGTCAGCTCCTCCTAAAAAAACTTAGTCACCAACTAGATCCTTGCCTTCGTTATCCAGGGGCAGGACGAGTGATATTGAAGATAGCAGCACTGCCGTACCCATTGCCTCTGGGGAAGAATAGCCAAAAACAAAGAAGCCCTCAATTCCAGTTCTGGTGTTGGAGTCCTGATTGAAACAGAGCTACTCCAGTGCCTGCAGCACCACCCACAAAATCACCTGTACTGACACCTAAGCCTGCTGTCATGGCACCAGTGGCTAGACCTGCGGCACCAAGCTTGCTTGCACCAGCAGTCAGATCTGTGGCACTGAGCCCCATGGCACCACCTGGAGATTTGTCGGCAGCGGTTGCTCTATCAGCACTGCATGCCTCGGCGCTGGCGGGAACTGCTTCTTCCTGGCACCGCAGAAGGTAATATCTAAATCTCATTGCTACCACAGCCCTACCCTGGATTCCCTGCCTCTGACCTTTTCTCTGGAGCCATCTCTTTCAACTCCTCAGCCTCGCTCATCTATTCTATGTCCAACTATGGAACAGTCCAGATCGGTCCCATCATCCTTCCTGTGACCTTCTTCGCCTTTCCTGGATCAGCCTGTGTGTGTATACCATCATTTTAGACACATCTCCTTGTCCCCACCACCCTCTTGCAGGCTATCCTATTCTCCATACTCACCACATCATCATACTCATAGACCTCTTTCTGTCTTCAGGTGTTCATCCCCGGATAGACACCGCTATTTCAGTTTGCACTGAAACTCACACAGCTTGCATTACCATCACTTGCACCATAACTACCCAGGTAGATCTTGCGAGAGATCCACCAGTACTTACTGGTCACTATGGCACTCACTGGCCCCTGCAGCACCTGTATCTGAACCCCAACCTCCACCTCTGCCATCTCATCACTTCGAAACAGAGGAGGTCCCAGTGTCTGAAGTGAAGGACGTCCATCCCACTTGCGTCTTCTCCCTCTGAGTTGTCTTCATCTTCACCAGATGAGGTGGTCATCCTGGGGGGCGTTTCACCCCCAGATGATGGAAGACAGTTCCAAGAACTATTGAAGAGAATGGTGGCTAGCCAGGACATTCAGGTCACAGAAGTCCAGGTGAAGCAGTATAGACTGCTTAAGAACTTAAGATTGGCCCCATCTTCAAAAATTGCTATCCCCCTGAACGATGTGATAATGGAGGCTGCAGATAACATCTGGCAAAGGCCTGCTTCAGCTCTGGCTACCAACAAGAGGGTGAGCAAGAAATATTTTGTCCCTTCCAAGGGCATGGAATTTTTATTTACTCATCCTCAGCCTAACTCTGGTACTAGAGACATCGCAACACAAAGTGCCTCAATATAAAACGACTGTCACAGACAGCGAATCAAAGAGACTGGACTTGGTCAGAAGAAAAAATTATTAGACTACCCTGCTGCTAAGTGGTGAATTATGCAGCACACTTATCTAGTCACAATTTTGACAACTATACCAAATTGACATCTCTAAGGCCATGTCTACACGAGCCACAACTCCACTACACTAGCCCCATGAGCAGATGGAAATAAGGGGACTTCGAAGTAGGCGGGGTCCTTTCAAAAAAGAGCCCTGTCGGGACGAGCTGCGTCAATTTCGAAGCGCCGCGGCCACCCACATGCTAATGAAGCACTGAATATGCATTTCAGCGCTTCATTAGTAAACTTTGAAATGGCCATTTGCTTGGCTATTTCGAAGTTTGGGGCTAGTGTAGACACGGCCTAAGGGACCGTTTGCTGGATTCTGAAAAGCCTGTCCTCGAGGTCATTGTACAGGAAGGCTATGCTGCTTCCAGAACCAGAGTTCAGATAGCCCTGGATGTTACCAACACCACAGCACGTTCCACAGTGACAGCAGTTGTCATGAGGTGGGCCTCTTGGCTGCAGACATCAGGCATCCTGAAGGAGCTGAAAAGCAAAGTGGAAGATTGACCTTTTGATATGTCCAGGCTCTTTGCTGTGACTGTGGACGATGTCCTCCCTTCCACTAAGATTCACACACAACTCTGAGGACACTGGGTATGTACACCCTGCCTTACTGGTGCAGGCACTACTACGCATACCAAAGGAGATGGTTACCCATTCTATACACCACCATTCCAACAATGGGGATATGACCAGAACTTATCTACACAAAGACCACCAAAACAAAAAAGCAGTCCAGTAGCACTTTAAAGACTAACCATAATTCATTAGGTGATGAGCTTTCTTGGGACAGACCCACTTCTTCAGATCATAGCCATACCAGAACAGACTCAAAGACCACCAGGATGTCGAAACCAGCCACAAGGTAATCAACCTGCACAATCGTCCAAACAGCAGGTTTGACTTGCTGGTCACGGTCTGCCTTATTACCACCATTGCCTCATACTGCCAACCCCCACCCCCTTCTTCCACCACCACCTAAAACCTCTCTCTTACAACCGCTGGTCCAAGATTACATCAGTCAGACAGGTGCTGGAGACAATTTAGTCAGAACATGTCATTCCCTTCCACTTCATCCCACCAACTGCCCCATCTACCCCATCCCTCTTCAGGGACCCCTCTCTAACTCATATTGAAATTGAAGGGGAGATGATCGACCTCCTCAGGAGCTGTGGAATGAGTACCAGACGAGTTCAGAGGAAGTGGGTTTTATTCTTGAAACTTTCTCCCTCAGAAGAAAACCATTGGATGGAGACCAGTATTAGACCTTTGAACCCTGAATCACGGTCTCTGAAAACAGTGGTTCAAGATGGTCACCCTTGTCTCCATAATTCTGGTGTTAGAAAATGGCGATTGGTTTGCAGCCCTCAACCTCCAAGACGTCTACTTTCATGTAACCATTCATTCCACCCACAGACAATTCCTTCATTTCACAGTGGGCGAGGAACATTTTCAATACAGAGCTCTGCCTTTGGTCTTTTGATGGCTCCCAGGGTATTCACTAAGACCCTGCCAGTAGTCATGGTGTACCTTTGTTGCCACAATGTCATAATGTTCCCATACCTGGACAACTGTCTATTAAAAGGCTGGTCATGTGCAGACACGCTCAATGTGGTGTTACCAAACCTACCTTTCTTTCTCTTGGTCTTATCGTAAATGACCAGAAGTCAGTCACCGAGCCCACTCAGACTCTCGAGTTTATCAGTGCTCGGTTGGACTCTGTCGCTGCCCGGACATGCTTACCATTCCAGCGGTTTCAAATTATCCAATCTCTCATTGACATCGAAGCACAGCCCGATGGTGCAAATTAACACGTGCCTGCCACTGCTGGACCATGTGGCAGCCACCACTTATGAGGTCCAATATGCTACGCTGTGATTTCGTTGTATACAACATTGCATAGCAACCATTTATATGCCCACAAGGCACCATATTCACAAAGTGGTATCACCTCCACGTCACATTCTAGATTCTTTGCAATGGTGGATGATACAGGACAATCTTTTGTCAATATGCCTTTCAATTGGCCTCAACTTTTGTTCCTCATAACTACAGACGAGTCCTTCCTGGGTTGGGGGGGGGGCATGTGAATGGGATTGCCATCCAGTACCAATGGTCCCCCTCATGAGGCATCCCAGCACATAAACCTGCTGGAGCAGTATTCAGCACCTGCAAGCACTTCCTCAGTCACATTCACAAGTCAAGAATCAGAATGTTTACAGACATCACCAGGATGAATTACATCAATCGTCAGGACAGCATGTGATCCCGTACTCTCTGTGCAGAGGCAATTTGCCTCTGGAACTGGTGCATTTGAAACAATATAATGTTTAGCATCCTATTTACTGGGAGCAACAATACTGCAGTGGGACTCACTAAACAGACGATTTGCATTGGACCACAAATGGGAGCTTTGCACTGACATTCTCAGACACATATTCCAACAATGGGGATTTCCCCACATAGACCTTTTTGTGACTGTCAATAACAAGAAGTGGTGGTGGTACTGTTCCAGAGTAGGAATGGGGTTGGGCTTCCTGGGCAGCACCTTCCTCTTCAGCTGGAAGGGCCTTCTGCTATATGCATTTCCTCCCTTGGCTCTCATACTAAGAGTCCTGGAGAAAGCCAGTCGGGAGGGAGCTAGGCTAATCCTAATGGCTACGACATGGGCCCGCCATTATTGGTTCCTGTTTTTCCAACAGATGTCTCTGTGCCTTCCTAATCCACTCCCCAACCTCCCAGAACAATGGATTGCTGCTACATCCCCAGCCTCACACGCTCCACCTCGCAGTCTGGCCCATTGTTGGTTTGACAGTTCCGAACACCTTTGCTCTCAACAAGTCAATGAATATTGATTCACAGCAGATGGCAAAACACACGTAATACTTACCTTTTGAAGTGCAAGAGGTTCACAGCTTGGTGTTCCTCAAGACACCTGGTCCTGTTCAAGGCTCCAATACACAGCGTTCTTGAGTACTTATTATATCTGAAACAAGAGGGATTGGTGTTAATGTTGTTAAAAGTACCACGGCAGCAATATCAGCCTTTAGACATACCATTGAAGGCATGTCAGTGTTTGTCCACACAATCACCAAACACTTCCTCAAAGTTCTGGCCAGCCTGTACCCTACTTGCTGACCTATTTCCCCACATTAGAGCCTGGATCTAGTCTTGGAAACATCATTCAGACTGCCATTTTGAGCTGCAAGCTACCACCTCTCTTCATTCGCTCACTTAAAGACTGTTTGTTTGTTTTTCTTTTGGCTGTAACGTCCACCTGCAGAGTCCGGTGAGATGGCAGCCCTTACGGCAACTCTGCCGTATGTCACCTTCAACAAGGAAGGGTAGTGCTAAGGCTCCACCCAGCCTTCATTCTCAAGGTCTTGTCTGACTTCCATATTAATGAACTAAGTGTGTTCCCCTCCTTTTACTCAAGACCACATATATCAGCTCACAAGATGAGACTATGTTCCTTGGACGTTCAAAGGACTTCAGCCTTTTACATCGAAAGGTAGGTTAATAGTATCTGACTGTTCCAAGGGCAAGGCTATGTCTTCACAGAGACTTTCCGAACTCATTACTTCCTGCCATGTGCTGCTCTTTACATTGTACACTATTAGATCCAGCCTAGGTCTCACCATACGAGAGCGATGGCAGCATTCTTCAGAGATGCTCTGCTGAGAGACATCTGTTGTGCAGCAACATGGTCGCCCTATGACATCTTCGTCAGCTACTGTGCTATCCATCAGCAGCTGACCGGGGACGCTCTGCTCTCAACAGCTGTACTTTGGTTGCAGACAAGCCTTAACTCCAGTATCCCCTCCATGTCTTTGGGGTACTGCTGCTCAGTCACCTGATGTGGAGCACCCACAGGGACTATTAGGTGTGCTAAATAGATTGGGCCTCTGAAGTATGTCACTGTGAGACAGATTTCCAAGGTCACAAATTGTTCTTGTAGCTCTTTTTGGAACTCTTTGCAATTTTTTGCACTACCTCACTCAAGCACGGTCCTAGAGCTAGATACTATACCAGTAACTGTCTCACTCATGCTGTATACAAAGGTAATAGCATTTCCGTGCCCTCTATATGTAGCCTAGGATGGTAGTTGCATGCTTAGCCCCAAGCCTCACACTGGGAGCTCATGTGAAGTTGGTTAGACACCATGACCCTGTGTCCCCCGCGAGGCCACTAGTTACAAGGGTATAGTAAGTCATTCTATATGTTTGGCTACGTTTGTTCTGACATGCATGACCCAGCATTTGGCCACATTGCAAGTCCTGCTGTTTATATTCTCTCCAAAAATGAGAAGGATTTACCAACCTTGTATGTTTTTGTTAAATCTTATTTAAAGTAACTGCAGACATTCTAATTACCCACATAAATGTGTACATTTTATCCTATTAATCTTAGCTACAATATTTTGTCGGTTAGTTCCCAGGGTCAGTAGTGCAATAGGGCTTTTAAAGAAGGTATTTCCTTTTACTTGCTTTTAAACTTGTTGCCATTTAATTTCACCAAATGTTCCCTTGTTTTTGTATTATGGGAGGATAATAGAAGTGCCCGATACAGCGTTTGTGACCACTTGCTATTTTATGTCTTGCCTCCTCCATAAGATAAGCAATTCCTTCTTTCCTTTACATGAAAATCTTTCCATATCTTTGATCATAACTGTGACCTTTTGCTGAGCTCCTTGTATCCTTTTTGTGACGGCAGCAAGAACTGAGCACACTGTTCCCTGTTGTTTTAGAGAACAGTATTATAATGCCTACCATAGGATTTCCCATTTCATCCCTTCTGTATCATGTGTCTTTCTGCATTTTGTTTATTTAGACATTGGCTATACATTGAACAGAGCTTCTTGTTCAGGGAAAATTGGCACCCAGGGCTATGCAGTTTAATTTATTCCCTCCAGCGTACATTACTTTGCATTTGTCAATAATGAATTTTGTCTGCCCATGTGCTGTTCACTGACCTAACTTCGTGAGTTTGTTTGGAGTTCCTCAGTCTTCTCTGATCTTGAGGTTCTTCAGTACTTTTTCCATGTGATCAAGAAATATATTCAACACTGGTCTGAGCGAGGAATTTTGCAGCACTCCCATAGTGAATTTTCTGCTGTGAAAATTCATCATTTATTTTATTTCCTGTTCCAGACCCATTTTCTAACCTTACTAAATTTCCCTAATATCCTTCTGCAAGGTGAGACCCAAGTTGTTTGAATTAGCTTGGAACAGGATTGTACAACCTTATCTGTAGAAAGTGTTCTCCAGTGCTTGCCCTAAATATCTCTCTTTAACATGAGACCTCCAGTCCATAGTGTCATCTCTCTAAATTTAGCCCACTGCACCTACATGTCATTAAGTGTCAGGTGTGAGTTTGGAACATGCACTAAAACTGAAATACTTGGTTTTTTCCATGCTCTGCCAGTGAGCAGAGAACATGGAGTTGTTTTTTTTCCAAGGTTCCAAGCACACCATCTGAGTGCAAGAGTCTACCCTCCTGTCAGTCATGTGCTCCACTGCACAGATGCCACTGCTGCCCTGGAGGTACTGTCAGACTCATAGCCCAGAGGCTGTCCAAGATCTGTAAAAGACAAATGCACACAAACAAAAATTTAGATGTGCGTGTATCTAAAACCCCACTCATGTAACGTACAGGTTGGATGTCTCTAATCTGGAACGCTCTCATTTGGCAAATTCTGTAATCCAGCATGATTTTAGCTAGCTGGACGACCACTTATGGGTGTGGCCAAGTTTCTTGTGGTCCCATAAAGTTTGTTTACAGCCACCAGTCCTGGCTCTCAGTGTTCTGTGCTATTATTTAGCTCTTTTTTACTCCAAATGTCTTCTAGGAGCCCAGTAAGCAGCAGAAGTGTTCGGTAATGTGCTAGAAAACATTGACCACCTGTTGTCTGGCAAAGTCTCTTGTCCGGCACGGGTCAGGTCCTGAGGGTGCTGGGTGAGAGAGGTTCAACCTGTAGCAGAAACCAGAAGGCGAGGCTGGCCAGCTCCTCCTTTGGTCTGAATCTGCAGCACTCTGTGAAAGCTGCTGGAGCTACACCAATTAATGAGCTGAATAGCTAGCCCAAATATTTGATCCAGCTGAAGCTCCTTTGTCTTCCAGACGGCTCATTAAATGACACTGCAACTATGGCTCCAAGCAGCCTCTAACTATAGATTTGGAAGAGGGTATCTGGGAAGCATGAAGGAAGAAGAAACAGCAGAAGCTGGTTAATTAAGCAGGATGAGTGAAGCACTCTTGCCAGTCGCATTTGTCCTGAACAAGAGGAATGTTGTTTCTCTGTGCTTTTGATCACAGTTGCTGTTCTGCTAGAACTCTGATGGTCTCCTGACTGGAAGGGATGCCCAGCTCTGCGAGCAGGCCAAGAAAGCCAGGTGCAGAAGAAAAGCATGAGAGAGGATAGCATGTGAAGGGCTTCCTGGCTCCAGGCACTGCAGAACAAGTAGTAGCACAGAGACTCAGCTTGGCCAGCACAAAGTGTGCAGATGAAGTGCAAGCATGCCCTGTTCTACTCTAGGCTAGCTGGGAGCTCCCATGCAGTGTGGTACATTTCTGAGGGCCGTCGGGGGAGTCTGGCAGCCTTCTGTGTGAGTTGACAGCAAACACCAGGAAGCCCAGATCTGTTGTCATATCCAGCAAGCTGCAGAGAAAAGCATCCTGGTAATGCAAGTGTTCACATGCCATGTGGCAGATGCTCCCAGCAGGGCCCAAGCCCCTGGAATGGGGGACAGCTGTTATCCTTCCTGTGCTGGTCCTGCCACCTGGCACCTCTGCTTCACGTATAATGTCTGGACACCCTCCTGAGCAGAGGCTAGGCTGGCCTGGCGCTAGCTGAGTCCTAGCCAGCCTCTGTCATGGAACAGCTCAGCGTGTTGTTTTCCAGATGGGCTCCCATCCATGCCCCTGTTTGCTTGCTACAAGGCCCCAAAGTCCTAAGCCACGCTCTTTAGCCCTGAGTGCCCGGGGCCATGGAATGCCATTATGTAGCCATGGCCCGAAGGCACCCAATACTTGTTTGGAGCTGATCTGCTACAGCACAAGAGCCCCAGGTGCTGCATAAGAGCCTCTGAGCCAGCCAAAGCCCAGCCCTTACCAGGCGTTCGCCTGCAGGCCAATATGTAGTCAGCTTCCTAAGCAGCCTGAGCCAGGTTGTTCAGGGGCCGGGGGAGTTCAGTGTACGCTCATGCAGAGCTGTGCTGGGGTGAGCCACCATTAAGTGATTAGCTGGGAATTGCCTTCAGAGCTGTTGCTAGGCATGAACAGACTGAGCCATTGCTCAAGGGGGCCCACTATTGGCTGTTTGTTATAAGAGCTTGCTGGTGTTGGCATTGGAGCAGGGGGTGTTCCTGCACAGGGCACCCAAAGGGCTAGCCCTGGCCTGTAACTGTGCCTTCTGTATGGCTTGTTTAAGGCTGACTATTGTGGATCTCATGACCAAAGGCTTGACGGGATTGCCAAGGAGCTGTGGATAGGTCAGAACCACACTGGTTCCTCTTTCCCCTGCCTATGACTACGTTACTAGCACCCAAGGCACAGTGCCTGCGCTGTGTGAGGCATGGAAGGGGCAGTTCCAGCATGGAGCCCACTGCCTGCAGCTCCGCTGGAAGTGATTTGTAGCTATTTTGCGAAAGCCCTAGGTGCCCAGTTCTGAACTTCTCATAGTATTTATAACCATTGACTTCAGGCCCTAACGCTGCTGTGAGCAGTGCAGCCACTGAGGGCCTGGCCCCATATACAGTTTTACTGACATGGATCTTAGAGTTTGTTTATGTACCCTTTGAAAGAGCTTTCAAATTCACCATTATCCTATGTTACCATCACATGATACAGGGACCGTTCATCCTAAGCTGTATTGTAGCCATTACTGTTTTGGAAGTGGGTAGAAATAAGGCTACAGGCTGAACCTCTCTCATCCAGCAATGTCTGTGGTTCGGCAGGATTATAGTTAGCTGGGCGCCCACTTATCTGGGTGTGGCCAAGTTTCCCATTGTCCCATAAAGTTTGTTTATAGGCACTACTTCCGGCTTTCTGTGTTCTGTGCTGCCGTTTAGCTCTAATTTACCCCTAAATGTCTTCTAAGAGTAAGTGAAAGTGTTGGTAATGCTGCTAGACAATATTGATCTCCTGTGGTTTGACTCTGGTCAGGTCCCAAGGATGCCAGACTAGAGAGGTTCAACCTGTAGTATGTGAAACTCGGCCAAGTCATTTGTGGCCCATTGCCTGTGGATATCATGTTTGCTGATGCCTCATACCTGCAGAGTGCAATTTAGTTCTTTTTCAGTTACTACCATGCACAGAGCTATTAGCCAGATGATAATTCTGGAAGTATGACCCAGACCTGGTGAAGGGGAAGAAAGCTCCTTTCCCTTGATTGATATTTGACTCTTCTTTTGAAGTGCACTCCTCCTCCCAGCAGCTCAGTTGCCAATATTCACATGAAAAATCAGAGCAGAAAAAACTTTGGCAGGTTGAGTCAGATGTCATGATGCAAATTGCTCATAACAGAGAGACGGATTAAGGTTTAGGAGTGAGATTCAGCCATGATTCTGAATTTCCTTTCTGCATGTCTGATTGAGCTAAACTTTTACCATGATTTGTTTAAATATTTGGGTTAATTTTCTATTAGGAAGATAATTGCTAATTACATGGGGATGAAGCAATTAGGCTTCCACAGGTTTATTCTCAAAGCCTGAGAAATCTAATTTAGCAGGGTCTCAAAGTTGCGGGTAGTTAGGTATGGCAATCGATGTGCTGTTTGTTTCTATCCAAAGCCCAAAGTTTAAGTTTCAGGAAAGCTATTGCCCTTTTAAAATAACTTATGGTTATTTCTTAGCTCAGGACTTTCCCAGGATGAATGACAAATAAAGCCTGTGGCACTCTGCCTGCGATTTTTTTGAGATAAAAGCTATCCGGTATAATGGGCTCTTCTGGCAGCAGTTTAACAGCCCATATATCAGCAATAAGAAGTAGTGAAAAAGTCTGCTGTTTGGTAGGTGCACTGAAGACTTTTCATGTGTGGTTAATAAGGATGAGGGTGGCTTTGCTGATGAGGTGCAGCGATGAAAGGTTTGTTCTCAAGATGTTACAGAAATAATAACAAGGGGAGGAAGGAGATGCAGCATAGCCTGGCTTGGGGGTCTTGTTCTCTGCCCATGGAATAAGCCAAATGTAATCTGCATATTATGCACAGTGCTGATGCTTCCATTCAGAGACATGGAGGTGTTTCTCCCAGCTCCTTTCCTGCTCTGTTTGCCACCAGCTGGCCCCTCCTTTCCTACTCTCCCCTTAATCTCTTTCCCAGAATTTTCCTCAAACTCCTGCCTGGCCAGGAGCAGTGACAGTAGTAGCTCATCCCTCCCCTTGCGGGGAGAGGGGGCTGAGAGGGGACAAGAGCCAGAAACCTTAGCTTCTTGTGCAGAAGTTCTTGGGACAGAGCAACCCCTCATAGCTTTCAGAAAGGGCTTTAGGGTGAGCCCAGTTACCTGGCTTGTGTGCAATGTGTCATCTGGGATGTGTGACCTTAGCAACACCTAGCACTGATGTGTAATCCTCAGTACTCACAGCGTGCATGCATGGCACTGTATCGCCAGCACCAAGGGTTCAAAATCCTAAGTCAGACCTCCCAAACAACATGGAATGGGTTAGAAATCATGAAGTAGCCATAAGGGCTGGATTTTTTTTTCTTTTGGTTTTTTTTGCTTTTGGAGCCTTTGGGGCATTCAGGTCTCCCTGTCAAGCTTTTCCCAGCCCACATAAGGGTAGAAACTGTTTTTTATAAAGTGAAAGCTGCAATTCTCCAGATTCCAGAAGCAGGAGCTTTAAGAAGATAACTATCAAGTGACACGCCATAAAATCTCAAGTTGGCAAGCCTTGGTCCTGATGTGGCTGTACTAAGTGCACTTGGTGTGCCTCACAGCCTCTGCATAAAGGGAATCCTCCTTTCCTGAGCTTTTGTCCTCTGGCCATGAGTTGCTCTGTCTAATGCAGGTCCCTCCTTTGTCAACCAGAGAGGCCTACCTTGTATTTTGCACTCTTATCTCCAGTGTGAAATCAGGTCAACGGGGCATGGGGAGCTGAAAAGCAACACGGAATTTGGGGCAAATTAAAGGCTTAGAGCAGGAGTAAGCAACCTTTCTGAGATGGAGTGCTGAAATTTGACACTTTGACCCCTGCATACGGTCCAAGTGCCAGTGATATTTTATAAATTCACTGAAAGTTCTACTTACAACAGCTTCATTAATAATAAATTAAGATGCAGAGTGTTACCGTTTAGGTGGTGGTTTGTAGCATTTGCTGGTTTTTTGTTAGTCGTCAGGCAGTATGGCTTTGAGTGAGCTCGAGGCGGAGGGGCAGAGCTCTCTCCTCGCATATCAATGAAAATCGGCTTTCGTGACACACTTGGCACCCCGGCTTAGAGAAATGAAGGAAGGAGTCTGAAATGGCTTCCTTTTGTGCTATACTCTCCTCTCTTCCCTTCCTCCTCTCTCCTGTCTTGCCTAAGGCAGGTTCTTCAACCTCTCTGCCTCCATTCCAAATTCTCTCATGCTTCTTTTGCCTGGTTCC
The DNA here is from genome assembly GCF_033958435.1 of Carettochelys insculpta. Taxonomy (NCBI): domain Eukaryota; kingdom Metazoa; phylum Chordata; order Testudines; family Carettochelyidae; genus Carettochelys; species Carettochelys insculpta. The sequence goes on along the minus strand of NC_134139.1, from coordinate 442,446 downwards.
TGCCTGTCGAGATGGCTTGGTCTGGGAGGAACACAGCTCCCACTTGGCTGACTTGAGCTGGCCATACTGATTTCCATGAAGCAGGGCTGATTTACACCAGTGTAGGATCTGGCCCACAGGAGATTTGTTCTCACTGAAGATCCACATGGATGAGGGAGGTAGATTAAGCATATTTGATGACAATCTCAATGGGAAGTATTGTGAGATGTGAACAATAAAAAACAACTCATATCCTGGATGCTGCAAAGACAGTAAGGCAGGTTTGTTAGTTTATGCCACTTGACGTGAGCTAAACCAGAGACAAATTCATCCAATGCCTGCCTAGTGAAAATGCCTCCCTTTGATGCCCAGACTCTGCTGGAAGCCTCTCTTCCTGTCATTGAGATGAGCATGTGTATCTGTGTGAGAGAGAAGCAAATCAGTGGTCACCTTACAGTTATGAGCTGGGAGTTCTCCAAAACATGTGGCTGTTTTAAACAGTTGTGATCTGCTGCCTTGTGCTGTGTGCTGCTGACAGTAAGATTCATGGTAGCATCAGGAGAAGAAACACCCACTCACTCTCTCTTTGATCCAGGCTGTTCACCACACTGTTCAGGATAGTTCACCAAACTGTTCAGGATAGTCAAAATGAAAGCAGACTGTGAAGAACTTCAAAAAGATCTCAGCAAACTGAGTGATTGGGCAGCAAAATGGCAAATGAAATTTCATGTGGGTAAGTGTAAGGTAATGCACGTTGGGAAAAATAACCCCAATTATACATACAATATGATGGGGGCAAATTTAGCTACAACGGATCAGGAAAGGGATCTTGGAATTATAGTGGATAGTTCTCTGAAAACATCCACGCAGTGTGCAGCAGCAGTAAGTAAAGTGAATAGGATGTTAGGAATAATTGAAAAAGGGATAGAAAATAAGACGAATATCTTACTTTCCCTGTATAAAACTATGGTACACCCACATCTTGAGTACTGCGTGCAGATGTGGTCTCCTCACCTAAAAAAGATATATTGGCATTAGAAAAGGTTCAGAAAAGGGCAACTAGAATGATAAAGGGTTTGGAACGGGTCCCATATGAGAAGAGGCTAGAAAGATGGACTTTTCAGTTTAGAAAAGAGGAGACTGAGGGGTGATATGATAGAGGTATATAAAATCATGAATGGTATGGAGAAAGTGAACACAGAAGAGTTTTTACTTGTTCCCATAATATAAGAACTAGAGGACACCAAATGAAATTAATGGGTAGCAGGTTGAAAACTAATAAAAGAGAGTTTTTCTTCACGCAGCACACAGTCAACCTGTGGAACTCCTTGCCAGAGGATTCTGTGAAGGCCAGGACTCTAACAAAGTTTAAAAAAGAGCTCGATAAATGTTTGGAGGTTAGGTCCATAGATGGCTATTAGCAAGGGTAAGATATGGTGACTAGCCTTTTGTTGAAGGCGAGAGATGGATGGCAGGATACAAATCGCTTGATCGTTTTCTTCAGTTCACCTCCTCTGGGGCACGTGGCATTGGCTACTGTCAGCAGACAGGATACTGGGCTTGATGGACCTTTGGTCTGACCCAGTATGGCCGTTATGTTCAGGCTCTGCTAGTGCTCAGTGGGTAAAACAGGTTACTCTCAATTGCAGCGCACAGAGCCTGAAGACTAGAGAACAGAGGCTCTTGCCAGAGCATCTGGTTAAAGACGATGGTTGTGTGGAACACGCAGCTCCATTTTCGTGCCAGTCACCAGTTTTCTGTCAGCACTGTCGCGGAACATTCCCCTGAGGCAGGCTGACTGAACCCCCAAGTCAGGTAGGAAAAGCAGGAAGCATTAAAAGGAAGCCAGCTCTGTGGCTGCCAGTGTTTGGAAGAGCTCACAACTTAAGTGTCCCCTTGTGTGTTAAAGGTAATCCAGCCTTGCCAGGTGCTTGGCTGTTTGGTGGGTGCACACCTGCTAATTTTTTTTAGCATCTGTGATCACAGGTATTGTGTGCCAAGATAGGGGAGTGGGCACATTATCTGTGGCTAAGCCACCCAAGACAGAAGGCTCTCCAGGCTCCTTGAATAGCTTCCACTGCCCAACACACCATTCATGCATAGGGTTGTGCAGCCTCTACATACAAGCGAGGCAACTGCTTGCAGATTTTTATGCACTGGTAACTATCTGCATGCACAGCTTCAGCATTTGAATATAGTTCCCACAGAACTGCATTTGTCCGTCAATGGCTCCTTCAACTAGGTCCACGTATTGGATCAAATTTTGGTTAGCGCAACCCTGGTACAATTCAGAATAATACTGGTTTCAGTGGGGTTACTCTGGAACTAGTAAGCAAACAGGGCATTTGCTAACAGGAGGGAGTTTAGAGGGGGTGCTTAGAGGGTGATAGTTACTTCTGATCCCCTGTAGACATAAAACTATATCCCAAACACACAAATAAAAGCCCTGTATATAACAATATTTATTGTTAGGAGAAAATGCAGGCAGAAACCCAGCAGCAGAGTGGGAGTTATCCTGTTTATTGCACTGAGTGTAACGTGTGATTACCTGCCATGTGGGTGGGTGGTGTATGTGTGCACCTGGTGCAAGGAGCTCCTGACCCTCAGAGACCAAGTTCAGGCTTTGGAGGCCAGGTTGTCTGAACTGGAAGAGCTAAGGGAGGGGGACATTTGTTGATGAGGCTTTCCAGGGCACTGTAGTACTGTCCCACCTCCAGTCTGACAGCCTCAGTGCTGTTAAGGAGGATGAAAGGCTCAGGAGAAGTGACCAGTCAATGGAAGTAGAGGGGAATTATCCCTCAGTGGGGACCCTCTTCCAAAGGATGTCATGGTATCCTCTCGCACTGAGGGATGCCTCTCTGGGGGAGAGAACACCAGTTGTTGGGAAGAGGCAGGTGTTAGTAGTGGGGGATTTGATCATTAGAAACAGATAGTTGGGTTTGTGATGACCAGGAGAACTGTATGGTGACTTGCCTGTCTGGCGCGAAAGTGTGGATCTCTTGAGGCATCTAGATAGACTTATATGTAGTGCTGGGGAGGAGCTGGTGGTTGTATCACATGTAGGTATCGATGTAGGGAAGGGTAGGAGAGGTGTCCTGGAGGTCAAATTTAGGCTGCTAGGAAAGAGACTGAAATCCAGGACCTCAATGGTGGTGGTATCAGAAATACTTCCTGTTCCACATGCAGGATCAGGTAGGCAGGCAGAACTTCAGAGTCTCAATGAGTGGATGAGACAATGGTGTAGGGAGGAGGGGGTTATTCATATTAGGAGCTGAGGGCCCTTTGGGGATAGGGGGAGCCTATACAGAAAGGATGGGCTACCCCTAAACCAATGTGAATCCAGACTGCTGGCACTAAACGTTTTTAAAAAAAAAAAAAACTAAGAAGGAGGAAAGCCAATTGGTGCAGAGGAGCAATGTGGATCAGGTGGAGACTTCTCTTAAAGGAGAGTTCATTGATAGAGATTCTCAAGGTCTTAGAAAGAGAGGAGGGGAGATGATATAATATGCGCCAGGTCAGACAGGAAACACTCATATAAAAGAATCGAATACATCAGGGAAGGGCAGACAAACGGTGGCAAGTTTTTAAAGTATTTCTACACAAATGCTAGAAGTCTAACTAATAAGATGAGTGAACTAGAGTACCTTGTACTAAAGGAGGAGGTTGACATAAGAGGCATCACAGAAACCTGGTGGAATGAGGCCAATCAGTGGGACACAACCATACCAGGATATCAAATACATTGGAAGGACAGAATAGGTCATGGTGGTGGTGGAGGAGTGGCACTGTATGTGAAAGATAATGTAGAATCAAATCAAGTAAAAATCTTAAATTAATTAAAATGTTCCATAGAATCACTATGGATAGTAACACCATTCTCCAATAAGAATATAGCAGTAGGGATATATTAACCACCTGACCAGGACAGTGATAGTGACTTTGAAATATTAAGGGAGATTAGAGCGGCTATCAAAATAAAAAGCACAGTAATAATACAGGACTTCAGTTATCCCCATATTGAGTGGGTGCATGTCACCTCGGGAAGAGATGCAGAGATAAAGTTTCTCCATGCCTTAAATGACTGCTTCTTGGAGCAGCTAGTAAAGGAACCCACCATGGGAGAGGCAATTCTCAATTTAGTACTGAATGGAACACAGGATCTGGTTCAGGAGGTAACTATTACAGGACCGCTTAGGAATAGTGATCATAATATAACAACATTTAACATTCCTGTAGTGGGAAGAACTCCTCAGCAGTCCAACACTCTGATATTTAATTCCCAAAAGGGGAGTTACACAAAAATGAGGAGGTTAGTTCAACAGAAATTGAAAGGTACAGTGACTAGAGTAAAATTCCTGCAAGCTGCATGGAAAATGTTCAAGGACACCATAATAGAGGCCCAACTTAAATGTATACCTCCAATTAAAAAAAACATGAGACCCAAAAATGAGTCACCTTGGCTTAACAACCATGTAAAAGAAGCAATGAGAGATAAAAAGGCATCTTTTAAAAAGTGGAAGTCCAATCCTAGTGAGGTAAATAAGAATCAACATAAGCCCTGCCAAATTAAGTGTAAAAATGTAATAAGAAAAGCCAAAAAAGACTGAGGAACAGCTAGCCAAAAATTCAAAAAGTAATAGCAAAATGTTTTAAAGTCCATTTAGAAGCAGGAAGCCTCCTAAACAACCAGTGGGGCCCCTAGATGATCAAGATGCAAAAGGAGCATAAAGCTATTGCAGAGAGACTAAATGATCTCTTTGCTTCAGTCTTCATGGCTGAGGATGTTGGGGAGATTCCCAAACTTGCACCATCCTTTGTGGGAGATGATTCTGAGGAACTGTCCTGGATTGAAGTGTCATTAGAGGAGGTTTTGGAACAAATAAAAAACTTAACAGTAACAAATCTCAAGCACTGAACAGCATTCACCCAACAGTTCTGAAAGCTCTGTCATGTGAAATTGCGGAATTATTAACTGTGATTTGTAACCTATCCTTTAAATCAGTTTCTCTACCCAAGCACTATAAGACCCCCAACATAACACCAATATTTAAAAAGGGCTCTAGAGGCGACCCTGGCAATTAGACTGGTAAGTCTAACATCAGTACCGGGTAAATTAGTTGAAACAATAGTAAAGAATAAAATTGTCAGACACGTAGAAGAATGTAATTTGTTGGGCAGGTGTCAATATGGTTTCTGTAAACAGAAATCATGTCTTACTAATCTATTGGAATTCTTTGAAGGGGTTAACAAACATACAGACAAGGGGGATCCACTAGATACGGTATACTTAGATTCCCAAAAAGCCTTTGACACAGTCCCATACCAAAAGCCCTTGTGTAAATTAGGTTGTCATGGGATAAGAGGGAAGATAGTTTCATGGATTGAGAACTGATTGAAAGACAGGAAACAGAGTAGGAATAAATGGTAAATCTTCTGAATGGGGAACTGTAATTACTGGAATTCCCCAAGGATCAGTCCTAGGACCAATCCTATTCAACTTATTCATAAATGATTGAGAGAAAGGGGTAAGTAGTGAAGTGGTAAAGTTTGCAGGCAATACTACACTGTTCAAAATAGTCAAAATGAAAGCAGACTGTGAAGAACTTCAAAAAGACCTTATCAAAATGAGTGATTGGCCAACAAAATGGCAAATGAAATTTAACGTGGATAAGTGTAAAGTAATGCACATTGGAAAAAATAACCCCAAGTATGCATACAGTATGATGGGGACTAATATAGCTACAACTAATCAGGAAAGATCTTGGGGTTGTCATGGATAGTTCTCTGAAAACATCCATGTGGTGTGCAGAGGCAGTCAAAAAAGCAAAAAGGATGGTAGGAATTATTGAAAAAGGGATAGAAAATCAGACACAATATTTTACTGCCCCTTTATAAAACTATGGTACACCCACATCTTGAATACCACATACAGATATGGTCTCCTCACCTCAAAAAGGATATTTTGGCATTTAGAAAAGGTTCAGAAAAGGGCAACTAAAATGATCAGGGGTTTAGAATGGGTCCCTTATGAAGAGAGATTAAAAAGAGTAGGAATTTTCGACTTAGAAAAGAGACTGTGGGCATATGTTAGAGGTATATAAAAGTGAGTGGTGTGGAGAAAGTGAACAATGAAAAATTTACTTGTTCCCATAATATGAGAACTAGAGGACACCAAATGAAATTAATGGGTAGCAGATTTAAAACTAATAAAAGAAAGTTTTTTCACACAGTGTACAGTCAACCTGTGGAACTCCTTGCCAGAGGAGGTTGTGAAGGCTAGGACTATAACAGTTCAGAGAAGAGCTAGATAAATTCATGGTGGTTAGGTCCATGAAGGGCTGTTAGCCAGGTGTGAGAATGGTGTCCCTGACCTCTGTTTGTCAGAAGCTGGAGGTGGATGGCAGGAGACAAGTCGTTTGATCATTGTCTTTGGTCTACGCCATCTGGGACACCTGGTACTGGCCACTGTCTGCAGACGGGATGCTGGGCTAGATGGACCTCTAGTCTGACCCAGTAATGGTCATTCTTATGTTCTTATGAACTGAGAGTACAGCTTAGCCCATAAATGGCTGAAATTCTTCGTCCTTTAACTATAACCAGCTGCTTCAAACTTGGTTTAAAATGGTTTCAGTTTATTCAAGTTCACCATGAAACATCAGTTGTCACTTCAAGGATTTTTTTTAAATCAGTGACACACAACTAACCATTACTTTTCAGGCTTATGCTACCCAGATTTACAGCCAGCAGCTTTGATGAAGGCCACATATGTTGCGTCAGTTGGATACCTTTTGGTATTGTCATTTTTCACACTTAACTGATTACGCAGCAGTAAGTGCAGCAGATGGAGGGTATCAACCAGAGTCAGGGCAAATTCTGATCACTTTCACAGCATCTTACTTGGCAATAGGCTAATCTCCTTTTGATAACATACACTCTGGCCATACCCTACTCTAACCTGAGTCAGCTGCCAAAGGGGTAGTGCTGAGGCAGTGGCCTGTGACAGGTGGATATTGTGTTTGCATACGAAAGTGAGTTTCAACCTGTGATCCACAGATCCCAAGGACTTAGGACTAAGATTTTCTAAAAGGTCTGCATTTCTGTTTGAAATGTTTTCAGAGGCTGCAAATGACAAGAGCTGAGAAGCAGAGTATGAGAGAATCAAAACAAAAAAGCAGTCATGTAGCACTTTAAAGACTAACAGAATAATTTATTAGTTGATGAGCTTTCATGGGACAGACCCACTTTTTCAGATCACAGCCTTACCAGAACAGACTCAACAATTTTTTGACCTCTGTTTTAATATATTATCAAGGTTGGCAAATCAGAAGCAGAGGGATGGGTGTGTGGTGGGGGGTTGGGGAAGTTGAGTTAGATAAAACATCAAAGTATGTAAGAGAGTCCCTATAATGGGTCAGGTAATTGTTGTCTCTGTTTAAACCATGTGTTAATGTGTCAAATTTGAATATGAATGTTAGTTCTGAGCATTTCCTCTGCAGACAGTTGTTAAAGTCCCTTTTCGGTAGAACACAAACTTTCAGGTCTTTAACAGAATGGCCCACTCCATTAAAGTGCTGACTGACAGGCTTGTGTATTAGTTTTTTTTGTCTGTTCTATGTCCATTCATTCTTTGTGAAAGAGTGTTTGCAGTCTGTCCTATATGTACGGTGTGGGGGCATTGTTGGCACATGATGGCATATATAACTTTAGTTGAGGAACAGGAGAATGTGCCCGTGATTCTGTAATTAACGTGGTTAGGTCCAGTGATGTTGTCTGCAGAATTGATATGTGGACAAAGTTGGCAGTGGGGCTTATTGCAAGGAAAAGTTCCGGTATTAGAATTTTTTTGGTACATCCTGTGGTTGCTAGTGAGAAGCCTCATAAGGTCAGGAGGCTGAGAATGAGAGAATGTCACTCATGCAGATCAAGCAACAATACAACATAAAGGGGAGGTGGATGAGCTCCATTGTGAAGTTTTCTCTCATTGGCAGAGGACAACCCCTCCATTGCTGTAGGGCCTTAGGTCTACCTAGCCACAGCAGGCTGTGTTTTGCTTCCAAGCCCCACTGACTCACTGTTTCTCGAGGCATAGTTTATTGGGAACCAGTGGTGCCAGGTGCTGCGTACTCTCAAATCCATCTGAAAGCGCTGAGAGTTCAGGGAGCTCAGAGCTGTGCAGGAGGGATCCAGCTTAGCATTACTGACGATCAGTGCAGACGAGGCTGACCAGGTGAATATCAAATTGAAAGACTCTAGTTCATGTCATCCATAATCTCAGTGCCCCTAGATGTTCAGACATCCAATCCCCAGAAGCCATCAGACTGGCTTAAATGTCAGGGGAGTGTAAAAGCATAGTACGTAATAGGTACTTCTATCTGCTGTGTGAGCCTGCAGGTCACATTTGGCTTATGTTTGTGTTTTTCTTTTCACAGAAAGATTGGAAGTTTCTCTTAAAATATAGCTCTGGAGAGCGATTGCTGTGTATCACTTCTAAGAGGGGACATGTCACACTGCACAAGCAGCTTATGTTTTATGTTGGCTTATGTTTTCAAACTTTTCTCTACAACCGTGGTAGCTCCCAGGTTCCCCTTTATTTCTAATGAAAGTTGAGATTCTCCCATAATTACAAAACTCTAAGACCTCAACATCCACTAAAATGCGATAATGTGGCATACTTGAAATAACTGTTCCTTGTGACATTGATGCTTTAAAGTAAAACCAAGAGCCCAGATTAAAATATTCGATTCAATCATAGAACTCATTTACTTATGTTTAGGAGAGAAATTAAAATTCTACCAGTCGTGAACATTGAGAGGCAATCAGCAATTCCAAATGTTTTCAGAGCTGACTGTCCTCCTTCCAGGTACAGTCATACTCCAAGATATGCAGTCCTGGCAGTAGATCACACTGCTCTGTGAGACATGGATGCTGGGTGCGCAGCCCATCCCGGCCCCGCTGCTGCCACTCGCCTCCCCAGGCAGCTAGGGGGCTGCCACTGCCCCCCGCACAGCTGTGCTTTGGGCATCGCTTGCCGCCTGCGGCGTTCCGTCCCATTTAGCACCTAGCTCACGTGCCACTGCCGCCTCAGCTGCCGCCAGTGGGGCCTCTCCACCACGGAGCCCTGTATGAGTGAGGCATCGACCCTCACCAGCCGGGGGTCACCTGTGCCTGCCTAGCTCCCTGCATGGCCATCCCCCTGGCACTGCCCCCTCCCTGCTTAACCTAAGCTGCGCTCAGGCTGGGCTGACTCCCCATGCCCTGCTCTGCCCTGCCCACCCACTTGCACCGGCTCCGCTTCTGCAGCCGTGGGCAGCTACCCGGCTTTGTACCCCACTCCCAGGCACTCTTTGATTTTCATTCCCCTCTCAGCCCTGTCTCTGCACCTGGGACAGCCCCCTGAAAGCAGGTAAACAGCCATATTAGAGTAATTAATGAAGGGAAAATTCCTTGTTGTGTTGTGATAACTAATGTTAACTATTGAAGTAATTGTGTTGATTTTAATGGGATTTGGTGGTGTTTTAGCATAAATGGGTGTAAATTTTGGGACTCAGGAATGCATACAATTTTTTCATGTTGAAATTAATGGTAATTACTTTTTGACTTACGAGAATTTGCCCCAAGAAGGGTTTTTCAGGAACGAATTACCCTCGTAAGGCAGGGGAAGATTATATATTGCTGGCATGTAAGGTGAAACCAAACATTAGTCGATCTGTCTGTGTCTCATGCCCAGTATATTTTGAAAAATCACACCGAATAACATAACCTATCTCTAAACCCTAGTTGATGATGCCAAGGGATAGCCTGCTGGATCTTCTTGATCTGATGGTGGGTTTGGTTTTTCTTTCTTTCTTTTTCTTTGTAGGCATTTGAAGGTCACTTAACCTTCTGGGCTCCCCAAGCCCTCCATGTAGCATTCATTCACTCCCAGCCTGATGTGAGATGAAAGGTTGTGAACTGCTGTGAATTCTCTTGTCTTCAGAGTAATTCTTGTTTCTTGTTTTTCGACTTTCCTAAAATGCTGCTGTCTTGTGGCTCTGCTGTGCTCACCTCCTGCACGTTTTTCCTCCTCTCACAGGGAAGCCTAAGTGGCTGGCATTACAGCTTGATTGCTGTGGTGCTTTATGCACTCTGCTCTTCCTTCTTTGTCGCGGAAGAATCTTTTTCCAAGTAAAAACTGCATTTCACAGCCATCCCATGCAACCATGGCAGAGATTAAATATATATTCCCTGTAAAATATTAAAGCAAAGATCTCCCTAAGCAGGTTCACAACATGAAGCCTTTTTTGCAAAACCACACAGAGGGAGAGAGGAGCAATATTTACAATCCACAGACAATCTACCTAGAATCTGCCTGCCTGAAACTCATTCATGCTTCATGGCAGCAATTTTTCTTCCTGCACTAGGACATATAATAAATGCTCTTTTTAAAACAAATTTAGCAAATGCTTTAATATAAGAATAGCCGGACTGGGTCAGATCAGAGGTCCATCTAGCCCAGTATCCCGTCTTCCAACAGAGACCAGTGTCAGATGCCCCAGGGGTAATGAACAGAACAGGGAATTATCAAGTGATTCCTCCCCTTTACCCTTTCCCAGCTTCTGACAGAGGCGAGGGCCGCCACCCCTTCCCAATACCCACTGATGGACCTACCCTCCATGAATGTATCTAGTTCTTGTTTGAAACCTGTTTGAGTCCTGATAGTCACAACATCCTCTGGCAAATGCACTGTGTGACGAAATACTTCCTTTTGTTTGTTTTTAAATGTGCTACCTTTTAATTTTATTTGATGACTCCTAGTTCTTGTGTTGTTTATTCCTTTTCTTAACACTTCTTCATTTACTTTCTCCACACTAGTCAAGATTTTATAGACCTCTGTCATATCCCCGCAAGTCATCCCTTTCCTCAGCTAAAAAGCCCCAGCCTTGTTAATCTCTCCACCTGTGGAAGCTGTTCCAAGGCCCTAATCATTTTTCTTGCCCTTTTCTGAACTTGTTCCAATTCCAATTTCTTTTCTGAGATAGGACGACCACATCTGCACACACACTTTAAGTAAAATTTTGCAGTACTGTCATGCTAGCTGCAAGCCATGCTTTTCCAGGTGGCTGGAATTTCATCAACAGAAACAAAGAATAGGATCAAAACAAAAAGCAGTCAAGTAGCACTTTAGATTATTAGGTGAGCTTTCGTGGGACAGACCCACTTCTTCAGACCATATCCAGACCAGAACAGACTCAATATTTAAGACCACTGCAACGAATTATTAAAGACCTACAACCTATTCTTAATCAGGATGCTACACACCAGAGGGCCCTGGGTGACGTGCCTGTTCTCTCCTACAGACAACCTCCCAACCTCATGAGGATCCTTACTAACATCCATAGTCTATACCCCAGGAACACCAGTCCTGGAACCTTTCCCTGCAACAAAGCCCGCTGCCAGCTTTGTCCACATATCTTCTCTGGAAATACCATCACTGGACCTAACCAGGTTACTCACAGAATCACGGGCACTTTCTCATGCTCCTCTACTAACATCATATATGCCATCATGTGTCAACAATGCCCAGATGCTTTGTATATTGGACAGACTCCTAACTCCCTTAGACAAAGGGTCAACGGGCACAAAACAGACATTAAAACACTCCAGATCCACAAACCAGTTTGTCAACATTTTAATGGAATGGGGCATTCTGTCAATGACCTCAAGGTATGTGTGTTACTGAAAAGAAATTATCGCTCCTTTGTAGAAAGAGAAGCGGATGAATTGACATGTATATTGAAATTCAGAACATTAACACATGGTTTAAATCATGATGTGAACTTTCTGAGTCACTATAGGGGCTCGTCTGCATACTTAACTCAGTCTAATTCTTGATCTCCCCCCCCCACCCCTCCACTCTCTGATTTGCTCACCTTGATTATCTTTCTCTGATTTGTCCTCCTTGCTTACTGTTTTTGGTTCTCTGTGTCTTAAATATTGAGTCTGTTCTGGTCTGGCTATGGTCTGAAGAAGTGGGTCTGTCCCACGAAAGCTCACCTGATAAACTATTTTGCTAGTCTTTAAAGTGCTACTTGACTGCTTTTTGTTTTGATAGTGTATAGACTAGCACGGCTTACTCTCTGTTACTAAAGAATAGGATGTTTGTTAATAGAATTTATAATGCAAACCCTCATAAAAGAATTATTAATGAGGAGCCCCAAAATAGCTAACAAGTTGGAAATCCATTTCTTTTACTACTTCTGCTTCTCATCTGCTTGTAGAAGTTTAGCTGGAAATCTAATTTCCTCATTTTCAGGCCCTTGTAACTTTTGGGACCACTCCCGAAAGGAGGGCTTGGTGGAGATATTCAGGTCAGCAGGGAGTATCTGGAGAAATTAGAGAAGGTCCAGAGAAGAGCAACTAGAATGATAAAAGGTCTGGAGAACATGACTTATGAAGAAAGGCTGAAAGAATTGGGCTTGTTTAGCTTGGGGAAAAAAGAAGATTGAGGGGGGACATGATAGCAGTTTTCAGATATCTTAAAGGGTGTCATAAGGAGGAGGGAGAAAACTTGTTGTTCTTGGCCTCTGAGGAGAGAACAAGAGGCAATGGACTTAAACTGCAGCAAGTGAAGTTTAGGTTGGACATTAGGAAAAAGTTCATAACTGTCAGGGTGGTCAAGTACTGGAATAAGTTGCCAAGGGAGGTTGTGGAATCTCCCTCGCTGGAGATATTTAAGAACAGATTAGATAGATGTCTATCAGGGATGGTGTAGATAGTGGTCGGTCCTGCCGTCGGGGCAGGGGACTGGACTCAATGGCCTCTCGAGGCCCCTTCCGGTCCTAGTGTTCTATGATTCTATGATCTCCCTCTTTTCAGACCTCAATCCATTTCTTCTTCCAGGTGTGGGGGAAGGAATTTGCTGTGCCCATTTACATGGTGCAGGTTACTTCCTGAGGCCTACTAGTCAGTGTGTTGAATAGGATGGAGCAATAACTCTTCCTGTACTTGTGTGGGTGGGCTTTCAGCTCCAGCTCTCTGGTCTGCCCTCAGACTCTAAGGGTAGGTTATGAGGGATGTGCCAGAGGGAATTTTCCTCTCTTCCCCTCCTAGAGGCCCTGTGTAGCCACGTTTATAAATCCATTAGTTTTAAGGGCAAAAGGGATCCTGTCATCTGACCTCTTGAATCAAACAGCCCAGAGAACCTAACCCAGGGATTCCTGTATTCATCCTACACCTTGGTATTCAGCTATGGCATCTGTTGTAGGCAGACTTCCCATCCTGATCTAAAGACACCCTGCAATGGAGAATCCTCTATGGCCCTTGGGAAGGTATGCTGATAGTCAAGTACCCTTGCTATTGAAAATGTGTGCATTTTGTTTCTAGTCTGATCTGGCCCTTCAATTTTAAAATAAAATTTCCTGGATTTTTCTTAAAAGAACAAAAAAAGATGCAGCACTTCATTAGTCAAAATCTCCCCCACGGCAACTTCGAAGTACTGGTTTGAGGGTAGTCGTGGGTCAGCCTCAGGTACTTCGATGTAGTGCAGGCACTTGAAGTCCCTTTACCTCCTCAAAATTCTGAGGGGGTAAAGGGACTTCGATGTAGCGCGGGCACTTCCAAGTACCTGCACCCCCATGCAAGCCAGCACTTTGAAGTTGCTGCGGGGGAGATTTTGACTAATGAAGTGCTGCATGTGCACCGCAGCACTTTATTAGTAATCTCTTGACACTTAGTTGGCATGCCCCCTTCAAAGTTCGGGGCTATTCTAGACACAGGCTTGGTGATTACCTGTTCTGTTCATTCTCTGCTAGGCACTTGGCCCTGGCCGCTGTCACCAGCAAGACACTGAGCTAGATGAGCCTTTGGTCTGACCCAGTGTGGTCATTCTTATGATATGGTTGCAGGCATCTAATGACATGATGGATTTTACTGGGGAGATTGACTGGAAGGCTTTCTCCTGTATGTCTGCTCTGACACACATGGGCTGTGTCTACACGTGCCCCAAACTTCGAAATGGCCATGCAAATGGCCATTTCGAAGTTTACTAATGAAGCGCTGAAATGCATATTCAGCACTTCATTAGCATGCGGGCAGCAGCCGCGCTTCGAAATTGACGCTCCTTGCCTCCGCGCGGCGCGTCCAGACGGGACTCCTTTTCGAAAGGATGCTGCCTACTTTGAAGTCCCCTTATTCCCATGAGCTCATGGGAATAAGGGGACTTCGAAGTAGGCGGCGTCCTTTCGAAAAGGAGTCCTGTCTGGACGCGCCGCGCGGCGGCAAGGAGCGTCAATTTCGAAGCGCGGCTGCTGCCCGCATGCTAATGAAGCGCTGAATATGCATTTCAGCGCTTCATTAGTAAACTTCGAAATGGCCATTTGCATGGCCATTTCGAAGTTTGGGGCACGTGTAGACACAGCCATGCTGACACAAAGCTCATTACCTAATAAACAAAATGGTTAGTCTGAAAGGTGCTACAGCACTGCTTACTTTGCTTGACACGTGCTGCTGACTGTTTTTCATACGTGTGTTTATCACTCAAATGAAGTGAATCTTCTGCGATATATTTACCTCAGTATACATAAACAACATTGACATGAATGTGCTTACAGGTGTAAATATTGTCAAAAAAAAAAAACAACTGTTTGACTCAGAACTGTTTCACCATGTACCCCTAATGCTACCTCAGCCAATGGAACATTTGTGATTGATTGATCAATCAGGTCCAGTATGGTAACGTGAGCTCTCTAGATGAATGGCATCCAGCCAAATACTAGCATTGCTAACGTAAGCTAAGCACTAGTAGGGGACCATTGAAGTGGTCTCGGGTACAATAAAACAGCAGGTTATTGCAACCTGTTCAATCCTTTGGAATTCAAGTTTTCAGAACCTGCTTGCTAAATTTTCAGTCACATTGACTTCTTGCTTCTCACACCAAAAACATGATGAGAATAAAACTTGAGAGGATGGTACATTTTTAATCACAGGAAGCCCTGTTTCCTGCAATGACCCAGGAACTTTGGGGGCCATGACTAGATGTGTGTCTGTAAGAGTCACTCCAGTTTATGCCAGAGATTGGGCTTGATACAGAAGGAACAAGGAAGTTTAGTTGGGGTTGTTCCTGCTTTGAGCACAGGGTTGATGTAGATGACCTCCTGAGGTCTCTTCCCACCCTAATCTTCCATGATTCTATGAAATTCTGTGGCCTTGAAATTCTTAATTCTCCTAGCCTTGAAATTTCTGCTAATGTAGATGATGGCAACTCCACAGAAGTCAGTGTAGTTATATCCCCTTGCAGCACCTGAGAATCTGGCCCATGCTCTGCATTTTAACAAACCTTAGCTTCCTCACTTGGTTGCTGGCCAGGGGCTCCAGGAAGGGTGGTGATGGATCACTTACATTTGAGGAAGGCCTCGTGTCCATTCACTAGACTGGAGTGAAGTGGTCATTTGATCTCAGTTAGCAAACATGGTGGTCAATGTGTTTAAAACATGAGTCATCCTAAAAGGTGGATACTGGTAAGAACCATTACCAGGACTCTCCTCATCAGAAATTACACTATCAGTGCATTTAGGTTGAGGTATAATAAGGAATAAATTGCTGAAACTGAGTTAAAATCTTACTTGTAGACCTAGTACTGCACAATCTTCATCAGCCCGGGACAGTCCCCTCCTGAAAAAGTGCTACAGGGTTTGTCTGAGATCTATACCATACCTGAGGCACTCCAGGAGGTGGTGTGGCTGCTCATTTTGGGGAGGTGTGGGTCTGTGGTTGGAGTTTCTGGGGTGAGGGGTTCATATCCCCACTACACAGGGCTGCTGGTTGAGAGAGCTTTAGGGCATTCCATTTCTCTTCAGCAGCTGTACCTTCATGTACCCAAGATTTATTAATGTTATTCCTGTACTTCCTAGTCGCAGCTGAGTTCTGTGGAAACACAACAGTGAATGGGTGACAAAGACAAGTGAATGTGTGAAACAGGGACATTGTTTACAGAGCAATGGTGGTTGGAATAGTGAGGCAGTCCCGGGAACATCAGGAGTGGATAACTGTCCATGGAGTAGCAGATAAATGTGATTTTTGCTGTCAGACCCTGGCATTTCATCCTTTGACTTGGCTTGTAGTTGTCAGCTTGGAGCATTGATCCAGCATAACGAGAGGGGAGCATGCTCAGATAGCTCCAGGGAAGCAGGAGACAGCCCCACTCATTCTGGAGGGACAGAGTTTGGACAAATTCTGGAAGTAAGTTTTATAGTGGGGTTGGTAATACAATGGCAGCAGGTCCCCCAAGTTAGCCTCTGGTATGCCACTGCTTTGTTTACCTGCACCTCTGCTGGTAAAGGTGATTGCGGTGCACGGTGGCTGCTGATTGCCATTCCTGGCTAATGGGAGCTGCAGAAAGCAGTGTCCTGGTCCGTGCTGCCATTGGCCAGGACTAGTGATCCAGGGACAAGGGGAGCTGCAATTGCCCATACCTCTGGACATGTATGTAAACATAGTGGCAGCAGCTCACCAGGGTCTAACCCTGGGGAACCGGATCTGGCCCCTGGGATGCTCTTTACCCACCCCTGTTCTGCAGTCATCTGGAGAGAACCAGCTTTATTGGAAATCTCAGGCCTTGTGAAGATAATAATGGTACTTGATTAGTGGCACAGTGTGATGAGATGGGTGGGCTTTTCAGAAGTGACCTGTAATTTGGGGTCCCAGTTTGGTACTCCTGGAGGCTGGCTGTCAGGAACAAAAGTCCCAGCTTCCATGGCCTCCCACTGCAGCGTGAGACCTTCAGCTCTCATGTCTGTTTGGCACATGGCTTTCTCAGCCGCAGGCCCCCATTCAACAATGGCTTTAGAAAACTGTGGCTGTTCACCTTGTGCATCTCACCTTGTTCAGGTTTCACAATGATCCTGTGTTGTCCCCCAGCCCAGCGAGCTTTTACAGTTGGAGAGCAGTGCAAGTGGCCAATAGCAGAGACGCAACCACACTAATGCAGTGGGGAGCTCACTTGGCACCAAACTCCCACCCTGTCTCCCTATAGAACTTCTTCCTGGGGCCCATTCTCCTTGTGCCTCTCCTTGTCTCCACTGTGCTCACAGCTGCATGCTCAAGCATCCACCTGCTTTCTTCCCCACCTCCCTTAGTGTTAGAATTCCTTTGCTCTTTGAGGCAGTCGCCAGGATCCCAGCCTGGGTAACAGTGGCTAAGACCTGCCTCAGATTGGCTTTGTATGATGAGATTGTATTCACCAATCTCCAAAAGGTCGAGGAGAAATCCTAGAAGAGAAGAAAAGTAAGACACATGCTAAGAGTTCTGTTAAGGCTGTCCGCACCTTGGGTCTCAGGCCATTGAGATCAATGAAGAGGCTCCCACTAACTTGACTAAATTGGTCCCTAAATGCTCTGAAAATCTTGCCTGGTCAAAATAGCCTTTTGCTTAATTTGTTCAACTCTGACAATGCCAAGTACTCCTTTCCCATGCCCATCTCCAGGTGGCCTTACTGCCTTGCTCTTGGCCAGTGTGTGTTCTCTGAATCAGCCAGTGTGATGAAACCATCCCCTTGTAATGGCACAAACTGGCCAAGCTGACCTAGGCCTTCAGGAATGGGGGCTCCTTGGTGCATCTCACATCCCTCCCCCATCACAGGAATGCCCGGCTTCAGCTTAGGGTCGAGCTCCCTGCTGTGCCAAGGACCCATGTGAGGTCTCCAGCCAACAGACGTCCTCTAACTAGGGTTTCTATTGGTCATCCCTGTGCTGGTTCTGTTACCAGACAGCCCCGCTCACCGAGTGAACAAAGCAGCCAGCTTTCACCCTGCACAGTAATGTCTTTTGAACCTGACTCTCTTACACTAAAGTCTTTTTATACCACTCTGATGGCTTGAAGAGTGGGTTTACCTTGACTTTAAAATCTTTCTGTTGACATGGTGGTACAGGGGGCCCTAATGCAAATAGCAATGAGGGCCAAAGATAAACTTGATAGTGCGGTTTGTAGACCAGGCATCATAAATCCAGATTCAGCTACCTGTTCCCGATGCAGCAGTGAGAGAGAAGAGAGAAAGTCCCATAATTTTTTTTACAGACACCATTCTAAACTTTACTCTGTGTCAGACTACTAAATACTAGGGCAAGCTGTCCTGTCTTTTTTTTTCCCTTTTTAATCTGTAGTACACGGGAAATTTGTTGTGCTGCTCAGTTAGCAACCTCTTTAGCAACAGCAACAAAAACCCAGCAACGGGGAAAATTTGGCCGTCTAAGTGGTTAGCCTCTGCACTGTATGCTGTATTTCTGAATACTTGGCCTCTATCCATGTAGCATCAAAACCTCCCCTAATTTTCTTTACCAGTGCACAGCTTTACTTCAGAGTGATGTTACTCCAATGGAAAGGGGATATTTTAAGAGTTCGAAGGAAGTTAAAATAACTGTCTCCTTGCTCAGTTACTTGTTAATATAGCACCTGGGGTTATTCCCACTATAACTTTTACCATGGCTTTTAAGTTTCTTTTGGAAATGGATAGGCTCAGGCAAAGGGTCAGGCATTCCATATCGCTGGCTTTCAATGAGAGGGTGTAATGAGACAGCACTCACTTCTCACCAGGGTCCCTCTGTCTGCACTTTCTTCTCTCTAAAAGTCTCTTTAGCAGTTCAGCCCTCCAGATGAGTCACTTGCTCCCTGGGTGTGAAGTACACAAACGCCTTCCAGGGTATACATTCAACAGGGGCCCATCTTGGTGCCCCTTGTAGTATCTGAGTCTTTCCCTCACTCTGAAGAGAGTGGTGCCCCCAGGGCTTTTCTTTCTGGAGGCAGCACCCTTGTCTTTATTTCAGAGTCCCACCATAGTACAGTGCTCTCTACACAGAGCTAGCCCCAGTGCTGCCACTTGGTCAGTCGGCCAGCCAGTCTCCCTGTCTGCACACCTTGATCTCCAAAGGAACTGGCTGTTGTCATCCTCTCTTGACCTGCCTGGATTCCTATCAGGATGCTTGTGGTTATCGTTGCAGTGGTCCTCAACCACTGGCTAAGGTAGGGGACAACATGTTGTCCCATGCATAGCCCTTGTTAGCCTGTTAAAATCTAGCTGGAGTAATATGTAGTCAAGGCTTCTGCTGCACCTCCCAGGACCCTGCTGTTGTGGAGAGTTGCAGATGTGGCAGCATCTGTTTCTGCCTTGTTCTCTTTTTTTCACCGTGCACAGGCAAGTGCAGGGGGAATGCACAGTTGGGAAATGGAGCAGGCCTAGGACAATAAGCAGCATGTTGTGTATTTTGCCATGGTGTTTCTGCATTGCAGCCCTGCATCTGGGCATCTGTGCCCAGAACAGCCGCAGATATAGGTGTCTCAAACTCTCAGCTTGTGGTGAAACCTGAACATTGAATCCAACACCTCCTAGAGTTTGATTGCTCATATTTCTGAATCTCTTAACACAGCTATGCCCCACACTGATGAAAAGTCTAAGGCTGAGGTTGTAGGGGCAGAGCTTCAATGGTACATCTGAGAGAGGTAAAGGGTAAGCTCATGTTGCATGTCACAGCTAAAACTGTCCTGGGCTTATGTCCAAAACAGACTCCTGGACAGACAGAGCATTTACTTCTAGGTGTATGTTTGCATGTAAATGCCTTGTATAGTAGGCTTGGCCATTTGTGATATAAAATCTCACCAGTGGAAGAGTGAGAATTCAGAACACCCATCCTTTCCTCCCCAGTTCACCAGAAAAGTGCAGGCAGCATCGTGCACTGGATTGTACAGATCATTGCAATATGTAACAGATTTTATACATTGGCCAGTAGTCCCCCACCCCAAGGAACAAAAACAAGGTTCTTTCTCTTTAAATCTTCCAGAGACCAATTCATTACAGGGCAGCTGGTAATTGAAAGGAGCTTTGTATACAGGGCAGGGTAATGTGGACAAGCAGGAACAGAGCTGGGACACACAGGAGGGAGGGGAGAAATAAATGTGTAATGACTGCTAAGTGAAGCAGCAGAGCTGCCAAGTACCCTGTCAACCTATTGGAGCCAAGGGAGAAGAGACTGTGAAGGTGCAGATAGTAGCACATCAGTGAAGGCTAAATTTATGTTGACTTTGATGCCCATTCATCAGGCATCCTTTGACTAGTACAAGATGAAGTGTAATTAAGTGATCTAATTAGACTTGCTGTTGTAATGTCATACGAATTATACATATGAGCTATTACGCCTCAGCAAATAGGAAATGTTACACTCATTCACCTGAACAAGCCTGCTGTGATCTCACTGTCGTTTGCAACAGTATTTGCATCTTCGCTTCCGATCAGTTCCAAACATGAAACGGGCCACTTTCCAACCAGCCAGTGGAATGCAGCTGTCGTGATGGCCCTTTCCAGCATCACTGCATGCAGCCAGGTGTCCGACAAAATAGCCAACCTCCATGTTACACCTGCCCCCAAGAGCAAGACAGTGATCTCCCCAGCTGGAACCTTGCCCCTTTGTCAGTGGGAATTCTGCCATTGATATCAATGAGAACAGGACTTCACCTGTATTTTAACAGTGAAGATACCATATCGAGCGAGCAATAAGCCTCTTGTTCTGTATGCTCTCTCCCTGCCCCATGTGAATGCCCTAGAAATAACACAAGAATAAACATGAAGAGTGAGACTTACTCTACCAAAAGGGCTCAGCAAAAGCAATACTCCCATTCACTGCTGCTCAGGTGTGTTGAGTGTCTTCTGACATGCAGTGGTAGAAAGAGAGAAATGAAAGTAGCTCTGTGCAAAACAAGCTGAAAGTTTTTGACATAATGTTCTTGGTGGTAGTGTTTTAAAAATACTGAGTAATATATTTATGTAGTACAACCAGTGTTTTAGGGAGGTTGAAGGTTGGTATTTGGAGAGGATTGAGGAAGATGTTTTATTTTTCCCAAAACATTCTTTTCACAAATAAAAAAGGCTTTCTGGACAAAATAAAATTTCACAGGAAAATTTTTGTTTTGGTTGAAATTTTCTGTTTGCACAGCAAAAAGTCAAAAGCTAAAAACACTGAGGTTTGCAGTAAGGTTTTCAACATTTAGTTGTTTTGGTTTGGTTTTAGGATTTTGTCAGGAAGGTCTGGAAGTTCACAGAATTGGCAATAAGGCGATGTTCTTTAAAAATGTCCAGTGAAAGAGTGGCAAGTGGTAATTATTCTGTGTTATTGCTGGGGTGACAGACCAGTTTTGTCATTGTAAAAGCTTGCCAAAGGTATTCCAGGTGTCAGATGGGCGCTCTGGTATTGTGGAATAGTAAAAATCCAAATCTGTTACCAAGTACGTCCTCCATTAACAAGGGGCTGTGATGAGACTTTTTGTGAGAGTCACTAGGATAGTGGACTAATGCAACAAGATTAAATTTTTGCTATGCTAATGATTTGTCTCATTCAGAGTCACAGATTCAAGGGCAGAAGAGTACATTCTGACCTCTTGGATAACACAAGTCATTGAAAGTCCCCAACTAATTCTTGTTTGCACTAGAGGTTCACAGAATCACAGAATCATAGGGCTGGAAGGAACCTCAGGAGGTCATATAGTCCAGCCCCCTGCTTCAAGCAGGATCAACACCCACTAACTAAGGTTTCCAATTGATTTTTTGACTAAGAAATTTCCACTGAGGGACAATCACCCACAACCTGCTAAATTGTTCCAGTGTATAATTGCCCTCAGCTTTAAAAATGTACACCTCATTTCTCGCCTGAATATGTCTAGTTCTTGCAGTCACTAATGGAAATTAGTGAGGTTTGACTTTACATAACAGTGATTAACTGGGTCTGCAGGGGCAAACTGCCGAGGTGCTGACTTCACATCACATCTTCCTCCTTTGCACCAATGCAAAGTGTATATGAAACACTCCCACCCTGGCCTGGTACCATTTTATACCCACTGTGTAAGTGACCACAAAAGTTGTAAGGCAGCTTTGGCAATAGTGTCACTCCTGTCCATTTCTGTGGAGGATTTACATGCATGGAACTGGGAGCAGAGCCTTTGTCTTCTGTGCCTGAATCTGTTTGGAGGGAGTGGATGATAGGTTATAGGAGTGATGAGGTTCCAGGGGAGTTGCAAATAACCTGCAGTAATGGGATGATGGACTGGCCAGGGAGGTTGGCAGGTGGAGGTGGCCAGCCACAGAAGTATGAACTGTCTAAGACTATCTTTGAGCCTGCAAATCTGCTTTCTCTGTCCACCTCATTGAGTCTGACCATGCTGCCCGGGCCCTGCATGGGGATAATTCCTGAATAACCTGGATGGGTGCTCAGCTTGATAGGCTGCAGGAGTTGTGACGAGTGCCAGATTGAATGAAAAGAACATTTTTTGTCCAAAGCATTGAGTGGAAAGAACAGCCTTTATGAACTAGCTTTTCCCTTGGCGTTATTCTGAAGCTCTGGGATGAACTTGGCAGTTATCTCATCATTAGACTTCATTGTCTTTGGCCTTATCCCGATGCACTTGCATTAGCTCCAAACACAAATGTGTCTCCTTGGTGGTCACACTTCATTCTGTAGAAATGCCATTCTTTCATTCCTTTCCCAGCTGTAACTAGCATAGGGAAGACATAACTGAGAAAGTCCCAGCACTCCAGTAACCCCTGCCTGCTTGCTTCTGAGAGCCTTTGCAGAGAAGCCTTGAGTTGCTGTGCTTTGGACTGGGGAACAAGCAAACAGGCAGGCAGCCTTAGACACAGTGGACACAAAGATTACCTGAAACTAGTTCTGCAACTCCCCATGTAGCTCAGGACATGAGTTAAGTGTCTATACTCATCCCTCACTATAATTTGGTTCCCAAATTTCTGCTTGTAGGCAAAAACTCAAAATAGAGATCCTAAATTCCCATTAAAATACATGTAAAAGTCTCCAGTTCATTCCAAGTGTTTGTAACTTGACATAAACCAGTTGAGTCTGGGTACTTTTCTGATGTATTTGAATAGTCTGGCAGCAGAAATAGGATGTAGTATATGTACGTAGAGCAGGGTTTTCCAACCTATGGGTTGGGACCTAACATGGGTCCTATTAGATTTGTTAAAGGTTGTCACTTTGGCAGTTTCCAGCTGCATGTGGCTGTTAAAGAAACCATATGCAGTTTCTTAACACTGCTGCCCCAGGCAGATATCTATCAATAGCTGCCATCTCCAGCAGTTATTGCTATCTCTATTTATTAGAAGAGAGAGCAATTACCTTATGCCTAGGTGTGGAAACGTTAACACTTGAATAGTAACAGAGAGAAAGTGGTGCTAGTCTATATACTATCAAAGCAAAAAAGCAGTCCAGTAGCATTTTAAAGACTAACAGAATAATTTATTAGGTGATGAGCTACCGGAAACCCACTGATCACTATGCTTACCTACATGCGTCTAGTTTCGATCCTGCACACACAACTAGCTCTGTTTACAGTCCAGCCCTCAGGTACAATCGCATTTGCTCTGATCCTACTGATAGAGACTGAAAACTACAAGATCTTTACCAAATATTCATAAACCTGAATTACCCACCAGGAGCAATAAAAAAAAAAAAAATCAAATAGACAGAGCCAGATGAATACCCAGTGACCAGCTGCTCCAAGATAGGCCCAAACAAGCCAAGAACAGGACACTACTGGTCATAACCTACAGCCCCCAACTCAAACCACTGCAACACATTATTACAGACCTACAAGCTATCCTTAATCAGGATGCCACACTCTAGAAGGCCCTAGGTGACAGGCCTGTGCCCTCTTACAGACAACCTCCCAACCTGATGAGGATTCTCACCAACAGCCTTGGACTATACTACAAGAACACCAGTCCTGGAACTTTTCCTTGCAACAAAGCCCATTGCCAACTTTGTCCACATATCTATTCTGGAGATACCATCACTGGACCTAACCAGGTTATTCACAGGTTATTCACGGGCACATTCTCATGTTCCTCAACTAACATCATATATGCCAACAATGCCCAGATGCTTTGTATATTGGACAGACTTCAAACTCTCGTAGACAAAGAATTAATGGGCATAAAACAGACATAAAAACACTCCTGATCCACAAACCAGTCAGTCCCCACTTTAATGGAGCGGGCCATTCGGCTAGTGATTTGAAAGTTTGCATCTTACTGAAGAGGAATTTTCACACTACTTTGGAAAAAGAGGCTGCTGAATTCTCTTATATTCAAATTTGACACATCCATCTCTAGGAATACACTCACCAAATGGGTTGTGAAGAACTTAACTCTCTGAAGCACGCATAGTCCACATAGGATAAGTGGTGTTTTACAGGCTGGACATCTCTAATCTGGAACTTGTCGGGATCTGGCATGATTTTAGTTAGCCAGATGACTGCTTATCATGGGTGTGGCCAAGTCTCCCGCAATCCCATAAAGTTTGTTTACAGACACTAGTCCTGGTTCTCAGTGTTCTGTGCTGTTGTTTGGCTGTAATTTACCCCTAAATGTCTTCTAAGAGCCCAGCAAGCAGTGGAAGTATGGGTAATTGTGCTAGACAATATTGACCTCCCATGGTCCAGCAAATTCATTTGGCACTGGTCAGGTCCTGAGGGTGCTGGACGAGAGAGATTCAGCCTGTACTGCTCTGGGCTCCTGTCAGCTTCTGCACTGTTGTGCATGCAAATCCTTGCTGTGCACAGCTTTCTGAATTTCAGTAAAATGTAGCTTTTGCAGTCTCTTGCATTCCAAAGACTAATCCTTGGCACTGCTAGTTACACTGAATAATTTGCTAACTGCGGGACACAGGTCAAGTTTCTGGATTTGGGATCACCCACTGGAGAAGAGCATTCCTTGGTCTTAGTGCTGTCTGTAGAATTTGGAGAGAGGTTTTAACATTTAGTATTGGCTTGAAAGAATGCAGCAGATTTCCAACAGGGTTGTTTAAAAGTGTGTCTCATGTGGAAGTAAATGCAAAGGGGAAATGACTGCATTGAGAAAAAATGCCAGGAACACTATCAGCCTGACCCTTTCTACAACTCAGTGTGAGAGCCATGCAGATGTTTGAAGGAAGAGCAAGTGAGGGATGTTTAACTCTGCCAGTGCAGTGTTAGGGGTCAGGGTAGCTGCTTTTCTTGGAGAGGTGGGGTGCTCCTGCCAGAAGATGATGTTGCCAAATTTGGTTGCATGTGAAAGGCTGAGGCTCAGGTTGAGATGATGGGCCACTCTCTGCTGACCAACCTGTGCTGAAGACAGCAGAGCTCATGAGAGCTGGGCTCACCAACTCCATCTAACAACTCTGTTGTGTAGAACCCCACACACCTGTGTCCTTTCCTGCTCTTCCTCCTCCACCTCTGCTGGATTTTTCCTTCTATTGCCATTCAGATTTTCCCACCCCCAGCAGGGCCCAAGGTCAGTTCTCCATCGACTTACCGTTTACTAGGACAGAGCAGATATGGCTTCTGCTACACCTGCTGCTCTTGTACCTGGGGAGTTGGGTGGGGACTGGTGCTAGGGGTTCGTGCTGGGTTCCTCTCCTTCTACTCTTGTCTCAAGGGAGGAACCAGATTGTGCTGGCCAGGGAAATCCATTCTTCCAGTCCTCAGTCCTTGCAGTGGTAATGTGAGCAGCTGGGGGCTCCTCCCCCAGCTCATGTACTGCAGGTACCCCAGTGTGCCCCCTGCTGAAGGAGAAGGGAAAATACATTATGAACACTTTGACTGGCCTATGTGACTGAACATAACAGTGTACCCAGCAGTGCTGTTTGGCTGAGTTCAGCACACTGATTCTGGCCACTGTTTGCTTCTTTCAGCACACTTGTAAATTGATTCATCCTTCATAAATAGGATTTGTTCAATCACCAAAGCTGTTTTGAACTAAGCACAGGACCAAACATTGGCACTTAGAACATCATGATTCATGTGCACCTTTTACATTGTTCAGATTGTCTCTGAATCATCTCTTTGAGAGAATTTGAAGCTAGGAGAAGCTCTCTGATATGGTACAGTCTGTTTTCCAGGGCTTTAATCTTCTCAGGAGCTTCTCATTAGTTAGTGATCAAATATATTTGTTTAAATAAGAGCTTAACTGTCAGCACCTACTGAGCCCACAGCAAAGCCATTCAGTGCTGAATGTGTATGTAATAGAGCATATCACCCTATGGTGTCCATGCACAGGTTAACCGGGGCCTATGGAGCGAATAATGACATCTGAGTGCTCTATTGATCTCACCTGGCTGGAAAGGTATGGTTGGCTGAGCCAGGAGGCTAGATGCAGAGGGTTCAGGATGACCAGAAGGAAAGGCCCCGAGTGGTGAGGTGGTGTGGATTGTCTCCTGCACAGAGAGAGGCTGCAGGAGCCGGAGAGAATGGACTTAGAGCAGAGGGATCAGGACTGAAGGAAGAGCACGGCAGGAGCAGGGGACACTGTGACTTGTACGTCTGTTTCACTAGCTATAGGGACTTCAGTTCAAAGACAGTGGGGATAGAGTAGCTTCCCAATACAATATGATACAATTGGAAAAATCATGGAGGGACTCCTCGAAGAATCCATTTTTAACCACTTGGAAGAAGGGGAAGTGGTCAGGAGTAGTCAACATGGATTCACCAAGGGCAAGTCGTGCCTGACCAATCTGATTTGCTTCTATGGTGCGGTAACAGGCTCTGTGGACATGGGGAAGTCAGTGGATGTGACATACCTTGACTTTAGAAAGCTTTTGATACAGTCTCCCACAACATGCTTGCCCATAAGTTGAGGAAATATGGATTGGATACATGGACTGTAAGGTGGACAGAAAGCTGGATAGATGGTTGGGCCCAGTGGATAGTGATCAATGGCTCGATGTCTGCTTGGCAATCGGTTTCAAGTGGGGTGCCCCAAGGATCAGTTCTGAGGCCAGTATTGTTCAAATCTGTATCAATGACCTGGATTAAGGGATGGAATGCACCCTTAGCAAATTTGTGGATGACACTAAGCTAGGGAGACAGGTAGATACATTGGAGGGTAGGGATAGGTTCCATAGTGACCTAGATAAATGGGAGGATTGGGCCAAAATAAATCTGATGAGGTTCAACAAACACAATTGCAGAATTCTGCACCTTGGGACAGAAGAATCCCAAGCATTGTTACAGACTGGGAAGCGATGGGTTAAGTAGCAGTGCTGCAGAAAAGGACCTGGGGATTGTAGTGGATGAAAGGCTGGATATGAGTCAACAGTGTACCCTTGTAGCCAAGAAGGCTAATGGCATGCTGGGATGCATTAGGAGCAGCATTTCCAGCACATCTAGAGAAGTTGTTGTTCCTCTCTATTTGGCACTGGTGAGGCCACATCTGGAATATTGCCTCCAGTTCTGGGCCCCCCAGCATAAAAGGATGTGAATGCATTGGAGCGGGTCCAGTGGAGGGCAACAAAAATGATTGGGGGGGCTGGAGCACATGACCTATGAGGAGAGGCTGAGGGATTTGGGCTTGCTTAGTTTGCATAAGAGAAGAATGGGGGGTGATTTGATAACAGCCTTCAACTTCCTGAACGGGTCTCTAAAGAGGACAGAGACTGGTCAGTGGTGACAGGTGGCAGAACAAGGAGTAATGGTCTGAAGTTAGAGGGAGAGGTGTAGGTTGGATATTAGGAAAAACTGTTTCACTAGGAGGGTAGTGAAGCATTGGAATGAATGATCTAGTGAGGCTGTGGACTCTCCATTCCTGGAGGCTTTTAAGTCCCAGCTTGACAAAGGCCTGGCTAGGATGATTCTTAGGATTGATCCTGCTTTGGGCAGGGGGCTGGACTCAGTGATCTCCTGAGGTCCCTTCCAGCCCTAGGATTACATGATTCTAATGTCATTCCATGGCAACAGACTGATATATCATAAATGCAAGTGTCTTACTTCGCTGCAGAACATAATGGGAGGGAGAGATGTAGGGAGGGCCTGCAGTTATGGGTGTGAAGGGCAACCCTATTTAGAGGATTCCTCAGCAGGAAGAATACTGCAAAATGCTAAGAGAAGGCTGGGCTGGGGCTTGGACCGAGCATCTTCCAGGGATATGTGGGGACTACGAATCCTTCTCTCCTGACCTGTGGGGCTGGTGGGCATGGAAGGGTGGAGTCTGACCAGTATGGTGGGTTCAGTGAGGTGCTACAGGTGTGTGTCAGCAGTAAGTTGCAACCCACCAGAGCAAGGGGAGCAGGGATGGAATCATGCTACAGAGCAACATCTGAGGCATAACAGCGTCTGGAGAAGCTCCTGGGGGTAGGACATCTTCCACAGAGCACCCTTGGCCAAGACTAACTTGGAGTTAATGGTTTCTTTCTATGCTTGCCTTCTCTTTCAGCCCCCAGACAAACATATTCCCTGGGACTGGCGGGGGGAGGGCGGTGCGTGCCGGGGAGTGGGGAGGGGAAGGGCACGCTACCTGGGTAGGAGTTGCTGAGTGTGTTACTGAGTAGGTGCAGATGAACTGAGGATGATGGAGGGAATTGCTGGGTTCTGATGCTCACCCTCAGACATCAAAAAGGCAGTAAATGGTCCCCGCAGGACACTCTATTCTGCAGATATGTGTGCCTGACCAGCACCTTAGGAGGTCATGGAACTCTTTTTGCAGCTTGGATTCACTGACATACTGCTCTGAGGAGGGAAGAAGCCTTAGGATAACACTGATCCATATCTCATCAGAATATCATTTCAACGGAACGTTTCAAATTGTGATAGATCTAAGATCCTAGAGCTCTACTTCAGTCAACATTTCCCACTGTTCCTTGCTACATGCTGTGGCCAAGAAGCAGGTTTTCTAGCCAGTAAAGTCCTGGTTTTTACCAGTTTAAGTGAGAAGCAGCCTTCTGCCTGTATGTAACAAAATACTGTGTGCTGCAGTTGTTGGAGGCATCTGGATCTCTCCTGGTAGGCTGCAGATGCTGGCTCCTATCTCATCTGCAATGGCATTGTCCTGTCTCCTGGAGTTTCCCCCTTGCTTTGCTACCAGCTCACTATTCAAACCAAAATGCTATATGCTCATCAAGCGAACACAGCAGAGCCCAGCCCCATTTGGCCACTGATTTAGGGCTGGGCTGGAAATTAGGCTACTTAGTGTCTACTTAATATCTCGTAAGAACGTTAAAAAAACAAAATAGTCACGTAGCACTTTAAAGACTAAAAAAAATGATTTATTAGGTGATGAGCTTTCATGGGACAGACCCACTTCTTCAGATCTATATAATTTCCAGTCCAGACTCAAATATATACCACAGAAGTCTTCTGTGCTATACTGGGAGTTATACAGATCTGAAGAGGAGGTTTTGTGGGTCTGTCCCTGGGTCTGAGCCTGGAAAACAAAAGAAACACAAGCAACCTTTCCCTCTCTCTGGCTGGAGGCATGATCTAGTGTTCTTTTCACATTTAGAAAAACTAAGATGAGCATCTTAAACATGGAGTGGGGCCAGTCCAATTACTTATCTTGGTTGCATGCCCAGAGTTTGTTGCATGATACATCTAAGTGACAAATGTTCTCATTATGAGAAACTTTCTAGTACTTTTTTCCATTTTGTGATGTAATATAAACATCAGCTAGAGGCTGCCTAGAATCAGGATGTAATTCTGATCTGTCCAGATCTCAGAACTGTGGCTGGAAAAATCTCTCAGTGAGGTGATAATCACTTTGGCCTTGAGAAACAGATTTGTATAAGTGAACCCAAGAACTGATTTTGAAGTAAGAAACTTCACTCAAAGACATAATCTCCCTTTTTTTTTTTTTTTTCGGTAGCCTTTTCCCTGAAGTTCACAGGCAGCCCCACCACACCCCAACAGATTTTACTTCTTATTTACAGGGTGCATAAGCCATGGTTTAATTGCAGTTGGCTTGCTACAATTCCTATCCCAAAGCCTTCCTGCATCACGCTGCTACCATGACTAGTTATAAAGACCTTTTACAATCTCAGCTGAATAATTTTTCTCCAATTGAGAATGTTTATGATCTTCTGAGCCTCTGCCTCAGTGGGGAGCAGCAGGGAAGCTGCTTTCGCATCAGTGGTATGACACCACGCTACACCAGCTGAGGATGTGACCCGTTTCTTGTTGTATCAACATTGCCACGTACCTGCCTCATGTCACTGGATAAATAGCAGGTGACTGAGGCTAGAATGACTTGCACTGTGCACCAGCCCAATGGAAGAGGAGCCCCTTGCCCACACTTATGTAGGCACCTGGACTGAGGGTCCAGGAGTGCAGCACTAATCTGCAGCAGCTGGCTGAGGAGTAGGGAGGGAGGAGTGAGGATGACTCAGGAGAATGGTGCAGGGGCTACGTTGTGCTCACGGCTGTAACTAACTGCACAAGCCAACCTCTGACCTCCCACTCCTCAGTCACCCCAACATCCATGCGCATTCTGGGGGTGTGCGGACTCCAGGCACTGAGGTGTGAGCCATTGGGCAAAGGCTGGAGGAGAGGGGGCACTTGTGATGACTGAGAATTTGTACAGACTTGTTACCAGAGGCAACTGTTGTAGCAAAATATAGGAACAAAGCATCCACACCAGTTTCTCCAGGGCCAGGACAGCCACAGCTGCACTCTGGACAGCTTGCTTCCTCCCAGCCTGTACAGTTCCACATCCGAGACAAGATGTGCACGTACCCACTCAGTAACTTTGTCCTGCGTTTTATAACCATTGCCCTCTTGGTCTTTTCTTTCCCCACTTACTGCTCCTGATTCCCCACATGCTTACACCAGTGACTTGACACCAGCAACTCTAGTAGGGTTACTCCTAATCCACACCCATCTGAGGAGAGAATCAGACCCAGTGTTTGTTCATGGCTGTTCCTCTCTCAAGTGTGTCTGTCACTGGAATGCAAGCTGGCCCAGGCAGGTGATGTCTCTAGCACTGGTTGTACTGTGAGCACTGGGAGTCTGCTGGGTTGAAGGTACTCGGCTTTGTGCAGATCCCTAGGATGAATGCAGAGCCACATAGGCTTCTGCAGGAAGACAGCCACACCCTGAACTTCTGAGAAGTGAATATAGGGACACTCACAGAGCTTGCAACCAGGTAAATCTGTGTAGGCAAGGGGTCTGCAACCTGCAGCTTGGGAGCCACACGCCGCTCTTTAAGGACACCTTTGTGGCTTCTGACACTATAATTGCAAAGTTTAAAAAAAAAAAAACCAGACAAACTAAAAACACCCCTCCTGATTATTTTTTATAAAATGTGAATATCTAAAAGCCCCAAAATAAACAACTCATATCTAAATAGCAAACAACATTGGATAACTCCTCCTAGCATCCTCCAGAGAGAAAGGGTTTGGGAGTGAAAGTCAGGAAGACAGCGGTAAAAACACACACTCAGTGTGAGGAAATAGTAGGATATGTAAAAAGTTTGTGAACGTCCTGCAGTAAGCATGTATCGCATTACGAGCCATTGTGTGTGCCCTGGTTCTAAAACAGGGGTTACGAAAAATACAGATTGACATTATTTATTAAGGACCAACTCATAGTCACATATATTGTGGCTCTTGAATTAGTGAGTTCTTTTACCAAATTGGAAAAAATGGCTGCTCTTGCTATTTTGGTTGCTGACCCCTGGTGTAAGCGGTGCTCTGTTCTGCCAGCGATAGCAGTGATAGTCTCGGGGGGGTAGCCATATCAGTCTGTAGCCGCACGAAAAACAAGCAGTCCTGTAGCACCTTTAAAAACTAATACATTTATTGATTAGGTAATGAACTTTCTTGGATAAGACCCACTTCATCAGATACTTCAGGTTTTCAAAAGTGGGTCTGACCCACAAAAGCACATTACCTAATAAGTATTTTTGAGTCTTCAAGGTATTGCCGGAGTAATCGTTTGTTAGTGGGATTATGACTTGCAGATCAGTCCCTGAGAAATAGCCACACTTGGTGCCATGTAACAGCACTAAATGCAGTGAGATTGTCATTGTTTGTTTTATTTCTCCCTTGAAGTGCTGTGGGTCTGTACCCAAAAATACTTTCTGGGTGAAAATCATCTCTTAGTTTGACCTCAGTCTTTGCACTTGGATGACACGAATATTTTAGGAACTGTCTGGAAAATGAGACATTCTTCCTGTTTAAAAAACAAACATGCTTTTTTTTTTTTTTTTTTTTAAAAAAAAAAAAAAAAAAAAGGTAAATTTGAATTTCAGGGAAATCCAGTTTTCTATTTTAACAAAAAATGGAAAACTTGGTGGTTGGCAAAATCAATTTTCTTGATTTCCGCCCCCCCATCAAAATCTGGACACAATGATTTCTTTTAATGAAATGGCCTGGTTACAGGGCCATTTTGTTTCTGAAAACACATTGGTTTTGAAGACAAAAATGTGGACCAGCTTGGCTTTCTTTTCTAAGTGATCTTAGAGAAGGGTGTGGAGGCAGAGCTTTCTGAGAATGCAGCTGCCACTCAGAAGTGTCGTGTTCCTGTTTATGTAGGGGAGATGCTTCTTGACTGTTCTGTCGTAGCTTAAGGAAGCAGTGAAATGCAGTAATTGATGTGTTTGGAGGTCAGGAGAGACTCCCCATTCCTCGGAACAGCTGCACATCAGTCAGAGTGACAGGTAGGGTCCCACTGGAACAGAAGCTGAGGCAAATGGAATTCTTGAAATATGATTTAGACGTGTCTATAAAAGCCCTTAGGAGAGGGATGGAGGAGCTTGTCTTCCAGGTGACATTAATGGACAAGAAGGGAACGGAATGGGCCCTGTCACCTCTCTGATAAGCGAGGAGATTGGTGCAGCTGTAGGACATTTTATTTATTCTGCATGCAGTACGTGTCTGGCCCCCATCACCAGAGGGGGCTAATGTATTGGGAAGTGTTGTAATCTCCATTATACCGGTGGGGAACCAAGGCAGAGGCAGACTAAGGCCAAGTTGCTCAAAGATCACTCCTGTTGATTTGTGGCTACAGAGCTTTGTGCCTGTGGGCCAACGCGCCAGTCTCATGATCCGTGGCAAAGCAGGGAACTGAGAGCCCCAACCACTGGCCCATCTCTGCAGGGTTCTCCTTTTCTGCGTAGTTCCCATCCCTCTTTTACAGGATACACACTGTGCTGGAGCAATAGGTCCAGCCGTTAACTCACACCCTGCTGTCGCTGCATTTGTCATGGGTCTCTCTGGCTGAAAGAGCTGCATGTGTTTGGGCAATAGTCAGAGAACACGGCCTTTCAGAGTTCAAATTCAGGCCAGTGCTCTGGTATTTCTGTTACTAGGAAAATGGGCTAGGTGCTTTCTCAAGAGCAGGAAGATGATGGGCCACATTTGGCCTTCTGTGACATTGGGACAAGTCTGGATTTACATCAATGAATCAGTGGGATTACATGCGTGGTGCTGAGTTTGGCCTGTGTTCCCATCCTGCAGAGTTTACGTTCTAGACAGCTAAAAAAGGCATGTGGGAGAGACCAACACACAGCTGCTCAGGAGAGCTACACACCCTGCTGGGTGTGAGCCGAGACCCCACACCTGGAAGGATCGCATAGCTCAAACCACCGCTTTGCTAACTCCAGGGATCCCTGCAAAGATGGAGGGAGTCCTGAGGCATTTTGCTGGGATGGTGGCTTGCCCAGCTGCTGCCTGCACCTCTTCTTCAGTCCTTGGCACTGCCCTGCCAGGCACCAAGTCATTGGAAGGGCAACCTGTAAATGAGTAAATATGTCACTGCGTCATGTTCCTTGCTTGTTCTGGAGCACTGCGCTTCTGCTCTTGTCAAGAGGAGACAAAGCTGAACCATAATAATAATATTGCGTTTAAAGTTGCACAGTGTCCCCACGCTCTGTGGAATTCACCAGAGGCACAGACAAGGCGTATAACTCTCTATCCACAGCCGAGAGCTGTCAGACTAGTTGAGATGTGGCCCATGTCTTACTATGTGAAGAACCCATGTGGTCCAGGAGGGGATGTGTTGGCAAGGAGCAGAGTCACGGCAGGGAAGCCCTTGGACTAATGCCAGTTTTCACACGCAGCCCCTGTCAGCTCAGCTGACACCTCATGTACGTTTGCTTTTGTGCTTTAGTCAAGATTTCAGATGTGGAGCCCAGGGCAATCATTCCTTTCAGTGCAGGGCAACATGCTGTGTTGTATTCTCTCTGAGGCTGCACCAGCATGCTTTACTGCCCTAGCACATGGAAACCCAGCCTCTGCCACCAGCCTTACAGACTTGTCTCCATGCAGATCAGGAAGTGACAGGGATCAGGGCTGTCCTGTCCTGAGGGGGACATGGGGCCAAGGGCAGGCCCCAACACCCTGCAGGACCCCCCCTTTCTCCCCTGACCAATGTGACCTGGTGGATTATGGGGGCCTAGACTCCCATTTCCCTCACTGCACATAATTCCCATGCATACAGTGGGAACTGAGGCAGCTCAGTAGCCTCATCCACCTCACTGTCCCCCCAGCCTGATGCACCCCACTTCTCTGCCATGGTAAGTGAGGGAGAGCTCAGTGGAGACACAGGGATAGCTGAGTGGTTTGTGCATTGGCCTTATAAGCCCTAGACTGCGAGTTCAGCCCTTGAGGGGGCTATTTAGGAGTCTGGGGCAAAGAAAAAGTCTCTCAGGGATGGTGATATAAATCCTGCTGTGAGGGCAGGGGATTGGACTCAATGACCTCTCCATGTCCCTTCCAGCTCTATTAGATTGGCATATAGGTGGGAGGTGTAGTACCCTGGGGCAGGATGCTCTGTTTGCTCCTGCCATGGTGAAGCTGAGCACAGCAGGCCAGGGAAGTGGTGTGGCAGGGCAGAGCAGGCTGCCAGGTCACTCCAGCTCCTGCCACCTGTGTGAGGAGGGGAGAAGGTAAACCCTGCTGCTGCACACTAGGCTCCATAATCCCTGGGTCCCTCCATCCATAAAATGGTTAGGCTGGTTGCAATGGGGCCCTGACTAGGTCTATGTATGGGGCAGGTCTCATAGCAACAGCCAACTGGGGGTGCTTTGTGAATAGGGCCTTACCAAATTCCCAGCCAGGCAAAAGACACCCTAAGGTGTGAAATCTGGACTCTTGTATGCTCTTACCCTATCCTGTTCCTATTTGGGGGGGAAGATTAGTGTTTTTCAAACTGGGGGAGCCCTGACCCAAAAGAGAGTTGCTGGGGGATTACAAGGTTATTTTAGGAGGGTCATGGTATTGCCACCCTTACTTTTGCTCTGCCTTCAGATCTGGGCAACTGGAGATAGTTGGTTGTAATATTGGCTGGGTAGTACTAACAAACCCATGTCACCCTTACTGCTGCTTTGAGAGCTGGGTAGTTGGGAAGTGGTGGGTGCTAAGGGTCCAGCTCCGCAGCAGCAGTGCAGAAGAAAGGGTGGCAATACCATACCAGGCCACCCATTCAGCTGCTGGCAGTAGCTCTGCCTTCAGAGCTGGATTCCTGGCCAACAGCCACTGCTTTCCAGCTGCCCATCTCTGAAGGCAAAGCTGCTGCCACCTGCTGTGCTTAAGTAACAGTGGCAATACCGCAATGCCCTCTATAGTAACTTTGTGACCCCCTTCCCCACATCTCCTTTTTGGGTTGGGACCCCTTTAATTACAGCAACATGAAACTTCAGATTTACATACCTGAAATCATCAAACTTGCCATTTTAAAAATCCTGTGACTGTGTTATTGATCATAATGGACCGTGAGTTCTGTAGGGCCCTATTTATGAAAAAAGCTGAAGGCCCAGAGCCATGCTGGGAAAACTGGCAGGCTCCACACACTCTTATTATAAAATTAATCTCTCATAAGTGCCGTCCCTTTGCTGCCTCTTTCCTAAGCAATTTGTCTTATTCCTCACCATCTCAAGATGCCTGCTCCCGCTGTACTTTGTTTGCTAGGTACTTTAATTAGCTCTGCCTGCTGCTTTCCAGAACACCATCTCTTGGTTCAGCGGGAAGTGCAGCTGAGTAGGATGTGCATCACACACGCTTTCACCCTTTCCTCATCTATAGGTAGGGTTCTACCAGATTCACAACTGTGATTTTTCCCAGGCTTAAGGGCTGCCAACAAAGGGTTTTTTTGCCAAGAGAACCAGGCCTACGCTGCTTGATTTCTTCCACAAAAATGCAAATGATATGTACATTAGCCATGCAAATGATCCACCATTTTGCATTATTGAGACTGCTTATTTGCATCAAACTGTTGGTACCAGGGCTCACTGTAGAGACAGACTAGGAGCTGTGCAGAAGTAAGGGTAGCAGCACTGCAGTCCCCTCTACAATAACCTGGCAGCTACCCCCTGACAACACAACACCATGAAATGTCAGATTTTAAAGTTGAAATAATCAATCTATCATTTTTGAAATCCTATTAACCATGAAATTGACCAAAATGGACCATGAATTTGGCAGGGCCCTATCTCTAGGCCAGGCTTCCCACCCTGACATTAGTGAGCATGCGCTGCCAGAGACCTTGGGGCTCATAGGCACAACATGGACACAGAAGTTTAATTGTTAGTTTTGTACACCAAGTTGCTGCACGTGCTGTACTATAAGTGGCAGTTAGCAGGCACTTTGAACCATCCTGCTGGGAGACAGAATCGGTGAGTTGATACCACACATTAGGTACACAATTTGATTAGTGGCAAGAGGGTCACCCCTAATTAAACCTCAGCCCTACCACTTAAATGTAATAATCTGTGACTTCTGAAAAGCATAAATTGGTTGAAGCGTTGATGGTCGCAGAAGAGAACAGCAGCAACATTAAAGGCTCCGTATTAGAAAGGCCATCTAGGTTCTTCAGAGTTCCAGCTTTTCTATTAATGTTGTTAATTATGTGAATTACCATAGCACAAAAATGGGCAACTTAGGTTAAAGAGTGGGTGACAGGAGTGGCCCTTCTTCACCTCAGTTGGCCGCAAGATTGTTGTAGCCAAGATTGTCTCCCGGGACAGGGTAGTTTTGCTAACTGCGCTTTTGTACCTAGAGTTTTGGGGTGTGCTGATTGCACCATAGCAACACTTTGCTTGGATGCAGAGGGAGTAAAGGGCTCTCACAGTCAATGATGTGTGCAATCAACACAAAGCCCACTTCATGTGCCCTGGCTCTGTGAACGTGTCACTTAAGTAACACCTGTAGGGGAAAAAACTACACATGAAACAAAGCTGTAAGCAATCCTGCACAGGGGAAATGGTAAACAAAATATCTCATAGGCCAGGCCCAGAGCTCTGATGAGTTGCAAGTTGTTCACCACTGCCATGGCACCTAGGAGCCCTGCTCAAACACTAGGGCCACAAGATGCCAGTCAAGGCACAAACCCAGAGTAAGGAGATGGTCCATGCTCAAAAGTAAGTTAATTCTTCAAAGCCGTAAGAATAAAAATCAACTAAATTCTGTTCTGTTCTTTTTCTGTGGGACTCAAACTGGCAAGATCATCTCCTGTTCCTAAAGGCAATCTTAGCTAAAGTGAACTGCTTTGTTTTCACTCATGGTAACAGATGGTCAATTAGCCTATGTGTCCAAACTACCAAAACCCATGAGTCTTGGAAAGAAGTTCCTGGGTTGGTCAATACTCACTGAATGGCAAGCTAGTTGGTATTTTGTCCCCATCTTCCAGTCTATGACTGCCTGCCACCCTGACCCTGGACTGAGTACTTTAGAATGATTACTTTTCTTAGGGGTCTTGTCCTAGTATCCTGGTGCCTTGCAAAAGTGAACTTTTGCAACATTCCAGTGAGATGAGGGCTATATCCCCACTTTACACTTGGGAAGCAAAATTATCAAGGTTCCACTAGTTTGGGGTGTCCAGTGTGGGAGAGTGACAGCTTGATCTGTCCGTGCCTTAGTACTGTACAGTTTTGGGCAGGGAGCTGGACTCAATGACCTTCTGAGTCCCTTCCACCCTAGAATTCTACAGTTTGATGAATGTTTGCACTCAGAGTAACATTCCCACTACCTTTCTTTGCAGTGATGAGCACTCAGCCCTGCTGCAGCTCAGACCCCGGGGCCCCCAGAAATGAGGGCACACAGGGCACACAGTTTGTAGTTAAGAGATTTTCCAAGCCTCATAAAGGAACACAGCAGCAGAGTCAGGATAGACACCAATTCTCCAGAGTGATATTCAGCTGCCTTCACCATGGGGGTGGGGCAGTCCTCCCTGTTCTGTGTTTTTATTGTGGTTTCTTGGACTGTGACTGGAGCTCCTACATCCTGAAGTAACTCCCCAAACTACTGATGAATAATCATTAATGAGATCATCCTTTATGTTCCTGTCATGTCCTGTCTCATTCAGTACATGCTCCGCTGCTCCTGCAGTCACCATGATGGAGTCCCACAATCAAGAACCTCCTTCACTGCACAGGCTTGACTCACTCCCAAAACACTGCTTGTTCTTGGCACTGAAAGGAGCAGGATCTCCAGGAAAAAGTAGGCTGGGACTGTGTCATAATGCATAAGAATAAGGGAGTCAAATTAAGGCTGTACAGACAATCTTGGCTCTGGCATTGCCTAAAGTTTAAGTGCTTGAATTTGCAATTTAACTTTTTTAAACATAAGGGTTGTTAATGTACTTTCTGAAGGATTTTCATAAAATTTTAAATTTGAAAACACACACTTCATCCAGTTTAGCCATCCTGGTCTCTCCTCCCTCTCAGCTCATCAACATGGTTGGGATCTTTAGATTCCCAGAACAGACCCTAGCTCCTGGAGCTCATGGAGTAACTCGTAGCAGTAGAAGGCCACTACCTCCTATGTGGACTTGCCACTAGAGGGAGATGGAGATGCACACTTTGCTAAAGGTTTTTGCGGCTATTTGCTGGATATCAATGAAGACTGGAACTGTTTATTCAGATGCATGTTTTGAAAGCAGTGTGCCTAGTATTTACAGTGCCTCTGCCCTGCTTGGCCCCTTAGCCTCTTCCTGCTCCTACCTCCACAATTTAGCACCTGGTACATTCCTTCCTGCCCATCTTCCCCCTGCTTTCTTCCTACTCAGGTTTCCCCCCAGCCCCTTTCCATCCTCCCTGATTACCAGCGCCTCTTTCTTCTGATCCTAATATTCTCCCCTGACCCCAGGCTCTTTATCCTTCCCTTTGTCCTGACCTTCTGCCCCATTCCCTTGCCCTGCATCTCCTCCCCTCCCCCTTAACTCCTCACCCCTCTGCATTGCAAGTCAAACTGATTTCCCCGCCCCCTTCCTCTAGTGAGAATCCAGATGATACATGTGCATGAGCTCTGAGGATATATAGTACAGGGATTTTAGCTGTCAAACTCTAGCAAGACTTGACTGAACATAGGCAAACCTGAAATTTTCAGAGGCTTATAGTCTGGCCAGATCTGGCCAATCTTCACAGGGATAACAAAAGGCACATCCCTGACACAAGGTCTAGTCATGTGGGAAGTGTCTGTGTATGCCCTAGAGCTATCTATGACAAGTGTTTGGGCAGACTTCTATGAAAGAACCATGCTCAGTGACTTGTGTTCATAGCACATGGGGCTTTAGGTACATCTGTACTCTCCAGACTCACCACCTTGAAGTGGTGAGTGGGCTTGTGTGCTCCAGTGAACCTGAGAGCAATGCTGCAGGGAGTCTTGTGCTCCCAGCACAGTCACCTATGGTGGCAAGAGCAAGGGCAAAACTCCAGACAAAGAGCAATCTTAAAAGTCCTCAATGGTAGAACAAGCAGAGGCCAGCAAAGGTAATGATACAACATCTGTGAAGTCAGATGAAGGCTGCCGCAGACAGGAGACTCCCAATTGTTGTGGATTCCATGCTGTTGGGCCTGAGTTTTCTATACGTTAAGAACAGTGTGGTGGCTGCAGTGCAGCGGCTGCAGTGCAGCAGGCCTCCCACGTTAAAGTAGTCATGTACAAGTGTCTTCCTTGTGTACTACTCTCCTAAATTTAAGCCCTGCAGAAACTGGCGAATGGCGACGGGAGCAGGATTGTGCAATCTGGAAGCTTTTAGTCATGAACCAGCATGTAGGTGGTGGATGTATGTATCAGTTGTTCCATTTCAAGAACAGAAGTGGTAGAATATTCCAACTGCTGCATCCACAACAAAACAGCCCTATTTAGGATCCACTCTGCTTGCCCCAAATGGGGCAGGGGCTAGAGAAGGTGCCCTAAATATAGTCTACCTCAGTCCCCCTAACTGGCTAACTGTGTCCAGTGGGTACATTTCCATGCCGTTGAAATTGAACAGTACACCTTGGAACATGGAATATTTGGACTCTAATGGACAGCCCAGACACAGTGAGCAACCTGAAAGATGCACAACAGTTATCTTCCCATGAGCTTCAAAGATTCAATATCAATATAGCTACCTTGGCAGAAACATGTAGACCA
Organism: Carettochelys insculpta; assembly: GCF_033958435.1. Lineage (NCBI taxonomy): Eukaryota > Metazoa > Chordata > Testudines > Carettochelyidae > Carettochelys > Carettochelys insculpta. Next base: position 402,346 of record NC_134139.1, on the reverse strand, counting down.
GAAGAAAGACAGCAGAGAGTACATATTTTTCTGGATAGGAACACCAAAGGAAGACAGAGTTCACAATTCTAAGGAAGGGTAGAAGGGAAAACAGTAAAATAGAAAGAATGGATTTCAGGAGGGCAGGTTTTGATAAACTCAGAGAGCTGGTAGGTAAGGTCCCATGGGAAGCAAAACTGAGGGGAAAAACAGCTGAGGAGAGTTGGCAGTTTTTCAAAGGGACATTATTAAGGGCCCAAAAGCAAGCTATCCCGCTGAGTAGGAAAGATAGAAAATATGGCAAAAGACCCCCTTGGGTTAACCAGGAGATCTTGCATGATCTCAAAATGAAAAAGGAATCGTATAAAAATGGAAACAAGGACAAATTACAAAGGATGAATATAGGCAAGCAACATAAGAATGCAGGAGCAAGATTAGAAGGGCTAAGGCACAAAATGAACTCAAACTAGCTGCAGGCATAAAGGGAAACAAGAAGGCTTTTTATAAATATATTAGAAACAAGAGTAAGACCAGGGACAGGGTAGGGCCATTACTCAGTGAGGAGGGAGAAACAGTAACAGGGAACTTGGAAATGGCAGAGATGCTTAATGACTTCTTTGTTTCGGTCTTCACTGAGAAATCTGATGAAGGAATGCCCAATGTAGTGAATGCTAGTGGGAAAGGGGTAGGGTTAGAAGTTGAAATTAAAAAAGAACAAGTCAAAAATCACTTAGGAAAATTAGATGTCTACAAGTCACCAGGGCCTGATGAAATGCATCCTAGAATACTCAAGGAGCTGATAGAGGCAGTATCTGAGCCTTTATCTATCATCTTTGGAAAGTCATGGGAGACAGGAGAGATTCCAGAAGACTGGAAAAGGACAAATATAGTGCCCATCTATAAAAAGAGAATAAGAATAACCCAGGAAACTACAGGCCAATCAGCTTAACTTCAGTGCCAGGAAAGATAATGGAGCAGGTAATTAAAGAAGTCATCTGCAAGCACTTACAGCCAGCATGGATTTGTAAAGAACAAATCATGTCAAACTAATCTGATAGCTTTCTTTGATACGATAATGAGCCTTGTGGACAGGGGAGAAGTGGTAGATGTGGTATACCCAGACATTAGTAAAGCATTTGATACAGTCTCGCATGATATTCTTATAAAAAAAAAACTAGGCAAATACAATTTAGATGAGGTTACTATAAGATGGGTGCATAACTGGCTGGATAACCATACCCAGAGAGTAGTTCTTAATGGTTCTCAGTAATGCTGGAAAAGTATAATAAGTGGGGTTCTGCAGGGGTCTGTGTTAGGACTGTTTATATTCATTATCTTCATCAAGGATTTAGATATTGGCATAGAAAGTATGCTTATTAAATTTGCAGATGACACCAAGCTGGGAGGGGTTGCGACTGCTTTGGAGGATAGAGTCAAAATTCAAAATGATCTGGATAAACTGGAGAAATGGTCTGAGGTAAACAGGATGCCGTTTAATAAGGACAAATGCAAAGTGCTCCACTTGGGAAGGAACAATCAGTTTCACACACAGATTGGGGAGAGACTGTCTAGGAATGACTACAGCAGAAAGGGATCTAAGGGTTATAGTGGACCACAAGCTAATATGAGTCAACAGTGTGATGCTGTTGCAAAAAAAGCAAACATGATTCTGGGATGGATTAACAGGTGTGTTGTGAACAAGACACAAGAAGTCATTCTTCCGCTCTACTCTGTGCTGGTTAGGCCTCAGCTGGCGAGCCATAGTCTATGCAGACTGAAGGATGCTTACTACCTACTACTGGAGTATTGTGTCCAGTTCTGGGCACCACAGTTCAAGAAAGATGTGGAGAAATTAGAGAGGGTCCAGAAAAGAGCGACAAGAATGATTAAAGGTCTAGACAACGTGACCTATGAAGAAAGGCTGAAAGAATTGGGCTTGTTTAGCTTGGAAAAAAGAAGATTGAGGGGAGACGTGATTGCGGTTTTCAAGTATTTAAAAGGGTATCCTAAGGAGGAGGGAGAAAACTTGTTCTTCTCAGCCTCTGAGGATAGAACAAGATGTAATGGGCTTAAACAGCAGCAAGGGAGGTTTAGGTTGGACATTAGGAAAAAGTTCCTAACTGTCAGGGTGGTCAAACAGTGGAACAAATTGCCAAGGGAGGTTGTGGAATCTCCATCGCTGGAGATATTTAAGAACAAGTTAGATAGATGTCTATCAGGGATGGTTTAGACAGTACTTGGTCCTGCCATTGGGGCAGGGGGCTGGACTCAATGGCCTCTCGAGGTCCCTTCCAGTCCTAGTATTCTATGATTCTATAAATGACTTCATGGAGTAGGATTTGCCATCAAAAATGAACTTACAAAGATCCTATCTGAATTCCCTGTCAGCATCAGTGAGCATCTCATGACTCTCCACTTGAAGCTCACCAAAAACCAACAGGCAACTGTCATCAGTGCTTATGCACCAACTCTAGATGCCAAAAATGAAGTGAAGAAGTTCTGCTTGCACCTGGACACAGTCCTGAAAGACATACCCAAAGAAAACAAAATTATTCTCTTGTGGGATTTCAATTCTAGGGTCGGAAGAGATGTGATCTCTGGCAGACTACACTTGGGAAAGGAGTTGGCAATAGCAACTCCAATGGAGTGCTCCTCCTTACAAATGTGCAGAACACGAGCTCGTCATCACGAACACCCTGTTCCGTCAGAAAAACAAATTTAAGACCTCATGGCAACATTCTCAGTCAAAGCACTGGCACCTCATAGACTATCATCCACGTTTAGGATTCGCGTGATGTCCTTTTCACACGTGCAATGACTAGCGCTGATGACTGCTGGACTGATTGCTGCCTTATTCGATCCACAACGTGATTAGGATTGTCACCAAATGGAGACATCAGAGGAAACAGAGCTGATGAAATATCAATGTACAAGGCTTGAAGGACCCCATCAGATGAAGTGACTTCCAGATAGTACTCCAAAGGAAGCTGCCAACAGTACACCCTGAAGATGTGGAAGAACATGTGTCAACTGAAAAATGCCATCATTGGAACTTGTGGAGAAGCCATTGGCTACCAGACCAGGAAGCATCAGGACTGGTTTGATGAGAATGATATGGAAATCATATCATTCTCATTTAGGTCCTGGAAAAGTGACATCAATTCCCCAGCAAAGAGAGAAGTGCATGCCAAGGCCAAGGCAGAAGTGCAACATGAAACAAGGACTCTGGAAAAACCAGTGGTGGACTGAGGAGGTGTGAGAACTCCAGCATCGTACAGACATGAACAATACAAGAGGTTTTCTCAATGCTACCAAAGCTGCTTTTGGACTGAGACACCATGGAATCAGTCCCCTGAGATCAAAGGATGGTACGCAGCTCTTGAAAGACAATGAAGCCCTTGCTTATTGCTGGAGGGAGCACTATGATGAGCTCTTGAACAGCCCCTCCACCATGGTCCCAGAATCCCATGACCAAATGCCTCAACAACCACCTAGAGATGATCTTGCAACACTTACTACCCTGAGTGAGATCTAAGCTGCCATCAAAGTGATAAAATGCATCAAGGCAACTGAACTAGATGGAATCCCCACTGAAGTCTTCCTAGAAAGTGGACCAGAGCTCCACCCACTGATTCTCAAGATGTGGGATAGGGAGTAGATGCCACAAGATTTCAGAGATGCACTGATCCACAGCCTATTCAAGAAGGGCAACAAGTCAGACTGTGGAAAGTATCGTGGCAGAGAAAGTCTTAGGTTGAATCCTCACAAACCGACTCCTGCCACTCTCAAAAGAAATTCTCTCAGAATCCCAGTGTGGCTTCCAACCATTCCAAGGAACAGGGGACATGATCTTCACTGCATGACAACTGAGATAAAAATGTCATGAACACAACCAATTGTTTGAGTTTCATCGACCTGATTGAAGCATTCAACTGAGTCAGTCTTAGTACCCGGTGCACCATCCTCTCAAAGATCGGCTGCCCCCCAAAAATTCATTAGCATCTTAAGGCTGCTTCATGACAACATGACTGCCACTGTACTGATGAACAACGGATCCCAAAGCAACCCCTTCTGAGGTCAAAATGGGACTCAAGCAGGACTGCATCATTGTCTCATCACCATGAACTTCACCTCATTGATGGCAAGCTTCCAGATGGTGTGAAGATTGTCTGTCTGTAGAATGAACGGGAAGCTTTTCAGTCTCAGGAGACTGAAGGCTAAAAGGAAGACCTCCACAACCTCAATCATGGATCTCTAGTACATGAATGACAATATGATTTGTTGCTCTTTCTCCTGGAGGCCTTCATACCATCTTAATTGCCTTCACTGAAGCATGTGAGAGTCTCAGCCTCATACCTAACATCAAAAAGACCAAGGTGCTCTACCAACCCTTGTCTATAGGACAATCTAATTTACCTTCTATTGAAGTCAGCAGAGAACTGCTGGAAAATGTGGAGCACTTCCCATACCTTGGAAGTCATCTTTCTGCTAAAGTTGACATTGATGTGGAAATCCAGCATCAGCTGTGTAAGCTCAGCTTCACCTGCCTGAGACAAAGCTCTGTTTTCACCTGTCTTCGAGAACCAGGACATCTATCCCAAGACAAAGCATATAACATGGTTGGCATGCATCAGTGTCTGTAACTGATGTATGTAATGTATCACTTTAACAATTTTTCTCTCACCCTGTTCTTTCTTTCTTTGTTAATAAATCTTTAGATGTTAGATTCCAAAGGATTGGCCCAGCATGTTCTTTTGGGTAAGATCAACATGGAACCGTGGCTGGACCCTTTGGGGTCTGGAAGAATCTGTGTGGAGTTGGTCAAATAGGTTTAATAACCACTCACCAGAATAGGAGGTTGTTGGACTGGGCATTTTAGGAGCAGCTGGAGAATCTGTGGGTTCACTTGTGTGGCTTCTGCCTGGCCAGTGGGGCTAACAGAGGTACTTTTGTGGCTGGTTTGATTTGCCTTAGTGAGACGGAAATCATAGCCTGGGTTGTAAGTGGCTGGCTTTTAAGCAAATACACCCAGGATTGGTTACCTCAGCTGTGCCCAGAAACTCAGTCATGTTACATAGCCGCTCACATGCATACCCAGGGTCTCTCCATTAGGACTGTGCAGATCATGCTACCACCCAGGCTGGCTGCACAGTCCCGTCACTTTTGCTATACAACCTAGCTAGATCAGAACCACTTTGGTATGTGCTGTAGTCACCCCTCTGACTGCAGTATAGATGTATCCTGGTGTGCAGGTTCTGCTGTGCAAGTTATTTAAATGGGAATATACAACTCCAGAAAAAAAACAGTGTGGGTTACACCAAGTGCTTGTGTGTATGGATCTGGAGAAGCAAAGTGAGCAGGGAAAGATCACAGCTATTCCTGAAACAGTGGAGAAGTTGAGGTAATGTCCCTTCTCAGAATATCAGAGCAGCCGCTATATCTGGTTAGAGCAACTGTAGAGAGGCATTTTCTCTGATGAATCAGGGTTGAGGGGAAAGTGTGCCAGTTTTACTGCTATTAGAATGGTCTGTGGTGGTGTCCACCGACAGTGAGGCTAATTGCAATAGCTGGGGAAGAAGTTAATGCTTTAAAAAGGAAGTTAGTGGTCACAACCTCTCCAGTGTTCTACAACTAGAAAAGGACTCCCATGTAAATTCACTTTCACAGAATTTGGTCCCATGCATGTATCTTGGTGCTTATGGGCATTTGGACAATTGTCCTATTTATTGTAGGCATTTGAAAAATGTCTAACAATGACTTGCCTTTGGGCCACAAATTGTTGTGGCAGGTTTTTCCCTAATCCCAAATTGGGAGGGGTAGGGGACACAGCAGGCCACCTTAGGCTCCCGTCACAGACGCACCCCACCCGTTTCCCTACTGACTGGCCATAGACTCATAGAAGCATAGAATACTACGACTGGAAGGGACCTCAAGAGATCATCAAGTCCAGCCCCCTGCCTTCATGTGCAGGTCAGCTGGGTGGATGCTAAGTTGTTTCTCATGGAGTGAAGGACAATGTGCTCTTTGCTTTTGGCTCATGATCTGACCCCAAAGCATCCACCTCTGGCGGAAGCAGAGCAAGCATTTACCATCCTGCCCTATGCTCTGCCTATGCTGCGAAGAGGGCCTGAGCCAATGGAAAGGACCAGGGCATAGGAGAAGATACTTGTGAACGGTGTCCTGAACGGTGTCATGAAATATTACAAATACCTTATATAGTGAGACCTTTGCCTTGCGACTGTGCCTACCATTCCTAACTTCAGAGTCATCATGGTGCAGTGTGAGTGTAACATGCCAGCGTGCTGCTCAAGTGGCATTTCATCTGCATTTCAGGTTGTGACAGTAACCAGTGATCCTGGACCCAATTCTCTATTGCCCTGCACTGCTGCATTTCTTTGGCACTGTTTTGTGCTCACTTGGCCCTGGTCTAAATGTCTGTGCAACGGAGAGCCAGGATCAGAGGGTCTGGTGGGTGCATCCTCCGTAGCCCACAGCACCCTGTTTTCAGACAGAAGGACACCAGTGACTGCCTGGCAACCCCAGTCATATCTGCCCAGTTCATGGCATGTGCCCAAGCTGAGTTATCTATTCACAGCGACACTGAGGTGCTGGTAACCCGAACTGTGACTTGGTAGATCTGTGGCATTTCTCCTTAGAGGAAAGAACAGGTTAAAAGTTGTTCAGAAAAACTGAACACACAAATCCATGGGTCCAGATTTAAGGCATCCAAGGTTATTGAAGGAATCAGCAAATGTCAGTTCAGAGACTGTGGCTATTATATTTGAAAACTCATGGAGGTTGGGACAGGTCCCAGATGACTGGAAAAATGGCAAATGTAGTGCCCATCTTTAAAAAAGGAAAGAAGGACAATGCAGGGAACTATATACAGTCAGCCTCATCTCAGTCCCCTGAAATATCATGCAGGGGATCCTCAGGGAATCCATTTTGAAGCACTTGGAATAAGGGAAAGTGATCAGGAATAGTCAACACAGATTCACCAAGGGCAAATAAACGCATGACCAATCTGATTAGCCTCTATGATGAGGTAACTGGCTCTCTTGATGTGAGCAAGTCAATGGATGTGATATAGCTTGACTTTAGCACAATATTTTTACCCATAAGGTAAGGGATACATGGACTGTAAACAACAAGAAGTCCTGTGGCACCTTATAGACTGAGATATTTTGGAGCATAAATTTTCGTGGGCAAAGACTCACTTCATCAGATGCATCTGATGAAGCGGGTCTTTGTCCACGAAAGCTTATGCTCCAAAATATCTCTTAGTCTTTTAGGTGCCACAGGACTTCTTGTTCTCAAAGATACAGACTACACTCCATTATCAGAGAGGTAGGCATGTTAAAGTGAATTGACTGTAAAGATGGCTAGACGGTTAGCTGAATGGGTAGTAATCAATGGTTTGATGTCTGGTTGACGGTCAGTTTCAAGAGAAATGCCCCAGGGATCAGTTCTAGGGCCGGTATTGTTCAACACCTTTATTGAAGACCTGGATGGGGGGATGGATTGCACCCTCAGCAAATTTCTGGATGACACTAAGCTAGGGGGACAGGTAGATACATTGAAGGGTGGAGGTGGGGTGCAGTGTGACCTAGATAAATTGGAGAATTGGGCCAAAAAAAAATCTGATGAGGCTCAACAATGACAAGTGCAGAGTCCTGCACTGAGGACAGAAGAATCCCAAGCATTTTCACAGGCTGGGGAGTGACTAAGTAGTAGTGCAGCACAAAAGGACCTGGGGATTAGAGTGGATGAGAGCCTGGATGTGTGTCAACAGTGTGCCCTTGTAGCCAAGAAGGCTAACGGCACACTAGGGTGCATTAGGAGGAGCATTTCCAGCAGATCTAGGCTACGTCTACACGTGCACGCTACATCGAAATAGGCTATTTCGATGAATAGCGTCTACACGTCCTCCAGGGCCGGCAACGTCGATGTTAAACTTCGACGTTGCGCAGCCCAACATCGAAATAGGTGCAGCGAGGGAACGTCTACACGCCAAAGTAGCACACATCGAAATAGGGATGTCAGGCACAGGTGCAGACAGGGTCACAGGGTGGACTAGCGCTTCCGGGGCAACAGCTAGCCGCTCCCTTAAAGGGCCCCTCCCAGACACACTCAGCCTGCACAGCACGCGGTCTGAGGAGCCATAGGCACACAGACCCCGGGCGCCGCAGTCATGGACCCTCAGCAGCAGCAGCAGCAGCAGCCAGAGGTCCACCCAGCCCTCCCGGCAGGAGCAGGGCTTGCCCTGCTCCGTGCCATGCGGGAGGCAGCTGAGCACCTCCTTGCTACACCGGAGGAGGAGCTGCCCCCAGGTCAGCAGGGCTCAACCCCTAACCCTGCAGCACCCCGTCCCCACCCCCGCCTCACACGCCGGTAGCTGTGGAGCTACCACGCCGGCGGCTGTGGAGCTACCCCACCAGCACCGACTGGTGGGAGCGGCTGGTGCTTGGGGAGTGGGACGACGGAACTTCAGGATGAGCCGGCAGACATTTATGGAGCTGTGCCAGTGGCTCACCCCCGCACTCAGGCACCAGGACACGGCCATGCGGCGTGCCCTCACAGTGCAGAAACGGGTCGGCATCGCTGTCTGGAAGCTGGCCACTCCCGACAGCTACCGATCCATGGGGCAGCAGTTTGGTGTCGGCAAGGCCACCGTCGGGGCTGTCCTCATGGAGGTAAGAGAACCCATGGGGGGAGGGCAGGGCAGGGGAGGGGGGCCCGGGCAGAGGAGGGCAGGGGAGGCCAGGGCAGGAGAGGGGAGGGCAGAGGAGGGCAGGGCAGGGGAGTGGGGCCCGGGCAGAGGAGGGCAGGGCAGGGCCACGCACACCCTGCTTACCCCTCATTGGTGCTGTCCCATGTGCTTTCTCTGCAGGTTGTGCGTGCCATCAACGCCATGCTCCTGCACAGGCTCGTGAGGCTGGGGGACCCAGATGCCACCATCGCGGCCTTTGCCACCCTGGGCTTCCCCAACTGCTTCGGGGCTCTGGATGGGACTCACATCCCCATCCGCGCCCCGCATCACAGTGGAGGACGATACCTGAATCGCAAGGGCTACCATTCTGTCGTCCTCCAGGCCTTGGTGGACAGCCGGGGACGTTTCCAGGACATTTATGTGGGCTGGCCTGGCAGCACCCACGACGCCCGGGTTTTCCGGAACTCGGGCCTGTGCCGCCGGCTGGAGGCGGGGACCTACATCCCCCAGCGGGAGATCCCTCTGGGGGACACCACCATGCCCTTCTGCATCATCGCAGATGTGGCATACCCACTCCGGCCGTGGCTCATGCACCCGTACACGGGCCATCTCTCCGCTAGCCAGGAGCGCTTCAACGAGCGCCTGAACCACGTGCGCCAGGTGGTGGAGTGCTCATTTGGCCACCTGAAGGGACCCTGGAGATGTCTCCTGACCCGCCTGGATGCGGGCCCCAACAACATCCCCCAGATTGTGGGTGCCTGCTGCGCCCTGCACAATTTGGTGGAGAGCAAGGGGGACACCTTTTTCCAGGGCTGGGCTGCGGAGGCCGGCAGGGCAGACGTCCAGCCACCTGCTGCCCCCAGTCGGCAGGTGGACCCCGAAGGGACCCGGGTCCGGGAGGCTCTGCGGGCCCACTTCAATGATGAGGCCGCAGGGTGAACTGTGCCCAGGTCCCCCACTGCCCGCCCCTTCCTCCACCACACTCCTGCCCCAACGCCCACACCATGGAGCACCCCACCGCACCCCCCTCCCACTTTTCCTGGACAAATGACAGCACGCACTTGTGGCTGAACTCAAACTGGTTTTTCTTTGAGAACTTTTTTTTTAACTGTAAATATATAAAACAAGAACAAACTATAGACAACGTGGAAACAAACTAATATGTACAAAAATAAAACAATAGTAACAAAGAAGTGTCCTCAATAATAAAAAGAAAACCAGGGAGGATAAAGGGGAGAACTATTTACATGGGGGGGACGGGGCAAACGGGGGGCACCAAAGAACAACTTTAAACTATATACAAGGGGGGGGGCACTGGGCGTTGCCGGCCGGGAGCCCCGCCGCAGTCGCAGCCCTGTCCGGGGCTGGCTGGGGGCGGGCCGGACCGGAAGATAGGATGCCCGGCGAGTCTCAGGTGGCTCCAGGGGTCCCTCGGCGCTCCGGCCCTTGGCGGTGGGTGGTGGGGCGACGGCGGACGGGACGGCGACGGGCGGAGCAGCTGGTGGTGGGGCTGGTGGAGCAGGCAGGGTGGGCGCTGCGGCAGCCGGCGCGGCATGGGGGGCCAGGTAGTCCACCAGCCGGTTAAAAGTCTCCATGTAGGCCCCCCATGCCTCCTGGCGCCAGGCCAGCACCCGCTCCTGCAGCTGCTGCTCCGCGACCTCCAGCTGCCGTCGGTGGATGGCCAGCAACTGGGGGTCCGTCGCCGTCGGGTGGTGGTGGTGCGGGGTCCGCCGTCTAGCCCGCTGTGGGGCCGGTCGGTCCTCGGCCGAGGGGCTGGCCTGGAGCGATGGTCCCGGAGGGCTCTCCGGGATGACTGAGGCCTCGCCGGCGCTCTCTTCCGGCCCTTCTGAGGGTGCAGGTGCGGGACACAGGAGTGGGGGGAGGGGAAGAAGAATGGAGACAGGCGTTAGTGTGGGCCCCGAGCCGTGGCCTTTGTCCCCCCAGCCTGTGCTGCAGGTTCCCCATCCCTGTCCCCGGGAGATGCTGCTGTGATGGATGGGGTTCAGGGGTCCCCCTGCCCTGCATCCCGTCCCCTGGTGGGAGCGACTCTCACTTCACCCCGCAGGGTCTGACAGCAGGAGAGGTTTCTTAGGCCACAGATGCCCAGTTTCTCCCAGGAGTGACAGCACCAGCTGTCGGAAGAGACAGTCCTTCCAACCCGTCGTGGGGAGAAGACCCCAAGGGGGGCCCCTCTGGGATGCAGCTTTCCCCCTCCTCAGGCTGGCTGCCTTCCAGCTCTCCCTTCCCCTAGCCTCTACCTGTGGCCCCCGCCCTCCCCCGCCAATTCCAAGCCAGCTCGGCTCCTCCCTCCTCTTTGTTCAGGGCAGAGGTGTCACCTGCCAGCTGTAGCCCCAGGATCTTCCTTTGCCCCTGGGAGCTATTCGGCTCTTGTTGCTCATATGTAGCCTGAGTCTCCCTTTTGCACTCCCCCCACTCCATCACATGCTGCTGGTGCGGGGTGTCCCACCCCCTCCTCCCGGGGGCCCCTCGAGGTTCCGCTCCCCCCTGGCCCGGGGATGGGGCATGGCACTGTCATGCAGGGTGGGGGGGGCAGGGGCTGATGCACTGCTGTGAGGCCCATGGCCCTGCTGTCCTTGGGGCCATGGCCATGTGAGCATGTGGGGGGCCCTGGACACATATCTATTCCCCCCTGCCCCTCAAGCCCAGGGGTGTACACCAGAGGGGGGTACCTACCTGTCGGTCCGCTCCCACGGTCCGGAGATCCCCGGGGGGCGGAGGCCCTGCTGCTGCTCCAGGATGGCAGGAGGAGGATCTGCAGCCCGGATTCTGCAGAGGAGGAGCCCCCGTCCTCCTCCTCCTCCTCCTCCTGCCGCGATGGCCCGGGGGTGGCCTCCGGGGGGGGCCCCCCGGGGTGCAGGGCTTACCTCCGGGGCGGACTCCGGCTGCAGGGCCTGCTGGGGCTCGTCGGCCGAGGTGTCAAGGGTGGCCGGAGGGGAGGAGGTGGGCCGGGGGCCCAGGATGTCCCTGAGCTCCCTGTAAAAGGGGCAAGTGACGGGGGCGGCCCCAGATCGGCTGGCCGCATCCCGGGCCCGGGAGTAACCCTGCCGCAGCTCCTTCACCTTACTCCTGACGTGATCAGGAGTGCGGGCAGGGTGACCCCGGGCAGTCAGGCCGTCGGCCAGCCGAGCGAACGCATCCGCGTTCCGCCTCTTGCTCCCCATTACCTGGAGCACCTCCTCCTCGCTCCAGAGCCCCAGCAGGTCCCGCAGCTCAGCCTCCATCCAGGAGGGGCCCTGCTGCCGCTTGCCAGCCTGGCTGCCCTTCTGGCTGGGCTGGCTGCCCTGGCTCCCCTTGGGGGGGTCCCCTGGGGGCGCTGGGGGGGGCTGCCGGGCAGCCATCGCAGCTGGGTGGGTGGCTGAGGGACATGCAGGCTGGCCGCGTGTGTGGGCTGCCGCCTGCACGATCCCTCAGCTTCCTGCACAGGAAGGGAGGGGGAGGGGACCTTTAAGGGGCCGCTCCACGTGGCCACCATTGAGCTGAGGGGCTGGAGAGAGCGTCTCTCAACCCCTCAGCTGATGGCCGCCATGGAGGACCCGGCAATTTCGACGTTGCGGGACGCGCAACGACTACACGGTCCCTAGTTCAACGTTGAACGTCGAAGTAGGGCGCTATTCCTATCCCCTCATGGGGTTAGCGACTTCGACGTCTTGCCGCCTAATGTCGAAGTTAACTTCGAAATAGTGCCTGACGCGTGTAGCTGCGACGGGCGCTATTTCGAAGTTAGCGCCGCTACTTCGAAGTAGCGTGCACGTTTAGACACGGCTCTAGAGAAGTTATTTTTCCCCTGTATCTGGCACTGATGGGGCCACATCTGGAGTATTGCCTCCAGTTCTGTGCCCCGCAGTATGGAAAGGGTGTGGAGGCATTGGAGAAGGTCGAGCAGAGGACAACGAAAATGATTAGGGAGCTTGAGCACATGACCCATAAGGAGAGGCTGAGGGACTTCGGCTTATTTAGTTTGAAGGAGAGAAGAGTGAGGGGTGATTTGATAGCAGCCTTCAGCTTCCTGAAGGGGGGCTCTAAAGAGGATGGAGAGAGGCTGTTCTCACTCGTGACAGATGGCAGAACAAGGAGCAAGGGTCTGAAGTTACAGAGGGAGAGGTATAGGTTGGATATTAGGAAAAACTGTTTAATCAGGAGGTGAAGCACGGGAATGCATTATCTAGAGAGGTGGTGGCATCTTCATCCCTAAAGCTTTTTAAGTCCCAGCTTGACAAAGTCCTAGCTGGATGGTTTAGTTGGGGTTGATCCTGCTTTAGGCAGGGGGCTGGACTTGATGACCTCCTGAAGTCCCCTCCAGCGTACCAGACTTTCTCCCACAAAGGGATGCTTAGCCCCCACACCAGGTCCTCTCTTTCTAGAGAGTCCCTTCCACCTACCTGTATATCTCAGCCAGGCAATGAGGCAGAGTAAGCAAAACCATTTAACTCTTTAGCGGTCATTTTCCAACCTGCTAACAGGGAAAATGGCTACAGACAAACATTGATGACCTGTTTACCTTTCTTATGCATCCAAACATATTGTGAGAGACTGAAGGGAAAACAATACATGGGAAAATAATCCCTCAGAGGCAGCAGCTGCTGTTCCAGTGCTATAATGAGGCAGGAGGGAGAATATGGCCACTTCATCCTGTTCTGTCACTTTTCAGAATGGCCCCAGCATGCTTGGTTCCCAGGAGGCAGCTTTGACAGGCAGGTATCCTTGGCAATGGGACACAGGTGTTCAGCACCATAGGGATATACTTTTTTTGGTGGAAGCAAAACTGGACTGGTGCTCTCCAGTTATTTGCAGTTCTAATACATGCTCAGCCTTTCTGTGTTGCTCCCTAGCATCACCCTGCTCAGAAAGCAAGGATCATTTTGGGAGTTCATAAAGGGCACCTGGCTTTGCCTCCTTTCTTAGAGAAATATCATTTCTGCAGGGCATGGTGCTGTGTGCGCGAACAACAGTAGGGGATGGAGAATTTTGCCAAGTGACATCATCTAGGGTTTGTTTCTCAGCAGTGCCAGCACCCTTTCCTGGATGACCTTTGCTCTCTGTCCACTGCAGTAACCAAAGCCAGGGGTAGATTGGTGATAGGCAACATAGGCTAGTGAGTGGGACACAGGAGCGGACCGTACGATTGTTGTAATCAAGAGCGTACCCAGGAGAGGGGAGTTTTCTAGATACACAAGTGCAGCTAGCAGTTTGCAGGGTGTGCCGACTGAACCGTAGCACCACTTTGACTCCGAGTCATGCGCTTCCCTGCAGTCGATGTGCCATCAGCAGACAGCTCACTTCATGTGCCCTGGCTTTATGTCTGTGTCACTAATAATACTGGTAGAGGAAAAACGACGTGGATGGAAGCCAGTGGAATCTGGCAAACTGTGCGTGGGCAGTAAACAAAATGTCTCGCTGGCCGCTGGGGAGAGCCGGGTAAACCCTGATGAGCCACATGCAGTCTGCAGGACACAGGTTGCCTGCCGCTGGGGCAGACCCTTCAGGAGGAGAGCACTTCACACTCATTCAGGCAGCAGCAATTCAGGGCCTGCTTGCAGAGTGAGGAATGAATAGAGATGGGGTTTGACTGTCCCTCCCCGTAACCCTCTGTCCAATTATATGTGCAAGTGTGGCTCAGGAGACCTGGCGGCTGAAAGCCTGGTAGCTGTGCTTCAGTACAGTTAAATAAGTGACTGGAGAAAGGTGAGACAGAATTGAGTGGGTAGCAGCAGCCATGGAGAGGGAGATGACCAGCAGAGCAAGGAGCAGCTGCCCACGCTGGGATGCTGACCCATGGTACTAGGCCCAGGGTTCGCCAGGCCTGGCATGGCTCCAGAGTAAAAGGCAAGACTGATTCAGACAGTTTAGACTACTTTCTGATTCCTGCCAGGGAGGCCCAGTCACTGCCCTCCCTCCCCCCAAACTCCTGGGAAGATTAAATCTGAGGGTGGGAAGCAGAAAGAGAAGGTGCAGTGCAGAAAGCAAGTGTGAGAAGAACAAGCATCCTATTTACAAGGGGCAATAAACTTCTACAGCTAGAGCCATTCCTAGGAGCAGCCATTCATGGCTGGCTTGTGTATTGTCTGTGACCAGAATCAGAATGCATCCCACTGTTATAGCAATGGGGCAGTCAGGGAGATATTGAAAGATGTATAGGCATTGTGCTTTAGCTGAGTTATGCTATTTACTCTGCAAATCATAGCCATTTTCTAGGTCATTATAGGGACTCTTATGCATACTTGGCTTTATCTAATTCTTGACTCCCACTCACCCCCAACCCCTCTACTCTGATTTGCTCACCTTGATAATATTCTTCTGATTTGTCAACCTTGATTACTATTTTTGATTCTTGTACCTTAAAAGTGCTACTGGACTGCTTTTTTGTTTTGATAGTATATAGACTAGCACAGCTATCTCTCTGTTACTATTTACTCTGCAGTCATCAGTCTCCTGACAAAAGCAATAATGTCTTAAAAGAGCTTTTGTTAATAGCTTGTTATCAGGATCGGTATCAGTAAGTACAAACATTATCTCCCCTACCCCATCTGCTTCAGTAAATGGGGCCTGGGCAATAACTCGGTGTGGTTCCGGCCACCCTTTCCCAGAGGCATTGTTTGCTATGGGGCAAAGGGACAGTTGTCCCCCTCCAGACCTCAATTTGCCCCCACTTTTCATACATCTGTGTGTTACTCTCTAAATTCATGGGAGCATTTAGAAATTTAATCTGAGAACTGTGGTGCCTGTGTGTCTACTGAGCACTGACAGAGGCTGGCACTTTTAGCAAGAAGAGAGATTGAAGGGCAAGAATGGGAAGAAGACAAGACAATCCATAGGGAGAAAGAGGGGAAACAAAGTGTGGTGCCAAAATAGGAGGGCAAAGGTGACTTTGGGATCCATTGGATCTAGTGCTGTTGTGGGTAGGAGGTGGAGTGAGCTGGAGACCAGGCCACAGTAGGGAATGGGCAATGAAGGAGGACTTCAATGTGTTAACTAACTTGTTTTGAATGCACTCGGTGTCTGGGCAGGGCTTTCGGTGAGTTAAATCAGGTATATGCAGGAGACTGGGAATAGGAGAAGGTGTCTGGGGTTTCAATAACAGAACAATTGCTGCGCTCAGGTTACTGAAAAAAAACACCACGTACATCCCAGAGAGCTGCTTTCCCTCTCTCCCTTGTTGTTAAAATCTTCTTGTCTGAAGCGCAGCTTGCAGGGAGCTGCTAACGGTGCTACCAGGGGGGGCTTGTCACCTTTTCAAACATTCACTGGTCCGAACGACGCTTTCTCCAGTGCGTCCTCATTCTGTGACTGCTCCACGCTATGGTTTACCTAGGCAAGGGATTGCCTGTGTTTGGATGGGACATGGCAAACTAGCCATGGGATCTGTGCCCCACTTGCTGCAGCTGGAAGGAGTGGGAAGCAGGCATGGATGTCTGCTCTTGCTGCCAGACCAGGGGGCACCAACATCTCGTGTTGCTAAAAGTCAGGCAGCATAGCTGCTTCTCTTTGGCACGTACACCAACAAAATAATGCCACCACCATCAAGCGGCATTAGCTTTGTTGGCTGGAGAGAGCACCTGCTGATGAAGCGCTGTTCACACTGGTGCTTGTCAGCAGAACTGTTTTTCTTTCGTGGGGTTATCATTTTAACTACACCTCTGAATGCAAAAGTTTTGTCTCTTGGTTGCCACTATGGACATAGCCAAAAAAGACAACTGCTGCTAGAAAAGTGGTGGGAAAATATTGCCATTCTCCAGTTTTCTCCCTGCCCAACCTACTATCTTTTAAGAGCAAATTAACCAATGCTTCCTCTGCTAGATTCAAAGTGGGGCTGGGTCACAGAACTCACAGTTAGATTGCTGAACTTATCACTTGCTGATAGGCAGGGAGGAGAAAATGCTGACAGCACATTTTTGTGACTAAAGAGTCTCATGAAAGAAAGGTTACTCACCGTAGTAACGGTGGTTCTTCGAGATGCGTCCCCGTGGGTGCTCCACATTAGGTGTCGGGCTCGCCCGGCGCCGCAGATCGGATCTTCCAAGCAGTTTCTGCCGGACCGCGCATGCGCCGGTGCGCGCCGCTCCCCCGCGCGCTCCCGGCCATGTGCGCGATCCGGTCCCCGCCAGTTCCTTGACCAACCACCTCGGATGCTCCTGCAAAACACTAAACAGAGATCCGGAGCGGGGAGGATGGGCGGGTAGTGGAGCACCCACGGGGACACATCTCGAAGAACCACCGTTACTACGGTGAGTAACCTTTCTTTCTTCTTCGAGTGTCCCCGTGGGTGCTCCACATTAGGTGACTACCCAGCAGTAACCCAAGATAGGAGGTGGGTAATCGGATTATGTGCAGCTTGTCCCCGAGAGGACCGCTGCCGAGAGACGGGTATCCTTTTGGAATACCCTGTGAAGGGCGTAATGTTTGGCGAAGGTGTCACAGGATGACCAGGTCGCCACTCTGCAAATGTCTTTTAGCGCAACGCCCTTGAAAAAAGGCTGTTGATGCTGCCACCGCCCTAGTGGAATGAGCCCTGGGCGTGGCCAGTAAAGGAGTCTTTTTGAGTTTGTAGCACATTTTTATGCAAGATACGATGTGCTTAGAGATTCTCTGCGAAGAGAGACATTCTACTTTTGATTTGGGAGCAATAGAGACTAGGAGCCTATCCGTTCTCCGGAAGGACTTGGTCCTGTCCATATAGAAAGCTAGCGCCTCCTCACGTCCAGGAGGTGTAGGCGTGCCTCCTTGTTAGAGTTATGAGGCTTTGGATAAACAAGGGTAAACAATAGGTTCGTTAGTATGAAACTCTGAAAGAAACTTTAGGAACAAGGGCTGGATGCAGCCGTATGGTTACCGCCTCCTTGGAAAAACAGTGCAGGGTGGCGTTGCCATAACTGCCTCAAGCTCGCTCACCCTGTGAGCTGACGTGATTGCGAGAAGAAAGGTCGTCTTCATCATAAGGAGGCAGAGGGAAACCGTGGCCAAAGGCTCGAACGGTGGTCCCCTTTTCGCATTAAGCACCAGGTCCAAGTTCCACAGAGGTGGAAGCGGTTTCTGAGGGGGGTATAGGCTTACCAGCCCTTTGAAGAACCTGGTAACCATGGGATGGGCGAACACCGTGTGCCCTTCCTCTTCGTGTCTGAACGCCAAAATGGCGGCCAGGTGGACCTGAAACGAGGATAGCGAGAGTCCTCCTCTCTTGAGGTCCAGTAAATACTCTAATATCACAGCCATAGGCACCGAAAGGGGGCTAGCTGTTTGGTAGAACACCATGCCGTAAAGCGAGTCCATTTCTGCTTGTAGGTCTTCCTGGTGGAAGTCCTCCTGCTACTTTCTAGGACTTGCTGCACTTCCTCCGTACATGTGCTCTCTAGGGAGCTGAGCCATGGATTAACCACGTTTGTAGTCGCAGGCCTTGGGGGTGCGGATGCACTATGGACCCCTGGGCTTGCGTGAGCAGATCCAGCGCCACCGGAGGGGACATCGGTGGCCGGTCCGACATGCGCAGGAGTAGGGGGAACCATTGCTGTCGATCCCACATTGGGACTATCGGGATCATTCAGGTTCCTTCCCTCCTGGCTTTCTGCAACACTTTGTGGATGAGCACTGTGGGAGGGAAAGCGTAAAGCAGGGGGCCCCTCCATGAGATCGCGAAGGCGTCCCTCAGGGACCCCCGTCCCAGTCCTGCCCTGGAGCAGAATCGTGGGCACTTCTTGTTGTGCTGAGTAGCAAACAGGTCTATCTGGGGAAAAGCCCATGCGTGGAAAAATCGGTTGCAGCAGATCGGGACGGATCTGCCACTCGTGCGTGAGTGCGAAACGCCTGCTCAGCTGGTCTGCCTTCACATTGCGAGCGCCTGGTAAGTACGAGGCTTTCAAGGTTATATTGTTGGCGATGCAGCAGTTCCACAACCGGACTGCTTCTACACATAAGGCACGGGACCGAGCTCCTCCTTGCCGATTTATATAAAACATGGTGGAGGTATCGTCTGTACTGATCCCGACTACCTTGCCTTTCATTTGGTCTCGAAAGTGTCTGCAGGCGTTGAACACTGCTCTGAGCTCCAGTATATTTGTGTGCAGTGACTGCTCCATGGAGGACCACAGCCCTTGCGTCACCTCTTCGCCCATGTGTGCTCCCCACCCTATGAGGGAGGCATCTGTAGTAAGAAAAACCAATACGTGTGGTTGGTGGAAGGGTACCCTTGTTAGCAGGTTCCCGGGGTTTACCCACCATTGCAGGGATTTGCGCACCTCTGTTGTGGGCGACGCCATCCTGTGAACAGTGTGTGCTGCCGGTTTGTATACGCTCGCCAGCCAATGCTGCATGCTGCGCATGTGTAACCTGGCGTTCTGTTCTATGAAACGTCGCTGCTGCCATGTGGCCCAGCGGCTGTAAGCACGTCAGAACCGGCACCATAGGGCTGAAGGTGAAGCCTTGCGCGAGGGGGCCGATGGCCCGAAAGCGAGTCTCTGGTAGATACGCCCTCGCTGTAATAGAATTTATGCGTGCCCCTACGAACTCTATGTCCTGTGTGGGGTCTATCTTTGATTTTGTCAGATTGATAAGCAGGCCGAGCGAAGAGAACGTGCCTGCTGTGACACATATTATGCGTAGTACCTCCTCCTTCGAGGCCCCTTTGAGTAGGCAGTCATCCAGATACTGGAATATAAATACCCCCTGTCTGTGCAGGTAGGCTGACACCACTGCCAAGGTCTTGGTGAAGACTCTGGGGGCTGAGGAGAGCCCAAACGGTAGGACCTTGTAAGTCGAGGGCTGCGAACCAATCTCCATCGTCTAGTGCTATAAGGATGGAGGCGTTTGTGATCATCCGAAAGCGTTGCTTGCGCAGGTACCGGTGAGGCCTCGAAAATCTAAGATGGACCTCCCCGTGAGGAAGTACCTCGAGTAGAACCCTCTCCCTTGCAGTTGCTCCGGCACTCTTTCCACTGCCCCTACAAGCATGAGATGGTCTACCTCCTGCTTGAGCCTCGCTACATGGGAGGCCTCCTGGAGGTGGGGCCCCGGGTGGAGGTCATGGCGGTGGGAGCAACTGGGAGGGGATGGCGTACCCCGTGGCTATGATCTCCAGCACCCATTTGTCTGTGGTGATCCTTTGCCACTGGTTATAAAATGGTCGGATGATGGCCTTGAGCACTGGTTTCGTGCCCTCTGGAAGCGAGTCCATGAGGGAGGTTAACCTAATGTGGTTGTCGAAATTATGGTTCGCTAGATGCGCTGCGTAATTTGCCATTGGCAACAGTAGCGTGGAGGAGGAGTAGACCTTTCTGCCCAACCGCTCTAGCTTTTTGGCATGTTTGTCTGTTCCCCCACGTTGCGACGACTCCACCACCAAAGAATTTGGTTGTGGGTGGCTGAACAGGAACTCCATGCCCTTCGTCGGCACGAAGTATTTTCTTTTTTTTTTTTTTTTTCGCTCTCTTGTGGACAGGCGGAATAGTCGCAGGAGTCTGCCATATCATAGTGGTAGACTCCAAGATTGCGTCATCAGCGGTATTGCTATTTTGGAGGAGGCCGGAGGTCTCAGATTTTTGAGGAGCTTATGGTGTTGCTCTTGCACCTTTGCTGTCTGGATGCCTTGCGTGAAGGCCACCCTCGTAAAACAGCTCTTGGAACTGTTTGAGATCGTCCGGAGGATGGACGTCCCCTGGGGCCGTAGCCTCATCCGGGGAGGAGAGCGAGGAACCTCTGGGGTACGTCTCTCTGGACCCTTCCGGTTCCTGCTGATGATGGTACACCCTCTCACTAGAGGTTTGCGAGGAAAAATCTCGGGGTTCCATAACCAGTCCCCCCTGAGATGCTTAAGTCTCTGTCCCCGGTCGCAATTGCCCTCGGGGGTACGAGATCGTTTGTAGGGATTTTTCCCTAGTAGATTGCCGATGGTGTCTATGCCCTGCATGGTCCCAGCCAGGGTGAGGCTGGTTGCAGAAATGGAGAAGGGGGCTCCGGGTAGGCTGGGGGGGGGACCCCTGCCTTCTAGTTGGAGTCTGCAACATAGCGGAGGGCTGTGAGAAAGCAACTCCACAGCCCTGTGCAGAGAGGGGCTGCAATGCCCCCTCTTGTGTGCAGTCTTCCCCCTCCCTTGAGGAGGTAACTCCGCCCCTGACATACAGGGGATCCCGGCCCCGTCTGCACCGAGCTCGGCACACTCGAAGGCGGTGCCGCACGTGCGGTGTCCTTCGGTGCCGGCAGGCTGCGTGCCTGTGCGCTCTGCACCGCTGGTTTTCCGGGGGTCGGTAGTACCGGCGCTTGTTTAGCCGCTGCCCTGCCTGCGGTGCGGGGCGGCTGGCTGATTATCGGAGGCTGAGCCGCTTGCACGTGGCTCTCCGTGCCGCCGCCGATCAGCTGTTGCTGCGGCTGGGGGCTGCTCGCTCCTCCCGTCCCGCTCGCTGTTGCTGCCAGCAGGGATCAGGCTGGGGGGCATACAGGGGATTCCGGCGTCCGCACCGAGCTCGGCACGCTCAAGGGCGGTGCCGCATGTGCGGTGTCCTCCAGTGCCGGCAGGCTGCGTGCCTGCGCGCTCTGCACCGCCGGTTCCCTGGGGGTCGGTGCTGCTGCCCGCGGTGCTGCCGGTACCGGCGCTTGTTTAGCCGCCGCCCTGCCTGCGGTGCGGGGCGGCTGGCTGATTATCGGAGACTGAGCCGCTTCCACGTGGCTCTCCGTGCCGCCGCCGATCAGCTGTTGCTGCGGCTGGGGGCTGCTGGCTCCTCCTGTCCCGCTCGCTGTTGCTGCCGGCAGGGATCGGGCTGGGGAGCATACAGGGGATTCCGGCCCCGTCCGCACCGAGCTCGGCACGCTTGAGGGCGGTGCCGCATGTGCAGTGTCCTTCGGTGCCGGCAGGCTGCGTGCCTGCGCTCTCTGCACCGCCGGTTCCCCGGGGGTCGGTGCCGCTGCCTGCGGTGCCGCCGGTACCGGCGCTTGTTTAGCCGCCGCCCTGCCTGCGGTGCGGGGTGGCTGGCTGAGTATCGGAGGCTGAGCCGTTTCCACGTGGCTCTCCGTGCCGCCGCCGATCAGCTGTTGCTGCGGCTGGGGGCTGCTTGCTCCTCCCGTCCCGCTCGCTGTTGCTGCCGGCAGGGATCGGGCTGGAGATACTTTCCTCCGTTTCTGCGCTGATGGAGTGAGGGAGGCAGCTTTCCTTTTAAGGGCCCCGGAGGGTCCCTCCTGCTGCGGCCGCTCCGGCGCTTCTGGCTGGAGGGCCTTATCAAGAAGCAGCATTTTTATCCTCATCTCCCTGTCCCTCCGTGCTCTGGTTGTTAATTTAGCGCAGAAGGCGCATTTCTGTGCCACATGGGACTCCCCCAGGCACCTTATGCATAGACTGTGCCCATCGGACACTGGCATCGCCTCTCGGCAGGACTCACGTTTTTTTTAAAGCCTGAAGAGGACATTGTTGGTGAGTCTTTGAGTTTTTAAGTGGGTACTTAGCACCTTCTTTGTGCCGTTTTCCCCATCCGATGGCCTGCCT
Source organism: Carettochelys insculpta (assembly GCF_033958435.1). Classification (NCBI taxonomy): domain Eukaryota; kingdom Metazoa; phylum Chordata; order Testudines; family Carettochelyidae; genus Carettochelys; species Carettochelys insculpta. The sequence continues at coordinate 380,177 of NC_134139.1, read as the reverse complement.
TAGCAGGAGGGCTGATGGCCCTAGCTCCTGGCCTCCGGCACTTGTTACTGGGACTGGCTGAGCTGTCCCTCTCGTAGCTTGTTCGTTGTTGTTTTTTTTTTGTTTTTTTTTTTTTTACAAAATAACAACCAGCTAGCTTATAGTAGCCTAAGTGCCTGAAAAAAACTTTAAAGAAAAACAGATAAAGTCGTTGAATACGCTACTTGGCCTTAGCCTAGTTGGATTCCGTCTGCAGCCGACGGCGGTTAAGAGGAACTGGCGGGGACCGGATCGCGCACAAGGCCGGGAGCACGCGGGGGAGCGGCGCGCACCAGCGCATGCGCGGTCCGGCAGAAACTGCTTGGAAGATCCGATCTGCGGCGCCGGGCGAGCCCAACACCTAATGTGGAGCACCCACGGGGACACTCGAAGAAGAACTCTTGTTCCTGAGACAGCAGGAAAATCACTTCAGCAGAGGCCTGCTTGGATCAGACACAGTTGATATGGGCGTTTCCCCAGGGGCCTGGTGGCAGATGGTGGAGAAACGAGTTTGTCAGAAAGTGTGTCCCCGCAGTTCCTCCTAACAGGTGGGCTTGCACCTCTAGTGGGTCCTGCTTGAGCTGAAATGAAAGCACGAGCTCTTACTGCCCTCTGGGAAACAACCCACCTGGCTAATTGTGAGCAAAGGGAATGCGTAATTGTTGTGGTGGTTGGGCCAGAAGCTCAGCTCTCTTCGGGCTGCTTTGGGCTGCTCAGGGAGCACAGGGCAGCCGGGATGTGTGAGTTTCTTGTCTGCACAGGAGTTCTGACCTGTCCCAAAGAAGCCAGGCCCAAATGTGGTTGGTGAGTTTATGTCTCAGTCTGGCTGTCCTGAGGGAACACTCAGGAAGACTCTCAGTGACTCAGGATTGTGCCCAGGAATGAGGACTCTGGTTGCTGGGGAGGGGAATCAGTCTGAGATACCAGTGGGCTCTGTGGAGGAGGACAAAACTCCCAATTTGCTGCTACTGTGCAAGGCCTGAGATCAGCACCCCAATGTGCAAGGGGGTCTGTAACATCTGTCTCAGCAAGTGCCAGGATCAGCACCTGAGACTGCAGCTAACCACTCACCAGCTCACATTTAAAGCCAGAGCTCCCCTCTGCTTCCTCATGGAATCCTAGGGCTGGAAGGGACCTCAGGAGGTCATCTAATCCAGCCCCATGCTTCCGCTGGATCGACCCCCAGTAAGTCATCCCAGCTAGGACCTTGTCAAGCCAGGACTTTAAAACCTCAAAGCTTGGAGATTCCACCACCTTTCTAGGTAATGCATTCCAGTGCTTCACCACCCTCCTGGTGAAGTAGTTTTTCCTCATGCCCCTCTCCCTCAACCTGAGACCCCAGGGTATCAGGGAACATCTGTTCTGCTAGTGCAGGAGAGTGACAAGGATTAAGTTACCAGTGAGGACCAACCCAAAAGTAAATGTTACCTCCTCTGCCAAGGCCTGCTGTGAAGTTACTGAGTTTGCAGTGAGGGAAATGCTTTCCCTATTTGGAGGACAACCCATTAGGCCTCCTGCCAGAGTTGTTTTTGTTCATGAATTCTGGGTCCAGGTAGCAGGATGTAACTAATATAACCGACTCTGTGTCTTATCCTTCCTCCTCCACCTTCCCTTCATGCCCCATATGTCTAAATTCATCAGGGAAATGAAGAGGTCCCCATCTGAGGCTTCTTAAATGTGCATTGGAAACTGTTTTAAAATTGTAAACTGTCACCTGAAATGTAAGGATTTTCCTTATATTCACAGACCAAGAGGCTCCATAGTAAAGCATGCAATCAGACAAGTTTCAGCGAGGTTAGCCATGTTAGTCTGTATCTTAGAGAACAACAAGAAGTCCTGTGGCACCTTATTGACTGACAGATATTTTGGAGCTTCAGCTTTCGTGGGTAAAGACCCGCTTCATCAGATGCAGGCAGTCTCATGCATCTGATGAAGCTGGTCTTTACCCATGAAAGCTTATGCTCCAAAATATATGTTAGTCTGTAAGGTGCCACAGGACTTCTTGTTGTTCTCATGCAATCAGAGTCAGTTCTACAGAGCCACCCTATGGTGGGTTGAGTTGTACTTCTCTGTTTTAGAGAGCAGTCTGTTTCGTCTCTATTTTGGGGTTATTGGGTTATCATTCTGAATGCTAAGAAATGAGGCAGTGCCACAGGGCAACCCATCAGCAAGGGTTTGTTTTGTTTTCTTTTTAATCTAACTTCTTTGTATATACTGGTAAATGTAAGACGAAGGCAGGGATGGGCAATAATTTTTAATGGGGGGAGATCAAAGATTTTGGTAGGTGGTCAAGGGCTGCACTTTTCTATGGAGGGGGTGCAGGGTCTGCGATGGAGATTGGGTGAAGAAGCTTGGAGCTCGGGTAGAGGACTGGAGTACAGGAGAGAGAGTGTGGCGTCTGAGGGGGAGTTTGGGTGAAGAATGAGACTGAAACCTGGGGCAGAAGATTTGGGTGCAGGGTCTGGGCGGGGATATGGGTGCGGGAGAGGGTGCAGGCTCTGGGAGGGAGTTGTGATCTGGGGTAAGGAAGAAGGGGTGCAGAGGGTTTGGGTGGTGACCTGCAGCAGGGAGTTGGGATGTGGGAGGGTGTGGGGTATCAGAGGCAGGCTTTGGCTGAGTGGTGCTTATTTTGGCAGTTCCCTGCTGGCACCCCAGTGCAACCATAAGGCAGGCTCCCTACCTGCCACTGCCCCTCGTCCAGTGTTCCATCTGACTTTTTTTCTGTCCATGAGAGGAATAAATTTTGTTATGTGCACCAAGGCATGTGTGGATGTGTACCACCAACAGAAGCATATGCTGTTGGCACTCTGCTAATCAGCTGGGAGCACCTAAATCTCTCTAGGGCAGCTGCCCAAGCGCTCAGCTTACAGGGAACACTGCCCATGCCGTTCAAAGTGGCCAGCTGCTCCATGTGCTCCCCTGCCCTGTGACATGCAGGAGCAGAGGTGATTCTGGCCATTGGGAGCTGAGAGAGTGTGCTGGGGGCAGGCTGCATTTGAGCTCAAAGTTTCTGGCTGTTTCCTGTCTGAGGGCTTCATTCAAAGGCTTGCTGTTCTAGATGTGGCCATGGACTAGGTCTTGCCCACTTCTGGACTAAGGTGTAATGCAAAATCTCAGAACAATGGGAGTGGTTGCTGCTAATAACCAGAATTGCCCAGACACATGCAAATTCTTATGTCTGGAAGATAAAAATGAGTTTTACACATATAGTGGGAACAGAAAGACTGACAATGGTATTGGTCCATTATGAGATGGAAATGGTACAATTAAGAGTAATGCAGAGTAGGGAAAGATATTCAATAAATAATTCTTTTCTGTATTTGGGGAGATGATGCTACCTCATCACATGGTTATAACAGTTTCCTTTGCACAGTATGTCTGGAGGCTGTTAAACAGAAGCTACTAAAGTTGAACATTTTAAAATCATCAGGTCCCATTAACTTGCAGCCAAAAGTTTTAAAAGAACTATCTGGGGAGCTGGCTGGATGATGAATGTTGTGTTTCCATGGCTACGTCTACACTAGCCAAAAACTTCGAAATGGCCATGCAAATGGCCATTTTGAAGTTTACTAATGAAGCGCTGAAATACATATTCAGCGCCTCATTAGAATGCGGGCGGCTGTGGCACTTCAAAATTGACATGGCTCGCCGTTGCGTGGCTCGTCCAGATGGGGCTCCTTTTCGAAAGGACCCCAGCAACTTCCAAGTCCCCTTACTCCTATGAGCAGATAGGAATAAGGGGACTTGGAAGTTGCTGGGGTCCTTTCGAAAAGGAGCCCTGTCTGGATGAGCTGCGTCAATTTCGAAATGCCGCAGCCGCCTGCGTTCTAATGAGGCGCTGAATATGTATTTCAGCGCTTCATTAGTAAACTTCGAAATGGCCATTTGCATGGCCATTTCGAAGTTTTTGGCTAGTATAGACACAGCCCATAAGTCTTGGAGCACCAGGGAAGTTTCAGAACAATGGACAAAAGCTGAGGCAGTGCCAGTTTTTTAAAAGGGTAAGTGGGATAACTTTAGTATTATAGGCCGGCCAGCCTCAACAGTCCTGGACAATGTAATAGAGCACTTGAAGTAGTATTTCTTCAGGGAAGTTAAAGTAATATGGCCTGGATTAATGGACTGTAGGTGGATAGAAAGCTGGCTAGATCATGAGGCTCAATGAGTAGTAATCACCGGCTTGATGTCTGTTTGGCAGCCAGTATCAAGTGGAGTGCCCCAAGGGTTAGTTCTGGGGTTGGTTTTGTTCATAATTTTCATTAACAATCTGGACGATGGGTTGGTCTGCATCCTCAGCAAGTTTGTGGATGACATTAAGCTGTGGTGGAAAGGTAAATATGTTGGAAGGAAGAGAGAGGGTCTGGAGTGACCTTGACAAATTGGAGGATTGAGCCGAAAGAAATCTGATGAAGTTCAACAAGGACAAGTGCAGAATTCTGCACTTAAGCAGAAGAATCCCAAGCACTAATACAGGCTGGGGACTCACTGACTGACTAAGCAGCAGTTCTGCAGAGAAGGACCCGGGGATTACAGTGGACAAGAAGCTTGATATGAATCAACAGCGAGCCCTTGTTGCCACAAAGGCAAATGACGTCGGGCTCCATTGGTAGGCACATTGTCAACAGACCAACGATGATTATCCCCCTATATTTGTTACTGGCGGCAGCATCTCTGAAGTCATATGTCCAGTTCCTCCACCCCTCCTCCCCACTACAGAAAGATTTGGACAAATTGGAGAGAGTCCAGCAGAGGACAACAAAAATTATTCGAGGGCCAGGACACATGACTTAGGAGAGGCTGAGGGCACTATGTTGTTTAGTCTACAGAAGAAAAGGTTGGGGGGATTTGAGAGCAGTCTCACAGATGCCTGAAGAGGGGTTCCAAAGCAGATGGAGGGAAGCTATTCTCCATGGTGGCAGATGACAGAACAAGGAGCAATGGTCTCATGTTGCAGTGGGGGAGGTCTAGGTTGGATATTAAGAAAAGCTATTTCACTGGGAGGGCGAAGAAGCACTGAAATGGGGTTGCTTAGGCAGGTGGTGGAAACTCCATCCTTATAGGTATTTAAGGGGAGACTTGGCAAAGCCCTGGCTGCAATGATTCAGTTGGGCTTAGTCCTGTTTTGAGCAGGCGGTTGGACTATACGACACACTGAGGTTTCTTCCAACCCTAATCTTATATGATTCTCTGATATTGGACTTGATTAATAATTGAAGATGGTAGTTAATTCAAGTCAGCATTGGTTATATGGAACATACAGTCTGTCAAACTAATCAGATATCTTTTTTTTTTTTTAAATGCGATGACCAGTATGGTTGATAAAGGTAACAGTGTTGATGTACAACAAGAAGTCCTGTGGTACCTTATGGATATTTTGATGCGTAAGCTTTCATGGGCAAAGATCCACTTCATCAGACGAATGAGATACACTTAGACTTCCGTAAAGTATGTGACTTGATACCATATGTCATTTTGATTAAAAAGCTAGAACATATAAAATTAACATGAGACATTAAATGGATTAAAAACTGCCTAATTGGTAGGTCTTAAAATGTAACTATTAACAGGGGATTGTCCTCAAATGAGTCTGTTTCTAGAGGGGTCCCAGTGAGATCAGTTCTTGGCCCTGTGCTTGTTAGCATTTTTATCAATGACCTCAAAGAAATCCATAAAATCATCACTAAAAAGTTAAAGCTGTCCCAAAACGTGGGTGAGTGGTAGATAAAGAAAACCAGGTCACAAGTCAGAGTGATCCGGATCACTTGGTAAGCTGGAGCTAAGCAAACAATGGGTGTTTATGTATATTTATAGATGGATATCTGGGAACAAAGACTGGAGGCCATACTTACAGGATGAGGGACTCTGTCCAGGGAAGCAATAACTGAAAATATTTGAGAGTTGTGATAGTTAATCAGCTGAGCATGAATTTCCACTGTGATACTGTGGGCAAAAATGCTAATGTGATCCTGGGATGCATAAACAGGGGAGCCAAGAGGTTCTTTTACCTCTCTTTCCAAGAAGAATGTTGATAAATTGGAGACTGTTTACAGGTGAGCCACAAGAACAGTTAAAGTATTAGAAAACCTGCCTTAGACTCAAGGAACTCCATCTGTTTAACTTAGAAAAAAGGTTAAAGTAGAGACTTGATGAGTCTATATGTACCTACACAGGGAACAATATTTAATGATGAATGGGCTCTTAAATGTAGCAGAAAACAATAACACAATCCAGTGACTGGAAGTTGAACCTATACAAATTCAGACTGGAAATAATGGTTAAATGTTTAATGGTTGAGAGTAATTTAGCGATGGGAAACTTACTGGATATTGTGGTGCAGAGTCTCCAGCACTGACCATTTTAAAATCACATGTGGATGCTTTTTCTGAACGATCTGTTCTAGGAATTGTTTGGAAGCAGTTCCCTGGCCTGTGTGATCCAAGAGGTTCAGACTAGATGACTACTGTTGTCCCTGTAGTGCTCATAGTTTTCATTTAGGGTCTTAAAAATAGTGCAATGAATGATCGCTCCTACATCCACTGGGACAGGAAAATGCGTTTGCTTACTAAAAGATGAAGACATGCTGGCAAAGGAAGTAGTACCCAATTCAGCCAAGGTTGCATAAGTATCCAGGTGATGACCCTGTTTTCATTCACACATCACTTTGTGAAAGGTCTCTGTAGGACTGTAATGGTTTAGCAGGCCTTCTTTCTGCCTCTAGATGACTTTTCTACAACCCTGTGCACATCTATAAAATTCAGCTTTGTTTATGCTACTTTTGTGTAAAGAATGATCCAGTTTATCTTCATCAGTGGAAACTTTTTACAGAAATCATCCTCTCTGGAATAATGTGTGTGAATAATTTAATCTGCTTCTCTGTTCAATGTGATTTCTGAGCTGCTCAATAAAAGTGTTCCTTATTTGCAATTCAGGTAACAGGACAGCTAAATTGCTAATTTAGCTGCACATTGAAATGAGCTCTATATCCCAGAGAACTTTTTCTGTTTTTCCTGTATTCTCAATACAGGTTAAACCTCTCTAATCCAGAACTATCGTCCACCAACACCTTAATCCAGCATGATTTTAGTTATCTAGATGACCACTTATCATGGGTGTGGCCAAGTTCCCGATGGTCCCATAAAGTTTGTTTACAGTCATGACTCCTGGCTTTTAGTGTTCTTTGCTGTTATTTAGCTGTAATTTATCTCTAAATGTCTTCTAAGAGCCCAGGAAGCAGCGGAAATGTTGGTAATGTGCTAGACAATACTGACCCCTTGTGGTCTGGCAAATTCTCTCGTCTGGTACCAGTTAGGTACGAGAGAGGTTCAGCCAGTTTAATCTGAGGAAGCCTGTTTTATGGCTATAGCCTTGCACTAGAACTCAAGAGGAGTGGTGTCAGTGCCTTGAGCTTCTACAGACTCTTGTGTGACCCTGGGCAAATCCCTTAGTTCTGTTTGCTTTTCTCCTACCATTTGTCTGTTTTTTCTAATCAAAATATACAGAGCAGACAGTGTCTTGAAGAACTTGTTTCTACGTGGTCTAGCACAGTGTATCCTGTTCTTTGTGGAAGCAGTAAGGTGCTACTGGAACTCAAATAATTACTACTCCTAGCAACAATGTTTGAGTGGTTTAAAATTGGTATCTTTCCAGGGCTTTCTTGTTGGTGAGGCATTAGTTCGCACAGTGCCTACATTGGTGGGTTGCAAGAACATATTCTATTACTGCATGTTGCATAGTATTGTACTGTTTGAGACATGGCACATGATCATTTCTCTTAAATGAATTGATAGAATGCATATGAATAAAGGACAGAGTTAAGGCTATCCTGCCTGGAGATAATTTAACTATGAAACCTTGACTTTTTCTTGACTGCATCAAAAAGCTGTATTGACAAGCTGCAGTGAATGTAAAGTCAAATTACAAGGGCACTAATTTAAGGCAAGGCAGCCATACTTACAAATTGACCTTTGCAGTTCAAAGGACAGGATGAAGCCAGCAACGAGTCACTAGGGGAAGGTGATGCTCACTGGAAAAAGTAGGGTCAAGTCAGGTGGGCTGGCTTGTCAAGTGGAATGTGGCTTTTCCCTGGCCTGTATCAGCAAGAATTACAATGGCTTTTGGCAGCCTGTTTTGTTACCTCCTCCCCTCAGATGTGTCTAAGTGATCTGTACTAATGAAGTTAGTTGCTTCTGGCTGATTTCCTCCCAAATAAGATTATCAAGTTAGAATTGAGGACTCAATGAATGCTTCTTCCAATTAAATGTGAAATATTAACTTGGCACTTGGGGAATGGGAAATAAAAAGGAATGTTTGGAAGGCAGTCACCAAAGGAGGAAGGTCTGTTAACAGCTCAGGCTGACAATTACATTATTCCTCAGAAAATAAATGGGACACATTAATATACAGTAAACAGTCACAAAGAAAATGAGAGAGACATGCTGCTGCTGTATTATGACCCCTATTTACATCATTACAAACAATGGGGCGCCCTCTCCCTTGGATGGTTTCTCCTCCCGGCTCCTCTCTATACCTCTAACTAAGTTCTTTCCTCACCATTTTTCAGGGTCTGTTGTCCTGGCCCAGATCTTCAGGCTGTTTGCAAAGCCCCCATTTTACAGATGAGCAAATGGGGCATGGCAAAGGGAAGGGGTCTGCCCAAGATCATCCCCTAGGGCCAGTGGCAGAGTTAGTAGTGAATGCCAGATCTCTGGAGTCCCAGCTCACTACCTCATCCTCTGGCCTAGCTGCTGCTTTTAACCACAAAGCGTAATCAGCATCTGCATGGTTCTACCAGGCCCTGGGTAGGGGTTTCTGGGTTCCGAGTAGGGCTGCACACTGGGGAGGGCGGGGGAATGGGATATTCAGAAACAGGAAAGAAGTAGCTAGACCAATGCCTCAGCATTCCCCTACCAATGGGAGCACACAGCTTCTCTGGGGGTGAGCCTGCAGTGGTTCATCTCCTCCAATCCACCCTCAGATCCTCCCAGGAAGTTTTTCTGTCTCTCTGCTCTACATCCTGTTGCTCACTACTGTCCTTCTCTCTTCGTGTCTACACCCTGCCAGCTCTCTGCCTCTTCCTGATACCTGCCATATTCCCTGCCTTTCTCTGGACCCCTCACCCTCTGCAGAATTCTCTCACCCCACTGTTTTCCCCTCCTTCGTCCTTTTGTCTCCCTCTCCTCTGTCTGCTTCAGCCCTGTCCTTCAACCCAGCTTCATCAAACTGGAGCTGACTACACCCTTTCTCTGTGGTGCCATCATACCTCTCCTGTTCTGGGCATTGTTCCCGCTCAAACTGAGGACCAGGCTGTCTCAGGCGGAGCAGGCCACACTGCTCTGCTCAGCACTCTGCTCCCTACAATGGTCTTGGTCTTAGTTTATGGCAAAATCATGTTGGACTTGCACATGCTCATCTGTGGAGCTCTGCCAGCAGAGCTGTGGTTCCCTTGGGAACACTGACACTCATTTTCGCAGTAGATTGTTAAAGTCTCTGTGGAATTCTTCTAGAGTCTCTATACCATGGGTCCAAATCATGACTTGTTCTTGTTGTTGTTATGATTTGGACCCATGGTATAGAGACTCTAAAAGAATTCCACAAAGACTTTAACAATCTACACCCCACCATCAACTTATCCCTTGATTAATCCACACAAGAGACACATTTCCTGGACAATATAGTACCAATCAAGGATGGCCTGATCAGTGCCACACTGTACCGAAAACCTACTGATCGCTATACTTACCTACACCCTTCTAGCTTCCATCCTGCACACATAACTAGATCAATTGTTTACAGTCAAGCTCTTAGATACGATCGCATTTGCTCTGATCCAACTGACAGAGACCAAAAACTACAAGATCTTTACCAAATATTCATAAACCTGCATTACCCACCAGGAGAAGTAAAAAAAAACAAATCGACAGGGCCAGACAAATACCCAGAGACCAACTACTCCAAGATTGGCCCAAAAAAGCCAAGAACAGAAGACCACTGGTCATCACCTACAGCCCCCAACTCAAACCACTGCAATTATTAAAGACCTACAACATATCCTTAATCAGGATGCCACACTCCAGAAGTCCCTAGGTGACAGGCCTGTTCTCTCCTACAATCAACCTCCCAACCTTATGAAGATCCTCACAAACAGCCACAATCTATACCCCAGGAATACCAGTCCTGGAACCCTTCTTTGCAACAAAGCCCGCTGCCAGCTTTGTCCACATATCTTCTCTGGAAATACCATCACTGGACCTAACCAGGTTACTCACAGAATCACAGGCACTTTCTCATGCTCCTCTACTAACATCATATATGCCATCATGTGCCAACAATGCCCAGATGCTTTGTATATTGGACAGACTTCTAACTCCCTTAGACAAAGGGTTAATGGGCACAAAACAGACATCAAAACACTCCAGATCCACAAACTGGTTAGTCAACATTTTAATGGAATGGGGCATTCTGTTAAAGACTTAAAAGTATGCGTGTTACTGAAAAAAATCTTTCGCACCGCTATTTAAAGGGAAGCAGCCGAGCTGGCTTTTATATTCAAATTCGGAACATTAACACGTGGTTTGAACTGGGATGGAAATTTTCTGAGTTGCTATAGGGGTTCATCTGCATACTTGGCTTAATCTAATTCTTGACCTTCCCCCTCCCACCCCCCCCACTCTCTGATTTGTTCACCTTCATTTTTTTCTGATTTGTCCTCCTTGATTACTGTTTTTGGTTCTCTGTGCCTTAAATATTGAGTCTGTTCTGGTATGGCTATGGTCTGAAGAAGTGGGTCTGTCCCACGAAAGCTCACCACCTAATAAATTATTTTGCTAGTCTTTAAAGTGCTATTTGACTGCTTTTTGTTTTGATAGTATATAGACTAGCACGGCTCCCTCTCTGTTACTATTCAGCATGTTGATTGTGTTTGCAGGGTGGGCGACTGTGCTGGTGAACAGTGCCACTGAGCAAATCTTGAGGTTTTGGTGGAGAATGTGACACAGTGGCCAAAAGGGCTAATGTGATTTTTGGGGTTGCATAAGCAGACAGGAGAGGGAGTTTGTTTTACTTTCATTTTTGGCATTGGTATGACTGCTGTTGAAGCCCTGTGTCCAGTGTTGATGTCCAAAGTCCATGGAGGATGAGAGAGTGTGTACAGACAAGCCACAAGAATGATGAAAGTTTTAAAAACCCTGCCTTGTGATTGGTTCAAGAAGGTCAGTCTATTTAGCTTAACAAAGAAGATAAAGGGATGACTTGATCAGTCTGCAACTACCTACAAGCAGAACAGATATTTTTAAAATGGGCTTTTCAATGCACTGTCTGGTGGCTGGGAGCTGAAGCGAGACACATTCAGACAGGAAACCAGGTGTAAATATATGTGAGGGTAGTTAGCCGTTGGAAGAGTTTTTATCAAGGATTATGATGGATTCTCCTTCATTGGCAATGTTTAAACCAAGGTTGGATGATTTTCTCAAAGAGTTGCTGGTCTAAGGATCATTGTAAGGAACTTCTCTGGACTGCGTTATGAAGGAGGTCAAATTAGAGAATCACAGTGGTCCCTTCCGGCCTTGGAATCAATGAAGGAGGAGACTTACCCACATTGGGTCTTTGCAGGATTGGGACCATGCGTATTATCCTATCAGTGGAATAGGGAACACAGGTGAAATGTTCAGTCACTGGAGTTTGGGGCCTCAGTATTAGTGATAGTCAGTGGGAGGTTGGCCTCTAATTGTGTAGGCCACATTTGAAAATGAGATTTAGATTCCTAAGTCAGTTTAAGCATGGCAGTGTTGAGCAAAGCAAAGCCTGAATACCTCTTCAAATTTGGCCCAAGGTGCCTAAATCCCCTGAACATAGGACTTCGCTGTCTAGATGTGATGTTCTTGGGTTTTAGGATGAATGGGCAAAACCACTATTGCAACTGCTGTCCTAGGTTTGCCTCAAATCTTGTGCCAAGTGGGCCAAGAGAAGTGTTTAATGAAAGCTGGTGATTCACTGAATCTGTTTATGCTGCTTTTGTTTATATCATTTTTATATGTGGAGTTGTAAGTATTGGCTTTGTGGTTGTAGTTGAAATTGTAGTCTCTGGGAGAGCACAATAGGAAGCGTGTAACCTACTGTGAAAGGCTTCCTAGCCAGGTAAAGCAGAATTTAATTCCAATCCACACCTGAGGAACTTGGCTGTGGATTTGCAGCCTGGGAGACTGGAGAAGGCAAAATGCCCCAAAAGGGACACAGACATGTGACAGGCTCTATTTCAAACGTGCGTCTACTCAGGGAGGAACAATGGAATTCCCTTCATATGGGCAAGGGAATAAAGAGGATCCTGAGGTTACTTTATTTTGTCCAGCTCATCGCTTCAGAGCAGTGCTGCTATGAACGGAGCCCTGAAGGATTGGTGACCCATCCTAACAACGGATGTACTCCAGCGACTCTTACTCCACTGCTGCAAACCTGCATCAAGAATGTTGTGATTTATGTATTTGTTTGCTTCAACACTTTTCTTTCACCCTATTCCTTTGTCTTTTTATTAATAATCCTTTAGAATATGTCTACACTAGAGCAACCTGTCGACAGAAGTTGCTGTTGGAAGATTTCTGTTGCCAGATTGTGGCCAGACACGAAAGCAAATTGCTCTTTTGATGCACTGTCGAAAGAGAGCGGCCATTCTGTCCAGCCGCTCTCTAGAGAAAATGGCCATCTAGAATGCTTCAGACAGTCGCATGGCTGGCAAGCACTTCCAGAAGCCCCCGGCAATGTGTGCCTTCCCCCCATTGCCTGTTCCCTGCCCATGCTGAGGCTTGCCTACTTCATCAAGGGACAGCACAGCTGCTACAGCAGAGCACACGTGCTGAGAGAGACACTGCACCTTCCAGTTAGCCATGGTGTCACAGCAGCCCCAGGCTTGCGCTGGCCTCACTCAGAAGGGCTTCAGCTTCTGCTGAACCTCCTTATAGCTGCCGTCCTCCTGCTCCCCAGGGAGGATGACCCAGACAACACCATTGAGGAGCATGCCCTTGCTGCTGCACAGGCCATCTGTCCTCGCGCACACACATTTCCCGCCCCCCCGGGTGACCATGTGGGTCTGGAGGCACAGCACCAGTACTGCCTGGTGGGACTGGCTCATCGTGGGGCAGTGGGACGACCAGCAGTGGCTCCAGAACTTCCACATGCCGAAGGACACCACCTTGGAGCTCTGTGCCTGACTCATCCGCACCATCCAGAGACAGGACACCCGGCTGTGGCCTGCCATCCCCCTGGAGAAGCAGGTCACCTCATCCTCTGAAAGCTCCTGCTGGCCTTGGACCCCATTTCCATCTCTGGCCCTGGTGGAGGTTGGGTCCAGGGGTGCTTCTCCTCTTTGGGCTCTGGTGGCAGAGCGTAGGGCTTCTCCACAGTGTCCACGTGGGCAGGTGAGGATGAGGTGGTATCACCCCCCAGGAGGCAGTGGAGCGCCCTGTAGTAGGGGCAGGTGGGTACTTCTGCCCTGATCTGCACCATGCAGTGAGGCCTGCGTGCACCCCAGATGCAGCTCCTTCACCTTTGCCCACACTGACTCCATGGTGCCACCAAGGTGGACCCATGCCACCAGGGCACTGGCCAGATGGGAATAGGAGGCGCGTTCCTCCACTTTTTGGGGGCGGTGCGGGGGGCTGTCCAGGAGGTTATGTTCCTTGGCCCATGTGGCCAGGAGGTCCCACATCTTGGGCCTCTTCTGGGAGGGGGCCCAGCATTTTGTGCCCTGGGGTGGGTCCTGGGACCCCTCCCGCTGGTCTGCAGAGGTCCCCGGGGGGCCATGGGGTGGCTGGCTTTCAGACATCTGTGCAGACTGCATTGTCAGGACTGGCTGGGAGGGTGCAGGGGAGCAGAGATGGAGCCTCTGCCACCGCCACACTCTCAACTTCCTGCCACAGGGTTTCCAGGGCTCCCTGCCCCTTTAAGAATGGCTGGCGGCAGGGACCGTAGAGCTCTACTTGCTGTGGAAAGGGTGTCTCCTGGGGCAGCTGGCTGGTGCCATGGAGGAATTTTCTGTCGACAGAGAGCCCCCCGGGACCCTCCACACTGGCTTATTGCCAACAGAGATCAGTTGAGAGAGGCATTCTGCCTCATGGGGAAATGGCAGAATGCTGTCAACAGAAGTGCCGTGTTCTGTCGATTTTACTGTTGACAGAATGCCTTTGCAATGTGGACACTCCGAATTTTGTTGACAAAAATCTCTAGTGTAGGTGTCACCGTAGATTTTAGATGTTAAATGATTGGCCCAGCATGCTCTTCTGGGTAAGATCTTAAGGTATACATTGACCTAGGGATGTGTGGCTGGTCCTTTGGGACTGGAAGAACCTGTGTGGATTTGGTGAGGTTGGTTTACATAACCTCTCACCTGCCTGAGGTGAGAACTGGTTGTGGCACAAGGGAAACTGGAGTGTCTGAGGGAATTGCTTCTGTGACTTCTTATTGGCCAGAGTGGCAACAGCGGTGCTGTGTGGCTGGTTTGGTGCCTTATATTGGAGGACCCCCAGTCTTGGACTGTCAGCAGCCCTGTTTTAAGCAATTTGCCCTGGTTTGGCTCTCTCAGCAGTGCCCAGAGAAACCTTCTATATTACACTAGGTGATTGAGAAGCGCATGGGATTTTTACCTCATGTCACTATATGTTCAGACCTGCCGTGCACAGTGAGGGCCCTGTTCCTGGTCAGGATCTTGTTTGTAATATAAATATTAAATTATGAAATTTTTCACATGGGGAAACTTGCCAGGAAATGGAGGCTAATGCATTCATACAGTACAAAACTGCCCCTGCCCACACGTATTCTATTTGCTGTAATTGTTTGGAACAGCTCCTTTAGCGATCACGTTTTCAGACTTTGGGGTCTGAATTTCACCTTGAGCATCAACTAGATTCTAAAGCAGTAAGCTTTCGGCACATAAGATAATGAAATCATTTATGATTAGCATTTGTCGTTTTCCACAGTTTGCAGAAGAAAATAAGAGATGGCTTAAATACATACTAATACCTATAGCAATACAGAGCTATAACTTACACTTTCATTTAGAAAATCAATGCAATTTAGTAGGCGGGAAATTTTTTTTGAAAGAATCCTACACATTCAGTGGTAAAAAATCAACTCAAATGCGGGAAATTTGCTGCAGCTCAGCAATTCTTACCAAATAAAACAACAGTGTTCCAATAACTGTGGAAGCAGCATAAGGGAGCAGAAATATTTTTTAACGGGCAGTTAGGGCATAGTCTAGAAGAGACTCAGAACCTGGACTGTCCTTTGAGGCAGTCAGCCAAAATGGCATGATGCTTATTTTTGTTCTTTTTCCCTTCACTCTTGCCTTGCTCATCTAATTCAGTTAACTGGAACCTTTTTCCTGTCTGTACAAATTTCTCATCTGCTCAGCATCATTTCATACTGTGGTACCCAAGGAGGTGTTTTCTATCTGAGCCTCAGGACCTTGTTATTTATTCTCCATGCTTAAGAAATTTCTGGGTGTCACTCTTCAAATGCTATGGGTTTTGTGTATGCAATAGGGAGATATAAGGCCCAATCCTGTTGACATTACTGATGGAAGAGATCCTCAGCTGGCGTAAATCAGTGCAATTCAATTGATTTCAGCTTATGCCTGCTGGAAATATGCCCCAATCAGATGTCTGCGTGACTGAGAAATGCAGACTAGACACGTAACTGGCCCAGAATTTAAAAGAAGTATCTGTTTTGGGGAAGAATGGTCCTTCCCCCAGAAAGAATGCAGTATGAAGCAAAGCCCATTAGTTCCCAGTATCTTCCAACCCCCAGGATTTCTGTAGGTTTGTTAGATTTTTTGAAAAGCTAGGATTCAGCTTCGCTGTGCTTATCCTTCATTTAAACAGTGTGACGGGCAGCACTTTGATTTAATAAGAATCTGTAATCATATTAAATAAGTGGACTGGTATCCCCACTCGCATGCAGTTTGCTTCTTTGACACAGTTCCTAAGAATGTGGTTGGTTTTTGGTTTTTTTTTTTTTTTTTGGTTGTTTTTTGTGGGCCCCTCCCATGTAAGGGACAGGAGCTTTTCCCTTGTCTTCGTGTGGCTTTGGGACAAGCCCCCAGTGAGTCCATCCATGACAGGATCTGGTTGCAAAATACATCAGTTAACCTAGTAACCTTGCTGCCTGGACCCAAGCTATGTTCTGTGAGCCTCCCTTCATTAGGTCCTGGTGGAAGCCAAGGTTGGGGAGATGTTGCCAAAAGAACAAGCCTTCAGGCCAGTGGGGAGTTTGGTTGCAGGCCTTTCTCTAATAGCTGTATTTTGTACCATAGTCTGGCAGAATGAGTCACAGACTTCTCTTGATTTCTGAAGTTCTGCTGAAAATGCACTGCCACCTACCCCATCAATAGTATTCTCCTGGCCTCCAGCATCTGTAATGCCTGGGTGTGGCATAAAAAGAAAGAGACATGGCCCAGCCAGGCAGTGTTATTGTATCCTTGGGTGGGCTAGACTTCACTGCCCTTCTCCAGTGACTTTAAAAAAAAAAACACGCCCTACACCCGTACAGTACTGGAGACCCAAAGTTCAGGCTGTAAGGAATTTCAGCAAGGATAGCCCAATGTCAGCCTCCCTGCATCCAAGTTCTAAAAGAAACAAAATTAATGAATTTAATTAAATAGCTTTATAAAATCTTATGAAGAAACAAATAATCTAATTTTTACAACAGAACACACCTATTCTATAACCCAGAGATAATGTCCATAGTTACAGTAAACATAAGTAAACAGAAAACAAAAAGTAAAATTTGAACAGTTCAGGCTGCATAAACACAGTAAGAAGAGACCACTGAGATCCCAAGAGCTGAGATGTAGTTCACCAAAGCCTCATTTGTGCCCCTGATCATCAAAGCTGCACCATAAGCTGAGTCTGAACCTTCTCTCCACTTGCTTGTAGGGACTCCTCAGCTGAAGTCCAGGCAGCCTCTTCCTTTGCAGTGGATGACTGCTTATGCAGCAGCTCACTGATTAAACTAGTCGGTTAACTTAAGTGAACAGGCTTAAAGAAACCCTGTTACAAGAAAATGCAAGAAAACCCTGAGAATAACAAAGTAGAAAGGAGAATAACAAAGTAGAAAGGAAACCCTACATGTACAGAGAAGCTGAAGAATCATGCTGAGAAAAGTAACTAAAGCAGTTTGGCTAAAATCAAAACACCGTTTAAAGCAGACAGTTAACACAGGAGATGGTAGCTTCCCTCCCAGGTTCTCCTTGCTCTAAGTAGCATTGCCCATGATCCCTGCTAGAGAGTTAAGAACATCACTACCTGCTGCAGAATGGGGAAACAGCCTGCTCTCTGCTCCTAGCTCATCTCCTCCGAGTTCACACAGGCCTAAGAGGAGCACCTGCCCTGCCTGCTTGCTCTTGCAGTCTGACCCCATACTGCTGGACCCAACTCCAGAAATTTCTGGGTGGAGTGGTAAATCTGCCTAGCAACAGTAACACTCAACTCACCTCCTCCACAGGGGTCTCTTAAAGTGACAGCTGCCTATTAGGGGCGTTGGGTTACATTATGTTTAAATCATAAACCTAGAGAAGTTAGATACAATATAAATAGTGTTGTTGGGAGCTAGCAACAGACCATAACTTTATTTCTCAGAATTCAGAATAACACCCAAGATCCCCAAAACAGAGAGAGGCAAAGCAGGCTGCTCCCTAAAACACATCACTCCAAGCTGGCTCCTCACAGACCAACTACTGCTAGACCCACATTTTATGTTTTCCTGCAAGGCCCCCTGACTTGCAAGCAGGACCAAGAAAGCCCCAAGGTAGTTGAGGTCTTTAAAGATGAAGCTTAGAACCTTACAGTGTGTTTTGCCATGGATGAGGAGGAGTGGACTCTGTTGGGGGGTTAGAGAGGTGGGAGTGCACATGTATGAAAATTAGGCTCAGAGCCCTTGATCCTAAACTGAAATCAGTAGGTTCTTGTCATTGATGTTAGTAGAACCAGAACCTGTAAGGAAAGCATGCATTAGCTTTAATTGTAAAGTGAGTCCAACTGCTCCATGATAATGCTTGTGTATTTTTGAATCAAACTATACATATATTAAATGCATGGGATTATAACTTGATTTGCAAATTTTCACTCCAGTTTGTGGCACTCCATCTAGAAAAACCATGTCAGGTTGGAGTTTGGGGTGGCGGGGGGTCACAGTGTTAGATGGGATTTCATGTCTGAATACTCCTATTGCAAACAGAGCCCTACAGATCCCAGCCTTTCCTAAACTACAAATAAACTGAAGTTGATGAAATGACCTGCATCAGTGTCCTCTGAAGTGAGAGGAGCATCATGCAGGAAACCCTGGTGTGTAAAGGCACTTCTGGAAATCTGGATCTCTCCTTGTGCAGTGTGTTCTACAATACTAAGAAGCTGCATCAAAGGAGTTGTGATTTATAAAATTACACACTTGAGTACAGGCTAGAAACTAGAAAATATTTGTATTATTGAGGCGTAGAGAGACTTGAGCTAGCTGTAAGGTATCTGGGGTGAGTCAGGTTTCAAATGGCATTGGCCAAAAGACTAAATAAAGCCCTTACAGTTACTCTGGTTTAAAACATGGTAACTCCATGTATTGGGCATTTGTGAAGTCAAGTCCAAAAGGTGCACATGTGCGACTGAATCCAAAAGTGATATCTTCCACGTGAGGGGAACAGTGTGAACATTTCGCAATTGAGCGTAAAGGGCAGCCATTCTTTCCCCACTTCCTCTCCACAATTTTCAGGAAGCCACATCTGTAGAACAATAGATATTAATAGATGACTAAAAAGGACTTGCATCTGAGACATTCGCTTTGGTGCCTGTTGTTCAGAGTCTTCTAACTTGTGAATGCCTGTTTTTGTCCCTATTCAGTCTGCAGGGCTGAGCAGTCCCTGGCATAGGCTAGCTGTTGAACAAAAAGTTATTTAATAAAAGCTATTACTATTGCTCATCACTGTTTTGGTTTAAATTCTGGGAGGCAATAGGTAAAATATTATTTATTAAAATGTTGAGTGCGGTGGGCTATATCAAATATAGGCCATGTCTACACTAGCCCCAAACTTCGAAATGGCCACGCAAATGGCCATTTCAAAGTTTACTAATGAAGCGCTGAAATGCATATTCAGTGCTTCATTAGCATGCGGGCGGCCGCAGCGCTTCGAAATTGACGTGGCTCGTCCCGACGGGGCTCCTTTTCGAAAGGATCCCACCTACTTCGAAGTCCCCTTATTCACATGAGCAGATGGGAATAAAGGGACTTCGAAGTAGGTGGGGTCCTTTCGAAAAGGAGCCCCGTCGGGACGAGCCGTGTCAATTTTGAAGCGCTGCAGCCGCCCTCATGCTACTGAAGCGCTGAATGTGCATTTCAGCGCTTCATTAGTAAACTTCGAAATGGCCATTTGCGTGGCCATTTCGAAGTTTGGCGCTAGTGTAGACGTAGCCATAGAAGCACAACGCTTGGCAGAGCTTTTATACATGAGCCAAAAACTGAGGCACAGTTGTGCAAACATTTGCTACCTGGAGTAGTGCTTAGAGCAGGTTGTGTTCCTATAAAGAATCAACGGTCTGGGTATGTGCTTATAGTATGCACCACTGGCAGACTATCAGAGAAGGCCTCATTTCCTGTATCCATCATTGCAGAGGTCGGATATTGCCAGAGCGCAGTGTTGTCAGTTTGGGTTGGATGTGTTCCTGGAGGTTTCATCACATGACACAATCTTTAATTAAAGATTTAATCTGCGATTACTGGAGATGCCAAGACAATCCTGGTGAGTTGGCAACCCTAACAGGCAGAGAACTACACACATTTATGCAGGGACCCTGCAGGAAATACTGAAATGATTTTATAGTGAAAAATATTACTGGGAGATGTCTGTTTGGATGTTGCGTTAATACTTGTTTTGTTGGTGTATTTTACGTTTAGATTAATAGGGGCTGTCCCTTTCAGAGCAGGGTGACACATACACAGGGTTTGTGGGGAGAAAAGGGGAAATGTGTATGACAGTGAATGCATGTCATCATGTATGGCAAGTGGAATACTGAAGCTCCAGGAAAATCAAGACTTGATTGAGTACATCTCCTCTCCCAGAAAACAAGCTCATCACTGGTGGTTGCCTGTGTCTGGTGGTAACAAGCTTCAAAGCCTTTGGCCTGTTGATTGCAGGTATGAACCAGTGAGAGTGTCCCTCCCTATCTAATAGCAGTCAGCAGATGGGCCCCTATTGGGGACAAGTCTGGTGAGTCTTCTTGCCTGCTCCCATGTCACACACTCACTAGCAGTCTTTGCATTAAGCAGCAGGTTCACCAGCAAGCAGCCTTGGATTGTGGAGAATGAACTACCCTGGACCCCCGGAGGAAGACCAGGATGGGGGCATGCTGGCAGGGCAGGAGGTAAAGGAAGTTTGCCTGACTGATGCCCTATAGATGAACATGAGGCATAATTCACTCAGGCTGGAAAAACACCAGATCCACCCAATCTTTTTAAAGCAGGACTTTACCCTTACATGCAAATTAGCCACAAAGGCCAATTAGTTCATTCTATAATTTACATTAAATGTCACACATAGGGCTGCACAGAACTTGGCAGCTATGTTGCAGTAATGAAATCCTCAGCTCAGCAGCACATTGTGTGCTGCCTTTCTTGTGTTGTGTGAAACCGTGTTTTAGGAATCACTTCCGGCTTTGTGGGGTTTGTTCTAGCTCAGCCAGCCTTGTTTACAGTTACAGGCCCTGGTCTCACAATGAACTTTGGCCAAGTGCGCCCTTGGCATCATTGGGACTCTGGGAAGGAATGGGGCAATCGCCATGGAGTTTATAAACTCACAAATGTGGCAATATCCTGAATCTTTTCTTAGTGTTTTGATGTGTCCTCTGTGTCTGTCAAATGTCCTAAGGGCTGAAAGAGGTTTTAGAATCATGCATGTAGCTCCATTCTAAGCTGATATTCATAGTATGCAGTTCTATGCAGGCACAGAAATTAGTTCTCATCTGGACTTTGGGGTCATCAAAAGGATATGGTTGGATGGGGTTGGAGTCTTAAACACAGTTAAAGAAACCCTCCCTTTTGTGGCAGTTTAAGCCTGTGAATTCAAAGGGAATAAACAGACCATTGGTTCCTCAGCATTACTATAATAAACATGATTAATAATTTCATATCTTGGTCTCCAAGAAGTCAGGTTTCCAGTGCTATTGGCAGTGATTTGGGGGGATGGAGGGAGCATTGTCACAATCATAACTGCCCTTAACAGTATGAGGTAGACATTGTAGAGCGATTGACTACAGGAATGAGGGAGAAAGCTATTGGGTATCACTGGTGAATTTTAATGCGGTGACAGGTCACCTGCATTATAAGATATGCTCCCATTGGCTGATTTAGTAATCAGAAGGCATAAACATAAATTGGATTAGAATAATTCTCTTTTAAAAGAAATGCCCATTGTGTATGCGTAGAAAATTCTGCTGACAGTGGCTCTTTGAAGTTTGGGGTGGGGGGTGGCGGCATGTAGGGTATAGATCCAATGCTAGTGTGAGTCTCGAAGTCATGGCTAATGTGAAGACTGAAGCCATAGCAGCAAATACTCCAGCCTGCGCTAACAATGCAAGTGTAAACCAAGGGTCCTGATCACGTTTGTACTACTCTTGCTGAAACCTACACCAAAGTGTCTTCTCTAATGCTACGAAGGGTCCTGTGGCACCTTATAGACTAACAGAAAAGTTTAGAGCATGAGCTTTCGTGAGTTAACTCACTTCTTCAGATGCTGGTCTGTGGGATGTTGGTATACAGAGCCTCTACATCCATGGTTGCTAGGATAGTGTTTTCTGGTAGGTCACCAACGTATTGCAGTCTTCTCAGGATGTCAGTGGTGTCGCGGAGGTAGCTGGGGGTGTTGGTGACATAGGGTCTGAGGAGAGAGTCCACATAACCAGACAGTCCTTCAGTGAGAGTGCCAATACCGGAGATGATGGGGCGTCCAGGATTTCCAGGCTTGTGGATCTTGGGTAGTAAGTAGAATAACCCTGGACGGGGCTCTAGAGGTGTGTTGGTGTAGATCTGTTCTTGTGCTTGTGTAGGGAGTGTCCTGAGCAGACGGTGTAGTTTTTTAGTGTATTCCTCAGTGGGGTCTGTGGAAAGTAGCCTGTAAAATCTAGTATTGCAGAGTTGTCTGGAAGCCTCCTTCTGGTAGTCAAACCTGTCCATGATGACAGTAGCTCCTCCTTTATCTGCCTCTTTGATTATAATGTCAGGGTTGCTTCTGAGGCTGTGGATGGCATTGCGTTCCGCACGACTGAGGTTGTGAGGCAAACGATGTTGTTTCTCCACAATTTCTGTCTCTGAGCGTCGGTGGAAGCATTCTATGTATAGGTCCAGACTGTTATTTCTGCCCTCGGGAGGAGTCCACGTGGAGTTATTCTTCTTGTGCTGCTGGGAGGTTGTCTGTGTAATGGTGTGTTGGTCAGTGTTGTGTTGAAAGTATTCTTTGAGTCTGAGATGGCGAAAGTAGGCTTCCAGATCACCGCAGAACTGTATCATGTTTGTGCGTGTGGTGGGGCAAAAAGAGAGTCCCCGAGAAAGGGCAGACTCTTCTGCTGAGCTGTGTGTGTAGCTGGACAGATTGATGATATTGCTGGCTGAGTTAGTGGTACCACTGCTGTGGCTCTGTGTGGCAGGCAGGAGTTTAGAAAGTTTGCAGTCCTTTTTCTTCTGTATAGTAGTGAAGTGTCTAGTGTAAATCTCTTGTCTTATTTTAGTAAAGTTCAGCGGTGTGGAAGTTTGTGTTGGAGGTTGGTTATTGATGAAAGACTCCAGATTGGAGAGCTCTTTTTTGATGTTCTCCTGTTTGTTGTACAGGACGCTGATCAGGTGGTTCCTCAGTTTCTTTGAGAGTGTGTGGCATAATCTCTCACTGTAGTCTGTGCAGTATGTAGATTGCAAAGGATTTTTCACCTTCAGTCCATTCGGTATGATGTCCATTCGGTATGATGTCCATTCGTTTGCATTTGGAGAGAAAGATGATGTCTGAATTTGTGCAAGCTTCCTCGTGAGATTGATAGATTTCCATTCCATACAGCTAAATGCAGTGCCTTGCATGTTGTCAAGTATCAGAGGGGTAGCCGTGTTAGTCTGGATCTGTAGCAGCAACGAAGGGTCCTGTGGCACATTATAGACTAACAGAAAAGTTTAGAGCATGAGCTTTCGTGAGTTAACTCACTTCTTCAGATGACCAGCATCTGAAGAAGTGAGTTAACTCACGAAAGCTCATGCTCTAAACTTTTCTGTTAGTCTATAATGTGCCACAGGACCCTTCGTTGCTGCTACAGATCCAGACTAACACGGCTACCCCTCTGATACTTCTCTAATGCTGTTAGCCTGGGTGTGCCGATGCAAGTCACAATCCCACTCCCAGTTGCACTATAGACATCCTCCATTGTGAGTGACTTCTGGAAATGTAGGCAGAAGCCTTCATGCAGGTATTTCTGGTACTGTTATCCATCCAGTTGCAGTAATACATTGAGAGGTGTGAACCACAGACGGAAAAACATCCATAGTGAAGTGCCTTTTGACTCTAGAAAGGCACTGGTATTCTTTGGTAATTTCATTGTGTGATGTGTGGCTGTTAAAATATGATTTTGCTAAACAAAGGATAATAAATTGTGTATGGACTTAACACACAAAGATACATTAAAGTACACAGGCATGTATTCAAGCTGTTTGCTGAACAGGGATTGACTCAGGAGCATGCTTAACTTTAAGCATAGAATTATGAATTCTACTGAATCTGTGCCAAAGCAAATAGTTATATAGGGCAAATGCACAGTTCAGAGCCCTCACTAGTTAATCAGGTAGTATCCAACCTATTTTGCAATCAATGATACATGATAGTGAGAAATCTTTGTGTTCTCCAGACCAGCATCATATCTTGTAATATCTCACTCTCAGCCTACACCACCCACTTGGGAATTAGCCCAGGAGAGGATCTAGTGAAACATTCAGTTTTACCTTGTGTTCATAATACATATCAAAGCAAGGAGCTGACCTGACTTCCTTGTACTGTGGCAGAGAAACTAGCCAAAACAGGAAAAAGAAGAGGGTCTGTCCCACGAAAGCTCACCTAATAAATAATTTTGTTAGTATTTAAAGTGCTACTTTACTGCTTTTTTTTGTTTTGATAGTATATAGACTAGCATGGCTTCCTCTCTGTTACTTTCATCGTGGGAGCACTTCCTTTTCAGTCCTCATTAAGACCATCTTTTTAAGCATACCATGCAGTAATTATATTGTGGCAATGGTTTTATTCTCATATGTGAAAGGGAATAATGGTCTTGGTCCAACTCCCTTTGCAGTCAATGGAAGACTTGCACTGACTTTAGGGGCAAGAGAATTGGATCCTAGCTGCACACTAACATTATCAGTGCAAGCTGCGGCAGTGGTAGTCCCTGGGCTTCCCAATGGGATTGCTTCCCTACAAGTGTCAACATTCTGGGTAATTTGCTGCAGAATTGTTATCTCTGAAAATATGAAGGTTACTACATCAGATTCTACTATTTGCAGCAAATCCCCTCTCCCCCACCCCCCCAGCTAAGCAATGAAGCTTCAAGACCTGATTTCACAGTTTGTCATGTTGCTAATCTTCATAAATCTCTAACATAGTCCTCTGTGGCAAAAGGTTAGAGCCATAATTGGTAATGGAGTTCTGCTGGAACCTTCTGATAAAAATGTAAGTTGTGACTTGTTAGAGGATCTGCCATTCATGAGGATGCTAAATTAAAGCTGCCCCAAAATATCACTCCATGTCTTTGCCTTTTTTCCTTATAAGTATCAGGGGGCTGGAGCCCAGTCTGATGAACTCTCCAGTTCTAGGTTTAGAATAAATGAACTCAGGCTAACTTAATATTTTTGACTCAGGGCTTTAAGCCTAGAGATCAATCCAAACTCCTGGTGTTTGCTGCCTTGTATCAGAATTTTTGTACAGTAACAAATCTCATAGGAGCAAAACCCTTTTACAGGAACTGCAGCCCTTTATATATTCCCCTTCACCCATCACCTTCATATGTTTCATTCTGAAACTGAGCAGAAGAGACATCTCCCATCTCCTTTGTACATGTAGATGACTTAAGGAATGTGCCAATTTCAGCCAACCATGGAGGCAGAGAAATGCCTTGGCGAGATCTCTGTCAGAAACATTGGGCTGAAAAACAGAAGATCCAATTCTGAAATCAAATTTATTAGGCATATAACTCTGCTAATAAAAAATTGCCTTTTGAGAAATAGACAGGTGTGAGGAAATGTTTGCTGGAGTTTTTGGTCTCTTTAGGTACAGTAAACCCTTGATTTTTACGGACCCTGGTATAGCAGACGTCTGGAACAATGGGGGGGACGTCCATTGTTCCCGAAGTCCACTGAGGTCCATAAAATCACCCCCAAACCTCAAAAACAAAAACAAAGTTAATAAGAGATTTACGCTGCCGCAGCCTGTAAGAGCCACCATCTCCTGTGCTGGCGCGGCCATGCGCTGCTCCCACTGGGGTGGGAGGCATACACGAGCAGACTGACACTCATGTACGTGCCCACCCTAGTGGGAGGAGCGCGCAGACGCTCCAGCGGCAGGGCGCCTTCAGCCACGTGCAGCGTGGCAGCTCTGGCTGCAGCTCCTCCAGCCATGTGCAGCACTTCCAGCTGTTCTGGGAGGGTCCCAGCCACATAGCAGAATCCAATGGCTCTTCCAGTGGCGGGGGTGCACGGCGGGGCTTTTTGTGTTTGTTTTTGGACGGGGATGACTGGGGCTAAGGGAGCCTGGCAGGGGTGGGTGGGCGGTAAATCCTCGGATTTAATGGACTTTCAGTAATAGCAGACACCCCTTCCCCCATTAGTCTGTTCAGTCGAGAGTTTACTGTATTGTGCTGTGGTACTTGGTTAGGAAAATCATGAAAATGATTTCAGTCTCCATAGCCACTTGTGGCTCAATGCTTGTTGCTAAGTGACAAGCCCTAAGCTCTTGTGCACAGATCCGCAATGAAAAGTCAAGGAAAGGGTAAAATCTGTTTTCAAAAGCATGATCAGCGGTGACTCTGTATGGTTAACTGTTTGTAGAGCTTGCCCAGCAACATTTACTTATTAGAAACGTTAGGATTTGCAGACAAAAAGGAAAGCAAAACAATTGAAGAGGCTTTCATTTATTATTTAAGAAAAGCATGAGTAATTAGATCAAACAGTCCTTAAATTAAACTAGGCATTAAGTTCCCTGGACTGAGCATTTTAGTAAACAAAATCTAATACAGAAAATTATTGAATTTATTGAAACATGAGTACCCTCTCCCTGCTGTACTCTGAGGAACTTTTTAGCATTAGGAGATATATTAAGGTCCAGTGATGCTCTGATCGGATTATACCCTCTCAACGTAGATTCACCAGCACCAATCAACATAGATGATGCAGACTTACCCAGCACAGGCAGCTTTACGCACTTAGGCAGCATCATCTGCCTTGATGGAGGCACCAAAAACGACCTCCCGAGCAGACTAAGCAAGGCCAGTAATGTCCTCAGAAGTATGAACAATGTATGAAGATCTACACAGTTACGGTAAACATAAGTAAACAGAAAACTAAAAGTAAAGATCTGCACAGTACAGTGTTCACACCAAACTTAAGCTGTACCAGAGCTGTGTCATATGAACACTACTATACAGCTCAGAGTGCTAGTGGATGACAGAATGCGACCTTGCCAAGTTCTTGTCCTTTCACACCACTCACCTTCACAAGATACTTTGCATCTTTTGACCAAAGACAATCTCCGACCATGATCCTGCGATGCCACCAGGAGGACATGACCACTGTCGCCATGAGAAGATGCTGGAGATGGATGGGGCACATGATGAGAAGGGAGGCAGATGCCATTGTAAGGATAGCACTTCACGGATGTCCGAAGGACGATGGAAACGTGAGAGGCCCAAGACAACATGGCAGCATACTGCTGAGGCAGACATGAAAAGAATGAGCTACAACTGGGATACACTGGAGAAAATGGTGAAAGACAGAAGTGGAGGACCTACATTACTGCCCTATGCACCAGTGGGCATAACAGGCTTTACGTAACTATTATGCTCTGATTTACAGTCTGTGTGGTCTCATTCATTTCACTGGAGCAGCACAGAGTGGCTGTCAGTCCAGGATCTGTGGGAAGGTCTTTAGCACAGATTATGAAGAGGGCACTCATCACACTGTATTCTGAAGGAGGAGAAACAGATCCTCCACCCATTGTAGAATTTCAGTACAGCATTAGGAGAAGCAAGCATGTTCCCTCCTGGAGTGTGATCAGAAAGATTGATGCTCTCAGGGAAACCGCCATTCTAATAGCAGGAGTTTTTTGTGCCACTGCAGAAAAGTCTGTGGAGGATCTACCAGAATACTGCATAAAAGGAGTCACAGTAATGTTCACAAGCAACTGGACTTTCATATACTGGGAGAGAAGAATTACTTTTCAGAACAAGCTTTTATCAGTGATGAAAGGAAAAAAGAGCTGTTTTGAATGCCCACCCTGAGATCAGAGAAATATTTATAGACAGAGAGGAGGAGGAGTTCTGTAGGTCATCCCGTAAACTGTCTAAAAACCCAGCTAAGAGTCTGTCACAGTGAAATTTGCCTCTCCAGTTATTTCTCTCAATTTTGCATAACAATGTATTTGTTCTGTCAACTCTTCTAGTTGATTTGTTTGCTGTTGGTAGTATTTATATGTTACATGTGGTGATGTTTCTCTTTTTCATGATTTTGTTTTTACAGCTGTATGCCCCTGCGGGCTAGGTGTGTATAGCGTGACCATCCGTCCTGTACTGGGTGGGATGGTCCCGTATTTGGGACACCAAAAAGGTGTCCCAACTTCACTTCCCTGAGCCTCCAGGAAGCTTAGGCAGCTGCTGCTTCCTCAGGACGTAGGGAGCACTGGGGGCTGATGCTTTCCTAGGGCTCCCAGGGATTGTTGGCGGCTGCTGCTTCCCCAGGGATCCAGGGGATCACCAATGTCTGCCTCCTCCTTCCCAGCTCCCCGGGGCTTGGAGGAGCCACCCCTCCCTGCCATATCTTCCTGTCCGAAACAGGGAGATATGGTCATCCTAGGTGTAGTAGTAGGCATCCTTCAGTCTGCATAGACTATGGATAGTGCCCTTTAAAGTTTCAATTGAGGACTTCATTTACAGCGTCTATTGTGACTATAAAGACCCACACGAGAGTGACAGTCCTTGCTGCATCTCTTGCAGATGTAGTGGGTGTCTGGCAAGTCCTTATTGTGCTTTCTGTGCGCTCGCTTCTCCTCTGCTAGCTGTCTGATCTTCAACTCGCCCTTCTGAAGGCCCTTGTGTAACCCCTGCCTCCATCTGCTGCGGTCGTCTGCTAGATCTTCCCAGTTGTCCAGCTCGATGTCTACCTCTCTGAGGTCTCTCTTGCAGACATCTTTGTAGTGCAACTGGGGGCGTCCGGGAGGTCTTTTGCCAGAGGCTAGCTCACCATACAGGATATCTTTTGGAATCCTTCCATCGTTCATCCTGTGGACATGGCCAAGCCAGTGGAGTCGATGCTGCCTGAGGAGGGTGTGCATGGTTGGGATTCCAGCTTGCTCGAGGATGGCGGTGTTGGTCACTCTGTCCTTCCATGATATTCCAAGGATGCGCCTGAGGCAGCGCAAGTGGAAGACGTTCAGCCTCTTTTCCTGACGGGCATACAGGGTCCAAGTCTTGCTGCCATAAAGGAGGGTGCTGAGGATGCAGGCTCTGTAGACTTGCATTTTGGTGTGAGTGTACAGCTTGTTGTTATTCCACACTCTCTTGCTGAGTCTGGACAGAGTTGTGGCCGCTTTTCCGATCCTTCTATTTAGCTCAGTGTCCAACGACAGGGTGTCAGTGATGGTGGACCCAAGGTAAACGAACTCGTGGACGACCTCTAACGTATAGTTGACAGTGCTGATTGATGGGGATTCAGCAACATCCTGACCGAGTACGTTCGTCTTCTTTAGGCTGATGGTAAGCCCAAAGTCCTTGCACGCTTTGGAGAACCGATCCAGCAGTTTTTGAAGATGGTCTTCTGTGGGAGACACTACAGCAGCATCGTCTGCGAACAGCATGTCTCTGATGAGGACTTCTCGCACTTTAGACTTAGCTTTCAGCCATGCAAGGTTAAACAGTTTCCCATCAGATCTTGTGTGCAGCAAGATGCCCTCTGTTGAAGATCCAAAGGCATGCTTCAGGAGGAGTGTGAAGAAGATCCCAAACAATGTCGAAGCAAGCACGCATCCTTGTTTGACGCCGCTCCTGATTCTGAAAGCATCCAATAATGCACCGTCATATTGGATGGTTCCTCTCATGTTTTCGTGGAACGACTGGATCATCTTGAGTAACCGTGGAGGACAGCCTATCTTGTGGAGCAGTTTGAACAGACCATCCCTGCTGACCAAGTCAAAAGCCTTGGTCAAGTTGATGAAGGCTATGTAGAGTGGCTTTCTCTGCTCCCTGCACTTCTCCTGCAGCTGCCTTAGGGGGAAGACCATGTCAACGGTAGACCTCGCTGCGCGGAATCCGCACTGCGATTCGGGGTACACCCTCTCAGCAATCTTCTGGGTCTGCCAAGGATGACGCGAGCGAACAGTTTACCAGTGACGCTTAGGAGGGAGATTCCACGGTAGTTGTTGCAGTCGCTTCTGTCTCCTTTGTTCTTATACAATGTTACAATGTTAGCATCACGCATATCCGGTGGAACCTCACCCTCATTCCAGCACAGGCACAGTAGCTCATGCAGTGGTTCCAGGAGTGTGTCCGCAGCACATTTGATTACCTCTGGTGGTATACCATCCTGACCAGGGGCCTTTCCAGCTGCAATGCTGTCGATGGCTGTCTTCAGTTCATCCACAGTCGGCTCTTGGTCCAGTTCATCCATTACTGGTAGGAGCTTGATGGCATCGAGGGCTGCATCAACCACAACATTCTCGCGTGAGTACAGCTCGGAGTAGTGCTCAACCCAGCGCTCCATCTGTTTGGCTTTGTCAGCGATGACTTCACCAGATTTGGATTTCAGAGGTGCCATCTTGTTCTGGGTGGGTCCTAATACCTTCTTCATACCCTCGTACATTCCTAGGTGTATACAAAGCTAATAGAGTATAGGTATAAGACAAGGGACATGGGTGAATGCAACAAGTATCTGGGATAAGCACACAATACTAAGCAAAGATCAGTGACTTAATATGTTATGTTTTAGTAATACATAAAAATCGGGCATTGTGTAGCTGGTCAATGCATGGCATACCCTATGCAATGGAAGGGGATGGGACAATGGGGGAGATGGCACTGTCAAACTGGCACCTGGCTTTGGGCAGAGGTAAAGTTGTGATGTTTTCTCTGAGCAGTAAGGCAGTTGTGGTAGTGATGAGGTATGTCCCTAGGCAGGACCATTGAGGGCATGTACTGTTGTGTTTAAGATGACTGATTAGACCTTAGCATGTGAGCAAGAACCAGCCAGCCCAATGCCAGAGACAGAGGCTAAGTATACACTATGAGATAAATTTGAATTTATGGCAGTAAGCTCGATATTACAACATCACTGTCTTCGCTTTAAATACCATTAACTCAATTAAGTGAGCACTAATATCGATATCATAACATCATTGAAACCGTCTGAGTGTAGCATCAAGTTCATGTTTAAAAGTCTGAGTGAATGGAATGCATTGCCTAGAGAGGTGGTGGATTCTCCATCCCTAGAGGTTTTTAAGTCCCAGCTTGACAAGGTCCTGGCTGGGATGACTTAGTTGGGGTTGATCCAACTTGAAGCAGGGAACTGGACTAGATGACCTCCTGAGGTCCCTTACAGCCCTGTGATTCTATGAAGGCCAGTGTAGAAGTGCCATGTGTTAAAATCGAGTTCATTAGCCTCCAGAGGTGTCCCATATGTATCCCACAATGTCCCACAGTGCTCTGTTCTGGCCACTTCCATCTCCACTGCTCTCCAGGGCTGTGTCTGCACTAGCAAGTTCTTTTGGAAAATCTACCCTTTTTTTGAAAGAGCATACAGAGTGTCTACACACAAAATACGCTCTTTTAATCCAAAATAAAAGAACACGGGTCTTCTTCAAGAAGCCCTCTTCTGCTCCCGGATCAGGAAGAGTTCCACCTTTCAAAAGCTTCTTTAGAAAAAAAAAAAAAAAGCATGTGGCGATGCTCTGCTGGCCCTTTTTTTCAAAAGAGCAATCCTCATGATGCCCGATTTTTTAATGCCTGGCCTATTCTTGAAAAAGAGCAGGGGCTGTGAGGACACTCTCTGTTGAAGTGGCTCAATCTTTCTATCCACTGTTTTGTCTGTGGAGGCAGTCTTTCAAAATAAGTTTTTTCAGAAGAGATCTTCCGGAAGACCTTCTTTCGAAAGAAAACAAAACAGCAGAAATGTAGCACTTTAAAGACTAACAAAATGATTTTTTCAGTGATGAGCTTTCATGGAAGAGGCTCACTTCATCAGATAAGTCTCATTTCCAATACAGATTGACATTTATAAGTACAGAGGAGCAAAAAGCATTGCAATAAAAACTGACAAATCAAATAGGACTGAATGAGGAGAGGGGGAAAGTTGTGTCCTTCCTGAGATAAATACAAACATCAAAGGAAAGGCACAGTCCTTGTAATGCATGAGGTAATTGATGTCTGTGTTCATACCACATGTTAATCTGTCAAATTTGAATAATAATTCCAATTTTAAAATTTCTCTCTGTAGTCTGTACTCCAATAAAATTTCAAAACGGATTAACACAGCTCGCTCTCTGTTTCATTTGAAAGATCGCTGTAGTGTAGACACAGCTCAGGTGCTCAGGAATTGGGCAACACGTAGCCCACGAATTTGAATTCAGCACCAGAAAGCCCATGGCTGTGGGGTGGTGCTTGTATTCTTTCTTTCTTTGCTATCAGCACTGTGAGCACATTTACCCATTTAAAATAGCCCCAACGTGGAGTTCATGGTTGTCTCTGGCTGCAAGCTGAGCACTTGAATTTTCTTTTCAGCACTGGTGCCAGCCCCTACCAGGGTGCACCATGTGGCAGCTAGACAGTGGGGGGTGGGGGTCATTCATGAAAGAGAGGCCAAGAAACATCTTTTCCATGGTTTTACATTTGCGCAGGGCCCCCCTCCCTCCTGCACAGCCACCATGCAGTCGGGTTCTTTCCTGTGCCTACCCACATCACATGGCTAGCCCCCAACCCTATAAAAGGACATGCCTGCTGTTCAGTGCCAATCATGCTGCCAGGCAGCACCATGTCCTGGCTTGCGCGTGGTGAGGGCTCCAAGGGTGGGAAAGATTTTAAGGGACTTACTGGCACGGGTGTGGGGAAATCTCCCCTGACAGCTAAGATTTTTGGGGGCTTGCTGCCCGGGGGAAGGGGACTGCTTCAACTGGCCCCCAACCTCAACCCCAACCACAAATATTTTCACGGACTTGCGGCCACTGGGGGGAACACTTCAACAGGCTCTGCAACCACGGTCCCCGCACCTTGCATGAAAAGATTTTCAGGGAACAATTTCAACTGGCCCATCATCCTCCAATCCACCCCACCCTCACCTGTGGAAGAATTCCACAGAGACTTTAACAATCTACACCTCACCATCACCTTATGCCTCGATTACTCCATGCAAGAGATACACTTCCTGGACACTACAGTACTAATCAAGGATGGCCTGATGAGTACCACACTGTACCGAAAACCTACTGATCAATATACTTACCTATACCCTTCTAGTTTCCATCCTGCACACATAACTAGATCCATTGTTTACAGTTCAGCTCTTAGATACAATCGCATTTGCTCTGATCCAATTGACAGAGACCAAAAACTACAAGATCTTCACCAAACATTCATAAACCTGAATTACCTACCAGAAGAAGTAAAAAAACAAATCAACAGGGCCAGGCGAATACCCAGAGACCAACTACTCCAAGATCGGCCCAAAAAAGCCAAGAACAGAAGACCACTGGTCATCACCTACAGCCCCCAACTCAAACGACTGCAATGAATCATTAAATACCTACTACCTATCCTTAATCAGGATGCCACACTCCAGAAGGCCCTAGGTGAGAGGACTGTTTTCTCCTACAGACAATCTCCCAACCGTATGAGGATCCTCGCAAACAGCCAGTCTGTACCCCAGGAATACCAGTCCTGGAACCTTTCCTTGCAACAAAGCCCGCTGCCAGCTTTGTCCACATATCTTCTCTGGAAATACCATCACGGGCCCTAACCAGGTTACTCACAGAATCACGGGCACCTTCTCATGCTCCTCTACTAAAATCATATATGCCATCATGTGCCAACAATGCCCAGATGCTTTGTATATTGGACAGACTTCTAACTCCCTTAGACAAAGGGTTAACGGGTGTAAAACTGACATCAAAACTCTCCAGATCCACAAACCAGTTAGTCAACATTTTAATGGAATGGGGCATTCTGTTAATAACTTAAGAGTATGCTTGTTACTGAAAAAAAATTTTCACACTGCTATTCAAAGAGAAACAGCCGAGCTGGCTTTTATATTCAAATTCGGCACATTAACACGTGGTTCGAACCGGGATGGGAATTTTCTGAGTCACTATAGGGGCTGGTCTGCATACTTGGGTTAATCTAATTCTTGACCTTCCTTACCCCTCCACTCTCTGATTTGCTCACCTTGATCATTTTTTTCTGATTTGTCCTCCTTGATTACTGTTTTTGTTCTCTGTGCCTTAAATATTGAGTCTGTTCTGGTATGGCTGTGGTCTGGAGAAATGGGTCTGTCCCACGAAAGCTCACCTAATAAATTATTTTGCTAGTCTTTAAAGTGCTATTTGACTGCTTTTTGTTTTGATAGTATATAGACTAGCACAGCTCCCTCTCTGTTACTAACCCTCCCCTGAGCACCACCACTTGTTCAAATTTGGCAAACCTCGCCCCCTGTGTGGGAAAACTCTGTGTAGTGTAGTGAGAAGCCAAAAATCTTTTCCCTAACCTTTTCTATCCTCTTTCTTCAAGCTTTGTTCCCCTTAACGTAGTGAAGAGTGGGTAGAGGGTCAGTTGAGAAGACAGACACCTTGCTACACTTTAAGCACATTGCAGATACCTGCTGCTTTTTGTAAAGTCTTTGGTATTTTAGTTATGAAAGCAAGAGATTTCAGCCCCATCCTGTTTGAGAACCCCCAAATCTTTTTCCTAACCTTTTCTATCATCTTTCTTCAAGCTCTGGCCCTCTTAGCACAGGGAAGAGTAGGTGGAGGGCCAGTTGAGAAGACAGAGACTGCTGGATGATCCCAGGGCACAGAAGCTGTGTAGCGGACTGGGAAGCCAAAAACCCTGCCCCACAAAAATCTCTTTTTTCAAAACATTTACTACCCTGCTCTTTCTTCAAGACTTACATTGTTCCTGTATTATTTTTAGGGATCTTAGGTAATCAAGGGAGGGGGGGATAGTGGCTGGAGGGCCACTTGAGAAGACTCAGACACCTGCTGCTTTTTGTAAATTCTGTGGTAATTAAGTTACAGCTACAATTATAAAAACCAATTCAGTTGTAGAAGCAAGAGATTTAAATTAAGTTGGAGATCTATGTTGATGCTCTACTTTTCCTTCCTTCCTCCTGGAAAAATGGCCATTTGCATTGCCCTCATCCCCCTCCCATGGAAAGCAATGTGGGAAGATGATAAAGTAAAGAATAACATTGCAAGGCACGTAGAAGAGCACGAATTGTTGGGCAAAAGTCAGCATGGTTTCTGCAGAGGGAAGTCATGTCTAACTAATCTGTTAGAATTCTTTGAAGGGGTTAATAAACATGCGGACAAGGGGCACCCAGTGGACATAATATACCTAGATTTCCAGAAAGCCTTTGACACGGTCCCACACCAAAGGCTTTTATGTAAATTAGGCGTTCATGGGATAGGAGGAAAGATCCTTTCATGGATCGGGAATTGGTTAAAAGACAGAAAACAAAGGGTTGGAATAAATGGTAAATTTCCACAATGGAGGGGGGTAACTAGTGGTGTTCCCCAGGGGTCAGTCCTGGGACCAATCCTGTTCAACTTGTTCATCAATGATCTAGAAAATGAGGTAAGCAGTGAGGTGGCAAAGTTTGCAGATGACACCAAGTTGTTCAGGACAGTCAAAACCAAAAGGGATTGTGAAGAACTACAAAAAGATCTCAGCAAACTGAGTGATTGGGCAGCAAAATGGCAAATGAAATTTAATGTGGGTAAGTGTAAGGTAATGCACATTGGAAAAAATAACCCAAATTACACGTACAACATGATGGGGTCAAATTTAGCTACGACAGATCAGGAAAGGGATCTTGGAGTTACAGTGGATAGTTCTCTGAAGACATCCACGCAGTGTGCAGCGGCAGTTAGTAAAGCAAATAGGATGTTAGGAATTATTAAAAAAGGGATCGATAATAAGACAAAAGATATCATACTTCCCCTAAAAAACTATGGTACGCCCACATCTTGAGTACTGTGTGCAGATGTGGTCTCCTCATCTCAAAAAAAGATATATTGGCATTAGAAAAGGTACAGAAAAGGGCGACTAAGATGATTAGGGGTTTGGAACGGGTCCCATATGGGGAGAGGCTAGAG
Organism: Carettochelys insculpta; assembly: GCF_033958435.1. Taxonomy (NCBI): domain Eukaryota; kingdom Metazoa; phylum Chordata; order Testudines; family Carettochelyidae; genus Carettochelys; species Carettochelys insculpta. Next base: position 344,554 of record NC_134139.1, on the reverse strand, counting down.
AGACTGGGACTTTTCAGTCTGGAAAAGAGGCGATTGAGGGGTGATATGATAGAGGTATATAAAATCATGAATGGTGTGGAGAAAGTGAACATAGAAAAATTATTTACCTTTTCCCATAATACAAGAACTAGGGGACACCAAATGAAATTGATGGGTAGTAGGTTCAAAACTAATAAAAGGAAATTTTTCTTCACACAGCGCACAGTCAACCTGTGGAACTCCTTGCCGGAGGAGGCTGTGAAGGCCAGGACTCTATTAGGGTTTAAAAAAGAGCTTGATAAATTTTTGCAGGTTAGGTCCATAAATGGCTATTAGCCAGGGGTAAAGTATGGTGCCCTAGCCTTCAGTACAATGGCAGGAGCTGGATGGCAGGAGATAAATCACTTGATCATTGTCTTCTGTTCTCCTTCTCTGGGGCACCTGGCATTGGCCACTGTCGGCAGACGGGATACTGGGCTGGATGGACCTTTGGTCTGACCCAGTATGGCCATTCTTATGTTCTTATGTACATACCCACAACCACTTGCAGGGCATTTTTCACAAGCTGCACCAGCAAAAATACCCAGAATGCTACAGGGCTGGTGGAACAGTTGAATAGGTTCCCACAATGCACTGCTGCAGCAGTCAGTGTTTGGCGATTGAGTGTGGCAGCAATAAGTCAACTTGGTGGCGAGCCTGTGGGGAAATGAGGATACTCAGATTCAAATTTATAAAATGCACCATTACAAAATCAATTTTAATAAATTTGAATTTACCTCATAGTGTACCACTTCAGAACTCTGGCCCTCCCCAGCTGTAGCCTCCCTGATGCTGTCACACAGAGAAATCTGTCTTCCTGTTTTGTGAGGGCTGTCCTTCACTCAGCCATCCTGAGACCAGTATCATTCTATGAGAGGTTTTATCCTACAACGTCTGTGGGCTTCATCATGATGCAGTACTTCAGTTATATTGGCAGCCTAATCTAATCACAAAACTGATTTCTTTTCAGTGCTGGGAACACAGCCAGCTAATAATTACGGATCATACTACTTTCTTTGGCCATCAGTGGCAGCTAAAGTAAATGGGTTTTAAAGGGAAATCAATGGTCTTATATTAATTCTGTTTCCACTAAGAATATACTTAGAGAAAACTTGCTTAAAGTGAAAGCAGTACCTACATTAACTCTTGCCACGTGTATTTTGTGTCCCAGTTTGGTTTGCTGCAGCAGATCAGAATTAGAAATGAGCCAAAAGAAACTGTTGTCCCACCATAAGTCAATATAAATCATTTTAATTAAAAGTTTCCAGTATAGCTCAGTGTATTGGGGGGTGAAGACCTGAAGTAACAGACTTAGAAATTCAAGTCCTGTAGCTAGAATAAGCAGTGTCCCATTATTTACTGCTAACGTGCATGATTGAGTGGCTAGCACACTGGCCCAGGAATGCTGACAACTGGGCCAGGTTCCCGGGTCTGCCACCGACCTGTTGTGTGAATGAATTAGATGGGGCTTACGCAGGGATGCAGAGAAGATGATGAGGTGGTAGCAAAGACACCAGGGGAGTCAGGTCTAGAGAAGGGTTTTACTAGTTGGAATGTAGAATTAACTTCTTCCACCACCACCATCTCTGTGGTGACCCCTTCATTCCTAATCACTGTCTGTGTTGCAGCTGGAGAGCCTCTTTTCCTAGAATTCTTGTCTGGAGTGGGCTTTCCAGGGTTTTCTACTGCAGTGCCAAGCAGCTGCTGCCCTGAAGTGATTGTCTTGCAAATTGCTGCATCTCACCCTATAGCTACTGAGAGCTTTGGTTGCTTCCCCTGCTCCAGTCTCATTTCGCTGTCTTACTGCTTAGGAGATAGCATGTTCCAAGAGCCGTTTTTAGAGGTTTCTAAATCATTGACTATCAGTTTTTTTTCTCCAGTGAGACCTCTTAAGTTTGAGTGAGATGAACCAGGCAGCTTGGCTGGACAAGAAAAACAGACCCAGTAAAGCCAATTCAAAAACACTAAAACATGTTTGAGCCTGCTTTGTGACCATGTGTGGCTCTCTGCAAAGGTCCTGCCACCATCCATTCAGATGGATAGTCTAACTTAGTGGCTCATTCCCAACTCGCTCACCAGTCATGCAGTAAGCACATGCCAATATAACCTTCCTGCCACATCACTGTGTGTTTTCTCTCCAAGCCTGAAAAAAATTAATACTTTCTTTTACTTTGCTGGTGCCTTTGGGCTAGATCATGGATAGGCAGGCAGTGGATGCAAAAAGCTTCAAATTCTTCCTGGCCAGCCTCCCTCACTTCCTGCCTACAGGAGAGGGGAGCCATGTTCCCTTCAATCTTTTCTATCAACGTGCAGAATAAATTCTGACATGCTCTGAGGCATGTGCAGATGAGTACCACCTGCAGAAATAAAGAACCCAGTTGTGGATGCTCTGTTAATCAGCTGAGTGGCATGTGAATCTCTCCTGAGCAGCCGCACAAGTGCAGAGCACACAGGGAGCACTGGAGGGGAGCCCTGGTACAGCACAGTGGGTAGGAGAATTCAGTGAAGGGAAATATGGTCAAGCATGCAGGGTGTAAGCAGGAAGACCAAAGCACAGTTAGAGTTGCAGCTACCAAAGCATGTGAAGGGTAACAAGAAGGTGATCATGGGTAGCATGGGACACTTACTGAATGGGGGAGGCAACCTAGCGACAGAGAATGTGAAAAAACTGCAACAATTTTATTTGCCTCAGTCTTCACAGACAAGGTCAGGTCCCACACTACTGCACTGAACAACACAGTGGGGGAGGAAGTGGGCAATCCTCGGGATGAAAGAACAGGTTAAGGACTATGTAGGAAAGCTGGATGTGCACAAGTCCATTGGTGCTGGATGCAATGCATCCAAGGGCGCTGAGAGAGTTGGCAGTTGTAATTGTTGAGACACTGGACATTATTTTTTAAATGCAGCTGGGTGATGGGAAAAAAGGAAAATGTAGTGTCCATATTTTAAACAGGGAACAAGGTGAAGTGGGGGATTACAAACCAATCAGACTTACCTGAGTCCCCAGAAAAATCATGCAGCAGGCTGTCACGGAATCCATTTTAAAACACGTGAAGGAGAGGAAGGTGATCAGGAATAGGATACATGGATCATCAAGGGCAACTCATGCCTGTCCAACCTAATTTCTTTCTGTGATGAGATGACTGGCTCTGTGTATACAGGGAAAGTGACAGACATGGTAAACCTTGACTTTAGCAAAGCTTTTGAAAAGGTCTCTCTCAGTATTCATGCCACCAGTTACAGAAATATAGATTGGCTGAATGGATTATAAGAAAGCTGACTAGTCTGTCAGTCTCAGTGAATAGTGATCAACACCTTGGTGTCTTGTTGGTAGTTGGTATCGAGTCAAGCGCCCCAGAGGCCAGTTTTGTTCAATATCTTCATTAATTATCTGGATAAGGGGGTGGACTGCATCCTCAGCAAGTTCATGGATAACACTAAGAGATAGATATGATGGAGGGTAGGGATAGGGCCAAGAGACAGCTAGACAGATTGGAGGACTGGGCCAAAAGAAATCTGATGAAGTTCAACAAGGACAAGTGCATAATCCTGCACTTAGGGTGGAAGAAGATGCACTGCTACAGGCTGGGGACCAACTGGCAAACTGGCAGTTTTCTTCTGCAGAAAAGGACCTGGGCATTACAGTGGACAAGAAGCTGGCTATGAGTCAACAGTGTGTCCTTGGCCGTGTCTACACGTGCCCCAAACTTCGAAATGGCCATGCAAATGGCCATTTTGAAGTTTACTAATGAAGCGCTGAAATGCATATTCAGCGCTTCATTAGCATGCGGGCGGCAGCGGCGCTTCGAAATTGACGCTCCTTGCCGCCACGCGGCGCGTCCAGATGGGGCTCCTTTTCGAAAGGACCCCGCCTACTTCCAAGTCCCCTTATTCCCATGAGCTCCCATGAGCCCAGGCCGAGGAGTCACTGCAAGAACAAGTATCAGAGAACAAGGTGATCCAGTTGGCAAGGAAGAAGCAGTAGGAAGATGCTCAGGCTAACATTTTGCTCCCCTTGATTGGGCCGACTTTTGGGATTTCACTAGCAAAAGAATTCATTGTTCTGGTGCTGTTGGCTACAACTCCCACTGCACTTGGACAGAAATCCGTGAAACCAAAGACTAACACCCTTGTGTATGAGTAGAGCCTTAATAAATTCTTTATTTCAGAATATGGAAAAACTACTGCGGGGAAGCAGTTCTAGATTTCATTTTAACAAAGGCGGGGGGTGTACTTGTTGAGAATTTGAAGGTGGAAAGTGACCATGAAATCATAGACTTCATGATTCTAAGAAACAGTGAAAGGGAGAATAGCAAAATAGAGACAGTGTATTTCAGGAAAGCAAATTTTGGTAAACCCAGAGAGCTGATAGATAAGGTCCCATGGGAAGCAGAATTAAGAAAAAAAAGCTGAAGAGATTTGGCTGTTTTTCAAAGGGACATTATTAAGGGCCCAAAAACAAGCTATATTGCTCCATAGAAAGGATAGAAAGTATGGTAAAAGACTACCTTGGCTTAGCCAGGAGATCTTGCAGAACCTCAAAATCAAAAAGGAGTCATGTAAAAAGTGAAAATAAGGAGAAATTACAAAAGATGAATATAAACAAACAAGATTAGAAAGGCCAAGGCACAAAATGAGTTTAAACTAGTTAGAGACATAAAGGGTAACAAGAAATCTTTCTATAAATATGTTAGAAGTAAGAGAAAGACCAAGGACAGGTTAGGCCCACTACTCAGTGAGGAGGAAGAAACAGTATCAGGAAACTAGGAAATGAGTGAGGTGCTTAATGAATTCTTTGTTTCAGTCTTCACCAAGAAGACCGATGCAGAAATGCCTAACATAATTTATGCTAGTGGGAACGGGGTAGGTTTAGAGGATAAAATAAAAAAAGAACAAGTTAAAAATTACTTAGAAAAATTAGCTGTCTGTAAGTCACCAGGGCTTATGAATGATGAAATCCATTCTAGAATACTTAAGGAACTAATAGCTAAAGGCTCAGAGATCTCCTCTATCATCTTTCAAAAGTCCTGGAAGTCAGGAGAGATTCCAGAAGACTGGAAAAGAGCAAATATAGTGCCCATCTATAAAAAGAGAAAAATGAACAACCCAGGAAACTGCAGACCAGTCAGTTTAACTTCTGTGCCAGGAAAGATAATGGAGCAAATAATTTAGGAATTTATCTGCAAACATCTGGATGAAAATAAGGTGATAAGTAAAAGCCAGCATGGATTTGTAAAGCACAAACCATGCCAGACCAATCTGATAGCTTTTATTGCTGGGATAACAATTCTTGTGGATAAGGGAGAAGCAGTGGATGTGGCATACCTAGACTTTAGTAAGATATTTGACACGATCTCACATGATCTTATCAATAAATTAAGCAAATACAACTTAGATGGGGCCACAACTGGCTGGACAACCATTCTCAGAGTGTAGTTATTAATGGTTCGCAGTCATGCTGGAAGGCTGTAATAAGTGGAGTTATGCAAGAATCTGTTTTGGGACCAGTTCTATTCAATATCTTCATCAACGATTTAGGTACTGCTGCAGACAGTACGCTTATTAAGTTTGCAGATGTACCAAGCTGGGAGGGGTTACAACTGCTATGAAGGTTAGGCTCATAATTCACAATGATTTAGACAAACTGGAGAAATGGTCTGTGTTAAACAGGATGAAGTTTAATAAGGAGAAATGCAAAGTGCTCCACTTAGGAAGGAACAATCAGCTTCATACATACAAAATGGGAAATTATTGTCTAGGAAGGAGTATTATGGAGGGAGATTTTGGGGTCATAGTATGAGCCAAATATGAGTCAACAATGTGACGCTGTTGCAATAAAAGCAAACATGAATCTGGGATGCATTAACAGGAGTGTAGTCAGCAATACACGAGAGATCATTCTTCCGCTCTACTCTGCTGATTAGGCCTCAGTTGTAGTACTGTGTCCGGCAGCAGCACATAAGTATCATAGAGCTGGAAGGGACCTCAGGAGGTCATCGAGTCCAGCCCCCTGCTTCAAGGAGGATCTCACCCCCACTAAGTCATTCCAGACAGGACCTTGTCAAGCTGGGACTTAAAAATGTCGAGGGATGGAGAATCCACCACCTCTCTAGGCAACTCATTCCAGTGCTTCACTGTAGTGAAGTAGTTTTTCCTAATATCGAACCTACCTCTCCCTCTTTAACTTCAGACTTTTACTCCTTGTTCTGCCATGTCAACATTGGTAACAATTTCTCTCCATCCTCTTCACAGCTCCCCTACAGGAAGTTGAAGGCTACTATTAAATCACCCCTCACTCTTCTCTTCTGCAAACTTAAATAATTTGTTTGTTAGTCTTTAAAGAGCTACATGACTGCTTTTTTGTTTTGATGGAATACAGACTAACATGGCTATCTCTCTGTCATTAAATAAGCCCAAATCCTTCAGCCTCTCCTCATAGGTCATGTGCTCAAGCCCCTTAATGATTTACCTTTGACAGTACTTTTTTTTTTCTTTTTCTTTTTTTTTTTTAAGAAAAGAAAAGAAAAAAGAGGAGCTGGTTCTCATTCAGCTCTCCGCCCTCCTTCTCAGCCAATTCCATGGCTGGGGTTGCCAAGGTGCCAGAACTCAGTACTGGTACACAAAAAGCACTGACTTTAATAACCATCCTTACCTTATTTTTCCTTGCAGAGAATCCCTGCTGCATTTACCTGGAACTGCCCCCCTCTTCTCACCTATAAAATATAATTTTTATAGAGGAGCAATTTCTAGCTCTCTTAAGGCCACAGGACTAGCAGGTTCTATGAAGCTTTAGTGTTGTACAGAACTTTTTTTAGGTCTGTTTCTGCCTTTCAACTCAGAACTGTAGATTTGTCCTTTTTGGGTTAAAATGTGCTTAGTGGAACAATAAAGCACTGTTGTGACCTGTCTGCTAATCATGGACATTACCCTGTTCTGTTCACTATGTTATTGCTTAGTGTCATAGATATGGTTGCTGTCCATGGAGGGGGAAAAAGAGAGCTCAGGTACCTTTGTGCTGAAGTGTGAGCCCTGTGTTTACTGTCCATCTTCATATCACTACTTTGCTGCGCATACTGCAGTGTAACTGCCTGGACATAGACAGTGGCATTTCTGCTACTACTCACATTGTCCCAGCTTAGAGGGTGTTGAAGAAAAGAGCATCAGGCACTGGATGTTTTTCACATATCCTGAACCTAACGCATGCGCTTCTCCTGGTCCCTCTGTGCCACTGTACTGCCTGGGACTTGGACAGCGCTAATAAGCGGAAGAGGATCAGGCTACTCTAGTGAGTGGTTAACGGGTTGTCAGACATTCAGGTTCTGCTGGAAATGGTGTTGGTTTTTAGAGAACAAGAAGTCCTGTGGCATGTTATAGACAAACAGATATTTTGGAGCATAAGCTTTCGTGGGCAAAGACCCGCTTCATGAGATGCATGGGGGGGGGGGCGGTCAGAGGAGTTATTTGAAGAGTGCGGTCACAGTAAGAGGGAGGGCCAGATCTGACAAGGTCTATTCGTCAGGGTGGAAATGGCCCATTATCAGTAGTATGCATCAAGAGAGGAGAAAAAAACAAGTCAGATCAGTCAGAGGGGATGTGGCCCATTGTCAGATTCTAATGTGGAGGTGTGAACTTCCAGCACAGAGAAACTGCTCTTGTAAGGGGCCAGTCATGCCCAATCTCTGTTTAATCCTTAGTTGATGGAGTCAAATTTGCAAATGAATTGCAGCTGAGAGATTTCTCTCTGCATTTTATTTTGAAATTTTTTTGTTGAGGACTGCTACTTTTAAAAGTACTACTGATAATGGGCCATTTCCACCCTGACTGAATAGACCTTGTCAGCTGTGGCCTTCCCTTTTACTGGGACCCCACTCTTTAAAATACTCCTCTGAAACACCCCCTGCCCACTCATGCATCTGATGAAGTGGGTCTATCTGTAGGTCTATAAGGTGCCACAGGACTTCTTGTTGTTCTCGACGATACAGAGTAACACAGCTACCTCTCTGATACCTGCTGATTTTTAGTAGCTTAGACTTCCTCCACGGAGCAAGTAAAGAATGAGTAAGTCCCAGCTTGACATAGTCATGGCTGGGATGATTTAGTTGGGGTTGATCCTGCTTTAGGCAGGGGGCTGGACTAGATGACCTCCTGAGGTCTCTTCCAGCCCTAGGATTCTATGATATGATTCTGATATGAATCAGTGTCCCAGGCCTGATGTTGCAGGAGAATGGGCTAATAAGGCTGTGTTACCTCTCACATAGGACAGATGTCTTAACCTTGGGGTCAGTAAAAATTCCAGTGCACTTTGCACAACAGTTGAACTGTTAAACAGCTTCCTTTCCAAATTCCAGCGTGGCATAGAAGCACTCTGCCTACCTAGACTCTCCTGCCAGGTGCAGCTAGACATAGCACTCTCAAGCTGTGTCTACACGTGCACGCTACTTCGAAGTAGTGGCACTAACTTCGAAATAGCGCCCGTTGCGGCTACACGCGTCGGGCGCTATTTCGAAGTTAACTTCGACGTTAGGCGGCGAGACATCGAAGTCGCTAACCTCATGAGGGGATCAGAATAGCGCCCTACTTCGACGTTCAACGTCGAAGTAGGGACCGTGTAGACGATCTGCGTCCCGCAACGTCGAAATTGCTGGGTCCTCCATGGCGGCCATCAGCTGGGGGGTTGAGAGATGCTCTCTCTCCAGCCCCTGCGGGGCTCTATGGTCACCGTGGGCAGCAGCCCTTAGCCCAGGGCTTCTGGCTGCTGCTGCGGCAGCTGGGGATCCATGCTGCAGGCACAGGGTCTGCAACCAGTTGTCGGCTCTGTGTATCTTGTGTTGTTTAGTGCAATTGTGTGTGGGAGGGGCCCTTTAAGGGAGCGGCTTGCTGTTGAGTCCGCCCTGTGACCCTGTCTGCAGCTGTGCCTGGCACCCTTATTTCGATGTGCTACTTTGGCGTGTAGACGTACCCTCGCAGCGCCTATTTCGATGTGGTGCCGCGCAACATCGAAGTTGAACGTCGACGTTGCCAGCCCTGGAGGACGTGTAGACGTTATTCATCGAAATAGCCTATTTCGATGTTGCTACATCGAAATAAGCTATTTCGATGTTGGCTTCACGTGTAGACGTAGCCTCAGAGAGACAAAGCAAAGGATGTCACATTGCTTATTGGCTCATCTGCTGGTGTGAGGGCAAGCTGTCGCATTGCACAGAATTCTTCTTAAAGTTTCTGTCACTTCTGTTATAATGTTATATGCTGCTGAACAACTGCTGCATTGTACCTTAGAAGTGGCTGCATTTCAGTGGTGGTGAAGTATACTGCATTTAGAGTCCATATGTCAGTTTGTTAAATTAGTAAGTTGCTTTGGGCTCATTTGAAACTAAAGAATTTCCACACCTGTGATAATATCAGCCCTTTCTGGCATATTAATAATTTCTTCAGTTCTGCAGCCCAGCTGCTTCTTTACTGGAGTTTGGTGAGGACAGGGACCATCTCCTTCCTGTCCACCAGTCATTGACCACACCAGCTATTTTCCATTCCTAAGCAGTATGAGTATCCTAACATGGACTATGCTTCCATCTATTTCTGTGACAGGCTGAGGAGCTTTGCTAGGGTTGTTTTCCATTGGAGCTGATGTTTTACACCGTCAACACAGAGGTCCAGGAGGTCAATTTATTTTCTTCTTTTTAAGCGTGCTCAAGGTGTGGGTGCTTCACTTAAGAAGTTTCTGGGATGCACCTGGATTCTTTGGAAGCTGTATCTAGCCCTGCGTGACAAGCCCTGAGTAGGTTTGATAAGGTGTTGGCATTAATAGTGCATGATAATTATATAGGAGCTTTACATATTCAAGCCTCTGTCCTAACATTAACAACCCCTCATCACATTGTGAATGGCAGGGAGGGATTATTCAATACCTACTGTGCAGGTAGGGCAAAGTATGGCACAAAGGACAGTCATTTAGAAGTGCTAAATTGTGTGTCACGTAGGAGGAAGAGCATCTCCATTAGTATGTCTTGCACACTGAGCTTAATCCTGGCTTGATAAAGCCCTAACTGGCATGATTTAGTTGGGAATATCTTGTTTTATCTTCACTCTTATGTAACTTCCTCAATGTTTTTCATTTTTGGCTAGAACACTCCATATTCTGTCTCCTACCGAAAATGTGCTTGAGAAGTTTGAGTTAAATTGACTTACCCCTTTTTTAGTTATGTTAGGATATTGAAAAATCATTTGCTTGACGTCTTTTTAAATGCTCAGCTGTTGTAACAATGTACGTAGCATTATCATAGTCCTCAGTGGCTGTTGTTTAAATTATAAGGTGATAGGAAAAACTTCTTCACCAGGCAGGTGGCGAAGCATTGGAATGCATTGCCTAGAGAGGTGGTGGATTCTCCATCCCTTGAGGTTTTTAAGTCCCAGCTGGACAAGGTCCTGGCTGGGATGACTTAGAAGGGGTTGATCCTGCTTGAAGCAGGAGGCTGGACTAGATGACCTCCTGAGGTCCCTTCCAGCCCTGTGGTTCTGTGACTGTGTAAATGAGATCTAGGGATTAGATATATAATAGATCTTCTATATGAGTTTATATAGCAGAGGGATCTCATTTATTACTTTATAACTTAAAAGTATTCACGGAGGACTATGACCATTACCAGGTACTTATTTAAATGTGCACACCTTAGATGGGCATAGTGAATTAATGCATCTGATTCCCATTGCTAGGTATTGAAATTCTCTAGAGACAACTTAGTTGTCTCACCCTCATCTCTGTTACATATTGTCTTGGCATGAGTGTTCAGGATAAGTCCTTTGGTGTCCTTTAAAAACCCCAAGGCTTGAAAGGCTTGAAAGGCTTGAAACAGGATTCCTGGGGAGTGTTCAAGATTAGAAGGGGAGTGTGCTGTCAGAAGTGTAAAACGCTGGCAAAGAATCACTCCTTTCTTGAGAGGAATCACAGTGATGATCTCACCATCCTTTCTCTTCTCATGCCTCACCCCACCCCAGTGAGTTACCAAAATTAAAATTAGCAATACAAAGCACTGAGGAGAGAAAAGCTACGCTGGTCAATTCCAGTGTTTGAACTTGTCTACAATGCCACTTGAATGTGCTGTAACTTTCTCACCTAGGGGTGTGGGAGAATACCCCCCAGCATAGCAACTTCCAGCTCTGTAAAGCACCAGTGTAAACAGGCTCCCTGTGCTGTTAACCACCTTTGTGAGGGGACTAGCTCACCTTCAGCACTGATGCTGTGACCACACTGCCATATCAAAAAGCTGCTGTGGCAGTGCTCCCATGGCTATGCTTTAAACTTAGAAGTGTAGACAAAGCTTTGAGTGTGTTCTTAACCCAAAGGTTCCCTCAATAACAGCAGGCAATGCTTCTCCAGCCTGAGTGCTGCTGGAAGGGTGAGAAAGAGGAGCTGTGCTGCCAATGTGAGAGAGCCAATAATGTCTGAGAAATGATACACATTTCAGATGCTTCTGCTACTGTGTCACCTTAAGCATTGTGGGTGTGGGCTTTCCCTGATGAAAGACCCTTTGTTTCCTTGAGAGAAATTTCAGATTTTCCCCAACAGAAATTAAATAGAAGAATGTAGTGCAAGTTCCCCCACCCAGCATCCATGACTTAGGAGCAGGTGTTGTGCACAGGCCATATGTGTGTGACATCCCCCTGTAATAGTGCACCTTGGGCTTTGTCCCAGTGATGACCAGTGAGGTGGGACTGTTACAGACTCTTAAAATTATGTGAGAGAGAAATCGGCTAACACTCTGCTACATTGTACTGCAACCTTTTCCATCATGTGAGTCAGCACAACCTACCACTTTGTGGAAGATTTAATTACTTTTTCTGGCATGTTTTACCAATTCAGCTTCATTTGAAGACCAGGTTTAATTAAAAATCAGGTAAAAAACAGCAAAGAAGATGAAACGTATAACAGCAGCTCCCCATGTTTTTATGCCTCACTCAAAGAATATGGAAAAGGTTTGGTAAGTTGGCTAAAGAGTGAAAAACAAAGCCGGTTTCATTAATACAATACCAGACTTGATTTGCTGTGATTCATGATGTCCAATTAATTGTTGCTGATACTTGGGTATTTTGAAAGCCACCACATATTCCATTATACTCGTTGCACATCCAGCCAATTTTAGTATGTTGAGTCTGCAGAATTAGTACTCTGAAAATTCATCTGGGAAATGTGTTGTCAGTCACTTTTCATTTTTGCTGTTGTCTGGTTTATAATACTTCAGTTATCTAATAAGCTGTACAACACAAATATCAAGTAGTCAAAGAATTGTTCATAGAAATTATTCACCCAAACTAATCAGCAACTTCTTGTAATGAACAAGAAAATCAGGATGGGTTTGTGAACATCTTGCAGGCCTCACAAAGTGCAAGATTTACAATGGATATTATCCCTATCAGTTAGGTTGGCGAGCTTTATTCATTGCAGTCTCAGTGTGGCTTTTCAGTGGTGCTGTCTGATAGATGTTGACAGCCCCAAAGTTTAGGGGAGCTGTATGTGCACATCAAAGGGAGAATAAATCTTTAGATGTACCTGGTTGATGATCCTGAGCAGAAGAAAAATAGGAGCAGTTCTCACTTAGTCAGTGATTAATTTGTAATGAAAGAGATGCTGGGGCTTAAGCAATTGTCGGGGCAATTGTCCCAGGAAATGGGAGGGAGCACAGGCTATAATGGCAGAGTACAAGGCGGGTCAGGGAAAACTGGGAGGCAAGATCAAATCAATATCTTAGATGCCTATATACAAATGCAAGAAGTATGGGTAATAAGCAGGAAGAACTGGAAGTGCTAATAAATAAATATAATTATGACATTGTTAGGATCACAGAAACTTGGTGGGATGATTGGAATGTTAGTATGGAAGGGTACAGTTTGCTCAGGAAGGATAGACAGAAAAAAGGGAGGAGGTGTTGCATTATACAGTGACATCTCAGAGTATGCGAGGGTTCCATTCCATGCACCCTCAGGTATACCCGGATTTCGCGTAAGTGGGGGTCCGGCTTTTTCCTGAGCAGAACACATGTTCTGTAGCCAGGGAAGCAGCAGAAAGGTAAGTCCTGGGCTGTGGGTGACAGTTGTGGAGGGTTAAGCCTTGGGGTGGGTTAGGGCTGCAGGGGGGTGAGGGGTGGAGTTGAGTTGGAAATGTGCATGGGTGTTGAGCCAGGCTGCAATGGGGTGGGGACTTGAGCCGGAACCAGAGCCATGCGTGGGTGGTGAGCTAGCAGGGGGGTTGCATCGGAGCTGCACAGGGTGGGGCGGGCTGGCTGGCTGGACGGACGAGCAGCTTGTGAGCCAAGGGGTTGCACTGGAGCCACGGGAGTGGGGAGGGAGGCGGATGGCTTGTGAGCCAGAGGGGTTTGCAGCAGAGCTGCGCAGGGCAGGAGTGGGTGGGCAAGTGAGCAGCTTGTGAGCTGGGGGGTGGCACCAGAGCCACAGGGGGAGGGAGGCAGGAGGCTTGTGAATTGGCACAGGGGTTGCATCGGAGCCACGTGGGGCGGGGGACGAGTGGGCAGCTTGTGAGCCAAGGGGGTTGATCCACTGGTGTGTGGGGCAGCGGCGGCAGCTTAAATCAAAGTTGCTTGTGGGCAGTTTAAACTGGGCCGGGGGCTGGGGGGTGAGCTGCAGCCATGCGAGAGTGGTGGTAAGCCAGAGACAGGCATGGGCATTCGGCGTTAGCCGGAGCTGCATGCGGGTGGTGAGTGGATTTCGGGGGGAGCTGCTCTGGGGCTGTGCGGAGCTGAGGGAGGGTGAGCCAGGGCAAGGGGAGCGAGTTTGGCAGAACTGGACATCATGGTATACAATTTACAATAGGAATGGGGTCGGACTTGTAAGAGCGGGGTCATATACTCTGAGACCTTACCGTATATGAAAAATGTACACATACTTGGACTGGGGTGGAGAGGGATGTGTTGAGAGTCTCTGGGTTAGTCTAAAAGGGGTGAAAAACAAGGGTGATGTCCTGTTAGGAGACTACTACAGGCCACCTACCCAGGTGGAAGACGTGGATGAGCCTTTTTTTAAACAATTAACAAAATCATCCAGGGCCCAGGATTTGGTGGTGATTTGGGACTTCAACTATCCAGATGTATGTTGGGAAACTAACACAGCAGGGTACAGACTATCCAATAAGTTATTGGACTGCATTGGAGACAACTTTTTATTTCAGAAGGTTGAAAAACCTACCAGGAGGGAAGCTGTCCTAGATTTGATTTTAACAAACATGGAGGAACTGATTGAGAATTCTAAGTGGAAAGCAGCTTGGGTGAAAGTGATGATGAAATCATAGAGTTCATAATTTTAAGGAAGGGTAGAAGGGAGAACAGCAAAATAGAGACAATGGATTTCAGGGAGGCAGATTTTGGTAAACTCAGAGAGCTAATAGGTAAGGTCCCCTGGGAAGCAAGACTGAGGGGAAAAACAGCTGAGGAGAGTTGGCAGTTTTTCAAAGGGACATTATCAAGGGCCCAAAAGCAATCTATTCCACTGCGTAGGAAAGATAGAAAATATGGCAAAAGACCGCCTTGGCTTAACCAGGAGATTTTGCATGATCTCAAAATAAAAAAGGAATCATATAAAAAATGGAAACTAGGACAAATTACAAAGGATGAATATAGACAAACAACACAGGAAAGCAGGGGCAAGATTAGAAAGGCAAAGGCACAAAATGAGCTCAAACTAGCTAAAGGCATAAAGGGAAACAAAAAGACTTACTAATAAATACCTTAGAAGCAAGAGGAAGACCGAGGACAAGGTAGGCCCATTGCTCACTGAGGAAGGAGAAACAGTAACAGGAAACTTGGAAATAGCAGAGATGCTCAATGACTTCTTTGTTTCAGTCTTCACCGAGAAGTCTGAAGAAGGAATGCCTAACATAGTGAATGCTAATGGGAATGGGGTAGGTTTATAAGATAAAATAAAAAAAGCAGAACAAGTTAAAAATCACTTAGAAAAGTTAGATGTCTGCAAGTCACCAGGGCCTGATGAAATGCATCCTAGAATATTCAAGGAGCTGATAGAGGAGGTATCTGAACTATCATCATTGGAAAATCATGGGAGACAGGAGAGATTCCAGAATACTGCAAAAAGGCAAATATAGTGCCCATCTATAAAAAGGGGAATAAGAACAATGAAGGAAACTACAGACCAGTCAGTTTAACTTCTGTGCCAGGAAAGATAATGGAGTAAGTAATTAAGGAAATCATCTGCAAACAGGTGGAAGGTAAGGTGATAGGGAACAGCCAGGATGGATTTGTAAAGAACAAATCATGTCAAACCAATCTGATAGCTTTCTTTGACAGGATAACGAGCCTTGTGGATAAGGGAGAAGTGGTGCATGTGGTATACCTAGACTTTAGTGAGGCATTTGATGTGATCTCACATGATATTCTTATCAATAAACTAGGCAAATGCATCTTAGATGGGGCTACTATAATGTGGGTGCAAAACTGTCTTGATAACCGTGCTCAGAGAGTAGTTATTAATGGTTCTCAATCCTGTTGGAAAGGTATAACAAGCAGGATTCCACAGGGGTCTGTTTTGGGACTGGTTCTGTTCAATATCTTCATCAATGATTTAGATGTTGGCACAGAAACTACGCTTATTAAGTTTGAAGATGATACCAAGCTAGGAGGCATTGCAGCTTCTTTGGAGGATCGGGTCAAAATTCAAAATAATCTGGCCACATTGGAGAAATGGTCTGAGGTAAACAGGATGAAAATTAAAAAAGACAAGTGCAAAGTGCTCCACTTAGGATGGAACAATCAGTTTCACACATACAGAATGGGAAGTGACTGTCTAGGAAGGAGTATGGTAGAAAGGGACCTAGGAGTTATAGTGGACCACGAGCTAAGTATGAGTCAACAGTGTGATGCCGTTGCAAAAAAAAAAAAAAGCAAATATGATTCTGGGATGCTGTAGTGTCCTTGGCCCACAGCAGTTGCCCCTTCTAGGTGGTGTGGGCTGCTGCAGCTTGCCCCTTCTGCCGTCAGGCGACCCTGGGTCTGTATCCCCTTTAAGGCACAGCTCAAGGCAAGCCATGAGTTAGGAAGCCCTGCCCTCAGTTCAGGGGAGGGCAGCAGGCAGACAAGCAGTTTAGAGGCCCAGCCCTTGGTTCAGGACAGGGCAGCAGACAGACAAAGAATTTGGAAGCCCAGCCCTCAGTTCAGGGCAGGGCAGCAGGTAAGCAGCTAGCCACCAAAAGGGGTGGCTCGGGAGAGGTGAGGGGCTGCCTCTCTGGGGAAGTGGGGTAGGGGACACAGGCCCTCCCACTCCACTGCACCCCGGTCTGTGGCCCTAACAATCGCTCTCACCCTGAGCTTGGTAGTGGGGATCCAGATGGCAACACACCACCATGGGCCCAGGTGGAGCATCCCCCCAGGCCACTTCCTACCTCTACCTCGAGGGCCCCGGTAGATCAGGGAAGTCCAGGTACTGGCCCAACAGCAGGCTGGGCTGCAGCTGCCCAGGCTGGGCTGGGCAGCTGGGGGACAGCTCTCACGAGCTGGTTGGTTGGCGGCGGGTCCCTTGGTCCTGACACCCAGGTGCCTGGTTAGAGCGCTCCACCCTGCTTGGAGGCCAGTCCTTTAGTGATCCTTGAGCCTGGCCCTTCTGGCCCCGGGTGCTGCCCTCTGAGGGGTGGGGCACAGGCGTTCTGGCTCTGAGCCCACCCACCAGGGGCTCTGAGCAGCCTCCTCTGCCTCTGAATCGGGGGAGGCCACAGCACCTCGCTACAGATGCATTCACAGGTGAGTTGTGAGCAAGACATGAGAAGTCATTTTTCCACTCTATTCTGCGCTGGTTAGGCCTCAGTTGGAGTATTGTGTCCAGTTCTGGGCACCACATTTCAAGAAAGATGTGGAGAAATTGGAAAAGGTCCAGAAAAGAGCAACAAGAATGATCAAAGGTCTAGAGAACATGACCTATGAAGGACCAGGGACACTATGAAGAAAGGGTGAAAGAATTGGGCTTGTTTTGTTTGGAAAAAAGAAGATTGAGGGGGGACATGATAGTGGTTTTCAGGTATCTAAAAGGGTGTGATAAGGAAGAGGGAGAAAACTTGTTCTTCTTGGCCTCTGAGGATGAAACAAGAAGCAATGGGCTTAAACTGCAGCAAGGGAGGCTTAGGTTGGACATTAGGAAAAAGTTCCTGTTAGGGTGGTCTAACAGTGGAATAAATTGCCTAGGGAGGTTGTGGAATCTCCATCACTGGAGATATTTAAGAACAGGTGAGTTAAATGTCTATTAGGGACGGTCTAGACCAGTGGTTCCCAAACTTTTCAGCATCACGCCCTGCTTTTGATTTTTGAGAAACTGTCACGCCCCACACCTCTTCTTTACCATCATCCAACCCCACTTTTAACAAAAAAATATCAATTCGTAATTTAAAATAAACACAAAAGATTGATATAAAAAGTTATTTAAAATTAAAAATTAGCACAAGTAATTTTTTCTTGGCCTCTTGTGGTTGCCTGGTGCAGCCCCAGCTGGCCAGTTGCTTGAGCCCCATGCCAGCCTCCAGAGCTGCTCGTGCCAGCAGTCCACCCGGCTGAGACCTGCATGGCCAGAGCTGCCTGCCCAAGCCCCACACTGCTGGGACCAGCTGCCTGTCCCCAGCCACCAGCCAGCTGCCCAAACCACCTGCCCAAACCCCAGGCTGTGAAGGCCAGCCAACCACCTGCCATCCCAAGCCTCCGAGTCCCACACTGCTGGGACCAGCAGCCCAAGCGGGCCCAGACGCCTGCCCACCAGCATGAGCCACCCAAGCCCCACTCTGCTGGGGCCAGCCACCCCAGCCCTGCTTTGCCAGGGCCAGCTGCCTGAGCCCCACAAGTCCCGCAAGCTGGCCAGCCACCCAAGCCCCGCAAGCCACCCACCCAGAGCCCCTTCCCTGCCATCCTACAAAGCTAGGTACCCCGAGCCCCCTGTCTAACCTCACCCTCCTCCTCCTCCCCCCACAACCCACACTCACTCTCATTTCCGGGAAGCACCTAGCTCCACGTGGCTTTTTGCTGGCTGCCTGTTTTTTTATAGCGGCTGCACCAGATCACCCCTATAAAATGGCAGGGGCTGAGAGCTGGAAGCAAACCTGGATCTTTCTTTAGGTGGGGGGAATGATGGTGGGAGCTGGGTCATCTCTCACTCCCCTTGGAATTTCTTCACATCCCCTATCAGCAGCTAGGACGAAGGGGATTTTGAAGTTAGTGGGGTCCTTTTCAAAAGAACCCCCATCTGGAGGAGCTTCACGGAAGCGAAAAGCAGCAATTTTGAAGGCCGCGGCTGGTAGCATGCTAATGAGGTGCTGAATATGAATTACAGTGCCTCATTGGTATTCTTCGAAATGCCCATTAGCATGGCTATTTCGAAGATTTCTCTTACTGTAGACATTGCTCAAGAGAGTGGTCCACTCCCCATGTCTGTGAGAAATAGGGTTACTTCTAGTGCACAACAACCAGTCCTGACTGTTTCCTAAAGTGATACTATTCAAACTGTGCCTCTTTGGCTGGCAGGCAGGCAGGCAGGCAGGCAGAGGGAAGGGGTAGCTCAGTGGTTTGAGTATTGGCTTTATAAACCCACGGCTGTAAGCTCAGTCCTTGAGGAGGTCATTTAGTGGGACCGTTACTGGATGAGGGAGGTAACCTAGTGACAGATGCTGTAGGAAAAGCTGAAGAACTCAATGCTTTTTTTGCCTCAGTCTTCATGGACAAAGTCAGCTTCCACATGGCGGTCCAAGACGATGCAGTATGGGAAGGTGGAGGGCAGCCATCTGTGGGGAAGGAACAAGTTCTGAGCTATCTAGAAAAGCTAGATGTGCACAAGTCCACGGGTCTGGATTTAATGCACCCGAGGGTACTAACAGAATTGGCAGAGGTCATTGCTGAACCTTTGGCCATTATCCTTGAAGACTCTTGGAGATCGGGGGAGACACCGGATGACTGGAAGAAGGCAAACGTAGTGCCCATCTTTAAAAAAGGAAAGAAGGACAATCCAGGGAACTATAGACCAGTCAGCCTTACCTCAATCTCTTGGAAAATAATGGAGGGAATCCTGAAGGAATCCATTTTGGAGCACGTGGAAGAGGGGAAAGCGATCAAAAGTAGCCAGCATGGTTTCACCAGGGGCAAGTCCTGCCTGACCAATCTGAGTAGCTTCTATGACGAGGTAGCAAGCTCTGTGAACATGGGGAAGTCAGTGGATATGATGTACCTTGACTTCAGCAAGGCTTTTGATACGGTCTCTCACAACATTCTTGTCCATAAGTTAAGGAAATATGGATTTGGATCCTTGGACTATAAGATGGATAGAAAGCTGGCTTGATGGTCGGGCCCAACGGGTAGTGGTCAATGGCTCAATATCTGGATGCGGTCGGTTTCAAGCGGAGTGCCGCAAAGCTCGGTTCTGGAGCCAGTGTTATTCAACATCTTTTAATTACCTGGATGAGGGACTGGATTGCACCCTCAGCAAGTTTGCGGATGACACAGAACTAGGGAGAGAGGTAGATACATTGGAGGGTAGAGAGAGAATCCAGAGTGACCTGGATAAATTGGAGGACTGGGCCAAAAGAAATCTGATGCAGTTTAACAAGGAGAAGTGTAGAGTTCTGCACCCGGGACAGAAGAATCCCAAGCATTGTTACAGGCTGGGGACCGACTGGCTCAGCAGCAGTACGATGGAAAGAGACCTAGGGGTTATGGTGGATGAAAGGCTGGATATTTAGGACATAGGAGGTCATAGTCTCTTCTGCACTTATGAGGCCTCAGCTGGAGAAATGTGTCCTGAGTGCCACACCAGGAAACATGGACAAATTGGAGAGAATCCAGAGCAGAGGAACAACAACGATAAAGGTTTAGAAGAAAAAAAGTTAAAATTTAGGCATGTCTAGTCTTGAGAAAAGACTGATGGGGGGGACCTGACAAGAGTCTCCAACTGGGCTCAGAGCTGTTCTAAAGAGGACAGAGATCGATAGATTCCAAGGCCAGAAGGGATCATTGGGATCTTGTAGGCTGATTGCCTGTCCAGCACAGATCACATAACTTCCCCAAAATAATACCCTTTGAGCTAGAGCATGTCTGTCAAAAACATCCCCTTTAAATATTGCCAGCAATGGAGAATCTGCCACAATGCCCGGTACATTTTTTCAGTGGATAATTCCCTTTCGAAGTTTAAATACATACACCTTATTTCCAGCTTGAATTTGGCTAGCTTCCTCATAGAGCCAGTGGATTCCGTTAGACTTTTTCTCTTTCATTGGAAATCCCATTGTCAAATATTTCTTCCCTGAGTATGTAGACTTTGATCAAGACATCCCTTCACCGTCTCTCAGTTCATCTAAATAGACTGAGCTCCTTAAGGCTGACACTAGAAGGCAGATTTTCTAATTCTTCAATCATTGTCATGGTTCTTCTCTGAATAGGTTGACCATATCTCTCATGGCCACATATGGGATGGGGAGGGCACTCCCCCTCCTCCTTTCCCAAGCCTCGGGGAAGCAACAGAGAGGGAGCAGCCATGGTGCTCAACCACCTAATTCCTCTAGCCTTGGGGAAGCGGCAGGGATGTGCAGCTTCAGTGCTCTCTCCACTTTCCCAAGCCTCGGGGAAATGGCAAGGCCAGAGCAGATGGGGCACTCCCCCTCTCCCAACTTCCCCGAACCTCGGGGAAGCAGCAGGGACAGAGCAGTCAGGGCACTCCCCCTCCTCCGAGCCTCAGGGAAGGGGGAACAAGCTAACCTGCTGGCTTCCTCTGTTGTGGAGAGCACGTACTGACGTACAGTATGTGCTCTTCAGCAGTCTCCTGTGCCTGCACAGCAAATACAGGACAATTAGTCCCTTTTATAAAATAAGTCGGGAAGTCTTTTTGGTGTCCCAAATACGGGGCTGTCCTGCTGAAAATGGGGTGGATGGTCACCCTATCTCTGAATCCCCTAGGATCAATTGTGCTTCATATCCATGAAAGATAGGATAAGAGGGAATGGGCTTAATCTGCAGCAAGGTAGGTTTATGTGAGATAAAGGTTTATAGCGTTACATATAGTTAAATTCTGGAATAGGCTTCCATGGAAAACTGTGGAATCCCCATCATTGGAAGTATTTAGGAACAAGTTAGGCAAACACCTGTCCAGGAGGGTATAGGTCCTGCCTTAATTCAGGGACTGGACTTGATGAGTGTTTGGGTCCCTTCCAACTGAATATTTCCATGATTCTGTATGTCACAAGAAACCCAAGAGCCAAACTGCAGTCGTAAGATTCAGTTGCTACTGGACCAGGACTGAAGAGAATGGTCATAGAAATATTTGCTTTTCTTGCTCTGACAGAATTAGTGATCAGTTGGAGGCTCAAATGAAGAGACCTGGCAAGAGGAAAAGTGGAACAAGCTGTCTCGCTAGCTCATTAGAAGACTGCGGATTAAATCAATGTAATTTATGCATTGTTAGAGATTAGTGATGGTGCATTTCCTGTCATTGTTCTGACGGTGGAATATTTAGAACTCAGAAATGTTGACAGGCCAGGACACACAGACCAGACAGCTATTGGATACTTTAGTGCCCCTTTTAAGTGTTGTCTTCCATTCCCTTTTCTGCCACAGACTCCTTTGACCTTGAGCAAATCACTTAATTTGTTTGTGCCTCAGTACTCCATCTGTAAAACGTAAGAAAAATAATCCATCTCTTCACCCACTCTTTTAATAGTATGCCTGTGCGTAAATTTGATTTTAGCAATTCTTGCCTTCAAAATTTGGTAACCGGCTTCCATAAAGACACACTACCTAGATGCATTTTGGCAACTAATGAGGGCAGCTGAAGGCAATTAATTTTAATTTTACTAAATCATAGATTTCTGTGCTTTAAAGTTACTGGAATAAAATGTATGTTGCATACACAAATTTGAGGATGATGATCCAAATTATAGTCTTAAATTTGTTGTACTCACTGTCCTTCTATGAGTGGTAGGTGAACCACTGTCTGGGGCAGACTAGTGCCTAGCTGGCCCTGCCCCCTGCCAGACGCTCCCCACTTCCTACAACCACTAGCCCTCTTCCGTGGAGTACTAGGAGGATAGGCAATATGCACCCCCAGTCACCAGTCCTCAGGCAGGTAGCCCAACAACATGTGGCATATCACACACACACCCTGACACACCCACACAAGCAGGTGGTATACAGCCTCTGAGCACAGGCTGTGGCAATCTCTGAATCCTAGTGCTCCCAGTCACTCCCAGCACAGGGCAGGCAGCCCCAGCACTTTCACCTACCACCACCCTGAGTTCTAGGTGGTGTGGTTCCAGCACCCAGAGCCTCCTCCCTCCACCAGTGCTGGTGGATCTGCATCGCCCAAGTCTTGGCCACCTTAGCCCCAGCACACTTGCCTGAAGAGGAGTAACTGGGCTGGGCTGGGGCCAAGTGAGAGGGCTTTGTGAAAGAGGGTGGATGGGGCCAAGCTGAGCTATTTGGGGAGGCACAGTATTCTCTGCCTATGTGACATGTCATCCATGTCTCTCTCAACCTTTTCATAGGATGCTTCCTATGTAAGTTATTACTACTCTCTTTGAAACCTGCCTCAGACGGACGGGGAGTTGAAAACACTTAATGCCTAACTGCTCATTTTCAGACATTAAAGGGTTTGTATATAGCAGAGGTGCTGAGTTCTTTTACTCACGAATCCCTGTGAAATGTTTCTCCGAAGATCAATAGAAGAAACAAGGCATTCGTCAGATAACATGATGCAGCCTTTAGATCTTGCTGCAAAATACTGCTCTAGGCTCTCTGGTGACCACAAACGAGCAAAGATAAAGGCCACTGCTAGAGGTTTTACAGTGCCATTGATGCATCACATAGTGTTCATAAAAACAGAAACATAGTAAAAATCTCTCTTAGCATATACCCCCAAATTCCAAGATAGCTTTTTAACCTTTTGTGTCTGGCCAGCTTTGCTGAGGTAACACTGTTAATGTTAGAGTGCTTCCTGTAATACATTCTTGGAAATCTGTGGGGAAAAAAATCTCAGAATAATAAAATTCATCTCAAAATGTTGCCAGTTCAAAGTCACCACAGCTCTTTTCTCACATCCGAGCTCTGCTAGACATGTGGCCTCAGCATAAAAATGGGGCTACGCTCTCTTTTAGTGCCTGACACTCAATCGTCAGGCCCTCATGCTGAGTGCTTGAGCACACTTCTGCATGACTTCAGTGCTGAGACCCCTTGCCTCATTCAGCTCTGAAAGTGTTAAAATGCAACGGCCAACAAACCTTCATCCAAAGTTTGATCCAAATCCCAGGCAACTTGCCCCTTTCATTTTTATGCATGTCTGTGGTGTGCCAGCTTCACTCCATAAGTTAAAGAGCTTAAATAGTGCAAGTAAGGCTGGTCTTACCATACGTTATTTCTGGCCCACCAGGAAATAAAGATCTGGCAATTTGACAAGCCTGTTCTTGTCAGAATGCGAGGCCATGTTAGTGGACACAAGAGATATGGATAATTCCGATCAGTATGCAAACTTGTTTTGAGTTCTGGTCTGAACTAAATGTGGGATTGATCGAGAGGTCACTGAAGTCATCAAGAGCACTTAGAATCATAGAACACTAGAACTGGAAGGAACTTCAAGAGGTCATCAAGTCCAATTCCCTGCCCTTTTGGCAGGACCAAACACCATCTAGATCATCCTGGATAGATGTCTGTCTAACCTGCTCTTATGTCAACAGAAAGGGAGATTTCTGTCTGCCTAGTAACACCCCACCACCCCAGTGTACAGTTAGCCATGCTGATAAAAGCACTGTTCTGTTGGCATAGCTGCAACTATTTAAAAAAAAAAGCTGACTAGATTTAAAAAGCTGACTAGATTTCTGGTTGGTGCCTCTTTAAGCCACTTTGTTAACATTAAAGTTGGAACATAGAGGAGGGCTAGCGTGGAATATTAATTTAATCAAACCCTACACATTTAAAATATGGAAATAAGCTTTTAAAAGTATGTAGGGGGTAAATATTCAAGCCCCTCACAGATCAGTGTGATAACACAATGTACATGTGTAAAGTCCCAATGCAGGAACACATCACGGTACAAGACAGCATTTCAGCATGTTCTTATGTGCCTTCCCAAATTGAAGCTTTTAACACATCACAATTATTTGCTAGAGTAGGTCTTCACCACATGTTTTTTCTAAACTTCAGCTAGGCACTGGCGGGGACTTTTCTGCCTTAAGCCAATTGCACCATGGCTGAGATGGAGCACAGCACTTAAGTACTTGTTCAAATTGCAATTAAACTTAAGCATGTGCTGCCCCCAGTAGGGACTGATTGCTGAATCTGGCCCTATATGGGCAGGGCTGCAGAAGAGAAGTTCCATGCTCAAGCGTGCCATCACCAGAGTCAAATGCCGGCGCTGGATCCCCACTATAGGGGGTGTATGAGTCAAATGGATGTTGGCTTCAGTTCTCCACGGTGAACATGTGTTCCAGCTTTAATGTTAACAGAGTGCCTGCATACACCCTGCCCACCTAGACCAGCTGGCAGGTGGAGACCTAGTCTGTGCCCATGCATGTAAAGCCACAGTAGACTGTGCATACATACAACAGCAGAGGGAGCAGAGGAGATGAACTGACAGAGGGGTTAATTTCCTCTCAAACTTGCTAGTGGTCCAGTGAAGGTGACAAACCTCTGCTGTTAGGAGGGTAGGAGAGTAGTACAGTAGTTTATACCATGTGCTGTGGTGTTGCATGCATGTTGGTCCCAGGTTATTAAGGGAGACAAGCTGGGTGGGGGAATATCTTTCATTAGACCACCTTGTGTTTGATGAGAGAGAAGCTTTGCAGCTACACAGACCTCTAGTCAAGGCTGTACAAACAGATGTCACCCAAGCTAATTCAGTATGGGTCTCTGCCCCCTCTAGTGGCTGTATCAGGCAACACAGCCGCATAGGCTGTTAGCTAACAAATGGGCTTGCTCATGGGCACAGGAGAGACTGCATCAGCAAATGGTCTCAGAGCGGTAGCTATGTTAGTCTGTAGCTTCACACACACAAAAAAACCACAGCACAATAAGCAGTCCTGTGCACCTTAAAGACTGGCACCAGCAGTTCTTGTAGCTCAGACGACAGCAAGAACTCAGGAACTTCAATCCAGAGCTTTGGGGCTTATTACCTGCTGTGTTCTCAGGGTGTCGTGTTGCAAGCACTGAACCATTCCAGTGAAGCCTGGCTCACACTTAGAAATCAGTGCCTGGATCTGGGATGTCAGATCTGGACCTGCCAACTCCATCCTCGAGCTTACTAGTTGCTTTGGTGTGTCTGCATGTGGGTGTGACATGTGAGTGCAGTGCTCCACTGAGCTAATTCTTGCTGTTCGTTGTCATCACTTAATCACATCCTCACAGCATGAGCTAACAAGAAGACATGCCAATATTGTTATAAAGAGCTTGTCATTCTCTTAGTGATTAGGAGAAACGCATGTGCACAAAGAAATTAACAGCATGGGGACTGACTGTGACTAATAGCCCTAAAATGGGAATGGTAGTAATTTAGTTCACTATGTAAATTTGTCTCTTTGTCCAGCATTTTTTGCAATGGCATTGCTGTCAGGGAAACCTTCACCATCTGATTCTGGACCTCCTTATAGCAAAGGATTCATCTTCCCCCTCTCTGCAGGTTGAGAAGGCAGTGTCCTTGTTCACATTTCCCTCCCTCTAGTTGGTAGCTCTGAGGGCAGCTGGAAGTGCAGTAGGCACAGACCAGCAGGCTGAAATGGAGGGAGAAAAATCCAAAACCTCCTGGAACCCAACGAATCTCTCCAGAGACTATTAAAGCTTTGCGTAAGGCCCTGTGGCCCTTGGAGGTCCTTGACTTCTGCCCCTGTTCCATTAGATCTCTCATTTCTCAGGGGGGCTCCTTCCCATCCCCCAAGCTCTTTCCTGCCTTTGAGGAGGGGTGTTTCCTCTCTTATCCCCTCCTGACACCCATGTCTAGAGACTTGAGGAACGGGGCCTGCAGCTGTCTCCACTGACTGGTCTAGGGCTGCCTGCTAATGATGTGTATCTAGAGAACAGCCTCATGTTCTTTTAACAACAGGGTGAGTTGGCTTGTTGAAGAGTGGTTGAGTGCAATTTCCTCTTTGATAACTTAAACACTGAAAAAAGAAGATGCCATTAAGTGAAAGTGTATTAGCCATCCACATACATTGTAAGTAGGATTGGGATCTTCAGACCTACTGCGTAGTCACAGCCCTTCATCAGGTAGTAGGACAATACTCATCCTCTGTGCTGACCTGTCATTATAGGACATGCATGTTGCCAGAGGGTTTCATGGCTATTTAATGTTGGGACTGCAGAAGACCAAGTCCAGATTTGTGTCAGAGAGCGTTCTCTGAGAGGCACAGATCCTTCTGTCTCCGTCCTTCCAATCTCTCCCCAGATCCTTCTGCACCCATCAGCACCTATCTAGCTCCTGTCCTCCCACCTTGTCTGTTCCCCATGCTTGAGTTTTGCCCTGCTCCTGTCTAAGCCCTGGCTCAAACTCCTGCCCACGTACCCCTACCTCAACCTTGGTTCCTATCCTTCCACCCCTAGCTCCTCCCGAAGTCTCCTTGCCCTGGTTTCGCTCCTCTCCACTCCTGTCCCTCAGTCCTTCGTGCCTACCCTGCTTTACCTCTCCCCCTTCCTCACCATCTATGTTCATGGCAGGTTGCTTACTCCTCCTCTTTCAGGTACAGTGCCTCTGCCTTCATTTCAGGTGCCCTGAGCCACATTAAAAAAAAAAACACTACTCATGGCTTTTCTACACTTAAAGTGCTATCACTGCACCACTGTTGTGGTTAGTGAAGATGCTATGCATGCCAACAGGAATGCTTCTCCCAGGGGTGTATGTGCTGCACCTCCCAGGAGGTAATAGCTATGCCAGTGGGTGAAGCCCTTCTGTCACCAGAGCACTGTCTACACTGGGAGTCCAGTTGGTGTAATTGCCTCATTCAGCGTGTGGATTTTCCAAGGGGCATAGTTATACCCACCTACATGTGTTGTGTAGTTCAGGTCTCAGCCTCTGCAGCTCTTGGCTGGAGCATGCTCAGAATTTGGTGGGAGGTGGCACATGGGTGGCCTGGTTACGTGTAGGAACTGTGAGGGGCTGGCATATATTCAGTGCAGTTGGAATCTCTGGAGATATTTAGCTGCCAAACTCATGTTTACTGAACATATATAAACTGAGATGTTCAAAAGCTCACACTTATTTTCACAGGGTTCACACTAGGCACACCCCTGGCACCAGGGATTTCCGTACTTTCACATGGGTGTTGCCAATTTTCAATCCCTGCTCCAAAGCAAGAGGGCACTATGACTTCCCAATGAGCTGTTGGAAGCATTTTTTTAAGGGTACAAGTAGTGTATTCTTCCCTAAACATGTTCTCAGAAATAACTAAACCATTTTATTTGAAACTTTTCCAGAAGAAAGTCAGCTTGAGGTACACCCTCGCGTAGAAAAATTCAGCATACGTAGTTAGAATATGGCCACATTATAAGCAACTGAAAACAGTGATTTTTGGGTATGCAACTGGGATACATTAAAGGGCCCTGACTGGAAGAAAATGCTGAGCACCCACCCTCTGAAAGCCACACCCATACAGATGCCCAAAGCCATGGCACATTGGAAAATGTAGGCCTCTATGTAGAATTAGACATGTTAATGTTCTTTGGTCCCTGGCATGGGTTCCTGGTGAAGGAGTATCCCCCTTAATGCAAATCAATGCAGCTTCTTCTCTGGAATGGAGCCATGCATAAGCCTGCTAGGCTGATTCTGAGCCAAAACTGTCAAGCTGTGTGACTCTGCAGGCCCGTATATGATGTTGGAGTTAGTGGGGGTGTGTGTGTGTGTGTATATATATATATATATATATAATCAATTGACCCTTAGCACTTAGAGACTAGTGCTGCTGAGCTGACCTCAAAGGGAAATCTTTTGTCTGTAGTGGCGCTTACCAGATTTAACTAGTTTTCCGGGAAGAAATCTCCTCTGATGACCTTTATAAAAAGAGAGAGTCACACAATCAGAGCACCAAACGATGACCTTTGCTGTAATGATTGCCTTATTTGGAGCTGAAACCATGCAGAGGACTCCACTGGCAGGATTTATTTATGTCCGTGTTTTAAAAATGTTCCTTCCCTTTCTCTGAGGGGGCACATACAATAAAACACAGGCAAATCAGTAATGAGTTCTTCTTCTCTGAATTAATAATAATCCTTCTGCCCTAAACTTACATACTCTGTGTTCAATCCATCTCCTGCTTGTAAGCCTGGGGGAAACAAAGGAGCAAACAGATCTCAGGGCTATAATGCACATGCAATATGCACCCAAGCATTCCTATGGAGCCAGCAGTAGCCTGTCCTGCTGCACTCAGCAACAAAGGATCTGTGGGATCCCTCTTTGTCTCCCCTAGTTCTCCTACATCCTACTCACTCACCACTAAGACATTCCAGCCATGCAGCTCTCAGGAGGTGATCCCTGCTGGCTTCTCTGATGTGGCCACAGCTCTGTGTCTGACTTATTTCCAGTGCTAATAGTGATCAGTGAAGCACAGAAGATCCCCACGGTCACATACACATCTGAATGGCCAGTGCTGACCTCCATCTGCACTGTCAGTGGTACATGCTCTAATGCCGCTGGACTGGGAACATCTGTGCATTATGCAGAGGACGTATGGCAGACCAGAGGACATACCACACAGCAGATATCCCACAGACATGTCCACCCTGGTCTCTGAGTAGCCCACATCCTTTCTGATGCTATCATACTTCTTGTGAGAAGTGGTTGTGCTCACCCACACACCTGCTACCTGCATGTAGGGGAGCCCCAGCCTAGCCTGTTTTTGTCACAGATCACTGCCACTAGGTTTGTTTTGCACATTTTCCTGTAGGCTGCTTGGCAGATGGAACAAAAGGATCCTTGGTTTGCAACAGCTCTTGTGAGCCAAGTCTTTTCTTTCTTTAGACTTCTAATCACTTGATCTTCTGTAAAGAATCAGCTACCAGAGGAGTAATGGGAAGTTCAGGGTTCGGTTTCCACAATGACACATGGATTTAGGAGTGCAGTCTGACTTGGAGGCCTTTCCCTTTCCTTGACTTTGTCTGATTTTACTAAAGAAGTGGTGAATGTTACTGTCGTGCTGCAGTGGCTTAGAGCACAGGGTTGGTAGGGACCATCTCTTCCTTCACCTACTCATCAGCTGGATAAAATCATGTCACAAAGCACTCTGTTGGTTTTCCACATTCACATTATTGGCAGACAATATAGTCCCCTTTGTTCAGCACTGTTTAAATAGTCTCCTTGGTAACTGAAGGGAGAAGTTGACATTTTTCCTTCTCTCGTTTGAGTGTCAGGTTTGATTTCCTGTGTATCTCAGAAGTAGACCCCACTGCACACAGAAGAACCTTTGGTCTGAAAGTCACCATTAACAAATATTTACTGTTTACTTTCTACCTTATGACATATTTTAGCACCCTGTTGCTAGGAGGCTGAATGAGTCTGGGTCTTGTAACAAGGAGTATGTTTAGTCAAAGAGTTTAGGTTTAATATGTTCATTTTTACTTGGTGGGTGGCGTAATGATCTGTTGTTGGTCCATCTTCTGTTGGTGGAAGGAACAAACTTTGAGCCACTCTGCGGCTTGTCGGTGGTCTCACCAACAGAAGATCACTGTCTCATGCACCTTGCCTTTCTGATGTCTTAAGATCTCCCTGGCTAGACCTATGCTGCTTGCATCTGTGATTTTTACATTTATTCTACAATAAATATAAACTCTGTCCATAGGCTGCTGAAGCAGTATTTCTGGCAATAGACTATATACAGGCACTCTGACCTATGGTTTCTCTGACAGTAGAAAAAGCTGCCATATCAGTCTGTTGTCTCCTTTTTCACATAGACGCTCCACAGCTGTCAGGCTCACAGCTATAATGTATTTTATTATGGACATAGAGACAAGGAGAGCAGGTTGCCTGGATACATTTGTAAATTCAGGGAAAGGGCTTTCATGAGATGCCAGAATGCCAGCTGGCTGTTGGTCTAATCCATAGTATTTGGCAATCCAATCTTTATTTCAGGTCACTTAGTACCATGTGAGGCATAAATGCAGTCACTTTTGTTTTGTTCTTTACAGAACATTGGCAAATTAAATTTTTTTTAGTGATGAAGCTTGTAAAAAGAGTGTGAGAAATATTTGTTTCTGGCATCCGTTAATGTTTGAATGGTAGTATTTTTGTCAGGAGGACTGTGGGTCAGATGCATAGTGGTGTAAGCAGGTTCCACGTATGTATTTATGGGCTTCCTTGCACTATTAGAGTTCATGAGATCAACTTTTGCCCATTCTGCTCCTGACTGAGGAAGTTTGTGCTGGCATAGCTCAAACACTGAGGTGCCTAAAGAAGGTGTAAAAGAAAGCAGCCCCTGTCCTGCTTCCCATGTACCATTTTTTACAGCTCCCCACTTGTTAGCCCCTGGGCGTATGTGCAGCAGGGGCTCAGATTGAGGAAGTGAAAGGGCTAGAAGAGGACTAGTAAGCCACAGCCCTACACAAGAGGTGCTGCACAGCTATGCTATCCCAGCAAGAACACCAGACAGATAGCAGCTTCTGAGGTACAATCTGCCTAGTGCCTCGATCTGCTGCTGCTCAAGGGATACAACAGAGCATTGCTCCCTTCGATGACCCAGCCCCATTTTTGTGGGGCTCAGCTTCTTGGACATTCTACACCCCTGGGACATTGACAATTCAGTGCTGGCTCTTCTCCATTCCAAGGCTGGGCAGGACCCTTGCCTACCAACTCCACCACCTAACTGAACTCATCCTATGAGGCCTGTCACCTCCCTCTTGCAGGAGCACAGGGTCATTGGTCTGGAAGTTTGATGTGATGTCTCAGAGTCATCTCAGCAAGTGTCCCTATGAGCGAGAAATGGGATTTGCCCTCTGGGCAACCAGAAATCATCTGGGGAAGCTCACAAGAGACTTAGCTGGTTCAAATGAATGGTGCAATTGGCATACCTCTTCTCCTTCCAGCGCCATGCAGTGAATCTCTGGGGAATCCCACTTTCTTACAGTGAAGCATGAAGCCAAAAGATCTTTGGCTTTCAGGGGGCTGAGATTGGCAAGGCTTAAGATCTTGACCTCAGGGTGCGTGCATGCTGCAGTGGCACAGCTATAGTGCTCTGCTGCTGGAATGCAGGCGTTTCATCCATCAACATACAGAGGCTTTCTGTCTCTAGTTAATCCACCTCTCCAAGAGGCAGTAGGTGGGGTGACAGAATTTTTCCATTACTCTAGCCACGTCTATGCCAGGGATTAGGTGGACATAACTATGTTGCAGAGGTTGCAGAATCTTTCCCGGGCCTGAGCAGTGTGTCTAGTTTGATCTAATTTTTAAGTATAGGCATAACCTCATTGCAAGGTAGAGTTGACCTCAAGACACACAGCTGATCACCAGGCCAGAATTTCCTCAGAAATCTGCTGTGTTCAGATCCACATGTTCTGGTCCTCACTCTGCTGACCACTATACTTGTTACTGTGTCTAAAGCCAAGGTTTCTCTATGACTCTTCTTGCTGTTGCTGCAAGGCTAGTAGAGTACCAGGTGACCCAACATCCATGTTTTCACCACAGTGCAGTCTTGATCTTTTCTGAACAGTGAAAAAATGCATCAGTAAACATACCAGCCTCTGGAACCTGGAGATAAATAGGGAAGGAGGAAGGAACAACAGAGGAGGACCCCTGGTTTGAAAAGAGAAAGTAGGCCAATCACCTAACTAAGGTGGTTGTACAGAATGCAAGACGCCTGGGGAAAAAACAGGAAGAATTAGAGCCTCTGGCACAGTCAAAGAAGTATGAGGTCATTCAAATAATGGAGACTGGGTAGGATGACTCACATAACTGGAGCACTGTCATGGAATGGTATAAACTGCTCAGGAAGGACAGGCAGTGAAGAGAAGGAGTAGGAATTGAGTTGTGTGTGAGAGATCAGCATGATTGCTCAGAGCTCCAGTATATAGAGGGGAAAAGCCAGTTGAGGGTCTTTGGATTAAGCTTAGAGGCAGAAGCAACAGAGGTGATGTTGTGGTTGGTGTTTGCTATAGACCACCAGATCAGGTAGGTGAGGTAGATGATTTCTTCACACAATGAAGAAAAGCTGTAAGATGGATAGAAAGCTGGCTAGACGGTTGGGACCAACGGGCAGTGATCACTGGTTCAATGTCTGGTTGGCGGTTGGTTTCAAGTGGAGTGCCCCAAGGATCAGTTCTAGGGCCACTGTTGTTCAACATCTTTATTAATGACCTGGATGAGGGGATGGATTGCACCCTCAGCAAATTTGTGGATGACTCTAAGGTAGGGGAGGGGTAGATATGTTGGACAGTGGGGAAAGGTCCAGAGGGACCTAGATAAATGGGAGGATTGGGCCAAAATAAATCTGATGAGGTTCAACAAAGACAAGTGCAGAATTCTGCACCTTGGGACAAAAGAATCCCAAGCATTGTTACAGGCTGTGAAGTGATTGGCTAAGTAGCAGTACTACAGAAAAGGACCTGGGGATTGTAGTGGATGAGAGGCTGGATATGAGTCAACAGTGTGCCCTCGTAGCCAAGAAGGCTAAAAGCATATCGGGGTGCATTAGGAGAAGCATTTCCAGCAGATCTAGAGAAGTTATTATTCCTCTCTATTCAGCACTGGTGAGGCCTCGTCTGGAGTATTACATCCAGTTCTGGGCCCCCCACTATAGAAAGGATGTGGATGCACTGGAGCAGGTTCAACAGAGGGCAACGAAAATGATTAGGTGGCTGGAGCACATGATCTATGAGGACAGGCCGAGGGACTAGGGCTTAGTTAGGCTGCTGCTACGCTACCATTCTCCTCTTGGAGGTGCCATGGTAATGACTCAATTCAAAGCAGGCTAATGAGGTGCTGACATGCATATTGAGCATCTCATTAGCATAATGGCAGCCATGCAAACAGACTTCAAATTGCAGATTGACAGTGGAGGTGGGGGCAGCTTTGAAATAAGCACCCCACTTCAACATTTCCTTGGTCCGATCCAGTTTTGTGGGAGTAAGGGAATGTAAAAGGGGGGCTTATTTCAAAGCCGCCCCCATCTTCACTGTCAATCTGCAATTTGAAGTCTGTTCCTGTTCTGCCATTATACTAATGAGGTGCTAAATAAGCATGCTAGCGCCTCATTAGTCAGCTTCAAATTGCCTCATTAGCATGGCACCTCCAACAGGAGAATGGTAGTGTAGCAGCAGCCTTAGTTTGCAGAAGAGAAGCGTGAGGCGGGGATTTGATATCAGCTTTCAACTTCCTGAAAGGGGGCTCGAAAGAGGATGAAGAGAGACTATTCTCAGTGGTGACAGATGGCAGAACAAGGAGCAATGGACTGATGTTACAGAGGGAGAGGTGTAGGTTGGATATTAGGAAAAATTATTTCCCCAGGAGGGTGGTGAAGCACTGGAATGTGTTGCCTAGAGAGGTGGTGGAATCTCCATCCCTAAAGCTTTTTAAGTCCCAGTTTCACAAAGCCTTGGCTGTGATGATTTAGTTAGGTTTGATTCTGCTTAAGGCAGGGGGTGGACTAGAAGACCTCCTGAGGTCGCTTCCAGCCCTAGGATTCTGTGAGTCTATGATTAACCTATTTCCTGTGCTGTGACTGGTGGAACTGCACTTTAATGATGGAAGCCTTCTCCCCCAACCTCAGTGCAGGCATGCTGTAAGAGGTTGCAGTTGTGAATTGCCAAATGACACCTCCTGCATTTTGATAATAACAAAGGATATCATATGTGACTGTGCATGCAAGTCGCCACTTATGCTAGCAAAAATGATTTTTTCCAGGGAGCAATGGGGCAATTACATGCTCCCAAAATCTTTTAATTAGGAGAGTTGATTAATGTACAAAGTGGTGAAAAAGGCAAGACAATCGGAATGAATCTCAGGTCATTTTAAAAATTATGTTTTCACTATTTTTGCCATTTTATGCTACCCTCAGTAATTTCATATGATTCTGGAGCTTAAACTCAACCTTGGAGCATGCTGCTTGCACCTTGCAGAATTTTGTTTCCATTTAGCTACATTATAACTGCTGATGATATAGTTATTTTCTCTTGTGAAGCATTGTATGTGACATTCGCAGAATGTTTTTTGTTCTGAGGCTTTGATTCATGGCAGACCTGGATGGCCTGTGATTCCCTGAAAAAACTGCTCTTGATGTGTCAGTTCTCATATTGTTGCACCTTAAGATCCAGTGAATGTTTATATCTTGCATAAAATAAGATATGACTCAGATGTAACTAATTTGGGGTCAGTTTCTAGAAGTGAATCCAGACCAGTCATTAGCTCTCTAGTCGGTAATTTAAATTTAGTCCCATTGCCAACTTTGTCCACATATCTATTCTGGAGATACTATCACTGGACCCTAACCATGTTAATTACAGAATCATTGGCACATTCTCCTGTTCCTCAGCTAATGTCATGTATGCCAT
Source organism: Carettochelys insculpta (assembly GCF_033958435.1). Taxonomy (NCBI): domain Eukaryota; kingdom Metazoa; phylum Chordata; order Testudines; family Carettochelyidae; genus Carettochelys; species Carettochelys insculpta. The sequence continues at coordinate 310,055 of NC_134139.1, read as the reverse complement.
CATGTGCCAGCAATGCCCACACACCATGTATATAGGACAGACTGCAAACGCTCTTTGCCAAAGAATGAATGGACATAGAGCAGACATCAAAAATCTCCAAATACACAAACCTGTCAGCCAGCACTTTAATGGAGTGAGCCATTCTGTTAAAGATCTGAGAGTCTGTGTTCTACAGAAAAGAAACTTTAACAACCATCTACAGAGACAATGTTTGGGACTAACTTTCATATTCAAATTCGACACATTAGCATGTGGTTTGAACAGGGACAGCAATTACCTGACCCATTATAAGGATGCTTTATGTACTTTGATATTTGCCCTAACCCTTACTTCCCCACCCCTCACCTCCCTCAGTTGCTCTTCTATTTGTTTTGCCAACAATGATAACATTTTTTCTGATTTGTCAACCTTGATAACAGTTTTTGGACCTCTGTGCTTTATATATTGAGTCTGTTCTGGTAGGGCTGTAGGTCTGAAGAAGTGGGTCTGTCCCATGTAAGCCCATCACCTAATAAATTATTTTATTAGTCTTTAAAGTGCTACATGACTGCTTTTTTCTTTTGACAGAGTACAGACTAACACACCTATCTCTCTGTTACTATTAAATTTAGTCAATATAACTGTGTTTGATACCATCTTGACAGCAGCTTACTTACATTTCAAGTACTTATAGTTCAAGGATTTCCGTATGAGAAGAAATGCCATCCTTGTGACAGATCAAAGAGTACATTGACATCAGCATCAGAGGGGTAGCCGTGTTAGTCCGGATCTGTAACAGCAACGAAGGGTCCTGTGGCACCTTATAGACTAACATAAAAATTTTGAGCATGAGCTTTCGTGAGCAAAGACTCACTTCATCAGATGCTGGACCAGCATCTGATGAAGTGAGTCTTTGCTCATGAAAGTTCATGCTCAAAACTTTTCTGTTAGTCTATAAGGTGCCACAGGACCCTTTGTTGCTATTGACATCAGCAGTAACCCAGCGGTGGGTATATGTTGCTTGGGCGCTCAGAGAAGACAGTGCATGGTTTTCCGTAGGCTGCATTTTCATATTCGAGAGAAGCCCTGTTTGTGAGGGCCAAAGCAAGTGCCAGTTTGTAAATCAGCCTGTGTGCAGAATGTTAGAGTGAGCATGTGTATGCTGTCTCCTGAGGACTTTATTTTTGTTGTTTTCTCAAAATGAAATAAAAGGAAACTAGACTGAAAATGTGTGTTATTCCCTGGGTGGGGAAAACAAAACAGTGCTCAAGTCCACTTTTGGCACTTGAGTAAAAAAAACAATAGTCACGGTAGTAATAGCATTTATATAGTGTTAGCATCTAAAGACTCCAGTCACTAGAGTAGTTTACCACTTTGTCAGGTGTGTGATGGCTACCTCAGTTCCTCTCCCCTGGCCCGTTGGGTAATCAGTCCCAATCAAAGCTCTTCCCTTTCCAAGGCAAATAACCACATATCTCTTGACTGTATGGAAACCAAAATGCATTTTGTACCCTTACAATATGAAATTTACATTTCAATAGGGAGACAAATAAATTTATTTTGTGCTACAGAGGACCAGTTTCTCAGCTCTGTCTTCATACAGCCTTTAATAACTTATTTTGAATATGCATACATTTCACAATGGTGCTAGTGACTCTGACTGTGGCTGTCATTTAAGACTGAATGTACATACCAGAATTGGGATGTTGCTTTGACCCCGTCTCAATTGTCCTTGAGAAGCTCTTGGGTCACAGAAGTGGACTCATTGCTTCTTATATGGAGCAGCCACGAGAGGAAGACAGTCATAGGCTCCCAATGCGTGCTGTAAGCATTCTTGTTATATTCTAATAATGAAAGGTGGTGGGCTGCTTTGTGGAAAGCAATAGTGAGTGACAAAGTTTTGACTTAGCTGAGATGATGGATCTTTTTATTTGGAGAAAACATTGATGCTTCTTGCTTGTAATATTGTAACTGCTAACATGACTGCTGCATGTGGATTGTTCCTTTTTTTCTCTGAGTTTGTGGACTGTGTGCTGATTTTGACCAGTGAATGGTGCTTTGATTTTCATGATGGGCTTTAGCCTAATCCTCCTGGAATTTTTCTTTTAATTTGTTAAGCCAGTTCACATAGTGGAAATAGTTGCTAGGTTCATTGGCAGTGACAGGTTGTGTCTTGCACAAATGGTGCTGTGTGCGATAGAATTATATCTGCTTTTTATCAAACAGTATGAACTGTAGGACATTGAAGAATGGTTTGCACATTTGCAGTGCAAAGTACCTTGCACTCAGAAAAGTTACCTTGCTTACATAGCTTGCTTACATAAGGGATGACATGGAGAGTAGTCTGCCTTGCCGATACGTGCACAGGAAGAAAATGGATTTCTTCGTAATCATCATCATTATCAACAACCACAACCTTGGGATCAGTGCCTGTTGGTGTCTGATGCCTCTCTCACTATTTCCTTCCATCTTTCCCTGTCCAGTGCAGAATGGCTTAGTTTCTGTAGACTAGCTCCGCACCAATCTACTATATCATCTATCCATTCTCTGTGGGGTCTGCCCCTCCTATTCGACCCGTCCATTATGCTGAATATGAGGGTCTTGATTTTTTTTCATCGTTCATTCTGCACATATGCCCAAATAGCTGTAACTTCCATTGTATCACCTTCGGCAGTAGGCTCTCTTTCGGCTGTATCTTCCTTTATAATTCCTCATTGATGACCTTCTGTATCCATCCTATTCTCAGGATCTTTCTATAACTACTCCTCTCGCACGCCAATATGGGTTTGGGAAGTACAAAATATACTAACTGGCGGTTCAATCTCTGTTTAAAATTGTCATTTTTGTAAGTTAGAGGTCAAAATCTCTGCTGGTGGAAGTCCACTGAATTCAGGGGACTTCCAGCCAGCAAAGAATGGAACCCGATGATCCTGATGTACCTGTAATCATAGAATCATAGAATACTAGAAATGGAAGGAACATCGAGAGGTCATCAAGTCCAGTCCCCAGCACTCAAGGAAGGACCAAGTACCATTTTAGACCATCCCTGATGGATGTCTCTCTAACCTTCCCTTAAATATCTCCAGTGATGGAAATTCCACCACCTCACTAGGCAATTTACTCCAATGTTTAACCACCCTGACAGTTAGGAAGATTTTTCTCACGTCCAGCCTAACTCTCCTTTGCTGCAGATTAAGCCCATTGCTTTCTATCCTATCCTCAGAGGCTAAGAAGAACAATTTTTCTCCCTCTTTCTTGTAATACCCTTCTAGTTACTTGTGAACCACTGTCATGTCCCCGCTCAGTCTTCGTTTTTCTGAACTAAACAAGCCCAATGCTTTCAGTCTTTCCTCATAGCTCATGCTCCCTAGAACTTTAATCATTCTTCTTGCTCTTCTCTGAACCTTCTCCAATTTCTCCCCATCCCTCTTGAAATGTGGTCCCTGAAACTGGACACAATACTCCAACTGAGGCCTAATCAGTGCAGAGAAGAGCAGAAGAATGACTTCTTGAGTCTTGCACACAACACTCCTGTAAATGCATGCCAGAATCATGTTTGCTCACTGGAGCCACTGTCCGCAAGCCACCCTGTGGCTGGAGCTGAGATGAGCCACCCCCTGGCTGGAGCCCCCCCTGCATGACGTGCCCTCATGTCTGGAGCTGAGCCGCCTGTGCGCAAGCCATTCCCGTGACTGGAGCTGAGCCACCCCTGGGCAAGCCACTAGCATGAGCCACATGGGGCCACTAGAGCCTCAGGAGGAGCCGCCTCTGCTGCTGCCACCACGCATCTGTCCCACCAAGTAGTGGGATGTGTGTGCGGAGCCAGCAGAGGGTGCTCTATGTGTGCAGCTCTAACAAGCCATTTCACCATGCTGCAGTGTCCCATTCACCACATGTGGTGAGCAGAAAGCCTATTGAATGCCATGGATCTAAATAATTTATGAAGAAATTGTCTGTTTCAAGCAGAGTGCTGCAAGGCTCACAAGGGTCCGGTGTTATTCAACATCTTTATTAATGACCTGGATGAGGCACTGGATTGCACCCTCAGCAAGTTTGCGGATGACACAAAACTAGGGGGAGAGGTAGATACGTTGGAGGATAGAGAGAGAATCCAGAGGGACCTGGATAAATTGGAGGACTGGGCCAAAAGAAATCTGATGCAGTTCAATAAGAAGTGTGGAGTCCTGCACCTGGGGCGGAAGAATCCCAAACATTGTTACAGGCTGGGGACTGACTGGGTCAGCAGCAGTACGATGGAAAGGGACCTAGGGGTTATGGTGGCTGAAAGGCTGGATATGAGTAAACAGTGTGCCTTTGTAGCCAAGAAAGCTAACGGCATACTGGGGTGCATTAGGAGGAACATTTCGAGCAGATCTAGAGAAGTAGTTATTCCTCTTTGTTCGGGACTGGTGAGGCCACATCTGGAATATTGTGTCCAGTTTTGGGCCCCCCTGTATAATAAGCATGTGGATTTGCTGGAGCAGGTTCAGTGAAGGGCAACAAAAATGATTAAGGGACTGGAACACAAGACCTGTGAGGATAGGCTGAGGGATTTGGGCTTGTTTAGTTTACAGAAGAGAAGACTTAGAGGTGATTTAATAGCAGCCTTCAACTTCCTGAAAGGGAGCTCTAAAAAGGAGGGTGAGAAACTGTTCTCAGTGGTGTCAGATGGCAGAACAAGAAGTAATGGTCAAAAGTTGAAGAGGGAAAGGTATAGGTTAGATATTAGGAAAAACTACTTCACCAGGCGGGTGGTGAAGCATTGGAATGCGTTGCCTAGAGAGGTGGTGGATTCTCCATCCCTTGATGTTTTAAGGTCCTGGCTGGAATGACTTAGTGGGGGTTGATCCTGCTTGAAGCAGGGGGCTGGACTAGATGACCTCCTGAGGTCCCTTCCAGCCCTGTGATTCTGTAACAGAAGTGGTCTCAAAAGAGACTGCTATGGAAACCCCCTTTTTATGCCCTTCCAGCATGATTGTGAACCATTAATAACTACCCTCTGAGAATGATTATCCAGTCAGTTATGTACCCACCTTATAGTAGCCCCCTAAGTTCTATTTGCCCAGTTTATTGATAAGATGATCATGCAAGACCATATCAGATCCTGACTACAGTCTAGGTATACCACATCCACAGCTTCTCCCCTATCCACAAGACTTGCTATGCTATCAAAGAAAGCTATCAGATTGTTTGGTATGATTTGTTATTTACAAATTCATTCTGGCTGTTACCTATCACTTTTTCTTCCAGATGTTTGCAGATGAATTCCCTAATTACTTGTTCCATTATCTTTCCTGGCACAGAAGTTAAACTGACTGGTAATTCCCTGGGTTGATCTTATTCCCCTTTTCATAGATGGGCACTATATTTGCCCTCTTGCAGCCTTCTAGGTGTGTTTTACCAAGGAGAGGTTAAACTTGGTGCAAGTCCACTTGGAGGTTCCTGGACCCAAGACAGGAGGGTTCCCTTTACGGTTGCCTCGATTGCTGCTCACCAGGTTGTGAGGACCAAGGTGCCATAATTACACAGGAAACCAAGGGGAGAAGTTGCCTTCCACGTCTGTACCTTTCTCTCTTCCCCAGTTCCTGACTGGCTGATCTCCCATCAGGTCTGTGGTTTCCTTCCTGGCAGGCATAGGCTTGGACATGTGGGATCCCAGGTCTCTGTACTTCCTGCAAGACTGCAGTCCCAAATGAGTCCTGTCAGCATACCTCAGTCTTTGGCTAACTCAGATATTTTTCTTGGCTACTCTCTTGGGAGCTGACTGCTTAGAACCAGGTGGTTTCTTCCTAGAAGATCATCAGACCACCTTTCAAGGGAATAAAAATACACACCCTGACTTAAGTTCTCAGAAGTGATCTGGGCCTTCACAAACAGCTTCAAGGGGTTTGAGTGCGTGGGGCTGAGGCCTGGTACTTCTGAAAACACCAGGTGCCTTAAGGTGCTTCTGTTAGTGCTACCAAAAACTACATCGTCCAAATCATGTGTCACTTTTGAAAATCTTTGCCAGCATAACCTCACTGAAGCATCAACTAATAGACTCAAATCTAGTAAGGCAAAGGATTTGGATTTCTTACCAAATATTTGAAAATATGTTACATAGAAACAATTTTTGACTCATTCTTCCCTTCCTGGCCTGAGCACACGAGCATAGAATATTGACTATCCCCCCACTCCACCTCTGGTAACAAGAAGTTACTGAACGTAGTGCAACCACAGTTAAAAAAGTCATCCTCAACTCCCAGTGACATGCCAGAAGAAGCATTTAGAAATTCCTTGAACTCTGAACACCTGCTTTTAGACTACATTAGTGTAGGACCACTTGTCCAATTCACTCTAAGACAGAAAGTAAAATTCTAACTTGGCCACACATCTAGCCTACCAGTTTTGAAGCTGTATTATAAGAGGGCTTTTGTTTTTTGGAGAGAGGGAACCAAATTCAGCTTATGCTAGCAACTCTGTTGCAGCCTTAACTGTGGACCAGCTGCCACCATTCCAGAACAAACTTATTTTAGACATTCTTTACACTCTTGATTCCTGGCATTTAGCAATAGGGTTCTTTTTCAGATGGTGGCTCCTGCTGTGTGGTTTGTTCAGTTTTAATTTGGCAAACTTTGCTAAATAATTTACAAACCTCCATAAATTTCTCCTCTTGGCTCTCATTCATTAAAATTCATCTTGGGAGCAATGACACCATTTCAATACTGAAATGATTTCTCCTGTTTGAGAAGTGTTGTCTTGACAACCATGGCAGGTGCCTGTAAAAAGGGTAAACTTATATTTACCTGGATGGTTTTTATTACTGTAAAGGTAAATCTTGTTACAAATAACAGCAGTGTGTGCATTAGTCACACAGAGGAGCAAACTGGTTTCTGAAAGCAATTGTATTAGTTCACATTTCCTCTCTTGGGGAAGTATGTATAAGCAAGAGGAAAAAGGGGCCTGGAATGAATTTGATCCTGAAGCTGAAGACATAAATATTTTGCAGTGAAAACTGTTGTTGTCTTCATCTTAAACATGGATGAAAACCACAGAGGCTGAATAATATATTGCCAACAAAGGTACCTTTGCCTCATGCCAGCAGCCTTGCTACTTGGACCGAAATAGCATGTTGTATCTTTCTACCCCATGCACAGCTCCATGTTGTAGAAGACAGTGGCTGCAGTCCATTCTGTTATAAGACATGAAATGCCACACTTGGGCTACGTCTACACGTGCCCCAAACTTCGAAATGGCCATGCAAATGGCCATTTCGAAGTTTACTAATGAAGCGCTGAAATGCATATTCAGCGCTTCATTAGCATGCGGGCGGCAGCCGCACTTCGAAATTGACGCTCCTTGCCGCCGCGCGGCGCGTCCAGACAGGGCTCCTTTTCGAAAGGATGCTGCCTACTTCGAAGTACCCTTATTCCCATGAGGTCATTGGAATAAGGGGACTTCGAAGTAGGCGGTGTCCTTTCGAAAAGGAGCCCCGTCTGGACGCGCCGCGAGGCGGCAAGGAGCGTCAATTTCGAAGCGCGGCTGCCGCCCGCATGCTAATGAAGCACTGAATATGCATTTCAGCGCTTCATTAGTAAACTTCGAAATGGCCATTTGCATGGCCATTTCGAAGTTTGGGGCATGTGTAGACACAGCCTTGGAATAAGGGGACTTCGAAGTAGGCGGGGTCCTTTCGAAAAGGAGCCCCGTCGGGACGAGCCGCGCAGCGGCGAGGCGCGGCGATTTCGAAGTGCCGCGGCCGCCCGCGTGCTAATGAAGCTTCATTAGTAAACTTTGAAATGGCCATTTGCGTGGCCATTTTGAAGTTTGGGGCTAGTGTAGACACGGCCTTAAGGTCGTAACAAGTTGTAATTAGTGCAACTTTTGCATGGGTATAGTCTGAGCACTCAGCTACAAATAAACTCAATAAAATCATACTCAGTGTTGCCAGCTCAGGATTTGATTGGGAGTATCATTGTATTTGATACTTTTCTTAAAGCCCCAGCTGCTGGCATCATGTGCTTGCAGTGGAATCTCAGCTTTCAATTAAAAAAGAAAATCAGTCAGGTTTTTTGAAAGTAGGACCTAAGTGACTTAGTCACTGTAGCTGTCCTGAGTGTGCAGGTACTGTTCTGCTCAGGAAAGGTCTGAGCAAAACTAACAAATGTGCCGAATAAATTAGGCTATAAAATAGATTTTAATAGCAAAGTGATATTGGGAATGCGATTCAACTGGAACAAAAAGGAAATCTCTCCTGTGACTGTTCAAGTGCTTATTGCCATGTTCTGGTGCTTATTGCCATGTTCAAGTGAAACAGGATGTGCTGTCCCTCTAAGCCAGCTGACTGGTCCAGCACCACCATCCTCTAGATTTCTGTCCAGTCCCCAGGAAAGCTAGACAAGAATAGAGCTGAGCCTGGAGGTTGCTTTCAAGAGACAGTATACCCTTCTCTCATGCCCTGGAGCCACACTGGCATAGAGCAGGAATACAAGTGTGGTGTGGTACTTGGGGATCTGCCCCGTTAAGCCCTTTTCCCTGATGTAATGACTGGGATGAAATCTTATTTAGATTTCCACCCAGGAGCTTCCATGTGTGGGTTTTCCTGCAAAAGGGGATTATCAGGCTCTGAGGCAGGTCAGTAGCCACATATTGAGGTACTGCTGAGTAGTGCTTAGAAAAAGGTCATGCTAACAATCGCCTGGTTGCAGAAGGAACAGTGTAACTGCCTGTATCACTGCCCTGGTCTTGTGTGATGAGTGTCATCGTGATCTGTGTGCCAGCCCCAGAAAACAAACTCTCCAGCACAGAACAGAAAAAGGAAGAGGCACAGAGCAGAGCTCCAGTTATTAAACACTAGACTAGACCTTCTGCATTCCCCAGAATGCTATATGGAGAGTATTTTTCCCACTGTTCAAGGTACCATGTAAATGTTGTCTAGCTGTGAGACTCCCCACCCTGTGCAACTGTGAAAACTGGGGCAAAATCCTGAAAACAGAGTGTAATAAAATAGTACTTTTTCCAAAAATTCTTTCCCCTTTACCTACTAAATAACCAAACTAAGCAAATCAGTAAAATATGAAAGGAAAACCCTACAAGCCAAAAAGCAAGTAAGACACTGTGTTTAAGAGCTAGTTGCTGCAGTGTTTTACTTGAATAATTAATATTAAAATATTACCACTCCTTTTATAGGCTTGAAAAATGTAAGCATATGAGTAGTTCAGGATGCAAGGTGCATCTCACAAACAGGTGGTTAAGACAGTAGTAGATAAGCTCTGCATGTTCAACCTCCAAGCAGCGTTCAACCATCTGCTATCTGCCTGCAGCTTGGAAGGGCCATGTGGCACAAAACAAAAGAACTGCAAAGAGCTTTTAGTATATTCTCAGCACTGTCATGTTGATATCTTCTGGACCAGCTTCAAAACAGAGTAAAATAGGGGGTATAGGGTAATAGGGGTAATATTTCCAAAACCACCTACGGGAGGTTAGGTCCACACAGAATAGTATAGTAACAGAGAGGTAGCTGTGCTAGTCTATATACTATGAAAACAAAAAGTAGTCAAGTTGCACTTTAAAGACTAGCAAAATAATTTATTAGGTGAGCTTTCGTGGAACAGACCCACTTCTTCAGACCATAGCCATACCAGAAGAGACTCAATATTTAAGGCACAGAGAACCAAAAATAGTAATCAAGGAGGACAAATCAGAAAAAAATGATCAAGGTGAGCAAATCAGAAGTATCAGAGAGGTAGCCCTGTTAGTCTGTATCCACAACAACAACAACAAGACATACGTTTACCTTATAGACTAACAGACATTTTGGAGCATAAGCTTTCGTGGGCAAAGACCTGCTTCGGCAGATGCAATGTAGTGGAGATTTCAGAGGTGATTCTAATTATAAAGGCTCATGAAAGGGAGGGAATCCCAACGAGATGAAAGTCAGAGCTGACGAGGTCAGGTCAGTCAGGGAGGATGTGGCCCATTTCCAGCAGTTAATGTGGAGGTATGAACACCAAGAGAGGAGAAACTGCTTTTGTAGTTGGCCAGCCACTCCCAGTTGCTGTTCAATCTTTGACTGATGTTGTCAGATTTGCAAATGAAGTATAGCTCTGCAGTTTCTCTTTGAAGTCTGTTTTTGAAGTTTTTGTTGTTGCAGAATGGCTACTTTTAAATCTGCTACTGAGTGTCCAGGGAGATTGATGTGTTTTCCTACAGGTTTTTGTGTGTTACCATTCTTGGTATCTGATTTGTGTCCATTTATTCTTTTATGTGGAGACTGTCCAGTTTGGCCAATATATCTGGCAGAGGGGGTATTGTTGGCACATGATTGCATATATTACATTAGTAAATGTGCAGGTGAATATGCTTCTGAAGGTGTGGTTGATGTCATTAGGTCCAGTAATGATGTCACTGGTGTAGATACGTGCACAGAGTTGGCATCGAGGTTTGTTGCAGGGGTTGGTTCCTGAGTTAGAGTTACTGTTGTGTGGTCTATAGTTGCTGATAAGAATTTGTTTCAGGTTGGCAGGCTGTCTGTAGGTGAGGACTGGCCTCCCTCCCAAGGTCTGTGAGAGTGAGAGACCATTGCCCAGGATGTGTAGATCACTGATGATGCACTGGAGAGGTTTTAGCGGGGGCCTGTATGTGAGGGCCAGTGGTGTTCTGTTATCTTCCCTGTTGAGCCTGTCTTGTAGCAGGTGGCTTCTGAGTACACATCTGGCTCTGTCAATCTGTTTCTTCACTTCCTTAGGTGGGTATTGTAGTTTTAGGAAAGCTTGGTAAAGATGTTGTAGGTGTTTGTCTGTATCTGAGGGATTGGAGCAAATGTGGTCGTATCCTGGTGCTTGGCTGTATATAATGGATTGTGTGGTGTGCCCTGGATAGAAGCTGAAGGCATGTAGGTAAGCATAGCAGGCTGTGGGTTTCCGGTATAGGGTGGTATTAATGTGACCATCACTTATTTGCACTGTAGTTTGCAGGAAGTGACTCTCTTGTGTGGACTGGTCCAGGCTGAGGTTTATGGTAGGGTAGAAACTGTTGAAATCGCAGTAGAACTCTTCAAGAGCCTCCTTCCGTTGAGTCCAGATGATGAAGATGTCATCTATGTAGTGCAAATAGAGGATATACGCGTCCTTACCCTTGTGAGAACTTTCACTCTAAACATAAGTACACTGCTAAAAGTCCTGTGTAGATACAGTTATAGTGGTGCAAGGTTCCTTGTACCAATAACTCAGTTCATTACCCAACCCAGAATAAGTAAGCCCTTTTGTACCACTATAACTGCCTCTAAAATAGTGGCGTTCTGCCATCTGATCCCTAAAGAGATAAAGCAGCAGAAAAGTCCTTGGTATTTAGGTGCCTACTTCCCATTGAAATCATGGGGAACTCAACCCTTGAAGATCAGGGCTTTAAGAGCCTGAATCTTATTGAAAATTGAGATTCTAGGCTCCTATGTGCCTCTGTCAGTACTGAAAAAACAGGGTAAGGCTCCTAAATCACCTAGGTGCTTTTGAAAATTTTAACCCAGGTCTGATGGGAAAGGAAGGGTAGACAGTCTTTAGCATCTCTAGTAATGCAGTCCCCTGGTCTGTTGTTGAACCACATGCTAATCAAGAGAGGAATTCACTTGACCACAGAAAAAGTACAGGTTAGAGCAGGCTATGTACTGCTACAATTTTAGGTGCCCCCAAAAGAAGCATTTTTTGCTATAGCCCACCCCAGCCAATCTGGCCTTAGGAACAAAAGAAATGGAGCAGCATTACAATTTCCATCTGAAAACACTTTCCAGGCAATTACTTTAAATTCTTCAGCTTTCTCCTCCTGCATGTGTGGTCAAACAGCATCTCTTAGATGTGTTGGGATTGGTTAATCTAACCAGCTTTTCAGAGCTGCTCATGTTCAGTCTGATTCAGAGCAGCCACGTCAGGCCATTAAATGTGGGCCAGCAGTTAAGGCATTAGAGAGTCAGTGAGGAGACTGAGACCTGTTTGCAAAACTCTGATGCTGAGATTCCATGTGACCTCGGGCAGAACTTGGTGATGTAGATTGCATTCTCTTCAGAGAACTGTCTTACCACGTGTGTGTATAGCCCTGAGCTCTGAGTTCTCTGAAGACATCCACGCAGTGTGCAGCGGCAGTTAGTAAAGCAAATAGGATGTTAGGAATTATTAAAAAAGGGATAGATAATAAGACAAAAGATATCATACTTCCCCTATATAAAACTATGGTACGCCCACATCTTGAGTACTGCGTGCAGATGTGGTCTCCTCACCTCAAAAAAGATATATTGGCATTAGAAAAGGTTCAGAAAAGGGCGACTAAGATGATTAGGGGCTTGGAACGGGTCCCATATGGGGAGAGGCTAGAGAGACTGGGACTTTTCAGTTTGGAAAAGAGGCGATTGAGGGGCGATATGATAGAGGTATATAAAATCATGAATGGTGTGGAGAAAGTGAATATAGAAAAATTATTTACCTTTTCCCATAATACAAGAACTAGGGGACACCAAATGAAATTGATGGGTAGTAGGTTCAAAACTAATAAAAGGAAATTTTTCTTCACACAGCGCACAGTCAACCTGTGGAACTCCTTGCTGGAGGAGGCTGTGAAGGCCAGGACTCTATTAGGGTTTAAAAAAGAGCTTGATAAATTTTTGCAGGTTAGGTCCATAAATGGCTATTAGCCAGGGATAAAGTATGATGCCCTGGCCTTCAGAACAAGGGCAGGAGATGGATGGCAGGAGATAAATCACTTGATCATTGTCTTCTGTTCTCCTTCTCTGGGGCACCTGGCATTGGCCACCGTCGGCAGATGGGATGCTGGGCTGGATGGACCTTTGGTCTGACCCAGTATGGCCATTCTTATGTTCTTATGTTCTTAACTCTGTTGGGACCTCTCTGTCCTGTGATATACAGGAGGTCAGACAGATTATCACCATGGTCCCTTCTGGGCTGAGCATGTAGAAATATATGTAACTCTACTACTAGTAGAGCGTGTTTACTTCTTATTTGGGCTGAAGTAGCACTGAGCAGCCCTAGCCCTACTGCACTGGGCACTGTTCAAGCTAACAAAAAGATATTCCCTGCCCCGTTGAGCTTGCAATCAAAGAATTTTTGGTTCATAAAAGACTGGAGGGATATTAACTTTGAACAGAGTGTTCCAGTTGAAGTTCTGTTAAATAAAATCCATTGCATTCATATAATACATACTCTGGTACACTCTTCTGCTGCTTTTGGACACGTTCTTGGGACTAAGGAGATTCCAGGGGCTAAAATCTGTTTTCTACACATTTGCTGTCTCCTAATTACTGCATCTCCCCTTTTATTCAACAAGGCGTAGCAGCAGCCTCAAACCATGCAAAGACAGAATGCTTCCGCCAGGCTCTCGTTAGTTTTAGCTGAGTTGACTCAGGACACTGGTAATGGGATATGGAGACTTTTCCTGCCGCCTTGCTGCTCCCAAGGCAATCAAATGCAGACAGGTGTCAATGAGCTGTTACCAATGGCCTGTGTGTGATGAGTGTCTAGTGCACAGCTGTCTCTAGTTTGAAATCCTTCATGGCAATTGGCAATAATTGGCCCCCGATGAGCGTTAGCAAACCAGAGACCAGGACAGAATGGGATTGCAGGAAATCATCAAGTCCTGACAGACCAGTGATACAGATCAGAATGGAAGCAGGGCACAGCTCCTCAGTGCTCCTGGTGCAGATGACACTGGGCATTAGGCAGAGCAGGCACCAGTCTGACTACAGATTGTGAATACCAACAAGGACAGAAATATGGATAGTGAAAAGAGTCAACCACAAGTAGCAAATACAATTTCTCGTCCAGACCCCAGTTCCCTTCCACCAGCGGTGCCTCTGCTAACTGAGCTCTACAAGCACAGGATATATGCACTCTGTGTGTGTGTGTGTGTGTGTTGCTATTTAATGGCTTGTTCTGTGGGGAACACACCACATCTTCACCTGCAACCTGGCTCAAAATTTTCCTGCAAACAGTTGGCCAGCAGAAGCCATTCTTCCAATAGCATTGTGTGCCCTGGCTGCTCTGACCTTCATAGAAATTTCTCTCATCAAGAATCTTCTAGCATTGGTTTGTTCCAGTGGAGTGGGGTTTGCACACCAACTCTGTGAACCCAGATATCTCCAGACCCAGTCCTGCAGTGAATTTGTGCAGATAGACATCAGACCAAGTAAGGCTCCTCAGCAGTACTGGGGCTGTGCCCACACTGAACTCCCTGCTGGATGAGGCTCTGGATCAGTGGTGACTGCCCAGGAGAGATTCAGGAGGTGCCCAGCTGTTTAGGAGAGCATCCACAGCCTCCCTCAATGGGTAGCATTTGTTTCCATTAGTGGTGCACATCTGCATAGACCTTAGTGCATGTTACAAAATGTATCCACCTATGAATGGAAAAAATTAGAGAAAGCACCGGTCTGAATTATCGTCATCCTGCATGCTTTGCTGTCATGTCCTGGTTTTCAGCTGACTGTCATTTTCAGGAGCACCTTCAAGTGTGACCATTTATTTCCCACATCTCATTAATCCAATGAACCTTTTTGGAGTGTGCAGGTTATGCTGCCACCATCACTGAAATCTCCCGACATATGTGAACTTTGAACACAAAAAGCAAATGAGAGATTTAATGATCAGTTTACGCCAGAGATTTTCATTGATCACAGATGACAAGTAAATGCAGATTCCACTTACTTACCTAAACCCTTATGCTCCATGTGGAGCATAGGTCAACTGCAAGTCTCCTCCACTTCACTCTGTCTGAGGACAAAACTGCATGGGCTTAAGGCTCTGCAAGATTGGAGTACTACTGTGCAAAGATAGCATTATACCCTGTCTGCATTTTATCTGAGAGTAGTAGAGGTCTATGGTACATTTTTATATGTGCACTACACCTGTCTGCTATGTGTGTTTGATGCACTGTCTATGTACCCTTGCTGGCAACTTACCCTGTGCACTGTTGAGCCCCTGATAGTCTGGGCAGTGACAGCTGATGGAAATTTGAGGCTTAATATGCCAAGATGATAAAAAACAATGTCAGTCTCCAAAAACATAATATAGCCACTCCCTGTGTGCTCCAGGGTCCTTCCGGAAATCTTGCCAGACAATGAAGAAGAAGTGGGTCTGTCCCACAAAAGCTCATCATGTAATAAATTATTTTGTTAGTCTTTAAAGTGCTACATGACTGTCTTTTTGTTTTGCTAGACAATGGTCACTGAACAGTGTGATTACCTCTCCCCTGGAAGAGTGTACATCAAGCAGCACACTAGAAAAGCTCAAACTGAAGTGATGTTGGAATAGAATTTTCTGTATATTTTGGAGTAGTCCTTCTGTATTTTATTTTTTCCTCCAGTTATTAAAAACAAGTTGTATCAGAGTGAGTGACCCACTTGATGGAGAATGAAAATCTGCTTGTATATAACTGGGAAAGGACTGGCATGTTTGTACTGTTTCTGCTCTGTAGACAGGGGAAGCAACACAGCCCTGGTATAATACTCACATCAGACTATTTTTCAGGCTTGAAAACATTTAGAGAGCTCTCTTAACATTATTTCTTAATTCTTCATATCATCTTGGCTCCAGTTAGGACTGGAGAGAGAAATGCCAAAGGAGCTGGCGTAAATTTGTTCTTGCAAGTCTCACGGTGGTGTGGTGGAAAGCAGGAAGTACCAGAAATCTCATGTGCACATTGTTCCATGACATGACTGGGGTGATTCACAAATCCAAAAGGATCAGAGAATGTGGACTCCAGTCTATGTTTTAGATTCATGCAGATGCAGCATAGTCCAAGAGGCCTAATTGTGCCTGCCTCAATCACCAACTTCTGTATTCTTGGGCAAGGCACTTCATCCACGTGTCCCGCTGTTTCCCTTCCCATTCTTTCCTGTCAGTTTAGTCTGTAAATGCTTTGGATATGCACTGCCCCTCACATGCCTCATTTGTACAGTGAGTAGCCCATATAAGCTGAGGCCTCTCCACTTTGCCGGTACTGCAATGAAAGACCTGCTGCTGGCCCACACTTGCCATTATAAAATTGTAATGTAGACATTTGTATAGGGTTCTTGGTATGCTGGCTAAGATGACAGCTGTCACAGTAGCACATAGGCTGTATCTAAACTGTGATTAAAACATCACAATGTAGATTTATCCTACGTGCTATTGTGACAGCTGCCATCTTAGTCAGCATATCAGGGACTGAACCAGCGACCTGGAGACCTGAAAACATGGCCCCTTACAGCTTGCAGTTAAACAGCTAGGCTCTGTAGCAGCCTTCCATTGCCTGTGGGTTGAATATAGAAGGGACTGCGTAACACGCTGTCCAGCAATGACAAGATCTCTCTGCCATGGGTGGGGAATAGAAGGCCTGAGCCCACCTCCTGGGAAGCAGGTCAGGCGTGATAACTGGGTAAGAGCAGCAATGTCACTTCAAAGCAGGCCTCCCTGCCTAAACCTGTTCTCTTCCAGATCTGATACCATGCACATTGCGGTGGTATCTGTGCATCCCTCCCCATGCTTTAGTGCCTTTATCCTCATAGTACCCTTGTGAGATAGACATAGTAGAGATGGGGACAGGGAGACTAAAGCTGTGTCTACACGTGCATGCTACTTTGAAGTAGCGGCACTAACTTCGAAATAGCGCCCGTCGCGGCTACACGCGTCGGGCGCTATTTCGAAGTTAACTTCGACGTTAGGCGGCGAGACGTCGAAGTCGCTAACCTCATGAGGGGATCGGAATAGCGCCCTACTTCGACGTTCAACGTCGAAGTAGGGACCGTGTAGACGATCCGCCTCCTGCAACGTCGAAATTGCCGGGTCCTCCATGGCGGCCATCAGCTGGGGGGTTGAGAGATGCTCTCTCTCCAGCCCCTGCGGGGCTCTATGGTCACCGTGTGCAGCAGCCCTTAGCCCAGGGCTTCTGGCTGCTGCTGCGGCAGCTGGGGATCCATGCTGCAGGCACGGGGTCTGCAACCAGTTGTCGGCTCTGTGTATCTTGTGTTGTTTAGTGCAACTGTGTCTGGAAGGGGCCCTTTAAGGGAGCGGCTTGCTGTTGAGTCCGCCCTGTGACCTTGTCTGCAGCTGTGCCTGGCACCCTTATTTCGATGTGTGCTACTTTGGCGTGTAGACGTTCCCTCGCAGCGCCTATTTCGATGTGGTGCCGCGCAACATTGAAGTTGAACATCGACGTTGCCAGCCCTGGAGGACGTGTAGACGTTATTCATCGAAATAGTCTATTTCGATGTTGCTACGTCGAAATAAGCTATTTCGATGTTGGCTTCACGTGTAGACGTAGCCTAAGTGACTTGTCTAGGTCACAGGGCAAGTCTGTGGCAGAGCAGGAAGTCTATTGAGTCCCCCAAGTTTCACTACCTGCTGAATCATACTTCTTACTGTGTGCATTCCATGGCTCTGCTGCAGACACAGACCCCTTGCTTTCTCGATTCCCAGGAGGCATTTCAGCTCTTGTGAGGAGGCCTGGGAAGTACTTGGCCTTGAGTTCTTAAAGTTCCACTAAAGTTGCTTTTCCTTTATCCCTAGGTAGAACTGGAGATGCAATGCCTCAGTCATGTATTATGCTGCTCATATAAGCCAGTTTGTTCCTCAGTCTTTGGCTTCCTCTACTTTAATCCCCTCTGGTTCTGGAAGATGTCAGCTGGGTTACAGATTTGCATGATTTTAAAGTGACCACCCCCTAGGGGAATCTATTTCAGAGACTTCCCAGGGGCAAGAAATGTTTTTCTTTCCCTTTCTAGCTTCGTTAATGGGACTGAGAGAAAAGCTCTGATTTTTTCTTAATAATTAATTTTCAGTTATTTTTCCACCTGAGGACAATAGTTTCCTGTGTTGAAGTCAGATGGATTGATGCTGTGTTGCCAATTAGCATGAAAGAGAAGACAAGAACAAGCAATATACTGGCAGTTCTACAAATTAATTGGGTGAATGCCAGAGGTGGAAAGACCAGAATTGTCTTAAGAGGTGAAGTCCTGGCTCTCATGAAGACAACAAAAATTTTCTCATTGACTTCAGTGAAGATGGGATATCATCCATAATATTATAAGAATATCCCAAAGTCCACAATAGTCACGTGTACAAGCTCTTGAACCAATGCCAGTTGCAGTCAGTGAAAAGTCTGACTTGAAGGGACATGGGGCAGGACAATGGTAAGCACTAAAGCCTCAATGAGCATGTGTGAACCTTATAAAATTTCCTCATGAAAACCAAAGAATGTGAAAAGTTTGTTCAACGAGGGCCCTTTGTGCACCATGTGCTACTTCTCTGCATCTTTTAGCATACAGGAAAGAGTGCCTGTAAATCAGCTTAATGGACTATTTCATGCCTCTCTCTGAATGCTGCAGTCCACACTTGTGTCACCTCCAACAATGACTAACAGTTACATTGCAGGGCTGGATTTATACTTTCACATTATGCTGTCACTTCATTGCAATCAGGTATGATTTGCTTGTCAGCTGATTAGAAGGAAAGCTTATCTGTTCACTTTCCTTCCCAGCAGAAATTACCTTTCTCAGTCAGAAATTACTTGTCAGAAGCTTGAAAAATTAAGCCACTAAGTGCAAAAAAGCATTGCCTGGTGCTAGGGTTTGAAGAGTTTTGTGCTGAAGAAAAATCCAAATAAGCAACCATATTTTTTTTTCTTTTTCTTTTCTTCAGCAAATGCTCCTATGGTTTGTGCAACTAATAATGCAGGCAGGATACAAGCAACTGCCCAAGCCTAAATCTGTCAGATATTTGGACATCAGAAATCAGCTTGCTGCATCCCATTTTCTGTAGCTATGAAGGACACAAATATTCAAGCTCTGCAAAAAGGGTTATTATTTATAACACTATAAACCAGTAAAACTTTATTTGCTTCTGCTTTAGCTATTGGGGATTGGGAATGTCAGTCTAGAATTTGTTTGCATTACATAAACCACAAAAACATAACAAATAGAATATGTTGTGCTGGTGAAAGTTTTATCTGGGTTGTACAGTTAAAAGTGTTTTCAGTACCATGCAAACTCTTGGCTAGCATTGTGCCATACCTACTCTGTATTTCCTTTACAAAGTACAGTGTGGGGATCATGCAGTAACTTGCATTCTTAATGCCATACTACCTCCTGCCAGCCACCAGTCAGGCCTGCCATGAAGAGGGTCAAAGGGAGCAATTGCCCAGGAGCTGGGCAATTTAAAAGGGCCCAGGGACCTGGCTGCTCCTGCAGTAGCTCTTATCTCTGGCAGCGCAGAATTGTGGATTTGCCACCAGTAAGTCAGAAACCGTGCGTGAGGCCTGCCAATGGGGCATGGCAGGGTGGAGGCAAATGCTCCAGGGCCTGGCAATTCAAATGGACCCAGGGCTCCCTGCTATAGCTGCTGCTACTGCACCAGTAGCCAGAGCCCTGGGCCCATTAAATCGCCACCAGAACCCTGCATGGCGCACGCCAGAGCCCCAGGTGGTATACAGTAAACCTTTGAAATGCATGACTTCGAGATGCAGGGCAGAGGCGGCGGGTGGCGGGAGGCCCATGCTGCATACTGCAGGGTTTCTTCCCATGAAGCAATTGGTACCGGCAGTCATTGGAAACTGGATGGTCTTATCCAGTCTGGCAGTTCCTCTGGCCCAGATGCTGCTTGGCATACAGGGACCTTGCACACTGCTTTCCATCATCCTGGAGTGCTTCATCCTTCCACTCATGACATCATTTGCCTTCTTGCTGCATATCCCTAACCCTTTTGGGGTGACTCATTAACCTACACGAGTATCAAGGAAGCAAATCCCGCCCTCCCCTCAGTGCATGGACTGCAGCTTTGTCCAGCTCTGATGCATGCCATGCAAAGGACGGTAGTGCTTCAGTGCCCACATACAGCATGCATCCATATAAGGACCTATCACTAAGTGATTGACTGACTTGCAGACTAGCAAATGCGTGAGAATCAATTCAGCTGCTTTAGCAGAATCTGAAAGTAGATGCTGGAAACAGGAGAGGTGACCAACATTTTTCAAATGTCATCTAACAGTCACACACTACTCAAATGTATCCTCTTGTTCTGATCATTTTAAACCTCTAGCTGAGGGGTCAGCAACATGTAGCTCCGGAGCTGCATGCGGCTCTTTATGAAGTCATTTGTGGCTCCAGACGCTGACTCCTCTGTGGCTCCAGACACTGTAATGACCCTGCCCTCCTGCTGCTGAAACAATAGCAGCTATCTCCAGACTGGCCAGTGCTGGACTCTGCCTCCACCCCCTCACATCTGGCCAAGTCAGGGGTTGGCAGGGGCTGGGGCTGGCCAGTGTTCAGTTGGGCACGGTGGTGGCAGAGACTGGCCACGTTGCTGTGCTATCTGGGCTCAAGTGGCGCATGATGCGGCTGGCTGTAGTGAGCTAGCTCCAGACAGCTACAAAGTGGTTTAGGTGTCTTTTCCCCTCATCCCGGTTCTTTCTCCTGCCCCCAGAACTGGGCTTCTCCTGAATCCTCCTCTTAGCTGTGCTTCTCTGTCCCCAGCAGCTCTATGCTGACCCCTCATGCCGCTGTGCAAGCCAGATTAGCAGTATCTCTGATACTGTGCTTTAACCCCACGCTCTCTAGGCATGCAGCATCAGCATCCTGTCTCCACCCCCCTTTGGGCACAGTGCATGCTGGTTCAGTAAAGCAGTGATTGCCTGCTAGACCTGCTGTTGCTGCCCTGCAGGTGAAGGGTGAAGAGTGGAGACCCTCACCCTGGGACTACCTGCAGAACATGCATGCAGAGCATCACTGTCAGTACATAAGGCAATACACTCTGTGTTGTCTTGTTTTATAGGACAGTGTATCTCGGTGACCAGTCAATGGTTCGGTATTGATCACTGAAAGCTCCCTGACACAATTTAAGAAGGCAGCAAGCCAGTATGCTTAAGGAAGATATACGGTTGGAAGTGCAACAGCCTTTAGCATACTTTTGGGAGTGCGACAGGGATGCCTATTGTCATCTTTCCTGTTCTTGATCACAGTGGACTAGATTATGGACAGGACAACAGATGGCCATAAATGAGGTGTTCAGTGGACACTTTTCTAACAGCTAGATGAGACTGATTTTTATATAATGTCTCCCTCCTTTCACATCAACGTGAAAGAAAAGGTCACAGAATTAGGCAAAACTGCCTCAATGACTGGACTGAGCATTAACAAGGGAACGAACAAAACAATGATGATCAACCAGTCTGACAACACCGCCATCACACTGGGAGGGGATGACCTGGAAGATACGGAGCAGTTCACCTACCTGGGGAGTATTATGGGCATAGATGGAGGAACAGATAAAGATATCTTTGCCAGGATAGGGAAATCAACAGCTGCATTAAAGACTTTCCATCCCAGATAGAATAGTAACAGAGAGGTAACCATGTTAGTCTGTACGCCAACAAAACAAAGCAGCAGAAACGTAGCACTTGAAAGACTAACAAAATAATTTATTCAGTGATGAGCTTTCATGGGACAGACCCACTTCATCAGATCAATTTCATTTCCAATACAGACTGACATTTATAAGTACAGAGGACCAAAAAAAAATGCAATAAAAACTGACGAATCAAATAGGATTGAAAGAAGGGAGTGAGGGGTAGGGGGGATGTTAATTGTCCTGTCTGAAATAATTACGAGCATCAAAGGAAAGGAAGCAGTCCTTGAAATGCTTGAGGTAATCCCTGTCTGTTCATACCACATATTAACATGTCAAATTTGAATATGAACTCTAATTCACAAATCTCTCAGTCTAATCTGTTGTTAAACTACAAATGTTTTTAAAAGCATATAGAGTAGTAGATGGGACCTAGATCCTTTGTGCAAAAGCATCTTGTTTTGCCATCATGGGGGCAGACTTCATTCTAAGATGAGTTTAAAACTTTATACCTATCTCATAGAACTAGAAGGGACCTTCAGAGATCATTTGGACCAGTCCCCTGCCCTCACAGGAGGACCTGTCGCCATCCCGGACAGCTTTTTTTGTTTTTCTTTTTGCCCCAGATCCTTGAATGGTCCCCTCAAGGATTGAACTCACAACCCAATGCTCAAACCACTAAGCTATCCCCCCTCTTTTGACATTATTTGTTGCAGACAGTTTCATATTCTTGTGCATTGCAGCTCTGGAAGTATTGATTTTGTAATCCAATTTGAAAAAATGGCTCTTCTTGCTATTTTGGTTCTAGATCCCTGCTCTAGCTGTTCATTTGCATGGGAAGTATTTGGGTGAAAGGAACACTGAAGGGGTTAATTGGATTGGGTTCTAGTCTCTGTTGTTTGCTCCAGATGCTCTAATTATGAATCTTGAGCTGAAATTCCTTCAAGCTATTTCTGTAGCTCTCCTGGGTGATCAGTAGAAGCTGGATGTTTGATGTGCTGCCTGAGCTCATTGTTCACTCTAGCCCTTTGGGAAGGTATGTCTGTCTGTCTGCAGCCACAGAATACCATGCTCCTATTGGGTAGCTGGAGAATTAGGGATAGCTCCTGATTAGCCTGTTGGTTGCTTGGCTGGGTATTTATAGCATTTCTTTGTGTTTTGCCACTGGTTGTGTCATCCCTTTGTATCTATGACACCTCCTAAGACCTTCATGGGGAGTGAGGGAGGGCTACTTCATCACTGGGCTTCTCGCTGTCTTGGCATTTTATACTTATTGGCTGAAAGCAGAGTTTAAAAAACCTCTATGTTAATACAGCCCCAAACAGAGCCAGCTTCAGAGATCGTGGAGCTCAGCCCAGAGCAGAGGTACTGGCAGAGCTGAACAGCCCAAGGTGGTGGGGAGGAGCACTGGAAAGAAATCTGCCTCCATCATGAGTGGAGGGTGCTGCAGCTCCTCCACTCAGTAGCAAAACACATTGCCCTCCTTCAGCTGCACCTGGCTCCCAGGAGAGCAGCCATGCATTCTGAGGCCCAGAGGAACTGCAGCTGTGCAGAGTCAAAAGCTGAATAAGACTCACTGTATATCTGTGGGGCAGGTGAGCAGGAGCTGAGCCCCCAGGCAGGGTCCATTCCCATGGAAGTCAGCAGGAAGACTAGCAGTGCCTACAGTGGGCATTGGCTTCAGCCCTTAGAAAGGGTTCTCCTCCCTTTTCCTTGTGACATGAAGTAACATTTGTGGACAGGTGTTCCTGCCGTCACAGAGCTACTCCACAAGAGAAATCGGAATGTGGCTCAGCTGAGAAATTGCCATGCTGTCCATAGCAGAGCTGAACAAACTGTACAAAATGAGTCACTGACTCAACCAATTTTACCTTTTATGTGGTTGGTGACTTGGTCACAACCAGACTGAACAGAGCCCCAATGTGTTGGCTACCTGACATTACTCCTGGATTTCCCAGAACATGAGCCTGGGTTTGCAGATCATTCCTAACCTGGGAGGATGCACATGCATTGACTACTTACAATGGTGCTGTTGTATTGTTTCTTTCCTCTTATGTAAGTAACGCTGTTGTGTGAATTGGGAATTGCAAAGTTTACGATTGCATAGAGAACTCAGAATTTGCTTCTGCTGAGTATTAAGATGTTGGGGCTTAAAAATGAGCTGTGTCCACATATGCACTTACAGAAAGGAGAGGCAGACATGTCTGAGGCAGGATATGCTTGTGCTCCAAGTGTGGTGTGGGACCTGGCATTCCTGAGTTCTGTACCAAGCTTTTATAACCTCATTCAGCTTATGAGATAAGTTCTCTGCCTCCGTTTCCCCATCTGCAATTTGGAGGGGACAGTAATGCTGCTCGTGGGAGCTGTGTGCATGGATTTATTACTTCAGTGATAGGTGGCTGAGAACAACAAGCAAATGCAATTTTCTTTAAATTGAAATGAATGTCAGAAAACTGTTTCCACTTTTCCTTTCATTCTGCTTCATACAGTGTGTATCAGCTTCTGCAGTTCATCACGTGTATATTTTCCTACTCATGCATGAAGCTGTTCACAGAGATTCCTTTTCTTGTTGGCATTTCTCATGAAACATCAGCTCTTCTTTTCTTCTGTACTCAGTCATTCTACTAGATACCATAATTTAATCTGAAGACAGGCCTCCTTAATGTTTGACCACGACAATCAGCCTAGGATATTGGTGAATTTGGCTTGCAAAGCTTGTTAATTAATGCCTTTAATTAAACATAGCATATATCGGCTGCGTCTACACATGCACGCTACTTCGAAGTAGCGGCACCAACTTCGAAATAGCACCCATCATGTCTACACGCGTCGGGCGCTATTTCAAAGTTAACTTTGACGTTAGGCGGCGAGACGTCGAAGTCGCTAACCTCATGAGGAGATAGGAATAGCGCCCTACTTCGACGTTAAACGTTGAAGTAGGGACAGTGTAGACGATCCGCGTTCCGCAACGTCGAAATTGCTGGGTCCTCTATGGCAGCCATCAGCTGGGGGGTTGAGAGATGCTCTCTCTCCAGCCCCTGCGGGGCTCTATGGTCACCGTGGGCAGCAGCCCTTAGCCCAGGGCTTCTGGCTGCTTCTGCGGCAGCTGGGGATCCATGCTGCAGGCACAGGGTCTGCAACCAGTTGTCAGCTCTGTGTATCTTGTGTTGTTTAGTGCAACTGTGTCTGGGAGGGGCCCTTTAAGGGAGTGGCTTGCTGTTGAGTCCGCCCTGTGACCCTGTCTGCAGCTGTGCCTGGCACCCTTATTTCGATGTGTGCTACTTTGGCGTGTAGACGTACCCTCGCAGCGCCTATTTCGATGTGGTGCCGTGCAACGTCGAAGTTGAACATCGACGTTGCCAGCCCTGGAGGACGTGTAGACGTTATTCATCGAAATAGCCTATTTCGATGTTGCTACATCGATGTTGCTACATCGAAATAAGCTATTTCGATGTTGGCTTCACGTGTAGACGTAGCCATCATGTTCCATCTCTTCTAAGTTGCACCTACTGAGCCTGGCATCTGTCACGTAACCTGAGTGATGCTGTCATATCCCTTTCTAAATTTTACTAGGATTTCATTTGTGTGACACACAGCAGTTGCTAGTTAATGCAACTTTGATAACTAGAGAGGACCATATCTTTCTAGCAGACCTGTGTCGGGTGGGGAGGGGCAGACAGAGCCTTCTATGGTTGAACTTTAACCAGTTCATTTACTAACCCTCTGTGTTAGTGGGAAACTTCAGCCTGAAAGTTGGACCTGCCCTATCACTGATCGTGAAATCTACAGGAGCAATGGGAATCATTGCTCTTGACATGTTGGGATGCATCAGGAGAAGTATTTCCAGTAGATCTAGAGACGTTATTATTCCCCTCTACTTGGCACTGGTAAGACCATGTCTGGAGTATTGTGTCCAGTTCCAGGCCCCCACTATAGAAAGGATGTGGAGGCATTGGAGCGGGTTCAGCAGAGGACAATGAAAATTATTAGGGGTCTGGAGAACATGACCTATGAGGAGAGGCTGAGCTATTTGGGCTTATTTAGTTTGCAGAAGAGAAGATGAGGGG
Source organism: Carettochelys insculpta (assembly GCF_033958435.1). Taxonomy (NCBI): domain Eukaryota; kingdom Metazoa; phylum Chordata; order Testudines; family Carettochelyidae; genus Carettochelys; species Carettochelys insculpta. The sequence goes on along the minus strand of NC_134139.1, from coordinate 284,656 downwards.
AGATTTGATAGCAGGCTTCAAGTTCCTGAAAGGAGGTTCTGAAGAGGATGAAAAGAGACTGATTTCAGTGATGACAGATGGCAGAACAAGGAACAATGGTCTGAAGTTACAGAGAGAGAGTTGTAGGTTGGATATTAGGAAAAACTATTTCCCCAGGAGGGTGGTGAAGCACTGGAATGTGTTACTGTGCGAGGTGGTAGAATCTGCATCCCTGGAGGTTTTTAAGTCCTTGCTTGACATAGTCATGGCTAGGATGATTTAGTTGGGGTTGATCCTGCTTTAGGCAGGGGACTGGATTAGATGACCTTCTGAAATCCCTTCAAGCCCTAGAAATCTATGATTCTATGATTATTGGGAGACTTCTAATACTTCTTTATGGGAGACCAATATGCCAGCTGCCTTCAAACCAATATGGGGCCTTTGCCATCTCTAAACCCAAATGTCTTGCTAGTTATTACCCTGTCCTAGGAGAAAATCAGTGGCAAGGCTGAGGGCAGAGACTGGGGGAGGCAGAATCCCTGAGAGCTGTGGGAGTTGATGGGGAGGGAAGCTGAACTAGAAGAAGAGGTAAATTAATAAATAGGGTAAGAACATCCAGTACTGCCCTGACAGCACAAGAGAAGGGCAAGGGCTGCTGAAGGCTCGAAAGTCATTGGCTTCTACCTCAGTGCAAAGGTGTAACTGGACAAAGCCCATAGCACCTTCCTTTCATACAGCCCCTGTTATCTGGGAGCTAGGTGGAAGGAAGGGAAGCCATGGATCCTCCCAGAGCATGAGCCTCGCAGCACAGTGATTGTGACTGTCCCTTCCCACTCACAAACCAGCAAGTTGACATCTGTCCTCGAAAGTAAAGTCAGACCCTTTGCAGTGATGGGAGAGGAATTCTCCATTGACTGCATTAACCAGAGAGCTCTGCTGCGACCGTTTCATTTAAAAAGCCTTAGATATCGACTGAGACATCACTTTTTCATAAAGCTGTGCTCTGAGATCTGAACAAATCCCAACAGACGGCATCAGAATTGAGACTGTGGTGGATAATTAGATTCCATGCTCTTGAAAATCACATCACTGGTACTGCTTCTGGGGCTTTTCTTGCACTGACTCAGAGTCTGAGTTTCTTCCGCCTTACTCCTGACTCTACCTATTTGTTCTGCCTTACCCCAGCCTGAACCTGGAGTAACGGTGTGGTGAATCAGGTCCCACTCATTTTCACTAGCTGTCTTTTCTGTGAGAAATTGCCAAGCCTGCAACTGAGAAATGAGTCACTGGGAAAGCACTTAGACTGCAGGACCAACAGTTTCATTTCCTTTCCATCAAAACAAAACAGCAGTCATGTAGCACTTTAAAGACTAAGGCTACGTCTACACGTGCAGCCAACATCGAAATAGGCTATTTCGATGAATAACGTCTACACGTCCTCCAGGGCCGGCAACGTCGATGTTCAACTTCGACGTTGCTCAGCCCAACATCGAAATAGGCGCAGCGAGGGAACGTCTACACGCCAAAGTAGCACACATCGAAATAGGGATGCCAGGCACAGCTGCAGACAGGGTCACAGGGCGGACTCAACAGCAAGCCGCTCCCTTAAAGGGCCCCTCCCAGACACAGTTGCACTAAACAACACAAGATACACAGAGCTGACAACTGGTTGCAGACCCTGTGCCTGCAGCATGGATCCCCAGCTGCAGCAGCAGCAGCCAGAATCCCTGGGCTAAGGGCTGCTGCCCACGGTGACCATAGAGCCCCGCAGGGGCTGGAGAGAGAGCATCTCTCAACCCCCCAGCTGATGGCCGCCATGGAGGACCCGGCAATTTCGACATTGCGGGACGCGGATCGTCTACACGGTCCCTACTTCGACGTTGAACGTCGAAGTAGGGCGCTATTCCTATCTCCTCATGAGGTTAGCGACTTCGACGTCTCGCCGCCTAACGTTGAAGTTAACTGCGAAATAGCGCCCGACGCGTGTAGACACGACGGGCGCTATTTCGAAGTTGGTGCCGCTACTTCGAAGTAGCGTGCACGTGTAGACGCAGCTCAAGTGTTGTATGCAAACAACACCAAATGAAACACAGTCTCAGCTCTGCTGTATGTTATGCTGTCCAGAGTCTCAAAAAGAACTTGGACATTATAATCAAGCTGGCTGACAAAGGGGGGTGCTGTTGTTGTCATGACTAAGTCAGACTATGAACAAAAGGCAGCTAGACAACTCTCCAACACTGCATTTTACAGACCTCTTTCCTCTGATCCCACTTTAGAATTCCAAAAGAAACTACACGTTCTACTTAAGGAACTCCCTGTCTTTACTTTGGATCAAATTCACTCAGACACACTATCTCATCCCTGAACCGGATTATGCTATTTTCTTCCTAAAATCCATAAACCTCAAAACCCAGGAGGCCCTATCATTTTGAGTATTGGCACCCTTACTACCAGACTGTCCAGCTATGTAGACTCCCTCTTCAAACGTTACACCACCAGCACTCCTAGCTATCTCCAAGATACCACTGACTTCCTGAGGAAATTACAAAACATTGGAAACCTTCCTGACAATACCATCCGAGCCACCATGGATGTAGAAGCTCTCTATACCAATATTCCACATGTAGATGGACTACAAGTGATCAGGAATACCATCCCTGATGATAACACAGCAAATCAGGCGTGTGACCTATGTTACTTTGTTCTTACCCACAGTTATTTCCAATCTGGGGACAATTTACACCTCCAGATTAGTGGCACTGCTGTGGGCACCCACATGGCCCCACAGTATGCTAACATTTTTATGGCTGACTTAGAATAAAAATGATTCCTCAGCTCTCGTCCCCTATTACTCTCCTTTACTTATGCTACAACAATGACATCTTTATCATTTGGACCCATGGTAAAGAGACTCTAGTAGAATTCCACAGAGATTTTAACAACCTGCATCCTAGAATCAATCTCACCCTTGATTATTCCACATGAGGTATACGTTTTCTGGATACCACAGTACAAATCACTGATGGCCACATCAACACCACGCTCTACCAGAAATCTACTGACTGATAGGCTTACCCACATGCCTCCAGCTTCCAACCAGCACACACCACATGATCCATTTTTTATAATTAAGCCCTTAGGTACAATCGCATTTGCTCTGATCTTAGTGACAGAGACTGAAAACTTCAAGATCTCTACTAAGCATTCCTAAAACTTAATTACTCACCGGGAGAAGTAAAACAAACCAGATTGACAGAGCCAGATGAAAACCCAGAAACCAGCTACTTCAAGATATGCCTAAGAAGGCCAATAACAGAAACACCACCTATAGCCCCAAATTAAACCTCTGCAATGCATCCTTAAAAACCTACAGCCTATTCTAGATCATGATGCTACACTCCAGAAGGCCTTGTGTGACAGACCTGTACTCTCTTATAGACAGCCTCCTAACCTAAGAAGGATTCTCACTAGCAATCATAGAACAATAGAGCTGGAAGAGACCTGAAAAAGCCATCAGGTCCAGCCCCCTGCCCTAGGCAGGACCAAACCCATCAGATCAGCCCAGCCAGGGCTTTGTCAAGGCAAGACTTAAACACCTCTAGGGATGGAGACTCCACTACTTCCCTGGGTAGACCATTCCAATGCTTCACCACCCTCCTAGTGAAAAGGTTTTTCCTAATGTTCAACCTGGACCTTCCCAACTGCAGCTGGAGACCATTGGTCTGTGGTCTGCCATCCGTGACCACTGTGAACAGCCTCTCTCCAGGCTGTAATCAAGTCCCCCCTCAGTCTTCTCTTCTGCAGACTAAACAGTCCCAGTTCCCTCAACCTTTCTTCATAGGTCATATGCTCCAGCCCCCTAATTATTTTGGTTGCCCTCCACTGGAACCTCTCCAGTGTATCCACATCCTTCCTATAATTGGGGGCCCAGAATTGGACACAGTATTCCTGGTGTGGCCTCACCAAAGCCAAATAAAGAGGAATAATCACTTCTCTGGATCTACTGGCAATGCTCCTCTTGATGCTACCTAATATACCATTAGCCTTCTTGGCTACAATGGCACACTATTGAGTCGTGTCCAGCTTCTTGTCCACTACAACTCCCAGGCCCTTTTCTGCAGAACTACTACTGAGCCAGTTGGACCCTAGCCTTTAACAATGCTTGGGATTCTTCCAGCCCAAATGCAGGACTCTGCCTTTGTCCTTATTGAACCTCATCAGATTTCTTGCAGCTCAGTCTTCCAATTTGTCTAAGTCACTCTGGACCCTGTCCCTACCCTCCAGCATATCTACCTCTCCCCCAGCTTAGTGTCATCTGCAAACTTGCTGAGGGTGCAATCCAACCCCTCATCCAGGTCATTGATAAGTATGTTGAATGGAACGGGACCCAGAACCGAACCTTGGGGAACTCCACTAGATACCGACCGCCATCCCGACATCGAACCGTTGATCACTACCTGCTGGGACCAACCTTCTAGCCAGCTTTCCATCCATCTTACTGTCCATTTATCTAATCCACATTCCTTTAACTTGCGGACAAGAATATTGTGGGAGAATATTGTGGGAGACTGTATCAAAAGCTTTGCTAAAGTCCAGATAAATGACATCCATTGATAAATGACATCCATTGATTTTCCCCTATCCACAGAGCCAGTTATCTCATCATAGAAACTAATCAGATTGCCCTTCATGAATCCATGCTGAGTATTCCTGATCACTTTCCCCTCCTCCAAGTGCCTCAAAATGACTTCCTTGAGGAGCCCCTCCATGATTTTTCCAGTGACTGATGTAAGACTGGCTGGTCTATAGTTCCCTAGATCATCCTTCTTCCCTTTTATAAAGATGGGCACTACATTTGCCTTTTTCCAATCATCCAGGATCTCTCCCGATCTCCACGACTTTTCAAAGATAATGGCCAAGGGCTTGTCAATGACATATGCCAACTTCCTCAGAACGCTAGGATGAATTAGGTCCAGGCCCATGGATTTATGTATGTTTAGCTTTTTTAGATCGCTCCTAACCTGTTCTTTCCCCACCAAAGGCTGTCCACCTTCATCCCACAGTGCATCACTTATTGCATTAGTCTGGGAGCTGTTCTTATCCGTGAAGACAGGGGCAAAGAAAGCATTAAGTACTTCAGCTTTCCCTACATCATCTGTCACTGGGTTACCTCCCTCATCCAGTAGGGGCCCACGCCCTCTCTGATCACCTTCTTCTTGCTAAGATGCATGTAGAAACTTTTCTTGTTATCCTTCACATTCCTCACGAGTCGCAATTCCAGTTGCGCTTTTGCCTTCCTGTTAACTGCCCTACATTCTCGAGCTACACATTTATATCCCTCCGTAGACATCTGTCCACGTTTCCACTTTTTGTAAGCTCTCTTTTTGTGCCTAAGTTTTCCAAGGATTTCCCCATTAAGCCAGTCTGGTCTCCGACCATATTTACGTCTCTTGCTGCGTATCAGGATGGTTTCTTTCAGTGCCTTCAATAGGGCTTCCTTAAAATACTGCCAGTTTTCCTGGACTCCTTTTTCCTTCATGGTAACATCCCTGGGGATTCTGCCCATCAGGTTCTTGAAAGAGTCAAAGTCTGCTTTTCTGAAGTCCAGGGCAATCACAGGCTAAACCACAGTAGTACTAATCCTGGAACTTTTCCTTGCAACAAACCTCATTGCTAACTTTGTCCACATGTTCACTGTGGGGATAGCATCACTGGACCTAACCACATTAATTTCAAGATCAGGGGTTTGTTCTTATGTACTTCAACCAATATTATATGTGCCATTATGTGCCAGAAATGCCCCTCTACAATGTACGTTGGACAAACTGGGCAAACATTTTGCCAAAGAATGAATGGACACAGAGCAGACATCAGGAATCTCAATACACTTAAGCCGGTCAGTGAGCATTTCAGTGGAGTGGGCCATTCTGTTAAAGACCTGAGAAAATGCACTCTACAACAATAAGACTTTAAAAACAGCTTGCATAGGGAGATTTGTGAACTGGGCTCCATATTCAATTCAACATATTGACACTTGGTATGAACAAAGACAGCATTTATCTCACGCATGCTTCCCTTCCTTTGATGTCCATAATGATCTCAGGGAAGACACTTAACATCCACCACTCCTCGCCCACCTCCATCAGTTTATATATTTGATTTGTCAGATTTTATTGCAATTTTTGGACCACTGTACTATATATCTGGGTCTGGACTGGAAATCCTACAGATCTGAAGAAGTGGGTCTGTCCCACGAAATCTCATCACCTAATAAATCATTTTGTTAATCTTTAAAGTGCCACGTGACTGCAGTTTTGTTTTGTTAGAATACAGACTAACATGGCTACCTCTCTGTTACTATGTCCTTTCCATGTGCACCCTGGTGTGGGAGGGGGAAAGTGCATAAATGCAATTCTACTCATCACTAGCAGCGAAGTATCAGGCCTCACTTGCCTTCTGTGCACAGCTCTTACCTATGGGCATCATCTGTCTCTCACATAAGATACTTAACTCATGATGGACACACTCTTTCAATGGCTCAGGAACAATTTTTTGGAGAGGGGATGTTGAGCTGAATCCCCCTTACTTATGTCGGTGCCCCTCAGTGCCCTTTGGAGGTGGGTCTGTGGCCAGGACCCCAGCATTGCAGCTGGGTGGGACCCTGCATGCAGGACCTGGGGGGTAGGTCAGCAGCTGAGCAGGACCTGTGCTAGCTGCCAAGAACCGGTGTGTGGGCATGGCAACCAAGTGGGATGTGTGACCAGAGGCAGAGTCCCCAGGGAAAAATGGGGCCAGCAGCCAGGAATCTGGGCATCAAAGCATGTGGTTGGGTTACATTACCAGATTTGCCCATTATTCTGCAGTTTGATCATTTATTTGGGGTTACAGGGGGAGAGGTGAATAATTTTATCTGTGTGCTGCTTGTGACACTAGTGTTCCTAAGTATCAGAGAGGTATCCAAGTTAGTCTGTATCTTTAAAAACAAGAAGAAGTCCTGTGGCACCTTATAAACTAACAGATATTTTGGAGCATAAGCTTTCATGGGCAAAGACCCGCTTCTTCAGATGCATGAGGTGGCGGTGGGGGGTGCGGTTTCAGGGAGGATTTAAAAAGGGAATCTCAGAAAAGGGGAGGGCCAGTGCAGACAAGGTCTATTCAATCAGGGTGGATGTGGCCCATTATCGACAGTTAATGTGGAGTTGTGAACATCAAGAGAGGAGAAAGCAAGTCAGGTCAGTCGGGGGGATGTGGCCCATTGTGAGTTGCTAATGTGCCTGTGTGAACATCCAGAGCGGAGAAGGAACTTTACTTCTCCCTTCTGGTAATTCCGTCCCAATGGAGCTATTCTGTCTGACTCAGGGTCCACAGGATTCAGTTCTTCCCACCCTGGGCTCACGTAAACACACACGCACACCGCTAGAGCTTGTGTGAGATGACCTGTCAATCAGCACTTACAAGCTGACACCTTATATGTCCCTGTACTCAATGGGCTGGTTGCACAGCAGTGCCAAGCTGTGGCTGTGGCCCTTATGTGCCCTTGGACTCAGTGACTGGGTTAAACAGCACCCTCAGCTGCCACCCTCATATGCTGCCCTGGTTCAGGACCCCCGCCCCAATCCCCACTTTCACAGCACAACCATTCTACTAGTAACCCACTCAATGGACAGACCCCACAGGAATTCGGGGCACCACAGGGACCTGTTAGCTTAGGTGCAAGAAATGTTGTTGCAAAGTGAACAGGGAAGCAAAAACGACACCCTTGAGGAGAGTGAGTCAGAGGAAAAAAAAGAGAGAGAAGCAACCAGTTTAACAATGGAAGTTATTTATTTCTGAGTAGTGAATATGTAACAGTTACAATAGTAAATAAACTGATTACAAATGTTAGGGATAGCAAACCATAGAACTAATGACATAAGGCAAGGTTAGGAGGCTATGCCCAAGAGATAGAGATAGAGCAAGCAATCTCACCACTCTTTGAATCTTGCACTGATTGGGAGTCCCAGATGGTGATGGTAGCCGGGGATACAGAGGTCAGGAGACAAGCAGAGCCTCCAGCATAATCAGGCCGGAGATGATGAGGTCTCAATGGAACTGATGTAGAATTTACATGTAGGCATCAGAACATTTTCTTGAGCATGGGTGGGTGTTTTTGTAAAGACAGGACAATGGTTCAAGAAGAACACTGGGTTTGATTATGGGTAAACAGAGGTGAGACAATACCCTAACCCTAACCCTATGGGTGATGTTCCTTGAATGAGCTCACAGTGCAGCTAGGCAGTTTCAGTATTTGGGGATCAATAGGATCCATAACTAGAAATGGTCTGATAGTGACTAATTTGGATGTGAGTAGGCATGCGTTTATTAGCTTTTGGAGCAGAGATTGCCCATCAGACAGTGCTTCTCTGCTGTCGGTATCCCATAGCTCAGTGCGATTCCTGCTTTGGAAGAGTTGTTCTCCATTCATTATGCTAATGGCAATGTCTTTCTGTTCCATCTTCAGTGCAGATGAGGCTAGGGGTGTTTCCTCAATCAAATCACCCTTGTGGGTAGGATTTAGGTTTGTCCACTCCTGCCACTTTCAGTGCTTTGTCTTTGATTCAAACAGAGGCCTGGAGAAAGGGGATTTGTTTTCCAAGAGTGTCACTCCCTGACTCCCCAAGAGCACAGGGCTGACAGGTGGTCATGCTCTGGTTCCCCAAAAACAGAGCTGGAAGGTAACAGATGCTCAAAACCTGTGGATGCTGCTGCACACTCTGCACTCTGAGTTTCCCATGCCTGTGCCCTCTGTCCAGGCTTATTAACATGACTCCTTGTTCAGATCACAGCAATTTGTCTCCTTCCATACATTGTTCCTGAAGATGCTACAGCATGCTAACATGCCTCATTTCTGCTCAATATATTTCCTTAGGATCTTATTGCTTGTTCACGATCTCTGTGAAGGAGCTCATCCATGGTTCTGCTGCACTATGTACTAAATGCAAAAAAATGATGTAGTAGGAAAATGCGGCTTGTATCTTCCTAACACACACAGCCTTGGAGTCTTGAGGTGCATGTGGAACTGCCATGGATGTCAGTAGTTGCTCCACACATGGATCAAGGGCAGCAGCATATTGATCCTTTTGTATATGTATTCTCCCATTAAACACATGGGCCTGGATTAGTGTGACTCAGTTTAGCTCTGTTTACTTTAACAGATCTGTGCAAAGTTACACAGTCAAAGATCTGGCCCATGGCAGCCCCAAAGAAAAAATCCAGTAGGACCCCCCCACCCCAAAAACATTTCTCCAGCTTCCCATTTTGCTTCAGTCACATCCTCTGACAGACTTGGGTAACACAGAGGGATTAGTGCTGACGTGCAGACAACAGCCCACCAGCATATCAAAGAAAGCCAGGTAGCAAAGTGAAAGCTGTTTGTTTATTCCCTATACACTGCTTTTTAGAGGAGGCATTTTCAGGCCTGACAAATAGCATCCCCAAGTACTGAATGGAAGAAGAGTTGGGTGTGGGCTCTTGATTAAGTCTAGGCAGCTGAGTACACTCAACATTTTCTTCTGCCTAGTATTAATATTTCTTCTACGTCTTTTTGGAAGAACATTTTTAAAGCTTAGAAAAGATGTTTTTCTCTCAAGAAATGTGGTTTGGGAAAAAAGTTAAGTCTGAAATATTACCCTTGGCAGAGTGCTAATTGTGTTTCTAATTAACACTATAGTTGCCAGGAGACCAGCTTCTACCCCATTGATATGAAAATATTATGTACTGCATATTTTTCTGTCATGACTACATTTTATTTGAATGATGCACATTGTCAACTTCACTTTCATTTTAAATAAGTGGGAGTTCATCCTGCTGGAAGCAGAGGGCTGAACTGATGACTTCCTGAGGTCCCTTCCAGCCCTATGATTCTATGATTCTAAGTGACTCTGTGCAATATGGTAAAGAGGAACCCTGAGCCACTGGTAACAGAGAGTCTGATTTAAAACTGAGAAGTGAACTTGTGGAATTAATCATTATGCAGCCCTCGCTCATGGTTGTAATATTACTACTTTAATATTTAAATCAAGATATGATACTTTTTCTAAAAGATCTGCTCTAGGATTTATTGGTGGGGGGAAGTGGCAGTTCTCTGGATTGTGTTATGCAGGAGGTCAGGCTATTCACAACAGTTCCTTTTGGCTTGGATTGAATATGTATGTGTAATATAAAAGCCAAGGGCCAGGGAAAGCTAATAGAGCTGTATGAGTACTGGATTTTTGTGGTCCTTTTGGAAATTCTGAAATAAAAATTTTTGTTTTGTGAGAAACCAAAATATAAAAAATTTCAAAAATTTTCACTGAATTGAATTTTTCAGACTTTTATCAAACAGCAAAAGAGAACCAAACTATAGAGTCATTTTTGTTTTCCCTTTTTCTCCCAGTAGTTATCTATTGTCGTGTATAGTGACAAGTTGTAGTCATTCATTACCATGATTACTCAGGGGGAGGGAAAGTGTATGAAAATTACTCTATAGCTTGGGAGTTGCGATGTTCACCTCTGATGTGGGAAACCCAAGTTCAAGTCTCTTCTCCAATTAATAGGTCATACAAAATAGGACATTTTCAATAGGACGGGCTGAGGAAGTTCTATACCAAAGTAGCCTATAGCCTCTCATATAACAAAGAATTCACACAGCTCATTTCATAGATCAAGTCAGTCTCAGAGCCTAATATAGATGTTCTAGCCTCCAGTATCTGGCTGTAATGACTAATCCACATAGTGTCCCTACAGGGGTTATATTTTTAGCTAAGAAAATAGTATAACAGCAATATGTGCCTTTTTGTTTTAAAAAAATATCCAAGCCAATAGACCCAAAGGCATGTTTAACCTGTAGAAATCTATCTCAATGTAAATCAGTTGCTGTAGTAGTAAACCCCTATTAAAGAATTACTGTAAAACAATGCCACTAGCATTGGTAATCTACGATTATATTTTTCACTAGTGCATGTCCCATTTTTCTCATGTACAGGGCAGTTTATGCATCAGTGCAACCAGAATGCAGACAGGAGCTTCATCAATCTTTTGTATGCTCCCTCTTAATAGTGTTGTCACCCCTCTCTCAAGCAATAGCAAATATCTGGGGCCTTGTAGGTTGGGTTCCCAACAGAGGAGAAATCAGTGATGCAGAATCTGGGTGACTTCTAAAAGTCTGGGTAACTTGTTTTATTTGCACACGTTTCCAGAACAGACGGACAAGCAGGCACAGCAAGCTCTTCTTTCAGGGATCTCACCTCAGCACCAATATCTGCTTTCCAGGGAAAGCTTTACCTCAAGAATTGACTACTCAGAGGCCAAAGCAGAGAGTAAACTCTCCTTCTGGCCCCTCATCCTTGAGTCCCGAATAAGAAACTAACAACAGCACACTGCATGTCTTTCCAAGACTGACCATTTGTTCACGCTCTCTGAAAAAAGAACTTCAAAAACTATCTGTAATTGTGCCCCCTGTTGACACCTACTGTGCCTGCAACCCTGATCATGCACCCAGACTGCACTGATGTCTGTGGAACTCTGCTCAAGAGGAGAGGCCTGTCTACAGGGAGCAGCTTAGAGGATGAGAGCACAGGTGCCTCTCTGATGGCGAATATACACCTTTTGAGCACTGTTTGGACAAATACGGGCCTGATTTTCAGAAGTACTGAGTGTTCATACCCCCAAATCAATGGAAACTGTAAGTCTTAAGACCCTGTGAAAATCAAGCATCCTAATTTTTTTTTCATTTCTCTGTGCATTGTAAACGTAGAATGTGGTTCCCTGCATTGGTCTGCATGGTACACTTGACATTGATGAATGTGGCTTTTTTAATTACATTCCCTAAGTATAGCCATTTCAGGTAGACACCGAGGAATCAGTATGCATTTTAATGTGTGCTGTCAGGAAAATTATTGATTACTTTACTAATGATTTTGAAATTGTGTCATTATGTGAAGTCCATCACGGTTTTCTGTATGGCTTTGCCAAGAACTCTTTCATAACGTCTATTCCTTTTTCTTTTCCCTCCCGCCCCATCTAAATCAATTTCCCCTACCACATAAATGCAAAGCAAGGTTTGCACCAGATTTGGTAATTGTTTTGTCTTAGCATAAAAACCATTGCAGCAATGATTATACACAGAAGAAGTTATTATAGATATTCATTACAAAATACAATTAGGCTGAGCCAGGCTGCATTCTTTTGGTTTGGTTTGGTTTGGTTTTATTTTGAGCCATCACTTGTTCAGAGTTATTGATGTCTTTATAAGCATGAAGAACAAACTAAATAGGCTTTTGACTATATCAAATAATGCAAGAAATCATACCTGTTGTTCCACTTGAGCCGTGTCTACACGTGCACGCTACTTCGAAGTAGTGGCACTAACTTCGAAATAGCTCCCGTCATGGCTACACATGTTGGGCACTATTTTGATGTTAACATCGATGTTAGGCAGCGAGACATCGAAGCCGCTAACCCCATGAGGGGATGGGAATAGCGCCCTACTTCGAAGTTGAACGTCAAAGTAGGGACCGTGTAGTCGTTGCGCGTCCCACAACATCGAAATTGTGGGGTCCGCCATGGCGGCCATCAGCTGAGGGGTTGAGAGACGGTCTCTCTCCAGCCCCTGCGGGGCTCTATGGTCACCGTGTGCAGCAGCCCTTAGCCCAGGGCTTCTGGCTGCTGCTGCTGCAGCTGGGGATCCATGCTGCATGCACAGGGTCTGCAACCAGTTGTTGGCTCTGTGGATCTTGTGTTGTTTAGTGCAACTGTGTCTGGGAGGGGCCCTTTAAGGGAGCGGCTTGCTGTTGAGTCCGCCCTGTGACCCTGTCTGCAGCTGTGCCTGGCACCCTTATTTCGATGTGTGCTACTTTGGTGTGTAGACGTTCCCTCGCAGCGCCTATTTCGATGTGGTGCTGCACAACGTCGATGTTCAACATCGACGTTGCCAGCCCTGGAGGACGTGTAGATGTTATTCATCGAAATAGCCTATTTCGGTGTCGCCACATCGAAATAGGCTACTTCGATGTAGGCTTCACGTGTAGTCGTAGCCTTGGTGATTTATAGTGTTTGTAGTAAGTTATGAAAAGCAAGGGATCTAAAGCCAGTCAACTAAACAGGGAATTTTAAGCTGCAGTACAGAGCACTGAAATCTAAAACAAGGGGAGAAAACATAACAAATCTCTGATTTGGCCCTAATTCCCAGGTCCAGCCAAACTCCACTGAACCTAAGGAATGTCTTTATACTGCTGTTGTGTGTCTCAGTCGTGAAACATGCTTGCCGGGAGACCAGTTGATCCTTTGGCCTAAATGCTGCTCTAACCTGTATCCGGGTGCCAATGGAGAATACGTAAGAGATTAAAAATGAGAAATGATGTTTTGGAGGGGTTTTTCCCCAAAAGAAAGAGAAGACAAGCCTAGGGAGAAGGAACATAAGCAGAGCAGCTGGAGAGTTGGTTTGTCCAGCAAAGTTTGACAAAAGCTGGAATGGACCAAGAATGGACTAAGTGGGCCAGATGCAATAAACCTCTGACTGTGAGGATGCAGTGATTTTGATTCTGGGGGTCCCCGTTATACATCTCCCCTCTTAATGCTGTTTCATGTGTATGTTGCTGCCAAAAAGTAGAACCGTTCTTTGTTCCATTCCGGTTTACATCCTTACGTTCTCGGTGTGAATGCATACATAATTTGTATTTCATGCTGGTGCAGACCTGAAGCAAACAGAAGTGTCTCTCTGGTGCATCTTCCTAGCCCCCTCGCTTGGAAACAATGAGTTCTAAGCACAGGGCCAGTGGTAGCAGAACGAGTGGAGTTAATGAATGTAAGTGGTACCGCAACAGTGTGACTCTGGACATAAAGTTGGACATTATGAAATATGTTAAAAAAGGTGACTATTCTGTTGATATTCCTCACTATCTTGGATGGCCACCAATGACCATGAGTACTATTGTCAGAGGACATTGTTTTGGTTGTTCGGTATGATGAGTTCAAAACAGTAGCATTATGTCTCTGAGGTCCAGGAACCTCACCCTCTCACGTTGCATTGTTTCCTAGGGGAACAGTTTTCCCTCTCTTCATCTCATAGGTGACTTAGAGGATGTCACAGAATGCATCACCTCCCCCATTTACACAGATTTCTATGGGGAAAAGTTCCTCGCTTTACCTTGTTTCATTATAAGTTCCAGACTCTTGGAACGTATCCAAAATGTATAGCAGGAACCCCTGTATTTGATTTGCATGTTTTGTTCTAACTCACATTCCAGCTCAGGCTAGAGCCTGAGCTCTGAGACTCAGCCATTTCTTAGACTTACAGAGCCTAGGCTCCATCCTGTACCCAAAGGTCTACGTTGCTATTTTAGCCACGTAATGTAAGTCATGTGAGCCACTTCAGTTGATGAGGGCTCTGAGACACAGTGCTGCAGGTCTCACTTCATAGCATAGACCAGGGGTCAGCAACCTTTCTGAGGCAGAGTGTCGAAATTTGACCTTTTTGATCTTTATGTATGGTCCAAGTGCCAGTGATACTTTTTAAAGTCACTTAGGACATGTCTACGCTAGCCAAAAATGTCGAAACGGCCATGCAAATGGCCATTTCGAAGTTTACTAATGAAGCGCTGAAATACATATTCAGCACCTCATTAGCATGCGGGCGGCCACGGCACTTTGAAATTGGCACAGCTTGCTGCCACACGGCTCGTCCAGACGGGGCTCCTTTTCAAAAGGACCCCGCCTACTTCAAAGTCCCCTTATTCCTATGAGCAGATGGGAATAAGGGGACTTCGAAGTAGGCGGCATCCTTTCGAAAAGGAGCCCCGTCTGGACAAGCCACGTGGCAGCGAGCTGTGCCAATTTCGAAGTGCTGCGGCCGCCCACATGCTAATGAGGCGCTGAATATGTATTTCAGCGCTTCATTAGTAAACTTCGAAATGGCCATTTGCATGGCCATTTTGAAGTTTTTGGCTGGTGTAGACGTAGCCTTACAGTCTTACTTAATACAGCTTTTTAAATAAATAAATTAAGATGCAGAGCTTTACCAGTTAGGTGATTGTAGGGTAGCATTAGCTGGTCTTTTGTTAATCCACAGGCAGCATGACTTTGAGCGATGACACAAAACTAGGGGATGACACAAAACTAGGAGGAGAGGTAGATTCGTTGGAGGGTAGAGAGAGAATCCAGAGGGACCTGGATAAATTGGAGGACTGGGCCAAAAGAAATCTGATGCGGGTCAATAAGGAGAAGTGTAGAGTTCTGCACCTGGGACAGAAGAATCCCAAACATTGTTACAGGCTGGGGACCGACTGGCTCAGCAGCAGTACGATGGAAAGGGACCTAGGGGTTATGGTGGATGAAAGGCTGGATATGAGTAAACAGCATGCCCTTGTAGCCAAGAAGGCTAATGGCATACTAGGGTGCATTAGGAGGAACATTTCTAGCAGATCTAGAGAAGTAATTATTCCTCTTAATTCAGCACTGGTGAGGCCATGTCTGGAATAGTGTGTCCAGTTTTGGGCCCCCCAGTATAATAAGGATGTGGATTTGCAGGAGCAGGTTCAGCGAAGGGCAACAAAAATGATTAAGGGTCTGGAGCACAAGACCTATGAGGATAGGCTGAGGGATTTGGGCTTGTTTAGTTTACAGAAGAGAAGACTTAGAGGTGATTTAATAGCAGCCTTCAACTTCCTGAAGAGGCGCTCTAAAAAGGAGGGTGAGCAACTGTTCTCAGTGGTGTCAGATGGCAGAACAAGAGTAATGGTCTGAAGTTGAAGAGGGAGAGGTGTAAGTTAGATATTAGGAAAAAACTACTTCACCAGGTGGGTGGTGAAGCATTGGAATGCATTGCCTAGAGAGGTGGTGGATTCTCCATCCCTTGATGTTTTTAAGTCCCGGCTGGACAAAGTCCTGGCTGGGATGACTTAGTGGGGATTGATCCTGTTTGAAGCAGGGGTCTGGACTAGATGACCTCCTTCCAGCCCTGTGATTCTGTGAGCAAGCTCCTGGCTGCTTGGAGGAGGAAGGGCAGTGCTGAGCTCCCGCCTCACATGCAGATGAAAAGCAGCTTGTGTGCCATTCTTGGCATCTGTGCCAGGGATTGCTGGCCCTTGGCGTAGGGAGACAGAAAGCAGGCTCCGTCACTGCGTGCTACAGCTCCCTCTAGTGTTACCAACTGTCTGATCACATAAACCAAACGCTTTTGTCCTGCCCCTCCTCTGAGGCACTCCTATGCTCACTCCATCCCCCCTCCCGCCATTCTTTCATCCCCCCACTCTCACTCATTTTCACTTGGCAGTGGCAGGGAGCAGGGGTTTGGGAGAAGGTGCAGACACTGGGCTGAATTCGAGAGGTTCGGTTTGAGTGGGGGAACTGGAGTGCACGAGGGAGCGCAAGCTGTGGGAGACAGTTTGGGTTTTTGGAGGAGGATCAGGGCTGGGGCAGGAAATTGGGATGCAGGAGAGGGTGAGGGAGGAGGGTTTGGGATAGAGTTTGGGTTTGAGAATCTCAGGGCAGGGACAGGAAGTTGGGGTGTGGGGGGCAATTGGTGCAGCCTGTGGGAGGGTTTTGAGGGGTGCAGCAGGGATGTAAGCTCTGGGAGGGAGTTTAGGTGCTAAAGGGGGCTCAGAGCTGTGATGGGGGCATTGGGGTTTGGGAGGGGTGCAGGGTGTGGGCTATGGGAGGGGGCACAGGGCTGCAACAGGGGATTAGGGTGTGGAATGGGGTGAAGGGTTTGAGCTTTGGACAGACAGCATTTACCTCAAGCAGCTCCTGGTCAGTGGCACAGGAAGGCTAAGGCAGGCTCCCTGCAACCTTTGGCCCCACACCTGACCCAAAGATAGCTGGCACATCCCTGCAGCTCCTGGGGAGCCAGATGGTGCCACATGATGCCCTCATCTGCTAGCTCTGTCCACACAGCTCCCTTTGGTTCCTAATGGGAGCTGTGAAGTTGTTGCTTGGAGGGGAGGCAGCACACGGAGACCCCTCCCACAGGGGCTGCAGGTGTGCTGGCTGCTTCCAGAAGCGGCATGGAGCCAGAGCAGTCAGACTGCCTTAACCTCACTGCATGGCTGGATTTTTAGCAGCAGAAATCTCGATTTGGCTTCAGTAGCATCCAGGAGATTGAGCTCTATTCTGGGCATTAAAGCTCTATTCTGGGGGCATCAAAGCAGTGTAATTAATGTGTAAAATACAGTCAAAACATTGGTTTGAAAAACAAGTGCACGGCTTTTTAAAACAGAGCCTTATCACCACTGACGCTTTCGCCACTTCTTCCTTCCTTAGTCTTCAGAAAGAATTTGTCTCCTTTGAGTTCCCAGAATGTGAAAAGTCATACGTAGCTTTGTATGGGAACCTATAAACTACTGGCTTCAAAAGAAATGTCTTTAAAATCAGTCTTGAATGCAGTGTCACATGCACAGATTGATGTATTATGTCTGTGAGAAACTGTCATTTTCACCTGTATGGCTCGTGAGTGTAATGAGCTTTGCTAGCTGCATAGGGGTCAGTGATTTGTTTGTTTCAACTTTCAAATGTCAGCCAGAGCCTGTGGCTTCTGTGTGGTAAGGTCACAGTGTACTATGGTACTAAGAGACCTAGGAATCCCTAAGTCTCTGCGTATTACATGCACCAAGGTGATATGGAAACCACAGCAAAATGTACCACTTAAAAATAATGGGAGAGTAGTGACAGAACTGTTAGCCAAGGCTGTAATAGCCCAGAGTGCGCAGGCAAACCTGATTTGTCACAAACCATTAAGGTACATAAAGGCCATGTCTACACTAGCCAAAAACGTCGAAATTGTCATGCAAATGGTCATTTCGAAGTTTACTAATGAAGCGCTGAAATACATATTCAGTGCCTCATTAGCATGCGGGCAGGTGCGGCACTTTGAAATTGATGCGGCTCGCCGCTGTGCAGCTTGTCCAGACGGGGCTCCTTTTCGAAAGGACCCCAGCTACTTCAAAGTCCCCTTATTCCTATGAGCAGATAGGAATAAGGGGACTTCAAAGTAGCTGGGGTCCTTTCGAAAAGGAGGCCCGTCTGAACGAGCCGGACCAATTTCAAAGTGCCGCGGCCGCCCGCATGCTAATGAGGCGGTGAATATGTATTTCAGCGCTTCATTAGTAAACTTCAAAATGGCCATTTGCATGGTCCTTTCGAAGTTTTTGGCTAGTGCAGACATAGCCAAAGGCAGAGGCAAAGGATGGAAGTAGGTTAAGTGATTGTTTTACAGGTAAATGTATCATATTTCAGGAAGAGATCCTTGACTGCTGACAATGTTTTTAGCCCTTTGTAAAGATTATTTCACCAGATCCTCAGTCTCATGAAGAACAGTTGGCTGCAGTTGTGTCTCTCAATAATGCTTTTTCAACCAATATTTTTTCTGTTCTGGTATGGCTATGGTCTGAAGAATTGGGTCTGTCCCACGAAAACTCACCTAATAAATTATTTTGTTAGTCTTTAAAGTGCTACTTTACTGCTTTTTCAACCGTGAGAGTTGGGATAGCAAGCCTTTCCCAAGAGTGAGGTTTGGAAGCAGTGGATGGGGTCCGAAGATTTGTGGCTTACATGTCAAAGGGAAGCTTTGCCTGTGGCACCCTGGAAGTACTGAGTCTGGCATTAAGGACCACCAGGGCCATGTACATCAGGCCAAATCCTGATGTCTTTATTCAGGGCTTATTCTCCCCCTCTTCCCCTGCCTGGGAGAAAGAACTCTACAAGAATCATCTGGTGGGGGGCTTGCTTCCAAGCTTTTCTGTCTGGGGGCATGGTTTGCTCCTAGGGGATAAATCTGCATGTTACCTCTTAATGCAGCTCTGCTTGTCTCTGTGGTGATCTGCAGCTGTGGAGAGGTTTTGGTTCATCCTGGCCCCTGCAGAGCTAGAATTCCTGAGGCTATCATATACCACTCCATAAAGAGATGGAGATCTTGCAGCACAGAGAGGGGTTACAAGGTGCAAGCTCACACAGCCTCACATATTTCCCACAGGTTGGGGCCCAAACAGTGTCCCTCTCCTCCACCATTGCTCCCAGCTTTAGAGAGCAGGACTCTGTGCTGGCTTAAGGGGATCATGGAGCAGACTGTGGAGATGGAACACCTCTGCTGCAGGGCCTGAAGTGAGGAAAATATGGCCCTGGAGGTAGCAGTTTGGGGCCTGCAGTTCTTACTCCTTGTGCATTTAAGCAAAGGTCCCGTTGTCTCTGGTGGATGAGTGAAGATTTCAGCCTCAGCACATTCTTGTGCACAGTGATGATCACAGAGATCCAACAAGAGCCAGGGACCAAAATGCTCCCAGATCTCCTGGTGAAACTGGCCAAACCCCCAGCAGGGAAGGTAGACCAATGGGGCGGGCTCCCATAGGAATGTGAGGCTGGGATCTAGTCTGTTTTCTAAAGGGTCACAGACTGATCAATGACTGTAAATGCCTCTGTCCTGTATGAATTGCATATGCAAGAGCACACATGTCAAAGCCAGCCCATCAGACTGATGGCCAAGTGATCCCAGCCAGTATTTTCCAGTATATTTAGGGTCCATAGAAAGCGAAAAGGATGAGACTGACAGGCTGCTGTCCTACCTGGCTTTTTAGTTTCTTGTCAGTGTAAACAGCCATGAGATGCCTGAGACATTAGTACTATGTGTGTGAACATTTGTACATGCATGCACACACATTCTATGTAGAGCCCAGAGTAGGGCTTTCAGATGAAGCATCCTTTCCATCGTCTTAGGGCTTCTGCTTTTCTGTCTCTCACTCTGCTGAGCCCTGCTGTTCATTTTTCACTTTTCTCAGCTTTGGCTGGGGTATATTAAGTTGAGGCACCGTTAATCAATGAGAGAGGAATGCTGCAGGATTTCATGTGGGATTTCATGTACTTCATCTCTCCTCCTCATTAGGGACGTGGCTTAAGGGCAGTCCTCTCCTTTTCTGAGAAAGGGTTGCTGGGCAATGACTACATGTATTAGATGTATGAAGATCCAGACATGCAGCCATTGGACTGATGAGGCCAATTCCATACCTATCCATGAAGTTTGCCCCTGCTTATCCCATATGTGACCTCAGCCTATAGTTCCAAGTGTGCATTTCAGTGTTACACCTGAGCCTTTTTGTAGAATGCTGTGGCACGCTCTATAGTAGCTCCCTGAAGTAATTACTTGATGAGTCTTTGCCCAGACTAACCTCCTTTTGATGTTTCCATCCTCTGTCCTGTTTCTCCTTTTCTTTACTCTGCCTTTCTCCCTTACTCTTGAATTTCTATTCTTCTCTGTTTCAGCAAAACAGTATCAGTCAAAATAATTGATGATGAGGAGTATGAGAAAAACAAGACCTTCTACCTTGAGATTGGGGAGCCCCGTCTGGTGGAGATGAGTGAGAAGAAAGGTGGGGGATCTGCTCTGTGGCTGAGCCCAACCTGCGTGCACCTGTCCTGATAACTCACGGATGCCTGGCACTTTCCAATACATACAATCTAAATCATGCCATCGTTTATCTATGTCAAAGAGCAGGAGTCATATCACCAGGGCCTGGAGCTGGGAACCTTTACCTTTGCACTTTGGGCTCCAATTTTGGTTTCCGTGCTTAAATTCAGACATTAAAGGCCTGATCATCTGTTGGTGTAGATCAGCGTAGCTCCATTGACTTCATTGGAGATACGAAGTCATACACCAATCAAGGTTATGGCCCTTCAGACATTGCTGGGGTGCTGCTGTTACTTAAAAGCAAAACCAGTCCACCTCCTTTGAGGCTCAGATACTTGAAATAGAGCAATGGATAGAATACCTCTAGTCTTTGGATTTCCTTTTCTGTGCAATGCTTATGTGGTGCATGAACAATAACTCACCACCATGTAAATCTGTCTACTTCATCTCCAACTTAAATTTGTGGAGTGGCTCCTTTTCAAAATGAAACAGCCTAGGTGCAGATATGGACATTCTGCTCTTTTACATAAGTAACTGAGGCAGTTGTGCTTCTCCCTTTGTATCATTTCGGTAACCATCTTGCCTGTTTGAACTTAAAGCATGAGTGTGTGACGTCAACCATTTGTTTTGCCTTTGTCTTGTTTCCCACAGGAAATTCATTACCCTTAAAATACTTGACCGTGAGGAATATGAGAAAGAGTGCAGTTTCTACCTTGTGCTTGAGGAACCAATATGGCTACGAAGAGGAATGAAAGGTGTGAGAGTAAACCCAGACAACTCTTGAGAAATTGTAGTCTGCTCTCTCTGTCTCCCTACTCTCACACTTGCTTTCTCCTCACACTTGGCTTCCAAATATTTTGCCATATCTCCTCTCAAACCTTAGCAACTTTACCTTTTTATTGTTTGGGGACAGGGTAACTACAGCCCCATGGGCTAGCTCCCACTGAAGCAGGGCTGGCACTAAATACAAACTGACTTTGTAGTCAGGTGTTCATCTGTGAAATGCTCCCACTTTCAAGACAGTTAATGACAACAATCCAGTGAATAAATCGCTAGTGCTTCATATTCTCTGCACACCAGCTACAGAATGACAAGCTCATACGCACTGCTCCCAGTCAGGAATTCATGACAGCCTCTAACATCCACAAAGTGATCACAAACACTTGAATGGGTCTGAGATACCAGCATATGCAATGTGGGAAGACAAAGTGTGAATCCTAAATGATTAGTTACTATTGCAGCAGTATCACAAAGGCATTTCAGTTATGTATTCAAAATAAACAGCACTGAAATTTGCATAAATAAATATTCTAGTAATCTTGAAGTAGTCTCCTTTTTAATTTAAAAAGGACACTGCATCATTTTAGCAGAAGATACAGCAGTCTTACAGTTAAATTAAAATCACATTCTTAACATGAAATATTTTTAACTTTTTTACACTAGTAATACAGTGAGTTCTGAAAGCGTTCAAAACCAGGTAACTCCAGCAGAATGTCTGTAGTCTAGATTTCATCCAGTGAATCTGGAAGTAAATAGGCAAAATGCTCTGAAAGTACTCTGACATGGATATCCTGCTGAATCCTCATGAGGGTAACGAAATCACTTTCCATCACATAAAATAAAAAATATTTCTCTAAAGCAACTGCAAACATATTCATAAACAGAAAAAGGATGCAAAGTTTTCTAAGCAGTTTCTTTTCCTAAAAAAGATAACTTAAAATGAATGCAAGTAACTCTTTTCATAAATTATTGATAGCTAATTAGAACATTATAGCAATAATATAATTGCCCTAAGTAATCAGTTGTAACATAACAGACTTTAAAAAAAAAAAAAACCCAAATGTTGTTAGCAACATTTTGTTTCTTTGATTTCCTGTTTAATTTCTAGGTGATATCTGCTTTCTTAATCTGATTATCTGTATAATAATAATAATAATAATAAATATTACACACCTGGGCCCTAATTCAGCAAGGCTACATCTACACGAGCCCGAAACTTCGAAATTGCCATGCAAATGGCCATTTTGAAGTTTACTAATGAAGCACTGAAATACATATTCAGCACCTCATTAGAATGCTGGCAGCCGCGGAATAAGGGGATTTCGAAGTTGCTGGGGTCCTTTTGAAAAGGAGCCCTGTCTGGACGAGCCACGTGGCAGCGAGACATGTCAATTTCCAAGTGCTGTGGCTGTCGGCATTCTAATGAGGTGCTGAATATGTATTTCAGCACTTCATTAGTAAACTTCAAAATGGCCATTTCAAAGTTTTGGGCTAGTGTAGACATGGCCCAAAGCTTTTGAGCACTTTTTTAACTTTTGAGCAAGAGGTGACTTGATCATGGTCATGATCTACACGTATTTGTAGGGAGAAGAGATTTCAACTAATATACAGGTTGAACCTTTCTAATCTGGCATGCTCTTGTCTGGCAACATCCATAATCTGGCACCATTTCAGTTAACCAGACTACCACTTATAATGGATGTGGCCAAATTTCCCATGGTTCCATAAAATTTTACAGCCACCAATCCTGGCTCCCAGTGTTCTGTGCTGTTATTTAGCTGTAATTTACAGCTAATGTCTTCTAAGAGCCCAGTAAGTAGTGGAAATGTTGATAATGTATAGACCATATTGACTTCCTGTGGTCTGGTAAATTCTCTCATTTGGCACCAGTCAGGTCTGGAGGGTGCCAGATGAGAGAGGTTAAACCTGTATTATTCTTTAATCTAGCAGAAAAAGGTGTAGCAAACACCCATGGCAAGAAGCTGAAACCAGACACAGTGAGATTAGAAATGAGACACACATTTTTAATGGTCAGGATGCTTAACTCTTGGAACAATTTACCTAAGCTAGGGATGTGGTGGATGGAGTAAACGGAAGGCTTTAAATCAAGATTGGGTGTCTTTCCAGAAGAGATTATGTAGTTCAGTGGTTCCCAAACTTTTTGGCATCACGTTCCCATTTTGATTTTTGAGAAACTCTCATGCCCTCCTGCCTCTTCTTTACCACCATCCAACCACGCTTTTAACAAAGAATTCAATTTGTAATTTAAACACAAAAACTTGATATAAAAATGTTATTTAAAATTAAAAACAACCACAAATAGTTTTTCTTGGCCCCTTGAAGGCTCCTGGTGCAGCCCCAGCTGGCCAGCTACCTGAGCCTCATGCCAACCACTAGAATTGATCACAACAGCCACCCGCCTGCCTGAGACCTGCACTGCCAGAGCCACCCACCCCAGCCCCCACTGCTGGGGCCAGTCCCCTGCCTGCCTGCCAGCTGCCTGAGCCCCGCACTGCTGGGACCAGCTGCCTGCCTACCAGCTGCCTGCCCCAGCCATGGGCCAGCTGCCCAAGCTGCCCACCCACGCCCCACGCTGCCAGGACCAGCCGGTCATCTGCCATCCCAAACTGCCCAAGCCCCATGTTGCTGGGGCTAGCCACCTGTCTACCAGCCAAAGCCTCCCGAGCCCCATGCAGCCAGGACCAGCTGCCAGCCTGAGCTGCCTGAGCCACCTGAACCCTGCAATGCCAGGGCCAGCTGCCCAAGCCCTGCAAGCTGCCCACCCGAGCCCTTCCCATCCCATAAAGCCAGGTACCACCATCCCCCCCTTCTAACCCATCCCCCTAACCTGAGCCAGGCACCCTCAGCCCCTCATCTAACCCCATTCTCTTACCCCACCCCCACCCACAACCAACACTCACTCATCTTTGCAGAAGGCAGCTAGGTCCACGTGGGTCTTTGCCAGCTGCCTGCTTTTTATAGAGGCTGTGCCAGGTCACTCACATAAAAAGGCAGGGGCTGAGAGCTGGAAGCAAAGGCCAGCTCTTTTGTCAGGTGGTAGGAATGATGGGAGGGCTGGGTCACCTAACCCCCACCCCTGGAATTTTTGCACACCCCCCAGTTTGGGAAACCATTCTGTAGCTCACAGAGAAGGCAGGGGGCTTGATTCAGACAGAAAGCATTGGATGAGTTTCCCTGGTCTGTGCTATACAGGAGGTCAGACCAGATGATCATGATGCTCCCATCTGGCTTTCCCATCTCTGAGTTAAAGACAGCAGTGGGCAATAACCGCCCCATGGGCCAGACGCAGGTCACCAGGGTTAGACCCTGGGAGGACGCTGCCACTGTATTTATTTGCACCTCCACAAGTTCCAGAGGGGTAGCCATGTTAGTCTGGATCTGCAAAAGCAACGAGGGGTCCTGTGGCACCTTATAGACTAACAGAAATGTATGAGCATAAGCTTTCGTGGGCAAAGATCCACTTCTTCAGATGCAGGTGACAAAGTGGGTCTTTGCCCATGAAAGCTTATGCTCATACATTTCTGTTAGTCTATAAGGTGCCACAGGACCCCTCGTTGCCTCCACAAGTTTGGCTCTTGCAGCTCTCTTTGGCTGCAGATCGCCATTCTTACATGCTTAGTTTCACACCTGCTTAATTACTTTATTGGATCTATATCTAAGATATCTTCATGTACATCAAAAAGTAGTTTATTTATGCTGAAACACAATGGCTACGTCTACACTAGCCAAAAACTTCGAAATGGCCATGCAAATGGCCATTTCGAAGTTTACTAATGAAGCACTGAAATACATATTCAGCGCCTCATTAGCATGCAGGTGGCCACGGCACTTCGAAATTGACACGGCTCACTGCCGCACGGCTCATCCAGACAGGGCTTCTTTTCGAAAGGACCCCAGCTACTTCGAAGTTCCCTTATTCCCATCTGCTCATAGGAATAAGGGGACTTCGAAGTAGCCAGGGTCATTTCGAAAAGGAGCCCTGTGTGGATGAGCTGCGTCAATTTCAAAGTGCCGCGGCTGCCCGCATGCTAATGAGGCACTGAATATGTATTTCAGCACTTCATTAGTAAACTTCAAAATGGCCATTTGCATGGCCATTTCGAAGTTTTTGGCTAGTGTAGACACAGCCAATACCATTTATTTTAGTTCCTTTTCACTGTTCATTTAGCTTATCATCTAGGTGAAAGGTCATGAACATATGTGAGCTAACTTTAATATCTGGGTGAAAACTCGTGACATATATACACACTAGCTTTGCCTGAGAGTAACATACACGATGCGGCCTGTAAGTCCCATGTGTTACAGCCTAAATACCTTAACATAAACCTTTTACAATAAAACAAATACTCAAATCCATAAGGAAATAAGAAATCCATGAGAAAAGATACACTCATGCAAGCAAGAAGATTAGCACTTAAGGCTACACCCCAAGCAAAAAACAAACACAAAGAAAAACAAAAGTTATTGCAGAAAAATAAATGAATAAGAAATATCTATTTATTGGTCGCTGTCTGCTTTTTTTTAAAAAAAAAGCTAACTAATATTAAAGAGGAGAATGATCTGGATTATCATTTGTCTCAAGCTGTTCTGCCATTAGAAAAACTAACTTTTGTTCACACAGTGAGTTTGTTGAGTGTCTCTAGAATGAGGCCTTTCTAATAGCCAGGTGCATTTCTAGGCCTCTTGAAAGGCACATCTTCTGCAGAGTGCATTCGTGGGAGAATGAGGGGGGAGAGGGATGGCTGCAGTTTTGTGCTCAGTGAGTGCATTCATCAGGAGCCAGCCAGTCACCTCAGCTCTGTACTAGGTTGATGTCATCTTACATTTCCTAGCTGATTAGTTGCATTGAGACTGCCACATATAGGAAAGTAGATATAGCCAATGTGCTGGGCTAGAGAGGAAGCTGAATTCACCATACACTGACCAGATCTCAGGAGTATTTGCATCAGGCGTCACATGCTTGCACACACCTAAGAGGAGGGAGTCTGCCTGATCTGCAGTTGCCAAGCAGTATTCCACAGCCAATTCATGCTAGCTGTGCATAGAGGGACATGTGATTTGCCCCATGGTGCTTGTGAAGTGCTGAAGAGAGCCCAGTCATTGCTCACTTACAGCCTCTAGACAAGGTGGTATTCCTCCTATATGCTCAGTGTCCACAGGGGAAGGTGAACTGTGGCACACGTGTGTACACATATACACACAAACACAAATCCCCCCTTCCTGCATGGAAGCACTAGGTTTCCTGCTCCTTCTCTAGCCTAGCAGACTGAAAGGAGAGGGGCTGCATTTATCCCAAGAGAAAACATTGCACATGGACATTTTTCATCCTCCTCTGCATTCTGTGTACAGATGGATGCCTTATATGATTAAATCAGAAATTTCCACTGTATCTGACACACGAGCACAGTGCAACGGAATCAAAGTGAGTAGGATTTGCATCACTTTCACAACCAGGAGCATTTTGTGTCACAAAGATCAAATGAA
Source organism: Carettochelys insculpta (assembly GCF_033958435.1). Classification (NCBI taxonomy): domain Eukaryota; kingdom Metazoa; phylum Chordata; order Testudines; family Carettochelyidae; genus Carettochelys; species Carettochelys insculpta. The sequence goes on along the minus strand of NC_134139.1, from coordinate 257,985 downwards.
CCATTGACAAAAGCTATCAATTGACTTCAGTCGGTGCTGTATAGGCACAGTGTTGTCCACTGTCATTTTATTGTGAGCCTTGGAGTGTTTTTAAAGCTCCCACTGCTGGAGTCATGTGATAACATGAGAGTCTCAGCTTTTATTTTACCCTCATGGTTACAGGAGAAGGCTTGAACACATGACTCCAAGGTGCCTTAAGTATCACTAGTCAAAAAGCAAATACAAAGAACCAAAATGTATTATTCCTTCTAAAAATCTCCTGATTTTTAAACCAATTTTTGAAGACTGACATGATTTTTGAACTGGCAATACTGTGAACACAACTTCTAAATTAGGTGCAGGTGTGCCAAAAAGTAAGGAACCTAAAAGCAGCAGCTGCTTTTGAACATATTGGTCTGATTCTCTCTGTGCTTCAATTTCCCTTCCTTTGAAAAGGGTTATTACTTCCTGATCTTACTACCTCACAGTGGTAATGCTAGAAGTCAATGTGTTCAGTTCTTCAGAGATCCAGCACGCTACCTGTATACTAAATGATACAATTATTTATTATCAGGGATTAAACTGTCATTTTGCTACATGACAAGCTAAATACCGTATTATATTAGGTTATTCAAGCCCTAGCACAAACTGTATTTCTTTCATTCTGGCTTCCCTATAGATATCAGACCATCAGGCAATTATTATTTTCCATTCAGACTATTAGAGGAAGTGAAAGAATACAACAGACAGCCCTTACACACACATCTTAGGACATATTCTTTCCTCAGTCTGTGGCAGTGCAGCCATTGGTGTTGATGGGAGCTCCAAGAATACATGACTCAAAGAGGGGAAATGAATTTTTAAAAAAGTTGTCTTTTATACCATATTGCTATATGTGATGTGATTTTTTTTTTAAAATTCACAGCCCATGTTCATGAAATATTTCTGTTCTATTATTTTCAGTGCTCTCTTCTGGGCACTAATGGTATCTTGAAACTTTACAGATTTGCATTGTCTGGGCCTGGGAGCTGGAGTCTTTCCTTGATGTTTCTTTTAATTTCATTATTCATTTACTTTTCTTCTTCTGTGTTTGTCTCTGCCTGTCTTCTTCACAGCCCTGTTGTTGAATGAGCTTGGTAAGCGCTGCATTTCTTGTATTTCTTTTCCATTTTCCCAGTGTGGCTGTATATTGGTAGATGATATTTTGTTTGACTTTTCCTTTTGCTCAGGAAAATCTCTTAAGAGTTGTTAATACCATTTTATAAGCACAGGAAATTGAGATAATAGTCTTCATTGAGTATATGTTCTAAAAATTGTTAGCTGAGACATGAACACTTCTGTCAAAGTCAGAACAGTGGCTAAAACATAACCAAAAGTGTATTAATTACAATGGCCGTGTCTACACTAGCCAAAAACTTCGAAATGGCCATTCAAATGGCCATTTTGAAGTTTACTAATGAAGCGCTGAAATACATATTCAGCGCCTCATTAGCATGCGGGAGGCTGCGGCACTTCAAAATTGATGCGCCTCGCTGCCGCGCGGCTCGTCCCAATGGGGCTCCTTTTCAAAAGGACCCTGCCTACTTCGAAGTCCCCTTATTCCTATCTGCTCATGGGAATAAGGGGACTTCGAAGTAGGCGGCATCCTTTCGAAAAGGAGCCCCGTCGGGACGAGCCACGCGGCGGCGAGGCGCGTCAATTTCGAAGGGCCGCGGCCGCCCGCATGCTAATGAGGTGCTGAATATGCATTTCAGTGCTTCATTAGTAAACTTCGAAATGGCCATTTGCGTGACCATTTCGAAGTTTGGGGCTACTGTAGACGTAGCCAATGACAAGGGAGCTAAAGGGATTAGGAACATCATTCACTGGGATTTGGGCAGCTATTGCCTTTGGAAATCTGAGACAATAAACACATTTAGGCTACGTCTACAGGTGCCCCAAACTTCAAAATGGCCATGCAAATGGCCATTTCAAAGTTTACTAATGAAGCGCTGAAATGCATATTCATTAGCGCTTCATTAGCATGCGGGCGGCTGCAACACTTCGAAATTGACGTGCCTCACCGCTGCACATCTCGTCCTTTTCGAAAGGATGCCGCCTACTTCGAAGTCCCCTTATTCCCATGAGCTGATGGGAATAAGGGGACTTCGAAGTAGGCAGGGTCCTTTCGAAAAGGAGCCCCGTCCGGACGAGCCGCGTGGCGGCGAGGCGTGTCAATTTCAAAGTGCCGTGGCCTCCCGCATGCTAATGAAGCGCTAAATATGCATTTCAGCGCTTCATTAGTAAACTTCGAATGGCCATTTGCGTGGCCATTTCGAAGTTTGGGGCACGTGTAGACACGGCTTTAGGGTCCTAGTCTGTCACCTGTACATGCAGTGAGAAGCTCCACAAATAATCTCAGTGGGTTTTCTGGGGCATTAGACTGTAGTGAATGAGAATAAGGGTATGGGACTCTGGCCACTACTGGATACATCCAATACAACAAACTCCTTGGGTTTGCTATTATCCTTGTGATTGATTTCACTGGGCACTATGAGCTCATTTGTCATAAAAAGATGTGGAAAGGGCTGAATTTCAGAAATGTATAACAGAACTGAACTGTGCAAACTAATCCACAATAGCTCCCCTGTGCATACTCTTATTCAGGAATTGGTATGTGTACATATGGTGCTACTGCAGAACAGCAATAGCATTTTAAATGTACTTTCTTTCTTATGTAGTACCCAGAGGCACAGAGACCTCATACTAGGGTGAGTGAAGTCTCCGCTCTACAGCGTTAGCTCAGAGCCAGCTGTCCTTTAGCTTATGTGGTAGAGCGCAGAGCTTTAGCCCCTATGTTTGCAGGTTTAATCTGTGGTGCCAGCAACCCAGATCTGTCAGTGTTACACTTACAACTACCCAGAGCAGGCATACCCTCACTAAACACATTGGCCGTGTCTACACTAGCCCGAAACTTTGAAATGGCCATGCAAACAGCCATGTCAAAGTTTACTAATGAAGTGCTGAAATACATATTCAACACCTCATTAGCATGCCGGCAGCCGCGGCACTTCAAAATTGCCGCAACTAGCTGCCGCATGGCTCGTCCAGATGGGGCTCCTTTTTGAAAGGACCCCAGCAACTTTGAAATCCCCTTATTTCTATCTGCTGTTAGGAATAAGGGGATTTTGAAGTTGCCAGGGTCCTTTCGAAAAGGAGCCCCATCTGGATGAGCCACGCAGTGGTGAGCCACAGCAATTTCAAAGTGCCGTGGCTGCCAGCATGCTAATGAGGCGCTAAATATGTATTTCAGCACTTCATTAGTAAACTTCGTCATGGCCATTTCAAAGTTTTGGGCTAGTGTAGACGTAGCCATTGAGAAAATGCTTCATGCTGTTTTTTAAGAGGGATGGCACCCTGCAAAACCAGCCTGCAAATTCAGCATGCAGGCTATTGCAAGCAGGAGAGCCACAAACACACAAGATGAGACCAGGGAATCCAAGCAAAGCTAACGAACTCTGCAAGCTACCTTGGAAAATCAAAAGCCAGGTCTGATTCAAAGCTCACTGGAATCAGTGAAAAGACTCTCTCACCCTTTGCACTTCTGTGAGCATTGGACCACTGTAAATTGCTGCTCTGGACGGTAGAAACTCAATATGAACAGAACTTTGCCCTGGTTGTGGGTAAACAAGGAATGTGTGAGCACTCAGAGGCTTTCCTCTTGAGAACGTAAAAACAGCCACACTTGGTTGGACTAAAGGTCCGTCTGGCTCAGTGTCCTGTCTTCTAACAGAGGCTAATGCCTGATGCCCCAGAGGGAGTGAACAGAACAGGGGATTATGAAAGCAATCTCCCTCCTGACATCCATTTCCAGCCTTTGACAAACAGAGGCTAGGGACACCATTCCTACCTATCCTGGCTAATATGTGTTGATTAATCTAAGATGCATGAATTTATCTAGTTCTTTTTGTGAACCTGTTAAAGTGCTGGGCCTCACAACCTCCTCTGGCAAGGAGTTCCACAGGTCTACTCTGCACTGTGTAAAGAAAAACTTTCTTTTGTTAGCTACCCATTATTTCATTTGGTGACTCCGAGTTCTTACGTTATGGGAACAAGTAAATAATTTTTCCTTATTCACTTTTTCCACACCAGTCATGATTTTATAAACCTCTATCATATCCCACGGTTAGTCTTCTCTTTTATAAACTGAAAAGTCCCAGTCTTTCTAATCTCTGTATAGCACCTGTTCCAAACCCCTAACCATTTTTGTTGCCTCTTCCCCACCATTGACTCCATGCCCCTTGAACAGCCCTCCATTTAGTCCTAAGGCTACCCAGCTTCAGCACAGATTTAGAGCATTGTCCTCTCACACCCATCCCAGTGCTGCTCTTATTGCCAAAAAGGTTCTCACTCCAGAAATAGAATCCAGAGCTTGAAAGTATAGAAAGAGTAACATGCTCTAATGGAGAGGACTCTGCATCATTTTGAGTTCTGAGCATCTCTTCCTCCAATCTCTCCCCCACATGTTGCCCTATTCTCAGGCCAGGCTGGGGTAAGAGTATGGACAGTGGCTGTAGGGTCTTTTTTTTTTTTAAATCTTTCCACAGTGTGGTTCTAGCCACAGCCCCCTCTTAGAAATGCCCCCTCTCTCATACCTGGTCCTCAGGGAAGGAAGAGTTTTGCACAGCTCAGATTTGTAATGAATCTTTAAAGTTCTTTGAACTTCCCACTCTGGAGTTAGGTTGGAGGCTGCTAAGATGGAGCCTGCCAGAGTGAACCTAGGAGGTGTTTCCCTCCTCAAACCTCCACCACATTCTAAGGGGTCCTCCCTGGGTGGAAAGAAGGGCTAGCCATCTCCACAGCACCAGCCCTGTGTCCAGTCTGTACACAATTGATGGCTGACTGCTAGTCCAGGGTTTGTGGTGCACATGGGAGGAGACTGGGTAGTACAAGGGAGGTGCCCAGGAAAACCCCATCCCTACCTACACTCTGAAAGTATAGCCAGAGCTGTACTTTTTCTTCAGTGGAGCCCTGCACCCCAGAGATCCTGGGGATGCCCAAGGCCTACCAATTTGGCTGCTATGAATAGTGGGATTTCCTGGTGACTGAGTAACTGCAGAGAGGCTAAGGGCTTTTGTAGGATTGGGGCTGGCCTCCTTCAGATCTTGGTTCTTGGTGCAAAAGTGGGGGGTGATTCCTGAGCCTGCTGAGCAGGGGACAAACTACTTTCCCCGAGTGACGTAGAGGAGCACCTGGTTGCAGCTGTCACCACAATTTTTGGGTAACTGTCTGGAAAAGATTGTTCCAGGAGGTGGTGTCTTAAACAATATAAGTTGGGAGGGAGGCTGGCATGCATCTGGCCAATGGTCCTACTGTCTCCTGGCCCCTGTAGCCCAGTCTCATCTACCCACCTTCCCATTCAGAGCCCACATTCAGAGTGGAGCACATAAGGCCTGGAAGGATAGGTGGACAGAGAGAGAGACCATGCAACTCCATGCAGCCCCAAGCTAGGAGGCAATCAATGCCATCAGTGGGAGACAGATGTCACTATGAGCTGTTCCTCTTCAGATCACACCACGGCAGGAACACGGGGGCTACCCCTTGGGTGGAGGCTGCTGCAAGATGAATATCACTCTAACAATGCAAAAATAGATGCTAATCTGCTTTCTTTCTCTCTCTCTTTTTTGTTTTGTGATTTGTTTAGGTGGCTTCACAATAACAGGTATGGATTGATCATTCCCTCCTTGGCCCATGCCACTGTTCTCCTCTGCATTGTTAGCTGCTGATGCTCATTCTGCTCTTCTCTCTTTATTTCCTGTTTGTTTTTTTAATGGAGGGAAACTTCTGAATGGTAAGAGAGTGCTATTCAGCTTCCTTCCCACCTACTGAGAACTGCTAGAGTTAGCACAGCACCATCTAACAGCGAGTGATGTGGCTTGTTATCAGCTTAACCTCACATGTTTCCTGCAGCCAGTGATTACTCTGCTCTCCAAGAAGAGACTGGCTCAGCAGAGAGCGCACAGCCCTGGGGGCGAGAGGGCAAAGAGGATGAAATGAGCCACAGTCTGTCCTTGGGCTGCTTGTTCACAACCCCTGGGACCTGGCCCTCTGTGCTTCACTGGCCTATCCCAGCACAGGAACCTTAGGAAGGCAGCCTCTGGCTGCTGTACCCAGTCCTGCCACAGGGGGATTGTCTCTCAGGGCCTATCTACTCAGGAGCTGAAAGGGGAGGTTTGCTGCTCAGGGAGATGTGGCTGACAAGCAGTGTGATTGTGTTGGCAGGAGGGGCTAGTTGTCCAAAAATGGGCCTCGGCTTTTAGAGGGGCTTGTCCCTCAGGAGAGTGTAGCATATGCATCTCAAGGGCTACCCTGCTCATTATAGTTCACTAGCTTGATCAGAGCTAGTCTGTGTCAAGGCTATGCCGGGAGTTATGCTTTCCAGCCCCCCATCCCTGCCCACCCAGCCACATACACACCGCTAAAGGGCTTTCCTAGCAGCTGTCCTCAATCCATCTTATCCAAACACTTTGCAGCCATCAGCCATGGGGTTTGCAAGCCTCAGGCAGAGGCCAAAATGTGGGGCCTGCAGGTACCTTCTCCATCCCCCTCCTGTACTTCCATGACAGGACTGGCTCCACACCCAATGTTGTGTGTCTGCAGCTCTGTCCCATAGTGAAAGATCACTTTGAAACAAAATCTCTGGAGATACTATGGGCTGTACTTCCTGTGGTACTGCCAGGAAAAATGAGAGCATAGAGACAGTATGGCAATATGGATATTTCACTCAGGCTGTTCTGGCCTCTTGCTGATTCCTGGGGTACTGGAAGACTCCCACATTGTCTGGGAATCAGCCTTGCAAATCTCATCTGTCCCCTAGAGATCAGGGAGCAGCTAGACCTTCCCATCCCAGGGATTTTCCCTATAGGAGAGGGTGGCTGCAACCAGTATTGTTTTTCCTAAGTACAGGCAGCAATGCATGGTGCTGCACGAGACATCAATTCATCCACTGCCTGCCCTGAATAATACGTCCAGACCCACAATGGGGAATATATAACTGCATTTCTCCGTCAGCAAGAGTGGTTGGCTGGGTCTGTTTCTCTATTACCAGAGGGGGATTAGTGAGAAATGGAGAATCAATCCTCTTCTGTAATTCCCAATATCAGTCCATTGGCAGTCTATGCTCCAGGGACAGCTGATTATTTAAAAAAAACAAAAACAAAAAACATATTTAGCTGCATGCTGCCAAGAAACGCTTCTCTGGAGAGTGGAGCCTGCTTTTTAAAATGTCGCTTTGCAAGGACACCGGAAGAATACATCCTGCTCACTAGATATTATGGCCTTGGCTCCCTCTTCAGGGAGTGGGAGAGGAAGGAATGGTTGCTCATGCTCATGGATCATTGCTGGGGTTTGACTGGCAGAGCCAGGACTGCTGAGGAGCTGCAAGCTATGTGCTCTTGGTTGTACAGACTGGGTGTGTGATCCTTAGCTCATCACAAATGCCAGGTGTATAAGAAAGCAAGTTCAGATGAGTTCCAGCAAACCCAGTTACATGAACCAGGGAACCATCTCTGCAGTAAAGATACCCTGCACCATGCTGGAGCCTGGCATAGGATCCAGGACCTCATGCAATCTTTGCCTCTCCCCATATTTGGGGCTGTCCAATGGCCTGCTCACATCCCATCTTAAATTACCACAGCCCCACATCAGCTCTAATTTGCCCTAGGTTTCAACACCATAGTGTACAGTAGAAGTTAATATCAGCTGATTCTGTGTCCCTTCAACCACATTCTCTTCCTTGCAATTGTCTCTGCTAGAAGCCGATAGGAAAGACCAGTTATAAAAGCTCTGTGCCCTCCAGGGAAGACCCTGTGCTGGGGTGTTCACTATCAGGGAGGTTTGCTGCCTTCACAGACCTTTTATGCTGCAAGAGAAGCTTCAAGGGGCAATGGAGAATTGGTCTCCGTAGTAACAAGTAATTAGACAAGCGTGTGGGTGCCTTCACAGGGTTGAACATGAGCCATGCATGCAACACCAAATCTCTGCCCTCATCCAATAGGGGAGCAAACACACATGCCTCCTTGGTTAGTGTACGCCTATAAAGTGTTGCTCAGGTGTTAGCTCTGCTTTACAGAAGAGCCATCAGTTCCCACTTAATACTAGCAGAGAGTGACAACGATTGTGACTCTGCATGAGGAGGGATTCAGAGGGCCAAGCTAAGACAAGGGGAAACTATTTTTAGCCAACAAGGTATTTCACATATGTCTGATCTACATCTGAAAAGCACGCACAGAATCAGAATCTGAGGAGCCTGCCCCACAGTTAAAAACAATTAAATAATAACACACACAATTTTCAGTTTTCCCAGTGTAACTGAGGTTGAATTTGGACCCAGCTGTGCTGGCAATAGGTGTTTGTAGCTCACCATCTTGGACATGTGGGCAATCTCTTGGATCACTTTTCTCTGGCTCTGCTTTTTCCCAACAATGCAGGACAGCTGACAATCAGTGCCTGCAATGGGAATTTAAAAACAATAGCATGGTGTGAAATAGAAATAGAGTTCACTAACATCACCAAGTGACTGTGATCCATCCACTCATCTTCTACCCATCACTTTGCTAGGCAAACCTGTCTTCAGGAAGGTCCATGCTAGAGAACACCCAATTCCTTCTACTGTAATCAACATTCAAGGTATCTATTTTCATTTGGTTGTCTAAGACCACAGTTTAAATTAACACAAAGCTAAAAGCTTTGATTATTTATGTACTGACTCTAGAGTTATTGTTTTAGCACACTTCTCTTTTTTATGATGTTCAGGAAATATCAAGATTCACTATTAATGTCTACAATGAGCTGTGTGCAAGTAAAACTATGTGCTTACGTGGACTTGGGCTAAGTGACATCAGCATGTTCACTTGACTTTGTGGAGAGATTGAGAAGGGATCACAGACTGATAAATATTCAGGCACAAAAGGACCACTAGATCACCTCATCTGGCCTCCAGCATACTACAAGCCCAAAAATCCTATCACTCCTGTACTGAGCCCAGCGACCTGGGGTTGGCTAAAGCAGGTCTCCCAGGAAGGCATCCAGACTTGATGTGAAGAGTGCTTCATTCCAGTGGTTAATCGTCCTCACTTAAAAAACTGGGCCTTACTTCTAATTTAAATTTGTCTGTCTTCAGTTTTCGGGTATTGGCTCACCTTCCACCTATTCTCCAAGCAATGTTTGGCTGAAGCAAGTAATAGATTCTTTCATCTTTCACCCCAGGTTGACAGTGCTATTTGCCTAGGAATTTCTTTAGATTTTCAAAATGCTGAACAGTTGTTCAGTGACAGGAATCCATGTAGACCTTGCCAAGACTCTGATGGATTCTTTCACAGTTTCCTGATACATATGCTGCATCCTTCCTCGCCTTTCTCATACTGGATCCTTTGTCCTAGTTGTTACTTGCTTTCTTTCCAGAGCAAACCCTCTTGCACTACTAGTGGTTTCTTGACAGCTTCTCATCACCCATTAAAGCAGTCCTCTTTACAAAGCAACTGTAAGGGCAGGCACCATTTATAAAGTTCCAAAGGAGATGGGCATGCTCTGTAAAGGGCTCAGCACACAGGGCATGTCTGTACTTACAGGAAGATCAGTGCTCCAGAAGTCAATCTTCCAGAGTTCAATTGAGCGTGTCTTGGAGGGATGCACTAAACTGAACGTTCAAGGTGTCCCTGTTGACCCTAGTACTCCTCTCGTCTGTGTTTGTCCTGTCAACCTCCTGCTGTGGTAACAGAGGTGAAAGTCAACCTAAGATGCATTGACTCCAGCAAGGCTATTCTGATAGCTGGAGTTGTGTATCACTTTCTCCCCTAGTGTAGACCAGCCTACAGATGAGTGTACATAATCTGTGCATCCAGCTGAGGTATCAGTCAAACTCATGTGCATTTTAGTATACGCTTTAGAAGCTAATGGATTCATCCTTCTCCAGTGCCTTGTGTCTTATGTCAAGATTTACATTAGGGCAAACTGGCTGTAAATGACTAATAGGTTACATTGGCCATAGTGTTTTTACACTTCCAGGCCCACATCCTCAGCCTGTGTAATTCAGCATAGCTCCATGAAAGACAATGTCAACATTGCAAACTTTAGAGCAATGTGCATTTACACCAGCTGAGATCTGACTTGTTTGCATACATTTCATGATGTGCATTTCAGTAATATTCATATCTTTATTATGCCTGGTATTTTTCAGTGTACGGTTACATGTGCTTTCATGTTCTGAGAATAGCTTTCAATAGTTGTAATTCCTACCAGTAAACCCGCCACCCACCCACTCAAAACACACACATAAGTTCACTTCCAATAACTATTGGATCCATGCAAACTAAAGTTTTAACATAAAGCTGTTGTGGTGTTCTGAAGAGCCCTGAGAAAGTCTTCGAAAAGTGAACAGCAGGGTTATTTTATATCCCCTTGTGATGTTTTTAGTCTTCCCGCGTAATGCCTCGCAAGCTCTCTGGGGTAAATTCTTGTCCTGGAAGGAAGTATGGCCTGGAAAGTATGAGGAGTTTTCTCTTTGGGAAGATGTTTAATGATTCCTCCTTTAGATACCCATCCTGACTAGGAGCTAATTCCACCTCCTTGCCCCTTTGGGTGGCAGGGAGCAGCAGCAGCCAGATGACATGGGTTAAAGTGAGAGGAGACCCTCTGCCAGCAGCTACAAGGTCCCTGAACCTCCCCACTCCCTCAAGAAGAAGATAGAGGAAGTGAAGGCCGAGAAGAAAGAATAGTTTGTGGATGGGAGGGGGAAGCAGAGAGCTGGCTGAGCTGAGGCTTCTACACACTCCTCCTACCACACATCACCTCCAGTTTGCAAAGAAAGGCTGGCATGCTGGGGGGTATCATGGTTCATGGGAAGTAGGGACCCGCCACAGGGACCTCTTCTCCTTGCAGTGGAGGGAGTAAGAGAATCTGTGGTCTAGAGCAGCAGTGAGGGCCCTGGAGCTGTGCAGGCAGGGAAGCGCGGACTAGAGTAACTGCACTGGGGGGGCATTCATGCCTAAGATAATTGCACTGGGAGGAGGTTCCTGCAGCACTACTGACTGCCTGTGAGACAGGATCATAGAATCTAAGGGTTGGAAGGGACCTCAGGAGGTCACTGAGTCCAGTCCCCTGCCTAAAGCACGACCAACACTAACTAAATCATCTCTGCCAGGATTTCGTCAAGCTGTGATTTAAAAACCTCCAGGGACAGAGATTCCACCACCTGTCTTGGTAACAAATTCCAGTGCTTCACCAGCCTCCTAGTAGAATAGTTTTTCCTAATATCAGCCTACACCTCCCCCACTGTAACTTGAGACCGTTACTCCTTGTTCCGCTGAGAAATACCTCTCTCTATCCTCTTTAGCGCCCCTCTTAAGGAAGATGAAGGCTGCCCCTTCTCTTTTGCTACGCTTCTCTTCTGCAGACTGATTAAGCCAAAAATCCCTCAGCCTCTCCTCATAGGTCATGTGCTCCAGGCCCCAAAAAGAATAGAGCTGGAAGGGACCTCCAGAGGTCATTAAGTCCAGTCCCCTGCACTCACAGCAGGACCTATCACCATCAATGACAGATTTTTTTTTTTTAATCTAACCTGCCCCAGAATCATGAAAGGTCACCTCAGAGACTGAGCTCACAACCCAGGGTTTACGAGGCCAATGCGCTAACCACTGAGCTATCCCTGCCTACATCAGGTATTTCTAAACAGATTGTATTGGGCAGACCAGGCCTAAATGAAATTATTGAGATGTCTGAATTGTATTTATTACACTGAAGATTATTGGCCTTGTGCTGAGTCATCTGTACAAACAGGTGTAACTATTATAAACTGAGAAGTAAGGCCCTCACGCAGCCTGTGTGTTATCAAATTGGTTTGTTCCAGGGGTCAGTGCCATTAGTAAACCTTGAGATGTCAGCCACAGTGATTACTAAGGGACTGGAAACTGAAGCAGCTTAAAATGTACCACGCTACAAACCTGCCAGCGTGTAACAGTGTTGTGCATCATGAAAATCTGATAATAATTTTTCAATTAATAGTTATCCATTTTGAATCTTCAGTGAATTAAACCACAATAATTAAAGGCATGAGTTGTTGGATCAGCATCCCAGAACAAACAACAAGCAGTCCTGCAGTACCTTAAAAACTAACAAATGTATTAGGTCACGGGCTTTTGTGGGTAAGACCTACTTCTGCTTTTGTAATGGTGAGATTCTTGCTTGGTGGGAGGGAAGGAATCTGTTCCATGAGGCCAGCAAGTTGGAAGTAAAGATGCAGCCCTGCAGGTTACCCGTTGCTGTGACTGTTTTTCCTGAACGCTGGTTATTTGAATGTCAGCCTGCTCCAAGGGTAGGGTGTGGACCTGACAGTAAGCATGGTGGAGGGTGACCTTGAGCAAGTAACTTCTGTCTGCACCTGTTTCTGTTTGTCCATGTGTATTGCAAGCTCTTTGAGACAGAAGCCCTTTCTAAGTGTATGTTCATCTTGTAGCACAACAGGGCCCTGATCTCAGCTGGTGTCCCCAGATGCTAATACACACAGATAATAAAAAAAGACATGGGGGTTGGAACTAAGGGTTTCTTTTAAAATGGGTGAATAGATTATCCTTGGCAGCAGCCACATAAGCAATTGTTTGTGCTCTTAGCTGCAAGGTAAATTGATGTGTGAAGCAGCTCCTCCCTGTTCCCATGAGCTAAGAGCACAAGAAGACAGGTGACATCTCAGAATTAAGGAGCAGAATGAATAGTTTCTGAAAGTGCTGTTAAGCATCTCAGTAGCAAATTTAAAAGCCAAAAGGCAGCCAATGCTTGTATTCCAAAGAGCCCCTTACTTTTCAAAACAAATGGGAAATGCTGAGGGCTGGTGTTTTATGGGTTGGAACTCCACTCAGATCCAGCTGGCATCAGTGACGTAGCGTCACTGAAGTTGAGTAGACAGTCGCCACTGGAGTCGGTGTTGTTTTACTAAATTACACCAGGTAACGAGTTCTCACATGGTCCAGAGCCAAGATTTGTTATTGTTTATTATTTTATTTTGCCAAACTATTGCCCCTAACACTCATAGGGCTTGTGTACACTAGCCCCCTTGTTCGAAGGAGGCATGGTAATCAGCCTGAGTGGGACATAGCAACGAGGTGCTGCGATGCAGATACACCACCTCATTAGGCTTATTCTCACTGCAGGAACTTCAAAGTTAGCAACTTCGAAGTACCAGCAAGTCATGTAGCCACAGGCACTTTGAAGTACCTACGCAACTTCAAAGTGCCCTTACTCCCAAAAAGTCTGGGAGTAATCACAATGGACCTTTCCTCCATGAACTTACCTAGGTTTTATTTTTTTTAATGGTGTTATCGTTTTGGCCTTCACCACACAACTTGGCAGTGAGTTGCATGGGTTAATTGTGTAAAAAAGTACTTCTGTTTCTTTCTATTAAACCTGCTGCCCATTAATTTGATTAGGTGACCCCTGAATTTTGTATTGTGAGAAGGGGTAAACACCCATTTCTCAATTCACTTTTTTCATACTCCATATCATTTTATAAGACCTCTGTCATATTTCCTCCCTCTCACCCCATGTTAGGCTCTCTTTTCTAAACTGAACAGCTCTAATTCTTGTACAGTAATCCCTCAAAATGTGCAATTAAGTGCAACTCAGAATCCCGCTCCCCCCCAGCCCTGGCTCAATCCTGCCCATCCCCATGTGGCCCTGGTTCAAAACCCCCCACCCTGGTTCAAACCTCCCCTGCAGCCCCAGTTCACCCCATCCCAGTTCAACTCCCCCACCATAGCCCTAGTTCAAACCCCCCCCTACACAACTTCTGTTCAAACCCTGCCCCAGTTCAAACCTCCCCGCAGCCCTGATTCAATACCCCCACCCCTTTTCAACCCCCCCACCCTTGGCCTTGCCCCCCCCCCCACATGCAGCTCCAGCTCACCACCCCCCATGTGTAGCTCTGTTTCATCTCCCCCCCACTCGTGCACACAGCTCCAGCTCTCCCCAAGCCCCCACAGGGCCGCACAACCCTAGCTCATCTCCACCCTTCCACTCCACCTACACCCCAGGCTTAGACCCCCTGCAACAATCCCAACACACCACCTGTCTTAACCCTCCCCAGCTGCCTCCCCACACCCAGGACTTACCTTTCAAAAGAAGCTCCACGTGCTCCTGCTGTTTCCCCAGCTGCAGAATGTGCATTCCACCAGGGAAAAATGCTCTCTCTCGCTCTCCCCCGACTTCTGCGAAATTCTAATGTGAGTGTGTGTGTGGGAATGCAACCCTCACTTAACTCGTGTGACTCCTGTAATCTGTCTTTGCATGGAAGCCATTCCATACCCTCAATCAGCTTTGTTTCTCATCTCTGAACCTATTACAATTCCATTAGATCTGTTTTTGAGATGGACAAGCAGCTATAATGTGGACAATTCTCTTGTGCAGCCTGGGTTCCAGTGTTTGCAGGTTTTTTTCTATTCATTGCCTTAGGCCATGCAGATAATTAAATTACAGAACTTCATGTTAACCATAATCTACTAGAGAAGGTCTGATGAGATGTCAAATGCTGCTGGAATCCTCAGTGAATCCCTGGAATTTTATTGCATTGCCATATTCCTGAAGCTACCCTGGGGGCTGACTAGCAGATTCTGCCAGCATATGCTGCCTCTCATTCTGCGTGAGTCTGTTATATTGCGACAAAGCCACCAAAATTCCCATTGACTTCCAGGGTACAGCCCAGAAGACATAGCAGTTGGGGAAAAACAGAGCTCACCTTCCTGCAATGGCTCCAAATTAAAAACAAAAAAAAGAAAAAACAAAAACCAACCAGTTATCACCCTTTACATTTTGTCTTATAGAGCAAACCTGTTATTTTATGATTATGTGAGTTTGTGCTATAGTGTCTTGGCACTGTGTTGTCATATAGGCAATGAAGGAGGAGGAAAATCCCTTGACATCATCATGCAGTGTTATGACATGATGATGCACCATCCCAGAGCCTAACTTCAGTGAAACCCTGTGCCAGCTTAGATACAGTTCAGTAGGAAATCCCATGTAAACAAAATAATGAACAGCATTTGCCGAATAATAGTTATTCTCTATTTTTTCCTATTAAACAGATCTTGGTGTCATCGTGGATAGTTCTCAGAAACAGCTGCTTTGTGTGCAGAGGTAGTCAAAAAAAGCTAACAATGTAACATAGAAAATATAACGTCTCTATGTAAACCTGTAGTATACCTACACCATGAATACATCATGGAGTTCTAGTTGTACCATTTCAAATAAAAGAGATATTAAAACTGTAAAAGATACCTACACTAGGGTCTCAATATTCACAAACCTAAGGTTCGCAAATTCATTTATTCGTGAGCAGCCACGAGTGGCCACTTCACCTGCCCCCCCCGCCCGACCCCTCTCAGGGAGCGCCGGTAGCTGCCGCCTGCCATGTTCACAAAATTCAACATTTGCAGCGGTTCTCAGCATGGAACCCTCGCAAATGTTGAGATCCTACTGTACAAAGGGGTAACAAAAAATTGTCTGGAACAGTTTCCATCTGTGGAGAGATTTATAAAAGATTATGATTGTTTAGCTTAGAAAAGAGATAACTAAGGGAAATATGACACAAGTCTATGAACTAATGAATTGTGTGAAGCAAGTGAAGAGAGGATGTGTTATTTATCCCTTCATGTAACACAAGAACCAAGTATTGCCAATGAAATTAAGAGGCAACAGGTTTTTAAAAAAAAAAAAACTCAAGGAAGTCCTTCTTCACACAACACAGGTAGCCTGTGGAACTTGTCAGAGTTCAAAAAGAGGTAACTAAGTTCCTGGAAGATCTTTCCAGGAATGGTTTAGTCAAGATGGTCAGGGTCTACAACTTCATGCACAAAGTGAAGCAAAACCTCCAGCTGCCAGAAGCTCGGACTGGTGGACAGGGGATGGAGCATGCAAAATGACCCTGTTCTGTTCACTCCCTCCAAAGCATCTGGTGCTGGTCACTGTCAGATGATAGGATATTGGGCTAGCTGGACTGTGGGTCTGAGTTAGTATGGCTGTTCTTGTAGTCTTAGAAAAGGTCATGCGGTTAATACAGTAAACTCTTTCATATCTGGCATTCTATTATCCAGAACTCTCAAATAACCAGCATTTTAACCATAAGTAAATTTTAGTTACGTTGTCCTTAAGTATAGTCTAGTGAAACTAAATACAAATCAATACTGCAAATAAGTTTATGGTGTACAGAACTACTATTGGTAAATAAGGTACTCTGCATACGTTGGTTCTTAATATCTAATCTGGTTTTTCTGGAGAGTTATGCATTGCTAGGTGTACCTGTCTATTATTCAGAATATTTGAATATCCAGCAACCTCCTAGTCCCAGGGCTGCCAGATATGAAAGAGTTTATTGTATATGAGGGCAACACAGGCCTAATGGGAGTGTGTGGTCATCAGTACAGCAATTTGGCTGTATTCAGATTAGCATTTTAATTTTTGGATTCTGAATCGAAATAAACTTTTCCATGGTTCATTTACTTTGGTAATGGGGGACTTTAACTATCCAGAAATATGTTGGGAAACTAACACAGCAGGGTACGGACTATCCAGTAAATTCTCAGACAGCATTGAAGACAATTTTTTTTATTTCAGAAGGTGGAAAAAGCTACTAGGAGAGAAGCTGTTCTAGGTTTGATTTAACAAATAGGAAGGAACTGGTTGAGAATTTGAAAGTGGAAGGCAGTCTCGGAGAAAGTGACCATGAAATCGTAGAGTTCATGATTCTAAGGAGTAGTAGAACGGAGAACAGCAAAACAGACGGTGAATTTCAGGAAGGGAGATTTTGGTAAACTCAGACAGCTGGCAGGTAAGGACCCATTGCGAAACAAGACTAAGAGGCAAAGCAACTGAAGAGAGAGTTGGCAATTTTTCAAAGGGGCCTTATGAAAGGCCCAAAAGCAAGCTATTTCACTGTGTAGGAAACATAGAAAGTATGGCAAATGATCACCTTTGCTTAACCAGGAGACCTTGCATGATCTCAAAAAAAAAAAAAGTCATAAAGAGTGGAAACTAGGACAAAGGATGAATATAAGCAAACAATACAGATATGCAGGGGCAAGATTAGAAAGTCAAAGGCACAAAATGAATTCAAACTAGCTAGAGACATAAAGGGTAACAAGAAGACATTCTATAAATATGGTGACAAAGTCCACTGCCAGCACCCTAGGGGTTCCTGCACTTCCTGGTGGTTTCCTGGTGTTCCTTAGAGACCCACAGTAGCCCATTAACTGCTCAGGTCTTTGCGGAGGCAAGGGTTTCCGTTTAGTAATCCATTCTCATCACAGGCAAGTCCTGAGTAGTAGTAAAACAGGCCACCTGGAAGGCTTTTACTGCTCCAGTGAGGTAGTCTTCTAGGTGAGGGTTGGGGGAGGGTCTATACCCACCCACAACCCTAGACTCCAGCCCAGGGTCCCTAAGAGAGAGAGAGAGGCAACTAGCAGGGGCTCTTGCCCTTGCCCCAACATAGCAACCTCACCCTAGACCATTTCATCTACCACAGCTGCTTTGTGCTGTACCAAATTGCTTTGCACTGCCAAGTACACCTTCCAACTCCTTCCCTCTGCTGCCTGGGGGAAGCTTTTTATAGGAAGGCCAGTGGCCTTAGCTGGCCACAGGTGGTGATTAGCCCCTGTTGCAGCTGACTCCTAATGAGGCCCCAGCTGTCTGCCCTATTTGGGCTTAACTGGGGAACAGGAAAGCATTAACCCACCTTCCAATATACCCGCCTTCTACCAGGTTCTTGCAGCCTACGAGCGCTGGTCTGCCACAATATATTAGAAGCAGGAGGAAGACCAACGACATGGTAGACCTACTGCTCAGTGAGGAGGGAGAAACAATATCAGAAAACTTGGAAATGGCAGAGGTGCTTAATGACTTCTTTGTTTTGATCTTCACCAAAACGTCTGATGAAGGAATGCCTAACATAGAGAATGCTAGTGGGAAGAGGCTAGGTTTAGAAGCTAAAATAAAATAAGAAAAAGTTAAAAAATTACTTTAGAAAAGTTAGATGTCTGCAAGTTACTAGGGCCTGATGAAATGTATCCTAGAATACTCAAGGAGCTGATAGAGGAAGTCTCTTTATCATCTTTGAAAGGTCATGGAAGTCCAGGGAGATGCCAGAAGACTAGAAAAGGGCAAATATGGTACCCATCTATAAAAAGGGAATAAGAGCAATTCAGGGAATTACAAACTGTCAGTTTAATTTCTGTGACAGGAAGAAGAATGGTGCACGTAATTAAGGAATTCATCTGCAAACATCTGGAAGAAAATAAGGTGATAGGTAACAGCCAGTGTGGATTTGTAAAGAACAAATCATGTCAAACCAATCTGATAGCGTTCTTTGATAGCATAACAAGCCTTGTGGATAAGGGAGAAGTGGTGCATGTGGTATATCTAGACTGTAATCAGGTATTTGACATGGTCTCACATGACCTTCTTATCAATAAACTGGACAAATACAACTTAGATGTGGCTATTATAAAGTGGGTGCATAACTGGCTGGATAACCATTCTCAGAGGGTAGTTACTAATGGTTCACAATCATGCTGGAAGGGCATAACAATTGGGGTTCCGCGGGGGGTCTGTTTTGGGACCGGTTCTGTTCAATATCTTCATTAATGATTTAGATATTGGCATAGAGCCTATACTTAGTAAATTTGCAGATGCTAACAAGCTGGGAGGAGTTGCAACTGTTTTGGAGGTTCAGGTCATAATTCAAAATGATCTGGACAAACTGGAGAAATGATCTAAGGTAAACAGGATGAAGTTTAATAAGGACACATGCAAAGTACTCCCACTTAGTAGGGAATAATCAGTTTCACACATGCAGAATGGGAAGCGACTGTCTTGGAAGGAGTACTACAAAAAGGGATCTAGGGGTCATAATGGACCACAAGCTAAATGTGAATCAACAGCGTGCTGCTGTTGGGAAAAAAGCAAGCATGATTCTGGAATGCATTAACAGGAGTGTTGTGAGCAACACCTGAGAAGTCATTCTTCCACTCTACGCTGTGCTGATTAGGCCTCAACTTGGAGTATTGTGTCCAGTTTTGGGCACCACATTTCAAGAGGGATTTGGAGAAGGTCCAGAGAAAAGCATCAAGAAAAATTAAAGGTCTAGAGAATATACCAGGTGAGGAAAGAATGGAAGAATTGGGCTTGTTTAGTTTAGAAGAGAGAAGACTGAGAGGGGGCGTGATAATGATTTACAAATACTTAGAAGAGTGTTGCAAGGTAGAGGGAGAAAAATTGTTCTTAGCTTCTGAGGAGAGGACAAGAAGCAATGGGCTTTAACTGCAGCAAGGGAGAGCTAGGCTGGACATTAGAAAAAACCTTCCTAACTGTCAGGGTGGTTAAACACTGGAATAAGTTGCTTATGTATGTTGTGGAATTTCCATCCCTGAAGATAAGAGCAGGTTAGATAGACATCTTTCAGGGATTGTCTAGATGGTATTTGGTCCTGCCATAAAGGCAGGGAACTAGATTTGGTGACTTCTCGAGGTCCCTTCCAGTGTTCTATGATTCTATTGCTGGCTTTTTAGACACACAGGCTATGTCTACACGTGCAGCCAACATCGAAATAGCTTATTTCGATGTTGCGACATCGAAATAGTCTATTTCGATGAATAACGTCTACACGTCCTCCAGGGCCAGCAACGTCGATGTTCAACTTCGACGTTGCTCAGCCCAACATCGAAATAGGCGCAGCGAGGGAACGTCTACACGTCAAAGTAGCACACATCGAAATAGGGATGCCAGGTACAGCTGCAGACAGGGTCACAGGGCGGACTCAACAGCCAGCCGCTCCCTTAAAGGGCCCCTCCCAGACACAGTTGCACTAAACAACACAAGATACACAGAGCTGACAACTGGTTGCAGACCCTGTGCCTGCAGCATAGATCCCCAGCTGCCGCAGAAGCAGCCAGAAGCCCTGGGCTAAGGGCTGCTGCCCACGGTGACCATAGAGCCCCGCAGGGGCTGGAGAGAGAGCATCTCTCAACCCCCCAGCTGATGGCCGCCATGGAGGACCCAGCAATTTCGACGTTGCGGGACGCGGATCGTCTACACGGTCCCTACTTCGACGTTGAACGTCGAAGTAGGGCGCTATTCCTATCTCCTCATGAGGTTAGTGACTTCGACGTCTCGCCGCCTAACGTCGAAGTTAACTTCGAAATAGCGCCCGACGCGTGTAGACGCGACGGGCGCTATTTCGAAGTTGGTGCCGCTACTTCGAAGTAGCGTGCACGTGTAGACGCAGCTACAATGTGTAACACACATATCATAAAGCTGTGGTGAAGTCTTCAAGCTACTTGCTTCAGACTTGGTTAAAATCTGATTTACCAATTTTCTGACTTGCTGCAAAAATTGCCAGCAAAGGACTCAAAATATTAGAGCCCCAGCTCAGATTACCTGCTTACACACCAGCAATAAAGGGCTCAGAGATATAGAGTCCCTGTTCTGTATGTGGGCACTGCAGAGTCCTTGTCACAAGCCTTATGTCATGATTGTACAGTGATGGAAGAGCTATGTTTAAATGTACTATGTCCATTAGCTTAGCACCGGTTAGAACAGTCAAGTTCCAAGCTCAGTAATTCAGGAGTCTATCAGGTGTGACTCTAGTGATGTCAGAATTACTCTGGGTTTATAACAGCAACGAAGGGTCCTGTGGCACCTTATAGAGTAACAGAAAAATAGTGACATAACTAACTGCCATCAGAATCTGCCAGATATTAAGTCTGTAGCAGTACACCCACAATATGCCATTACTCAAATGTGTAGGTTGCCAAGTCAAGTACTCAAAACTAGGAAATACCAGATGTAAGGTTTGTGCAACCATAAGTCACACATCCTTCCCTCTGTTTGTTCATTATGATATAGCCTCTGAATAGGACAGCATGGGCTATTTTGGGTCCACAGGATCCTACCCCATTCAGTGAACTTTTATTATGCTTTCAGTTCCCTGTCACTCTCATACAGGCAGGGAAGCTGAGCCCTTCCACATATGCTGTGTGGCTTGGTTTGCATGCAGATTTTCGAAAGTGCTCATCACTGACCTAATCCAGGTCCCATCAAAGTCAAGGGGCAGTTCACCACTGCCTTCACTGAGGGCAGAGAGAGGCCAATATGGAGGGAGCCCACCTTTAGAAAAGCCCACCTTAGATTGATTGTCCTAAAAATCGACTCCATAGAAGCTCCAGAGGAGAATCCATAGCTGACTAGGCCTGCAATTGTGAATGTTTTCTTATAGCCCAGGCTGAATTCAAGAAGAGCTGAATGAGGGTGGACGGGATTTGAAATTCAGCAGTTAGAAGCTAGTGATCTCGTTTGTTAGTGCTTCTGGGTAAGCTGTCTGCAACAGAAAACCTTTCAGCACAAGCGTATGTCTGTTGCTTAATGTCCTTTACCTAAGGCAACCATATTTCCCTGTCCCAAATATGGGACAGGGAGATGTGGGGGTCGGGGCGGCTCCTCCTGGCTCCACCTTGCCCTGGGGAGCCGGAAAGAAAGCGGCAGCCCCCAGCGCTCCCTGGGGAAGCAGCTGCCAACCCTACCTGGGAGTCTGGGGAAGCAGCAGCCCCCAGCACTCCCCAGGAACCTTGGGGAAGTGGCAGCTGCCCACACTTCCCCGAGGCTTGGGGAAGTGACCTAGTGCTCTCTGGCCAACAGCCTGTGCAGCTGCTAGCAGAAAGGATCATTGGAGAGTCCCCAAATATGGGACAATTAGTCCCTTTTGAAAAATAAGTAGGGACACCTTTTTGGCATCCCAAATACAGGACTGTCCCACCAAATATGAGACGGATGGTCACCTACCTTTCCCTTACACCAACAACTGTCTGTCACTTGTGCCTTAGCTCCAGAGGATATTTTAGTTTAGCAATAGAGTCTACTGACATAATCCAGTAGCTGAAACTGAAATACTGTGTGTATCTCAAAATTTGGCCATGTTGTTACAGAAGAGAATGAAGAGAAACAGCCACTGACAAGCAAAGAGGAGGAAGAGCGCCGCATTGCAGAAATGGGACGCCCAGTGCTTGGAGAACATACCAAACTAGAAGTCATTATTGAAGAATCCTATGAGTTCAAGGTACAGCAATTGTCTGCTTTCTCATCACAGGGCATGCAAACCCTTTTTTGGCTAACCAATACGTGCATGCTATTCACAGGAGAGTAGCAGCCTTTCAAAGCAAGTATCGGATGTTTGAGGCCCTGATTCAGCAAAGCATTGACAAGCATGCTTAAATCCATTCCTGTTCAGCAAAGAACTCAAGCACGTGCTTAAGTTCCAGTGACTTCAGTGGGATTCAAACTAATGTACAAGTGCTTTGCTGAGGCAGAGTACGTAATAAGCATCATAAAGAGGTGTGTTGTATAGGGATGTTTTGAACAGGTAGAGTTGAGAGCCCAGATTTCATATATTAGAGATGTAATCAGAGACAAAGCTATAGAGAAAAATTCACTGGGAAAGAATGTGTTCATGTTCTGGTGAATTGACCACCTTTTTGCTTCAAGTCAAATCCACTAATGGTCCTTTATGGGAGAGGCCCCATTAAAGCATGTTGAAGTGTTAGCAGGAGCTTTTGATGAAGCAAGAGTCTCTGCTACCAATTCCCACAGGGAGCACCAGTGGCAGAATAAGGCATAGCTGGGGCCATTGTACTCTATCAGGAGCCACTGTGATGTCACAGCAACAGCAAGAACATGGACTTGTCAACAGCAATTGTGATAATTTATTTCTGTCATTTCACTTGGCTTGGGCAATGAAACTAGATTGCTTAGCATTAGTGTCAGAACCAGGTACTCAGCTGCTGTAAACCACTGAAGCCCCACTGAAGTCAAAGGGAGTATTTCTTTGTTTCATTGCTCAGCTGCATTGGAGGGGCCAAGAGCTCAGTGTCATGCAGAGTTAAGCCCCCACATATACTAGCACAAGGTTGTTGCATGTGGTTTGCCACCAACACCATAAGGGGATAAATTTATTGTTAATCACCTTCCTGGAAAATATTTTCACACAATCTGAATTTGGGGCTTAAATAACTTCATGGTGTGTCCAGTGAGGGCCTTGGAGCTCTAGAGATCTGTGGTGACTTTACGGGGGGAGCATTCACACCAGACGAGAGCATGCCAGACTAGAAAGGTTCAACCTGAACGCTATGCCACTGCTTAGCTTTGCACATGTGAAAAGTCTCATTGAGCTGCGTGTGTAAAGTTAAGCCTGTAGAAGACCACAGTTGAAGACCGACACTTTACTCTCCTCTTTTAAATTCAATAAAAATAAACCAGCCACACCATTTCATGTAGGTGGGATGGTGCTGAGTCTTTCATACATGCATCTGAGTGCTCCTGCCATTGTGACCACTTGTGACAGTCGTCAACCCTAGAATGGTTCAGCCCTTTACTGCAGGTTAATGAGAAGCAGCTGAGTCCAATTAAGCGGGCCACACCCTCTTATGTGTGATAGTGGTAAGGAGGGAGACCAATGATCAAGCTAGCTAGCTGCAGCAGAGAGGAAAAATGTGGTCTGGTAAAAAACTGGTTACCTCCATACAGGGAAAGCAGTGAGTGTGCTTCTGTTCAGGGAAGGCCTAGCAACCAGATGACAACTGTAAGTTGATGCTCCACTAGAGGCAAGGAGATGTATTTCTTCTGTATTTTTATTTAAGCAAATTATTCAGGCCTAGCCTGAGATCCAACTGGTAGATCTTGTAAATACACGTGAAAGTCAAAGAATGTAAACCTGCTGGAACAGGAGTGATTTCCTTCAGCCCCTGTCATTACCTCCCCCCACCAACTCCTGAGAAATGCTGAGACGACAGATGAGGCACCTGGCCACACCCTTTTATAATACAACAAATTGACAAATTCTTGGATTAATCATGAGTGAGAATTTTCTGCCAGCCATTTGCAGGATTTGTGATGATTCTGAATTAGTGACCAAAGGTTTCTGATTTAGCAAGTGTACATATGCTGTAAAAACACATGGAGTGAAAAAGCAAAATGTATACTAATTTTTTATTTTTTGATAGTGCTCCTAAGTGTACAGATAAAAATTCCTTGATGTTTTGTAACAACAAAAGTATTAGCAGTGTAGCGCTATGTCTACGCAGTGGGCACTATTTTGAGCTACAAAGGTACCCCAAAATAGCTGTCTACATTCATGCAACACACCCGGTGTCTCAGAACAGTTTTCAAGATGATGGGAGTGCTATTCCAGCATCTCTGTAAACCTTGTCGCAGAAGGAGTACAGGGATGCCTCAAAATAGGGCCTTATTTCAGCATGTGGCGCCATTTAGACAGGGCCACATGCTGAAATAGCCTATTATAAAATCTACTCAAAATAAGCTATGCCTAGGAATCCTCTCTACAGCATTAGCTATTGAACCTCTGCTGAAGGGTGTGGAAAGATCACTTATTTTTAGTTCCAGTTAGAAAGTGTGCAGGTTAGCAAACTTCTCGTGTCTGTATATTTTGAACAGGCCTTTATAATGCACTATGGCATGTTGTGTATATACTGTAGTAAATGAAGGCCTAAACCCATCCAGCACAGGCCTGGTTTGAGATCTCAGACCTAGCAACAGTGAACATGGTCAACATAAAGCAAAGCTGAGCTGTGAGCAAAAGGCAGGCCCCTGGCACAGGCAGGGCTGAGAGTACAAAATACAAATTGGTAATTGGCCCAGGTGCAGAACAATAATTGGTACAGGTCATAAATTGAAATCACAAGGTACCAGCAGCTAATTAAAAAGACCTTGGTCCCTACTCCTCACAGATACAGACCCAGGTTCAGGAAAGGGTCTAAAATGAGGTGATCCAACCAAACCATGAGGTACAGGGTGATGGGTGGTATCTAAGTAGCATTGCAATGTGGTAACCTTGTATGTCAGCAGTGAGGTGTGAATTGTTTGTATCTGTATATAAAGTAGTGGCTTGTGGGAATAGTCTTTGTATGACCTCGGGAGCAGTGGAAATTTCCCACTGACTGAGTCATTCCATTGTGGTAGGTACACATGTGCAGTGGTTCCATAGAGTCTACTTGACAACTTGTATTGTACTTTGTTCTACAATAAACTTGTCTGGGATCCTCCGATCCTTATGTGGTCTGTGATCTTTGGGGGACCTCTGCTGTGGTCATCGGGCCCAGATCATTGAACACACACACACACCCTTCTGGTTATCATCATTGATGGAGCCAAAGACCCATGAGGACAGCACGGCAGTAAATCCACTGAATTGCACATACCTACTGTCGTTTTTCCTGCTGATTTTGTTGTTCTAGCGGAAGATCTTTTCCTTAGCTGTACAATGTAAATCCACAATGATTTTTATTTCTGCCCATGTTCTCAGGTTCCAAAACCAACACTGTGCTTAATATGTTTATACTTGTCTCCATCTGCAGAATACCGTGGACAAGCTCATTAAGAAGACAAACCTAGCCCTTGTGGTTGGAACTAACAGCTGGAGAGAACAGTTTATTGAAGCTATAACAGTGAGCGCAGGTAAATTCCCTTTTCTACGTGGAATGAATTATAAGACATTTTCTTGTCTCAGTTAGTTGTGCTGCATCAGTGGCAGCAGATTACTGCTGAATGAAACCAATAACAAAGCTATTCATAGTTTGCATATGTATGTGAGGAGGCTGGTGGCACAAACAGCCTTCTGAGCCACAATTCTCACCTTTCCCCTATTGTGCCATGGCAGAGACGGGGTAATAATTTGCTGCGGGCCTATATCTGCAGTAAATTATTAGTTCTCCCTCTTATGTAACACTGGCTCAGCTGTTGAAGCTACCAGTGTGGCTCTATTCAGTACCCTCTGCCCCTTCCTAGTGGATGCACAGTGACTTCCTACTGCTCCAGGTACAGACCCAAGCCTGGATAGCACCTCTTTGTTCCCTTACTTCAGGGGACAGACCAACTCACGGCCTAACCTTATGAACGGACTTGGAATCATAGCTCATAGGTCTGTTTCTCATCAGCTTTGGCTGGCAGGGTGGGGCATTCTGATCCTCCTTTGGACCACTGTAGCTCCTCCCTCTCCCCATGTTCTCATGGACTGTGCTGGAGTCCCCTGTATGCACCAAGATAATTGCCAAATTACTGCAATTCCAGTTATAACAAGCTAAAAGAATAGTTCCACAATCAGCTGACCATGGAGCTAAGAGGGTGATAAATCATAACATAGTGCTTTATCATCTGCTGCATTCCAGTGCCCCTTCCAAGAGCAGCCAAGCACAAAGTCAGTCCATATCAGAAAATTTCCCATGCAGGCATTCAGAGTAAATAATAATCTCCTTCCTTGTCAACAGCATGCCTGGTATTTTGGAATTTGCACCTTCCAGTGGACTGGAAGACTATTCTGAAAGGAACATCTGCATTTATTTTAACTAGGCTCCATTTGGAGACATTGTATAATGGCTGATTAAATGAAAAGGCATGTTTCATTTGTGAGGCACAGATCTCACTTCTGTCTGCTCAGAGCTTAGTAGTCATTTGTTACTGCTAGTGTGTGCACATCATGTGCCCTTCTTCAGTGAAACATTTGACGGAAAATGTTGAAGTAGCTTTTTGCTCCTAAAATTGGGTCTGCACTGCAGTCTGCTGAGCTGATGGGCTGCCAGTAAGACTACTGACTATTGAGATTGTTTATTCTGTGGTGGATTTCTTCAATTAAAAATTAGAACATGAAGGACAAATATCTCAGTGCTCTAATTCATTCTGTCTTGAAGATACCATGCAATGGACTTTACCACTCCCCCTAGAGGATTTTCCTTTGGGGTGTGTTTACATGGGCACAAATCTTCAAAATAGTCATGCTAATGACCATATAGAAGATTACTAATGAGGCACTGAACTGAATATTCAAAGCCTCGTTAGCATTAGGACGCTTCTGGCCGCTGTGCTTCAAAAGCGCCACTTTTGAAAGCACATGGCTCGGCACAGCTACACAGGGGTCCTTTTTGAAAGGACCCTCGCCTTTCGAAATCCCCTTATCCCACTCACTGATTGGAATAAGGGGATTTCAAAAGGAGTGGGGCTTTCGAAGCACTGTGGCCGGAAGTGTCCTAATGCTAATGAGGCGCTGAATATTCAATTCAGCGCCTCATTAGTAATCTTCGAAATAGGGCTATTTCGAAGATTTGTGCCTGTGTAGACACAGCCTTGCAGTCTACAGCTGATCTTCCTTTTCACAAGGGGTTGGTTTTGTGGCTAGCTAAACTGTGACCCAAGATATAGTTCTTCCCCATCAATCTAGCCAGCCTGATGTTGATTGCCTTCCCTGAATCCCTGGAAGTTTTGTAGTTAAATCTGACAAAGGATATGAACGATTTACTTAAGGAATCCCTTGGTTCACCTTGGGCTGCAATACCAAGATATTTGTAACATTTTTCACTAAAAGCTCTCTTACTTGATAAAATGGAAGATAGAAAAATGAAATCACAAGAGAAGGATGCTCCAAGAGTTCGGAACTAGCTGGAGATGTGCAAGAATTGAGTTCAGTTTGTTTCTGTGACAGGGACCTTCTCTGCAGTTTTAAGCAAGTTACTTAGGATGCAGAGAGGTGTCCAGTTCCTCGCTGAAAATCAATGTGAGATGAGAACTTCACTCTCCCCACCATAAAATGGGGATAAAAGTGCTCCCTATTTCCTAGGAATATAGCGAAATCCAGTACAGGTGGAATTGTGAGGTGCTGATACTCAGTAATGAGGTCATAGATAACTTGGTACCCTAGGAAATTATTTTAACTTAGTCATCTAACAACTAATGATTTTCATTGGTCTCTAACATCTCATGTCACAAAAATGGCAGCCACCCAACAGTGAGCTGACTGTGCACACATGCAAATGTTGGAAGAGCCTATTCCTATCATCCAGGGGACCAAGGGAGTATCCACTCCCTGGTTCAGTGAGGACCCATTGAGTTAGCTTGGGAGTGTTGCTGCACACACTCCTGGTAAATTTAATGACAATGCTAAGAATGGACAGGAGGATATAAAAGACAGCAAAATGCAGATGAAGTGCAGAACTAAGTCTATCATAGGTGCCTCTATGGCCTGGAAGAAAGGAATAGATACATAGCTCCCCTGGGTCTAAGTACCCCTCCCTCCACCTGCAACACATGCACAGATGGAGTAGGTGTTTGAAAAAGGGAGCAGATGTGAAGGTGAGCCTGACCTGCATGCTAAGCTCCTGGGGTACCCTTCCAATCTTGCATCCTGAGACCCTAGACTTTATTTTGGAGTTGTTTTCTTTCCTTTTTACCCTCAAGGAAGAGAGGGGACTGACAGGGACTGGTGCAGGAACTTAACTGCCTTCCACTGAGCCCTGGATTGGAGCCCAGTAGAGAGGGGTGGCCCTAGGTTCTCTTACCCACCACTCAAGTGGAACAGCCATGGAAATTTGTCCCTTATTGGGGAAGATACAATGGTCTGGAGCACAAGACTCAGACCCTAAGGAAAGTCCTGAGTCCTTCACTTAATCCTGAGGATTCCCCCATTGCTGGCCCTTTTAGGCACACCCAAAAGGGATGGGCTTGAACATGTGACCTGGCCAGAGGGTTGATTCACTGGGAGGCAGACTTCTGTATGGCAGAACAGTAGTAGGACTGGGGAACACCTGGGCAGAAAGCAGCCTTCCCCACCAGTGGCACAGATTGTGAGTTTCTCCTTCACAGGCCCCTGCATTATAGCATCTGAGCTCCTCTCAGTCACTAATATATCTACCCTCACAGTACACCAGGCTTTCCCATAGAAGAGATGGAAAACTGAGGCGTGGAGACTAAGTGATTTTTCCAGGGTCACACAGGTAGTCTGTGGCAGAGCAGGGAAGTGAGACCAGGTCTCCCAGATCCCATGTTGGCAGCTAAATGCTGACCCACTGTTTTCACTGTGAGGAAGAGCAATGAGTCACAAGTTCAGGATGGGGCCATGCAGTCCCAAACACTGACTGCAGAGGTATGCTCCCGAGCAAAACACAGGAAGCACTGATAATTGGAAGGATCAAGCATCTTGCATTTGGTCTCCAAAATGCTGTAAAGCAAACCTGTCTGGGTGGATCCCCTTGGGGGTCAACAGAGGTAGGCCAGCGAAGTGAGTGTGATATGTGAGCAAGCAGCGTGCAGCTGAGTGCTGCAGGTGAGAAGCTTGGACTAGCAGACTGCTGCACTAGTGAGTTGCCGTGCACTGCTGGTAGAGCTTGGCTATCAGAGAGAAGCAGGGGAATAGCATGAGCCCCCAGCCTGCTTTCTTAGAGTGGGCTCCCCAACAGGAAACAACTGGAAAAGATCCTTGTGCTACCTATGCATTGAGTCTGCTGTGTCTTGTCAAGGGGTGTGTGTCCATGGAGGGAGATCTGAGCCTTGTTTTTAAACTTGTCTTGCTGTTAGGAGCTAGGTAACATTGCTCTATTTGGATTCCAGACCCAAGTGAGAGCCTCTGTTGTTTGGCTCCAGTTTCTTCCCAAAATCTACATTGTACTGCTATTATAATAGAAATAAAGCCAATGACAGCAGTAATGCAGAGAAGACATGGTGCCTTCTAGTTAGTCTCCATAAGAAGGAATCTCCTTCAAAGTGAAAATTCAAATGTGATAAGTCCAGCTGAACACCTGTACCCACACCACTCGTGGGCATGCAAAGCTTGATTCACAACACAGTGTATTCTGCCAAGCATCCATGACAACATGGGGGTGTTGCTAGAAGAAATCAAACCATCTAGTGTGGCCTAAGACAGAATGACCCCATGGCCTGAGACTCAAGCTGGGGAGGTAAATCCTAGCTCTACCCAGCTTTGGGAAGGCTATTTCACCCTCGTTGCCTTTCCCACTCTTTCTCTATTAAGCATCTGCCCCAAAGAGCTCTCAACCTCTTTCTTACTCTGTGCCTGCACAGTAGAACCCCAACCATCCTTGGGGAACTTCTATACCGCAAAATATTATTAACCCTAAAATATGTGGCTGCTGGGATCCAGGAGAGGGGGAACTCCTGCTCTGTCAGAGAGTGAGTTATGAAAGGATACTGTCACTTGTACAGCTGTAGTGCCTATGAGCTCCAGCCTGCACTGTGCTAGGCACTGTATAAACACAGAAGGCAAAGGCCATCCCTGTCTGGGATCTAGCCAATTAAAATTAAGGAACCCAGTGAGCCACAGGGCATGGTGGGAGGGGGCCCCAGCTTCATGCCCCAGAAGGGACTGGGACAAGACTGAAAGGGGCAGGTCCAAGAGCCATCAACCCTCTGTGCCGCTGGTGCTGCCCCACCCCCTGCTCCCTCACAGCAGCGCGCAGCTGGAGCAGCACTGTTACAAAGAGGCCTGGAGCTCCAGCCACTGTCAAAGTACCAGTGGCAGTGGCCAGAGCTCTGGGCCCCTTTGAAACATTGGGCCTGGGGGGCAGCTGTCCTCTTTGCTCTCCCCCTCCCCTGGTCAGTGGGCCTGAAGGCACCCAGCCAGCTCTTGCCTGTTACATAACCTGCATTCATTTTCTGACATCTCTGCCATTTCATACTGCCCACTCCATGGTGCATGTATGTTTTGGCTTCATTCTGTACCAGAAATGTGCTGCTAACCTCACACTGCTGAGTTAATACACAGTGTGTCAAATAGGAAGCTGAAGTTTTTAAAGAACTATCATTTCAGTGTATACTAAGGTGTGCCCAGGCCTGACAATGGAACAGACAAGGGAGCAGTAGCACAGAGGCATGGTGTTTCAAAGTTGCCTAGAGTTCCCAGCAGCCACCACTATTACTGCAGCAGCAATGGTGGCCAGAGCCCTGGGCCCCTTTTAAATACTACAGAAGCATTGCTCTGCATGACTTCTCAGGGCTGGGGAGGAGGGCTCAGCACTGTGTTCCGGGCAATGCTAAGGGCTGGCTGCACTTAGACCTCCCTTCTGCCCAAGGCTGTCCCCCTTCCACATGTCAGTATTCTGTATATTTTCTCATGGCGTCATGTACTGTCTGAGAAGACCATGGTTAGGAATAGAGTAGGAAGGGTTGATCTCTTTTTGGTGTTTAAGGTATACATTTCTACAGACCTGATAAGTTTGTATATTTAATTTTATTGTATAGCCCTTAACAGTTTTTTGCAGTGAGTTCTGCTGTGGTTTGGTAACGCTACAGCATACTGAAAATGGATCTCTGGAGTAGGCTGCATAACTCCGTAATCTATCAATAGTTTTGATATTTGGGAATTTCATCAGTGATCTAGGCTAGCTGCTGTGCTAGAGCTAGAAGGAAGTTCACAGTAAGTCACAGCTC
Source organism: Carettochelys insculpta (assembly GCF_033958435.1). Lineage (NCBI taxonomy): Eukaryota > Metazoa > Chordata > Testudines > Carettochelyidae > Carettochelys > Carettochelys insculpta. The sequence goes on along the minus strand of NC_134139.1, from coordinate 226,716 downwards.
TTTTTGTGCTGTGACTGCCTCTAACGATTGAGTTAATAGATAGGGATTTTTCAAAAGTAGCTACACAGATCAGGAGCAAAAGCGTCACTGATTTTTGCAGTCACAGAATCATAGAACAATAGAGCTGGAAGAAACCTAAAAAAGCCATCGAGTCCAGCCCCCTGCTCTAAGCAGGACGAAACCCATCAGATTAGCCCAGCCAGGGCTTTGTCGAGGAGAGGCTTAAACACCTCCAGGGATGGAGACTCCACTACTTCCCTGGGTAGACCATTCCAATTCTTACCACCCTCGTAGTGAAAAAGATTTTCCTAATGTTCAACCTGGACCTTCCCAACCGCAACTTGCGACCATTGTTCCGTATTCTGCCATCCGTGACCACTGTGAACAGCCTCTCTCCAGCCTCTTTGCAACCTCCCTTCAGTAAGTTGAAGGCTGTTATCAAGTCCCCCCTCAGTCTTCTCTTCTGCAGACTAAATAGTCCCAATTCCCTCAACCTTTCTTCATAAGTCATATGCTCCAGCCCCCTAATTATTTTGGTTGCCCTCCGCTGGACCCCCTCCAGTGTATCCACATCCTTCCTATAACTGGGGGCCCAGAACTGGACATAGTACTCCAGATGCGGCCTCAACAAAGCCGAATAAAGAGGAGTAATCGCTTCTTTGGACCTACTGGCAACACTCCCTTTGATGCAACCTAATATGCCATTAGATTTCTTGGCTACAACGGCACACTGTTGAATCATGTCCAGCTTCTCGTCCACTACAATGCCCAGGTCCTTTTCTGCAGAACTACTACCAAGCCAGTCGGACCCCAGCCTGCAACAATGCTTGGGATTCTTCCGGCCCAAATGCAGGACTCTGCCTTTGTCCTTATTGAACTTCATCAGATTTCTTGCAGCCCAGTCTTCCAATTTGTCTAAGTCACTCTGGACCCTGTCTCTACCCTCCAGCGTATCTACCTCTCCCCCTAGCTTAGTGTCACCTGCAAACTTGCTGAGGGTGCAATCCAATCCCTCATCCAGGTCATCGATAAATATGTTGAACAGAACAGGACCCAGAACTGAACCTTGGGGCACTCCGCTAGAAACTGACCGCCATCCCGAAATCAAGCCGTTGATCACTACCCGCTGGGCCTGACCTGATAAGGTAGATGAGGCTCTTTTTGGACAACTGAGAGAAGTTTCCAGATCGCGTGCCCTCGTTATCATGAGGGGACTTCAAATATCCTGACATCTGTTGGGAGACCTGTACAGCAGTACACAAGCAGTCTAGGAAATTTCTGGAGAATGTTGGAGACCACTTCTTGCTACAATTGCTGAAGGACCTGACCAGAGGTCATGCACGGCTCAACCTGCTGCTTACAAACAGGGAGGAACTCATAGGAAAGGTAGAGGTGGGGGACAACCTGGGAAGCAGTCATCATGAGATGGTAGACTTTAGGATCCTGACCAAAGAAGGGTAAGAGAGCAGCAAATTACACACCTTGGACTTCAGAAAAGCAGACTTTGACTCATTCAAGAACCTTGTGGGCAGAATCCCCTGAGATGCTACCATGAAGGGAAAAGGAGTCCAGGAAAGTAGTAGTAGTAGGCATCCTTCAGTCTACGTAGACTACAGATCGCGCCCTTCGTAGTTCCATTTGGAATCATCGTTTGCAGTGTCGACTGTGACTGTGAAGGCCCACACAAGAAAGACAGTCCTTGCTGCATCTGTTGCATGTGTAATGGATGTCTGGCAGGTCCTTACTGTGCTTTCTCTGGGCTCACTTCTCCTCTGCTAGCTGTCTGATCCTCATCTCACCCTTCTGAAGGCCCTTGTGTAGTTCCTGCCTCCATCTGCTGCGATTGTCTGCCAGCTCCTCCCAGCTGTCCGGCTCAACGTCTACCTCCCTGAGGTCCCTCTTGCAAACATCTTTGTAGTGCAACTGGGGGCGTCCGGGAGATCTTTTGCCAGAGGCTACCTCGCCATACAGGATGTCTTTTGGGATCCTTCCATCATTCATCCTGTGGTTGTGGCCAACCCGGCAGAGCCGCCGCTGCCTGAGGAGGGTGTGCATGGTTGGGATTCCAGCTTGCTCAAGGACAGCGCTGTTGGACACTGTGTCCTTCCACGATATTCCAAGGATGTGCCTGAGGCAGCCCAAGTGGAAGACGTTCAGCCTCTTTTCCTGGTGGGCGTACAGGGTCCAAGACTCGCTGCCGTAAAGGAGGGTGCTGAGGATGCAGGCTCTGTAGACTTGTATTTTGGTGTGGGTATACAACTTGATGTTATTCCACACTCTCTTGCTGAGTCTGGACAGAGTTCCGTCTGCTTTTCCAATCCTCCTGTTTAGCTCAGTCTCCAGTGACATGGTGTCAGTGATGGTGGACCCGAGGTAAATGAACTCGTGGACGACCTCTAACGTAAAGTTGTCAATGCTGATTGATGGAGGTTCAGCAATGTCCTGACCAAGTACATTTGTCTTCTTTAGACTGATGGAAAGCCCAAAGTCCTTTCATGCTTTGGAGAACTGATCCAGCAGTTTCTGAAGCTGGTCTTCTGTGTGTGACACTACAGCAGCGTCATCTGCGAACAGCATATCTCTGATGAGGACTTCCCGCACCTTAGATTTAGCTTTCAGCCTTGCAAGATTAAACAGTTTCCCATCAGATCTTCTGTGCAAAAAGATGCCCTCTGTTGAAGATCCAAAGGCTTGCTTCAGGAGGAGTGCGAAGAAGATCCCGAACAATGTCGGAGCAGGGATGCATCCTTGTTTGACGCCACTCCTGATGCAGAAAACATCTGATAATGTGCCGTCATATTGGATGGTTCCTCTCGTGTCTTTGTGGAAAGACTGGATCATCTTGAGTAACCGTGGAGGACAGCCTATCTTGTGGAGCAGTTTGAACAGTCCATCCCTGCTGACCAAGTCGAAGGCCTTGGTCAGGTCGATGAAGGCAATATAGAGTGGCTTCCTCTGCTCCCCACATTTCTCCTGCAGGTGCCTCAGAGAGAAGACCATGTCAATGGTAGATCTCTCTGCACGGAATCCACACTGTGATTCGGGATACACCCTCTCAGCAATCTTCTGGAGTCTGCCGAGGATGACGCGAGCGAACAGTTTACCAGTGACGCTTAGGAGGGAGATTCCACGGTAATTGTTGCAGTCACTTCTGTCTCCTTTGTTCTTATACAAGGGTATGATGTTAGCGTCACACATATCCTGTGGAACTTCTCCTTCTCTCCAGCATAGGCACAGTAGCTCATGTAGGGGTTCCAGGAGGGTGTCCGTGGCACACTTGATTACCTCTGGTGGTATACCATCCTGGCCTGGGGCCTTTCCTACTGCAATGCTGTTGATGGCTTTCTTCAGTTCATCCATAGTTGGTTCCTGATTCAGTTTGCCCATTATTGGTAGGAGCTTGACAGTATTGAGGGCTGTATCAACCACAATGTTCTCGCGTGAGTACAGTTCAGAGTAGTGCTCGACCCAGGGCTCCATCTATTTGGCTTTGTCAGCGATGACTTCACCAGATTTGGATTTCAGAGGTTGCATCTTGTTCTGGGTGGGTCCTAATGCCTTTTTGATACCCTCGTACATTCCCCTGAGATTACTAGGGTCATCACTGGTCTTGATGCTGCTGCATAGCTCGAGCCAGTAGTTGTTGGCACAGTGCCTGGCCGTCTGCTGTACTGTTTTTCTGGCTGCTGTGAGTGCTTGCAGGGTACTCTGGCTCGATGAGCGTTTGCATTCCAGAAGTGCAGCATGCTGCTTTTCGATGGCTGGAATCATCTCATCAGAGTTATCTTCAAACCAGTCATTTGTGTTTCTAGCTCTTCTTCCAAACACCGACAAGGCCATGTTGTAAATTGTATCCCTCGGATGCTGCCATCTGCATGTCACATCAGCACCCCCAGGGCTGTTGCGCAGATTCTCCTCGAGGGTCACTCTGAACTTTTTGGATCTCTCTGAGTTTGCTGTCTTTCTGGCATCAGTGCGGGGCCTTCCAAATCACAGGCCCTGGTTCTCATGGGAGACTTTAATCATCTGGACATTTGTTGGGAGACCAATACATCAGCACACAGACAATCCAGGAAGTTTTTGGAGAATGTTGGGGATAACTTGTTGGTACAAGTGCTGAAGGAACCAACTGGGGCCATGCGCAACTTGACCTGCTGCTCACAAACAGGGAAGAACTAGTAGAAGAAATAGAAGTGGGAGGGAACCTGGGCTGCAGCGACCATGAGATCATAGATTTCAGGATCCAGATAAAAGGAAGAAGGGTGAGCAGTAACATACAGACCCTTGATTTCAGAAGAGCAGACTTTGACTCCCTGAGAGAACGGATGAGCAGGATCCCTTGGGAAACGAAGATGAAGGGGAAAAGAGTTGAAGAGAACTGGAAGTAATTTAAAGAAGTCTTAATGAAGGCACAGGAACAAACAATCCCACTGCATAGTAAGAAATGCAAATATGGTAGGCAACCAGCTTGGCTTAACAGGGAAATCCTTAGTCAGCTTAAATTCAAAAAGGATGGATACAAGAAATGGAAACGTGGACAGTTGACTAAGGAGGAGTATAGACATGCAGCTGGAGAATGCTGGGCACCAATCAGGAAAGCGAAAGCACAATTGGATCTGCAGCTGGCAAGGGATGTGAAGAGTAACAAGAAGGGTTTCTACAGGCATGTGAACAATAAACAGGTCATCAGAGAAGGTGTGGGGTCATTACTGGATGAGGGAGGGAACCTGGGCCGCGTCTACACATGCACGCTACTTCGAAGTAGTGGCGCCAACTTCGAAATAGCGCCCGTCACGGCTACACGTGTTGGGCGCTATTTCAAAGTTGAAATCGATGTTAGGTGGCGAGACGTCGAAGTCACTAACCCCATGAGGGGATGGGAATAGCGCCCTACTTCGAAGTTGAACGTCGAAGTAGGGCACGTGTAGCCGATCCGCGTCCCGCAACATCGAAATAGCGGGGTCCGCCATGGCGGCCATCAGCTGAGGGGTTGAGAGACGCTCTCTCTCCAGCCCCTGCGGGGCTCTATGGTCACCGTGGGCAGCAGCCCTTAGCCCAGGGCTTCTGGCTGCTGCTGCCGCAGCTGGGGATCCATGCTGCATGCACAGGGTCTGCAACCAGTTGTCGGCTCTGTGGATCTTGTGTTGTTTAGTGCAACTGTGTCTGGGAGGGGCTCTTTAAGGGAGCGGCTTGCTGTTGAGTCTGCCCTGTGACCCTGTCTGCAGCTGTTCCTGGCACCCTTATTTCGATGTGTGCTACTTTGGTGTGTAGACGTTCCCTCGCAGTGCCTATTTCGATGTGGTGCTGCCCAAAGTTGAAGTTGAACGTCGATGTTGCCAGCCCTGGAGGACGTGTAGACGTTATTCATCGACATAGCTTATTTCGATGTAGCATGCACGTGTAGATGTAGCCCTAGTGATAGATGATGCAGGAAAAGCTGAAGTACTCAGTGCTTTTTTTGCCTCAGTCTTCATGGACAAAGTCAACTTCCCCATGACGGTCGTACAATGCTGTATGGGAAGGTGGAGGGCAGCCATCTGTGGGGAAGGAACAAGTTCTGAGCTATCTAGAAAAACTAGATGTGCACAAGTCCATGAGTCTGGATTTAATGCAGCCCAGGGTACTGAAGGAATTGGCAGAGGTCATTGCCGAAACTTTGGCTATTATCCTTGAAGACTCTTGGAGATCAGGGGAGATACCGGATGACTGGAAGAAGGCAAACATGGTGCCAATCTTTAAATAAAGAAAGGAGGACAATCCAGGGAACTATAGACCCGTCAGCCTTACCTCAGTCCCTGGGAAAATAATGGAGGGAATCCTCAAGGAATCCGCTTTGGAGCACTTGGAAGAGGAGAAAGTGATCAAAAGTAGCCAACATGGATTCACCAGGGGAAAGTCCTGCCTGACCAATCTGATTAGCTTCTGTGATGAGGTAACAAGCTCTGTGGACATGAGGAAGTCAGTGGATGTGATATACCTTGACTTCAACAAGGCTTTTGATACAGTCTCCCACAACATTCTTGTCCATAATTAAGGAAATATGGATTTGGATCCTTGGACTATAAGATGTATAGAAAGCTGGCTTGATGGTCAGGCCCAACGGGTAGTGGTCAATGGCTCAATATATGGATGGTGGTCTGTTTCAAGCGGAGTGCTGCAAGGCTCAGTTCTGGGGCCGGTGTTATTCAACGTCTTTATTAATGACCCAGATGAGGGACTGGATTGCACCCTCAGCAAGTTTGCGGATGACACAAAACTAGGGGAAGAGGTAGATTCATTGGAGGGTAGAGAGAGAATCCAGAGGGACCTGGATAAATTGGAGGACTGGGCCAAAAGAAATCTGATGCGGTTCAATAAAGAGAAGTGTAGAGTCCTGCACCTGGGGCAGAAGAATCCCAAGCATTGTTATAGGCTGGGGACCGACTGACTCAGCAGCAGTACGAAGGAAAGGGACCTAGGGGTTATGGTGGATGAAAGGCTGGATATGAGTAAATGGTGTGCCCTTGTAGCCAAGAAGGCTAACGGCATACTAGGGTGTATTAGGAGGAGCATTTCAAGCAGATCTAGATAAGTAGTTATTCCTCTTTGTTCGGCACTGGTGAGGCCACATCTGGAATATTGTGTCCAGTTTTGGGCCCCCCAATATAAAAAGGATGTGGATTTGCTGGAGCAGGTTCAGCGAAGGGCAACAAAAATGATTAAGGGTCTGGAGCACAAGACCTATGAGGATAGGCTGAGGGATTTGGGCTTGTTTAGTTTACAGAAGAGAAGACTTAGAGGTGATTTAATAGCAGCCTTCAACTTCCTGAAGGGGAGCTCTAAAAAGGAGGGTGAGAAACTGTTTTCAGTGGTGTCAGATGGCAGAACAAGGAGTAATGGTCAGAAGTTGAAGAGGAAAAGGTATAGGTTAGATATTAGGAAAAACTACTCCACCAGGCGGGTGGTGAAGCATTGGAATGCATTGCCTAGAGAGGTGGTGGATTCTCCATCCCTTGAGGTTTTTAAGTCCCGGCTGGACAAGGTCCTGGCTGGGATGACTTAGTTGGAGTTGATCCTGCTTGAAGCAGGGGGCTGGACTTGATGACTTCCTGAGGTCCCTTCCAGCCCTATGATTCTGTGACTGGGTAGAACACAGCATCTTGTGCACATGTTCAGGTGCCAGGTTTATGGGGTGGCATCCTGTCTGAGCCAGCCTGGTGGGAATCGCAGCATGCCCCACCCTTGCCCATTTCTCCCCATGTCCCAGGGTGGGTGCCTCACAGGATACTCACCTGCAGGTACCTCGAAAAGGTCCAGCAAGTCCCTGGAGGAGGGGCCCAACTCCAAGGTGATAGCGAGGGTCCCCTCTCTGGCCAGGGATGCGGTGTCACCCTCATCGTTGGGCTGCTGCTCCACCAGGTGGGACTCCAGTTGTGGGGTCAGGGCCTCCCTAGATGTATCTATGGGACTCGTGGGAGGAGGTATCGTCTGCCCACAGGAGCTCATGTAGCTCCCAGTAGTAGGGGCAGCTTGGCCGTCATGCCACTGACTGACGGCCTACATCCCGGGCCCTGGTATACTGCTGCCACGGCTCCTTAATTTTCTCCCAGACCTTCTCCATAGTCTGGTTGGAGTGTCCTCAGGCTACCAGGACTGTTGCAACCCAGCTGTAGCCCGAGGCATTTCCCCTTTTAGCGGCTGGGTCAAGCAGCATAGTTTCTTCAGCTCAGAGGCTGAGCAGGGTCCAGACTTTGGAGTCCATACTGGATGGGGCACCCCTCCTTCTGGCCGGGGGGTTGTCCTGGGGCTCCTATCCCCACTCCCTGGAGGGGTGGGGGATGTGCCTGGTGGAGTGGGAGGCTGCCATTCGCCTGTGCCAGCCACAGGAGTGGCTGTGAGCAGGCTACAGGCACATATGCTGGCTGGCTGCTCACATGCTTCCCTTTAAGGATGGCTGGAGGGACAGAGCGTAGAGCTCTGCTTGGGGTGGACAGAGCATCTCCTGGCTCCAGGAGGCCAACACCCTGGTGGACTCCTCTGTCAGTAGAAACCCCACCCCTCCCTGAGCAGCTACACTACTTTTTATGTCAACAGCAGCACTATGCTTCAAGCAGGAGCGACAGAACACTACCAAGGAAACTGCTGCGTTCTGTTGACAGTTTCTCAACAGAACGCCTTTCTAGCGTGGACACTCCCTGAGTTTTGTTGACAGATGGCCACTTTTGTCAACAAAACTCTGTAGTGTAGACACGGCCTACATAACTGATGTAGTATATCTGAAATGGAGAACTTGATAACTGCGGATCCAAAGTGGATGAACTTTGTGTCATTCATTTAGAAGAGAATGTTGTGTTGCCTTTCTTTTGTATCAGTAGACAAAACTTGCAGGAGTGCAGTTATCACTGCAGTAATAGACATTAGGCAATATTTGTGTTTCTTACTGCCTCAGCTCTTGGAGTCCCGTGATCGCAGGGAGAATCTCTTTCATTTTTTTAAAAAATAATATTCTAGCTCTCTTGATTGCAGAGAAAAACTTGAACGTGTGACTTGAGCACCAGGAAGGGTCAAACTGAAAATAATACCAACTCCAACTTTAGTATTTACTTGTTTAACTAATTATATTAAATCTCATGATTTTAGAGGGGCCTGATTCTTCGTTATTTTTTCTTTGCACTTGGGGTTGGCAGTACTTCCGCTATACTCCACATGTACAACTAGAAGGGGCACAAAGCTTAGAATAGCTTGTTTAGTGTGTACGGGCCTACTCTCGATAGAGGCGTACTCATTAGATTCAGGAAAGTTAATACATGACTAATGGTGTTTTAAAGCTAAAAGGGACAATTGTGATCATCTTGTCTATTGTTCTGTATAACAAAAGCCATAGACAGCTTCTTCCAGTCATTCCTGAATACCTTGCAGTTTAGCTACAACATGGGTGACTAAAGAGCAACATGTTACAGCTTTATTATTTATTATTATTTTTAATTTATATTTATATTTATTTATATTCTCATGCAACAAAAACACCTTAAACATTTTCTGGCCTGACATCCTAGAGTGGGTGCATATGACTCTCTAAGCAGCCTAGCAACCTCAACCCTAGCTCTTCTAGAGAGAAGTTCATTATTAACCCTCAGCAAAATGATAGACAGATCCAGAACAATATTTTGACAGCCACACTCAGATTCATTTTTAAAAATCTGTTCCATCATCTCCCTAAAGATTTTAACTCTGTGACAGCTCCACTGCCTCGCAGCTCTGCAGCTGGTTAAAAATGCTTGTTGCAACATTATAGTGCCAGCAGAGATGCATCTAGCCAACCCAGTCTTTGTGGGATGAGCTAAAAACTCCACAGAATTCAGACTTAAATAAATTCCCCATCTCCCCCTCAAGACACAGCTGGATTTGTCTGGAGTTCTCTTAGCTGTCTACAAAGGTAATAATGTAAAGCTCACTTGCCAGTCCTGATGCCATCTCTTCGATGCTCATCTTCAGGCTCTGGAATCCATCTGGCACAGTTTGCACCCCAACTGCATTCTCGCTTGGAGACTCAGTCCTGTTCCCCACACTGGTCTGGCTCCTCTCATCAGGACCCTCGCAAGTTGGACTCTTGATGTCTGCCTTCTGTGGTACCAAAGGCCTCAACTCCTCAGCTTTCCCTCTTCCTGCACAGATCTCACTCTCGGCAGAGGTCTCTGTCTCAGCACTAGTCCCACTCTTGACACCCATCCCCACCATGGCACAACTCTTTTTCTCCACGCTGATCCTGATCCTGACATCGGTCTCACTCTCAATGACCTCCTTCTTCTCACCATAGGTCCTGTTCTCGAGGCCAGTCCCATTTTCCATGCTGTGATACCTCTCGGCACCGATCTCATTTTTGGTGTCGGTCGCTTGTCCAGCTCAGCTGCTACTTTTCCTAGCTTGCTGTGACACCACTCTGCTTGACATCATTATTCTCGGTACCCTTTGCCCTGTCACCGGTCTTGCTCTCCTCACTGATTTTGCTCACCTCGTCAGTCAGCTGAAACCAGATGCAACAAGCTAGACATTGGCTGCATTCCTCCTGTACCTCCCCTGGAACAGCTCCTCCTTGACCTTCCCATTCTCCTTCTCCTTCCTCATTCCATGGCTTACCCGTGTCAAACCCTCAAGGCCTGAAACAGGACTCTGCTGCACCCTTATTGGATGCCATGGGCATAAGTGAATCACCAGGCACCGTACCCTCTGTTCCGTCACAAACATCTACCTCAAAAGCCCCTGAGGCTACTGTTAGCCCCACCTACTTCAGGGCTCTTGCCACCTGTAACAGTCTCGGCTAGCAGCAGCACCCCCTCTCAGCAGTGCGGGCCTCTGCACCTTGCCCCAGTCTGCATATGGCTGACCTTGGGGTCGATGGCCATCTCCCCAGAGTCTTGTCCCCTTTAACAGGGCTGCCAGCCAGCAGCATACACACCCAGGCCCTGGTTCAGGGCGGGTTGCAGGCAAACAATCAGTGAGCATGGCCCTGGTTCAGGGCCAGCAGCAGGCAAGCAGTCAGTGAGCATGGTCCTGGTTCAGGGCAGGACAGCAGGCAAACAAATAGCCACCAAAGTGGTGTGGCTTGGGAGAGGTGAGGGGCTGCCTCTCCAGGGGTGGGGTGGGGGAACACAGGCCCTCCCACACCACTGCATCCCAGCCTAGGGCCCTAGCGACAGCTCTCACTGTGAGCTGGGTAGTGGGGATGCAGGCTGCAACAGACTACCACGGGCTCAGTTGGAGCATTCCCCAGGCCACTTCCTACCTTCACCTCCATCACTGTTTGGTGCCCCTCAGAGAGCTTGGCCAGCTAAGGAAGGCAGATCTCCTCCAGATGAGTAGCAGTGGGCAGGTCCACTAGCTGGGCATCTCCACGTCATTTGTGTAGTGTGCAGGGGGCAGGGCCATGGGCTCCGGCAGGTCCAAGGCCTCGGCGTTGCAGGTGGCAAGCAGGACTCCAAGCTCATGCCCATCTGGGTCCACGGGTAGCTGGCCATGGGCAGGCTCTCATGCTCTGGCGGAGCCTCGGGACATGGGGTTTGCTGCAGGCCCAAGCCCTGGTAGATCAGGAAAGTCTGGGTACCTTGCAACTCACTACAACATCCTATTCCTCCTGAGGTGATGTCTCTTCCTCCTCCTCTCATGGAGGCCCTTGTGCTGGTAACGCTGTCCTTGGCATCATCCAGCTCCTCCCCATACATGGCTGTTACAGGTTCATCAGACTTGGGGCCTTCACCCACTGACTCTAGGGCAATCCAGGAGCTTCTCTGCTGTGCAGCCACCAGCCTTAGTCTTCCTGTGAAGGAAGTCACTAAGTTTGTTGACCCCACTTGTGACATTCTAGCCTTGGAAGGTCTCTCCCATGTGGCCCTTCCCTTTAAAAATACTATCATGACAGCTGCCTTTACTATTGGCAGACACCACCCTCTATCCCCGCAACTGCTCAGGGGGTAGAACACAAGTATTTTGCGGCAGTGAAAGGCTGAGAGCACCTCTACACTCACCCACGACCCTGCTCTTTAGTAGTGAATGCTGTCAATGACAAAGCTCATTACACCAGTGCTTTGGGCAAATTGCAGAGCAATTAGAAGACCAGCAGCCTCCTGAAGTCAAGAAGGGGAAATGTGCTAGATTTGATTCTGCAGATTCTCTCTTTGTATGTCAGAGAGACAAGGTGGGTGAGGCCATAGAAGCTGCTGTTTGGATCTCTTGTGTGTGGGTGTGTTGTCGGAGCTGATGCTTACAGTGCATTTTGCTGTTGGACTAAATCTCATCATAAAGCTGAATTTCAACTCAGCAACATGTCTTTCCTGCCAAGCAGAAGTTCAGAACCCCTAAGAAATCAGATGAGTTAGGAAGGAGGCAAATCATTCTTTTACAAGAGAGGCAACTGACAAGTCAGCAGGCCAAACACCATAAAACTGACAAAACTTCTGCATCTTTCCACTGCTGCAGAAATTGCACAGTAACTCAGCGTCAGATAGTTAAGAGACTGCAAAGAATACATCCTGGCTGCATCTACACTAGCAATTTCTTTCAAAAGATTTTTCAAACGGGGGCTCTTTTGAAAGAGCCCACGGAGCATCTACACATAAAAAGCATTCTTTTAAAAGTAAATTGAAAGAATGTGGTGCTCCTTTCAAACTCACTCTTCCTTTCCTGTTTCAGGAAGAGCACCCCCTTTCAAAAGTTCTTTTCGAAAGAAAATGTGTGTAGACGCTCCGCAGGGCCCTTCTTTCAGAAGAACAGTCTTCATTTTCAATCTCTGGCCTGTTCTTTTGAAAGAGTGGGAACTGTGTGGATGCTGTTTTTCAAAAGAGCAAATTGCTCTATTGATCCACTTTTTTGTGTGTGTACACACTCTTTCAGAAGAAGCTCTTTCGGAAGGGATTCTGTCGAAAGATCTCTGTAGTGTAGACATAGCCCCTGTGGAGGACAGTGACCAAAACCATAATAAAAGATTACATGAAGACATAGACACCTCAGTGAGATCAGGACTTCATTGTGCTAGGTGCTGTACAAAATAAGAGTTTGTCTAAATAGAATAGGCATGCATCGGGAAAAGACTTGCCTAAGGTCCCATAGCATATTGGTGAGAGGTAACATATTGTCACAAGATTAGTTCAGAGAGGATAACCTGAAGCAGGGTTTCTTAAAAGGATGAGGTTTTCTGCAGCCTCAAAAGCCTCCCATCTGGAGTGCTAAACAGCAGGCCATCTCTGTATTGCCTTGGTGTTTGCTGGCACTCATAGTGGTATCAGTGTCCTGCACCACACAGCCTCCTGGCGTCTTCAAGCAGCATCCCTGCAGACATGGAAGTTTGTGAGTTCAGAGGGCTGTGGCTTTCAGTAGGGCTTGGGCTTGGAAAATCTCTGTGTTCATCAGCAAGGGTGGGTGGCTGCTCTCTGAGGCCAACAAAAATTGTTCTGAGAATCTCCCTGACCTAAATAGAAAGACAAGGATAGGAAGAGGGGATGTTGCAAAGAAAAGGGTGGTAAAGGGGATGAAGTGAGGAGGAGTGAGGCTGAGATCAAGAGATTGGGAGGGAGATGATGAGCGGGAGCAAACAGTCAATCAGCATAGGCCAGACAAAGGCCAGTCAGAACTGTTGGAAGTCTCCAGAGAACCAAGATTTGGTCAATTCTCCACCTGCTCTAACCGTCTGGAGTCCCTGGCCAGTTCCTCTTCCTACAGCTTTTCCCTAAAGTCATGGGGTAGAGTCTCAGGGGATGTCTTTCCCCCAGACTGGTTGGAGTCTCCTTACATGGTTCTAGATCTAGGAATTTACTTGGGGCAAGGAGGTGGCCTGAACTAGGCCCTGCTTTATCCCTCTTCTCAGCAATCTCTGAAATTTACTGTTGATAAATGCAAAGCAATGCACTTTGAGAGAGGGGACGTATAACTAATCAAACATACAGGTTTCTAAATTAATGGTGTCAGCACAGGACAGGGACCTGGGCATCATTATACAATGCACAGCAGAAACCTCTGTTTGATGCCTATTGCGCTCAATCTTTCTAACACACTGTTCACATGCACAAACCAGGTGATGGAGAAGGATATGGATAATTGTCTGACAATGCCTTTTGATCAGTCAGTGAGGTAAGGAGTGGCTTCATCTGGATCACTGTGTGAAGTAATGGGCATCCCATCTCATAAAGAATATTGTAGAACTAGAGTGATTCAGAGAAGAGCAACATGAATGATCAAGGGCTTGGGGAAGCGTTTGGGAAGATTTGAATTGTTACCTCAGAAAGCAGATGAGCAAGAGGGGAAATTGTAAAAGCCTGTGAAATACAGAGTGGTTTAGAGAAGGAAGGTTGGGAGCTTCCGTGTTTGTGCAACACGTAGCACAGTGTTCCTAGGGCATGACTGGAGCTAACCATAACACAAAATAATAATGTGTAATCTGAACCTGAAGGTCTCTGAGCAGGTTTTAGGTTCAGTCCTCACATATCCTCCCTTTTCCAGCCTCCTTCAAAGCACAGTGATCTTATTACCTTTAATTTCAGCAGCTTGATGTGTTCAGTTCAGTGATACTATTCTCTTGCTGTTTCTAGCCCTTGAAACAAATAAAGAACCATCACAGGCTCTCACTGTGCAGGTTTTCTTTCCATTAACAGATGTAAATCCTGTGGGGGGTGGGAGAAAGAAAGCCAGTCTTTATCTGTGACTTCCAACGTAAACCAACAACTTGTTTCCCTCCTCGCTCTCAACTCAAATGGATGGTGCATCTACTGCAGTCATGAAACAGGTACAGAGCAGAGCTCCTAGATAGTCAGGGGAGTGGAGGGCCTTTTCTGTAAGAGGAAACTAAAAATTCTGGGAATGCATAGCTTAGAGAAGGCTGAGAAGGGGTACACTTGTTCTCTAGAACTACATCATGGGTAAACACAGGAAGAGTGAGAAGATATTTAAAGTTAAAGAAAGAGCAGATTTCCTTTAAACTGTGGAGTGGGAGGGAATCAGCGAATGTTATGAAAAGAGAGCTTGAATTATAAGCAAAATAGAGATATAAGCCTTACATTTCCAGCTTGTAAAGAAGTTAATTTAAAAGTTAAATGAAATCATGGATTTCCTTACTTATGCCTGGTTTTGGAGGGACTTGGGTGGTGTTCTTTGAGACAGATTAATTGGGTAGTTTCACAGTCTTGCGTTCAGTTATAAGCCATTGAGGGGGGATTTCCTGCTGAGCAGGTCTTTGCCCACAAAGGCTTATGCTCCAAAATATTTGTTAGTCTATAAGGAGCCACAGGACTTCTTGTTGTTTTTGAAGATGCAGACTAACTCAGCTATCTCTCTGATACATGTGCTCATAGGGATCCCTTAAAGTTTTGCATGTGTTAAGGAGATGTGAGATTTGGTTCTTGCTGGTTCCATTAGCCTGTGAAATAATATTTTCATTTACTGTTCTTCCTGATTATCACTAAACTTAGATGACTAGCTCGCTGATACATTGTCTAGCAGTATTGTTTTCAATGTCTTACTGCTGTATTATTGTTTACACTTGTTAGTGACACACAGTTTGGTTTAGAGAAATCAGATTTAGAACATACATTTATTTCTACACTTCTCCTTGTTGAATTGCATCAGATTTATTTTATCCCAATCCTCCAATTTATCCGGGTCCCTCTAGATCCTATCTCTACCCTCCAACATATCTACCTCTCCCCTTAACTTAATGTCATCTGTAAACTTGCTGAGGGTGCAATCCAGTCCCTTATCCAGCTCATTAAAAAAGATGTTGAACAACACTGGCCCCAGAACTGAGCCTTGGGACACTCCACAGGAAATCAACCACCATCCATATATTGAGCCATTGACCACTACTCGTTAGGCCTAACTGTCAAGCCAGCTTTCTATCCATCTTATAGTCCATGGATCCAATCCATGCTTCCTCAACTTATGGGAAAGACTCTTGCGGGAGATTGTATCAAAAGCAACAAGAAGTCCTGTGGAAGTTAAGTTATACAGTCATACCCCAAGATACACCCATTCGGGTTATGAGAATTCAAGTTTATGAGGAGTTTGATTTAAAACCCCTACCTTGTCTTACGAGGCATTTCCTCGAATTTACAAGGACCGATTTCAATTTTGTGCCCCTAAGCAGGACACGGATGCCCTGTAGTGGGGGAAAGGCTGCAGCTCCAAGCCACGGCTGCCCACAGCTGCATCCCACCCGTCGTGTCTCTCCTCAGCGCCTGGCGGCTGTTTCCCGGAGCCCCTGGCCTAGCCTTTACCTGTGGCTGGTCTGGGTCTCTGCCTCAGCTCTGCAGCAGTGGCACGCCCCGGCCCAGCTGGCAGCCGTGGGCTCCCAGGTGCTCCCGCAAGACGTGGCTGCTGGGTGTGCACCCATCCCAGCCCCGCCCCTCCCATTCACTCCCTGGGCAGCTAGGGGGCCACTGCTGCCTGCCCTGCGCAGCTATGCCTCGGGTGCCACTTGCCGCCTGTGGCATTACTTTGCATTTAGCACCTTGGCCGCTGCTGGTAGGGCCTCTCCGCTGCACAGCCCCGCACGAGCGAGGCATCACCCCTTGCCAACTGGGGGCCTCCTGTGCCTGCCTAGCTCCCCGCGCGGCCAGCCCCTGACACCGCCCTCTTCCCACTTAACCTAAGCTGCGCTCAGGGCAGGCTGCCTCCCTGTGCCCTGCTCTGCCCTGCCTGCCCCCTAGCACCAGCCCCGCTTCTGCAGCCATGGGCAGCTACCCGGCTTTGTGCCCCACCTCCCAGGCACTCTTCAATTTCCATTCCCCTGTCTCTGCAGGTAAACAGACATATTGTAGAGTAATTAATTAAGGGAAAATGCCTTGTTAGGTAATGTTATGATAACTCACGTTAACAATTGAAGTAATTGTGTTCATTTTAATGGGATTTGGTGTTGTTTTAGCATAAATGGGTGTAAATTTTGGGGCTCAGGAATGCATAAAATTTTTTCCCATTGAAATTAATGGTCATTTCATTTTCGACTTACAAGAATTCTCCCTAAGAGGAGTTTTTCAGGAACGAATTACCCTCGTAAGGTGAGGGAAGACTGTATCACATCCACTGACTTCTCAATGTCCACAGAGCCTGTTACCTTGTCATAGAAGCTAATCAGATTGGTCAGGCACGACTTGCCCTTGGTGAATCCATGTTTACTACTCTTGATCACTTTCACCTCTTCAAAGTGCTCCAAAGTGGATTTCTTGAGGATCCCTTCCATTATTTTCCTAAGAATTGAGGTAAGGTTGCCCTGTCTACAGTTCCCTGGATTGTCCTTCTTTCCATTATTTTAAAAATGGGCACTACATTTGCCTTTTTACAGACATCCAGGATCTCTCCCAAGCTCCAAGAGTCTTCAGAGATAAAGGCTAAAGGCTCATCAATGACATCTCCAATTCCCTCAGTATCCTTGGATGCATTAAATCCAGACCCATGGATCTGTGTACATCTAGTTTTTCTAGGTAGCTCTTAACTCGTTCCTTCCCCACCAAGGGCTGCCCTCACCTTCCCGTACTGCATTGTCTAGCACCGTAGTGTGGGAACTGTCCTTTTCCATGAAGACTGAGGCAAAAAAATATTGAGTACTTCAGCTTTTCTTATGCCATCTGTCACTAGGTTACCTCTCTCATCCAGTAATGCCCCACACCTTCCCTGATAGCCCTCTTATTGTTAACATACCTGTAGAAATCCTTCTTGTTACCCTTCACATCCCTTGCCAGCTGCAGTTCCAATTGCGCTTTCACTTTCCTGATTACTGCCTGGCATTCTCCAGCCATATATTTACACTCCTCCTTAGTCAACTGTCCCCGTTTCCATTTCTTATATGCATCCTTTTTGAGGATAAGATGACCAAGGATTTCCCTGTTAAACCAAGCTGGCTGCCTACCATATTTGCATTTCTTACTATGCAGCGGGAAGGTTTGGGCCTGTGCCTTCAGTAAAATTTCTTTAAAATACTGCCAGTTCCCTTGAATTTGTTTCCCAAGGGATCCTGCCCATCAATTCTCTCAAGGAATCAAAGTCTGCTCTTTTGAAATAAAGGGTCGCTGCAGCCCAAATTGACACCCACTTCTATTTCTCCTAGTAGTTCTTTCCTTTTTTGTGAGAAGCAGATCAAGTTGTGCACGGCCCCTAGTCAGTTCCTTCAGTGCTTGTGCCAAGAAGTTTTCTCCAGCATTCTCCAAAAACTTCCTGTATTGTAATTTTCCTGTATTTGTGTGCTGCTGTATTGGTCTCCCAACAAATGTCCAGACGATTAAAGTCTCCCATGAGAACCAGGGCCTGTGATTTGGAAGTGTCTCTAAGTTGTATAAAGAAGTCCTCATCTACCTCATCTCCCTTATCTGGCGGTCTATAGCAGACACCAACTGCAACATCACCTCTGTTGTTTCCACCTCTAAGCTTAACCCAAAGACAATCAACTGTTTTTTCTTCCTCCTTATACTGGAGCTCTGAGCTATTATACTGCTCTCTCACATAGAGTTCAACTCCTCTGCCTTTTCTCCCGTCTGGCCTTCCTAAATAGTTTATACCCTTCCATGTCCATTCTCCGGTTATGCAATCATCTCACCAAGTCTCTGTTATTCCAACCACCTCATACTACTTTGGCTGTGCCAAGGCTTCTAGTTCTTCCTGTTTGTTCCCCAGGCTACTTGCATTTGTGTGCAAGCACCTTAGAGAAGTAAATGATTGGCCCACTTTCTCCTCTTCATCCAGGAAACCTACTTTAGTGTTCCCTACTCCTTTGCTGCTTAACTTAGGGCTTGTGTCACTATACCCCAATGAACCTAGTTTAAAGCCCTCACTAGGTTTGCAAGCCTGCCTGCAAAGATGTTCTTTTTTCTCTTCTTTTGGTGGATCCCGTCTCTTCCAGTCCTTGTTCACGAAAGAGAATCCCATGGTCAAAGAAACCAAATCCTTCTCTGCAACACCACCTACGCAACCACACATTTACCTCTGCAATTCGACGATCCCTACCCGGACTCCTTCCTTCCCCAGGGAGGATAGAGGAGAACACCACTTGTGTTCCATATTCCTTGATCTTTCTTCCCAGGGTTACGTAATCCGCAGTGATCTTGTTAAGGTCGCTCTTGGCTGTATCATTGGTTTCCAGACAGAGAAGTAGAAAGGGGTAATAGTCTACAGGTTTGACAATTTTTGGCAGAGACTCAGTAATATCCTGGATTCTAGCTCGCAGCAAGCAGCAAACTTGCCGGGATTCTAGGTCTGGATAGCAGATGGATGACTCTGTCCCTCTTAGGAGGGAGTTCCCGACCACCACTAGCCATCTTCTTCTCTTAGGGGTGGTGGTCATAGAACCCATATCCTTCGGGCTGCGTATCCCATGCCTTAGAAACCATGGGGTCTCCTTCTGATCCATTCCCTGTGAGATATCAGCCCCAGCTATCTCCACCATATCACCTTTGCAGAGAGGCTGAAAGCAGTTACTTAACTCCACTGGAATTACAGAGCCCTGAATTGGTTTTCTCCTCCTGGAGGTAACATGCTTCCAGTTCTCTTCCTTGTTTTGAACAGCTTTTTGTTCCTGCAGTATTATATGGTGACTTCTATCTCAAAAGTCATCACCTTCTCTGATGGACCTGAGGGTTGATATTTGGGCCTCAAGTCCTCTAACATTCTCTTCCAAAATGGTTACCAGCTTGCACTGGTACATACAAAATTCTTTGTATCATCCAGGAGGAAGACAAACATGGCACAGGCCATGCAGGTCACAACAGTAGACATATCGGTAGCCATGTCACCATTCATTTTCTGCCTTTTCATAGCATTCCCTTAGATATTTCTGGTGATGCTTTGAAGGGCACTTCTGCACCTTCCATTCTGTCCTAACTGCCCATTCAATCCTGCTGTTGCGTCTTCCCTCCCACACCCCTCACCCTGAACCTTTCCTTCCAGACCCTGCATTTCCAGCCTGCTCCTTCACCCCACTCCTGCCCAGATTGCCCACCTCCAGCCCATTCCTGCAATTCCCTGTCACCCAGACCCCACACCCCAAGCCCACTTCCTGGAAGCCCCCTCCCACACTGAACCCATCATTTTTGGCCCCACCCCAGAGCCTAGAGGGGCCCACAAAATGTGCCAGCCCCAGCAACCCTAGGCTCTGGGGTTGGTGTGTGAGGGGAATGAGACCCGTGTATCTTTTTTTTTATGTTTTCAGTCAGGGACCATGTCAGTTAGAGGTTTTTTGTTTTATTTCTGCTTGTTTGTTTGTTTCTCACTTGGTTGATTTTTCCATGAGTCAGTGGCCTCTGATCCTAAAAAGGTTTCTCACCCTTGACTATATAATCATATTGGTCCCTTCTGGCCTTAAAGTCTATGCATCTATTGATAGTGGCATAAGACATAGGGATAAATCAGCCACAAATTCTGGCTAGAAGTTAGAATAAGGATTCTAACTATCAAAGGAGTGAGGTTTTCGAATGGCCGCTCACTAGACATTGTAGCTGTGTCTACACGTGCACGCTACTTCGAAGTAGCGGCACTAACTTCGAAATAGCGCCCGTCGCGGCTACATGCGTCGGGCGCTATTTCGAAGTTAACTTCGACGTTAGGCGGTGAGACGTCGAAGTCGCTAACCTTGTGAGGGGATCGGAATAGCGCCCTACTTCGACGTTCAACGTCGAAGTAGGGACCGTGTAGATGATCCGCGTCCTGCAACGTCGAAATTGCCGGGTCCTCCATGGCGGCCATCAGCTGGGGGGTTGAGAGATGCTCTCTCTCCAGCCCCTGCGGGGCTCTATGGTCACCATGGGCAGCAGCCCTTAGCCCAGGGCTTCTGGCTGCTGTTGCCGCAGCTGGGGATCCATGCTGCATGCACAGGGTCTGCAACCAGTTGTCGGCTCTGTGGATCTTGTGTTGTTTAGTGCAACTGTGTCTGGGAGGGGCCCTTTAAGGGAGCGGCTTGCTGTTGAGTCCGCCCTGTGACCCTGTCTGCAGCTGTGCCTGGCACCCTTATTTCGATGTGTGCTACTTTGGCGTGTAGACGTACCCTCGCAGCGCCTATTTCGATGTGGTGCCGCGCAACGTCGAAGTTGAACATCGACGTTGCCAGCCCTGGAGGATGTGTAGACGTTATTCATCGAAATAGCCTATTTCGATGTTGGCTTCACGTGTAGACGTAGCCTGTGAGGGCAAGAGCTCAGCTTGTCTAAAGAGATCTGGACACATTTAGGAGTGGGCTTGTATGACGCTGGGGCAGAGTTCTTTAGCCCTCAGCAGTTCACAAGTTTTGGACTCAAATGTCAGCACTACCTGAAAGCCTTCTCAACTTTGGAAAATATAGGTCTCTCTGGTCCACTGTGCCACAGTCAACTGTGTGGTGACCTTGGACAAGTGTTGTGGCATGAGATTTTTGCAAGTGCCTAGCTGAGTTAGGAATACAGTGCTCTCCTACATATTTTGGTGCTTTTGAAAATCCTGCCCTTATTCTCTCTGGGCCTCACTTCCCCATCTATGAAATTATGGTGATAATTAAAATACTACATCCTTACCTCACAGGGGAATGTTGGGGATGAATTTCATTACTGACTGGATGAGGTTCAAACAGTGCAGTGCAGAGGGATCTGTAAGGACCTAGGCAGGAGTGGGACACTCTGCCATGCAGCTCTGGGTTTAATCAGATGCTGGTATTGTTGCTTCAGGTGAGGATGACGACGATGAGGAATGTGGGGAAGAGAAGCTGCCCTCCTGCTTTGATTATGTGATGCACTTTCTGACTGTCTTCTGGAAGGTTCTTTTTGCCTTCGTCCCCCCAACGGACTACTGGAATGGCTGGGCCTGCTTCGTTGTCTCCATCCTAATGATTGGTTTGCTGACTGCTTTCATTGGGGACTTGGCTTCCCACTTCGGCTGCACCATTGGCCTGAAGGATTCAGTGACTGCAGTCGTGTTCGTTGCCTTGGGAACGTCAGTGCCAGGTAAAAAAGTAATTGAATGCCATGACCTTTGCCATCTTGCCCCTATGCAGTGTATTTGGGATTCAAGGGGAGTGAGCAACAGTAATGCAGGTCTGAGTCCAGAACTAAATACAGCAATCTCTTTCATATCTGGCAGCCCCAGGACGAGGAGGTTGCCAGATATTCAAATATTCTGGATAATATAGAGGTATACCTAGCAATGCGTAACACTAAAGAAAAACAAGATTAGATATTAAGAAACAAACAAAAATGTATGCAGAGTACTTTATTTACCAACAACAGTAGTATTGTACACTGTAAACTTATCCTGTATTTGCTGTATTTATTTGTATTTTCTTTCACTGTACTGTATTTATGGAAAGCGTAACTAAAATTTACTTACGGTTAAAATGACGGTTATTTGAGAGTTCTGGATGATAGAATGCCAGATATGAAAGAGTTTACTGTAATAACACTGTCACCAGATGGAAAACTCCAGTAGTGTGATTCCCTTTTTGGTGGCTGTGGGTTATTTAAAGTATAGCTTTAGCACTGAATTTCCAGGCTTTCTGATGTTTTGAAAACAACTTATGCCTGATAGTTACAGTCTTAATTTCAGCAAACTGTCGGAACAGAATTCTAGTTGTCCCATGAAGTGCAAAAGAAGCAAGTATGAATCCACATCTTTGCTTTCTCCTCTGACAGCAGAGTGTTTTTTTCACATCTTATGTAGGTATGACATTAACTACACTGAACTGTTTTTTTTCAAAAATCTCTTTTAAAAAAAAAGTGTCCTTAATCCAGTCCAGATATAGTTACTGTATCTGGCAACCCTTACACATCCTTGTTTATTTCTTTTAGATCCCAAAAGATTTTTTCTGAACAATTCATGGGCAAAGATGAAGCGGGTCTTTGCCTACAAAAGCTTATGCTCCAAATTATCTGTTAGTCTATAAGGTACCACGGGACTTCTTGTTGTTTTTGAAGATACAGACTAACTTGGCTACCTCTCTGATATTTGTGAACCATTAATACTGGTGTGTAAGTGAATAGAAAATCAGTGAAATGAGAGGAAAGTACTTTTGGCCATGCTAACTTCACTGTCATTTTAACCTGCTGATTCTACTGATGATAAAACATACAGCTCCAATTTCTTCTATCTGGTATATTGCTATAAATTACTGAGGGTTTACATGGATCCGTGGTACCTATTTCTCTCAGCCACTCCTGTTATTTAACTGGCAACTATTCACTTAGATCCATAATTAAAATGCAGAGAAACACTTGAGTTTTCATCTGACATAAATGGAAATTATATACAATGTGTTTCAGTAGCTAGGGCTCTTCAGTGAGTCCATTATTAAGTGTCTGTCCCTCGGTCACTAAACATCAGCTGCAATAGAAAAAAAGCATCAGGCAGTAATGAGAATCTAGAAAATACTACTAATGTCTCACCATTATGTCAGTCACTGGCATACCTCCACCTGGATGCAGATCCACCTTTCCTCAAAGGACAGAGCAAGTACAGAGAGGTGAAGAGAATGGGCAGAGACCTGGGGAGAGCTCCTTTGCAAAGAGGAATTTAGAGGAGACAAAGAAAGGAGTACATGATAGAGGCATAAGGAATCAGTTGCCAGATAGAGGGGTCTCATTAGGTGCTCCAGAATTGTTAGCTGCTCTGTGCTCTGTGCCACTCCCATTTCACAGCTGGGTCAGCCTCCTCCCCACTTTGCTCATCTAACTCTCTAGTCATGTTCTACAGAACAGGAGCTGCTGGCAGGCTGCTGGGGGATAGATAGAGAGGTGCTGCAGCTCTGGTCTTCCTGCTCACCTGCCCCTGCCAGGAACAAGAGAGAAGCCTGGTGGGAGGAAGGGAGCTGGCCAGGACCTGACAGGAACTTTCACAAAAGACCAGGAAGAGAGGGTGGCATGGAGCCAATAGCACCCATGTTCCTTACCTCCTATCAGCTAACACTGGGTGTTACCAGACTGTCTGACAAAGGGAGAACATGAGTGGAATCACCAGCTCTACATTTTCAACAAATGATTCTACCTGCTAATTAGAAAAGGTGAAAGTCTTTTGTCTTGCTTTTGCAAAACATTGTTCAGATTTTATTTTTTTTCCAAACCAAAACCAGGCCTCAGTGGGCTCTGAGGTATATATTATCCAACCCACCAAAGAGGAGGAGTGGGTTGAGTGGGATAAAAGATTCCTCTTGTGTCTCATCTCAGAAATAGTTTTGGATCAGCTTTGGTTTTGCAGAACCAGGAGTGTGGGAAATGCTGTGCTGCATTTTATTAATGGTCATAAAACACCTTGAAAAACTTTGGCCGTGTCTACACTAGCCTCAAACTTCAAAATGGCCACGCAAATGGCCATTTCAAAGTTTACTAATGAAGCGCTGAAATGCATATTCAGCACTTCATTAGCATGCGGGTGGCCGCGGCGCTTCGAAATTGATGCGGCTCACTGCCGCACGGCTCGTCCCGATGGGGCTCCTTTTCGAAAGGACCCCGCCTACTTCTAAGTCCCCTTATTCCCATGAGCTCATGGGAATAAGGGGACTTCGAAGTAGACAGGGTCCTTTCGAAAAGGAGCCCTGTCGGGATGAGCCACGCAGCGGCGAGCCGCGTCAATTTCAAAGCGCTGTGGCCGCCCACATGCTAATGAAGCGTTGAATATGCATTTCAGCGCTTCATTAGTAAACTTCAAAATGGCCATATGCATGGCCATTTCGAAGTTTGGGGCTAGTGTAGACACAGCCTTTGTGACAAGAGCCTGTTTGTTTATGTTCCAAGAATGCTATAACGCAACTGCCTCTCTTTCCTCTCTAGCCTAGTAAATTTCTCATGTTCTTTTCATGAGCCACTTCTCACAATTCCCTTTCCCTGCATCTTAGTCTCATGAAGGTGGCGATACTTCAGGGTAATACAGATTACAGGGGTAACTGGATGAGGTTTAATGGTCTGTGCTAGGCAGGAGGTAACACTAGATGACCTGGCTGTCTTTTCTGGCATTACCCACTATGACCTCGCACTCTTCAAATAACAGATGTTATCAGTTACTATCCTTTCTCCCCATCACAATCCCCAGTAACAACATCATTGTCACTGACTCTGATTGCACCCCTACCAGAATCCCTCTCCCATAAGTCCTACCTCACCCGTTACCCAAGTCTCTACTGAACCTACAGCAACTGCTTGGGTGCTGGTCAGTGGGGGGAATGGTGTGTGAACTAGCCCTATTACATTTGGGCATGGAAAGGGATAGATGCACAAGCACTTGTTTGCCATCACACATGGAAACAAAAATGGTGAAAGAAAAGGGGAGTATTAAGAACTAATATCCCTTCATAGCCAAGTAACAAAGAATTACCTGACGCAGCCTTTTCAGGACCCACACCATCCCTTCTATTTCAAGAAGCACCCTTTTGAAATGACTGTGGGGTAAAATAAATTATGATTTACCTCAAAATTGATTGTTTAAAATAATGAATAAGCTTCAGTTTTTCTGGAAGCATGGAGCCCTAGAGACAAGAATCCTGTGTGGTTCAATTTTGAGTAGTTCTAACTATTCTGAGGAGAGTAAAGAGCGATTTCTCTAAGGCTGTGTCTACACTTGAATTCCTCTTTCGAAAGAGGCATGCAAATAAGGGAAATCAAAAATGCAAATGAGGTGCAGATTCATATATCTGGTGCCTCATTTGCATATTCTTCTTTCGAAAGAAGAAAAGCAATGTAGATGCAGCTTTTTCGAAAGTAAACACCATCTTCAAAAGAAACCTTCTTCCCATAAAAAATAGGGTTCAAAGATGGGGTTTGCTTTTGAAAGAGCCGCATCCTCACTGCCATTTTTCTTTCAAAAGAAGACTACACAAATGGGGTACCACATATGTAAGTCTGCACCTCATTTGCATTTTCAATTTCCCTCATTTGCATGCCTGTTTCAAAAGAGGAATGCAAATGTAGACACAGCCTAGGATGCATTCACACTAGGATCATACTTCAAAGTTAACTTTGAAGTTGGGGCTACTTCAAGGTAGCCTGTAGAGCGTCTAGACACGTTTTCTGTTACTTTAAAGTTAACTTTGGAGCCCAACTTCTAGGGTCTTACTCCATTCCTAGGAGTGGAGTAGCGCCCTACTTCAAAGTTTAACTTCAAGGTAGGGTGTGTAGATGCTTCTCACCCGCTACTTCGAAGTAGAGGGTATGCCATGGCGATGGCACCCCAGGAGTCCAGAGATGCTCTGGTCAGCCCAAGCGGGGCTTTATGGTCACTGCCAGCTGTGTGAGAGGAAGCAGCTACCCAACGACCCCACACAGGAAGCTGAGAGCATGGCAGAAGCAGGGGGACCACAAGCTCCCTGCTGCACAGCCCCCTGTTGAAGCCACAGGTGCCACCTGCACCCCCAGCTGGCCATGGCATCCACTCAGAAGCACCCTGACCCCACGGAGCCCACCAGTGAGTCCCCTAAGGGCTTGCAGCACCTGGCCAAGTGGCACCAGAGGAGGGGCACTTCATGGAGCAAGGCAGACGTACACAACCTCCTTGGACCATGGGGAGACAAGGAGGTCCTCCTCCACAGAGGGCTGCAGAGAGCAATGCCAACGTATATGAGTGCCTGGCATGGGGGGCCCACCTCCCAGGGCACCCCTCCTGACCAAGCAGAGCACCTGGATTAAAGTGAAGGAGCTCCAGCAGCTGTACTGCTTGGCAAGGGATGCCTGCAGCTGCTCGGAGGCATGGCCCACACAATGCCCCCATTACAAGCAGCTCCACCGGCTCCTGGGACCTAAGGAGGTCCAGCCACCTGAGTATGTGGTCGACAACACTGCACCCCTGACCAAGACGGAGGAGGAGCCAGAGGCAGCAGTCACAGGTGAGCCAGGAGTCTTGGGAGACACTATCCCCCACCCAAGGGACCAGGGGACTGAGCTAGTGATGGGACCCTTGTTATCACACTCCCTTCTGAGTCATCCAGCTGGGACCCCTCCAGCCAGCCTTCCCCCAAGTGCATGGAGGTACCTGCAGGTAGGCACTAGGTGATCAGGATGTCCCAGGGAGGGGGACCCTTCCCCCAGCATAGCCGGCCGGGAGCCTTGTGCCCAGCCGATGCACTGCCTAGCTCCTCAGGGCATTCACCCATGCAGGGTGTGAGGGGGTTGCAGTGAATCCAGTACTAGCCACACCATGCGGGGACCCTCCTGCACCCAATATCAGTGTGAGGGGCGGGTGGAGTGGGGGCCCTGAGCCACAGGGTCAGGATGCACAACTGATGGGCTGGCCCCCGTCCCCTTCTGTCTCCACAGGCATGCCATCGAGGAGCCACCCTAGGGCCACCCGTGACCAGACCTCAGCCGGTGAGGGCCAGGAGGCCAGCACCCCACGGCAGGCTGCCTCCCACTGATGTCACTGCCAGCCCAGATGCCACCATCGCAGGGGGGAAGAGGAGGCAACCGCACACACAGCCGCGCTGCAGGAGATGATGGCTGTGTTGCGGGAATGGCTGGCAAGGGAGCAGAAGGTCAACTGCCTGGAGACCCTTACCTGGGCTGTTGCCACCTGCCTTGCCCAACCCCCCCGTCTCACTAGCCCACCCCGTGGTCCCCCCAGCAGCCCCTCCAGCAGGTGCCAACTTTTGGGCCATGCTGCACACTGTCCACCTGGCACTGGCAGAGTGGCTAGTGGCCCTCATGACGGAGGGTGAGCAGGCTCCTTCCGCCCACCCATGCCCCTTGCCAACTCTGATATTGCTGCACCTTTCCCACACCCCTACCTTCCTGTAGTCCCAGCCCCATCTCTGGCCTGACAGGGTCCCTGCACCTGGAGTGGCAGGGGCTCCCGCAGTCATCACAGCTCCCAGCCCACCACCCTGGTAGACAAGTGAGGCTCCTCCTTCCCCAGCGCGCTCTCCCCACGTCAATTCTCCATCCCAGCACCCTCTCCCAGTTCGCTTCCCCATCCCAGCACCCTCTCCCAGTTCAGTCCTTCCCTCCCAATGCCACCCCAGGATCCCTGTTATAAATAGTTCCCCAATGTAAATAGTTTCAAACATGCTGCCAAGTTTATACATTTTCAAAGTTTATTTTCAACAAACTAAACGTCTGCTATTGCAACCCTAACCCCATGTCCTGCTTGAGTGGTGGGGGAGGGGTGTGTGGTGGGGAGGGTCATTGTGAGCACCGGTCAAAGGCCTCCCGCAAGGCCTCCCTGACCCACACCCCATCTCTTTGTGCCTCTCTACAAAGGAGGACACCAGGTGGCTGCTCATACCTGACGGATGTCTTGGCAGCGCAGGCCTGGACAAAGGGCTCCTGATTTCTCTCCATGATATTGTGGAGAGCGCAGGAGGCCATGACCAGCACCAGCACATTCAGGAGGCTGACCTCCAGCCTCATTAGGAGGCATCTAAATCACTCCTTTCCCCACCCAAACACCTGCTCCACAATGCTCCTGGTGTGATTCTGTTGCCCATTGACCCAGTCCTCAAATGGGGCAGTATGTCTGGTGTAGGGTTTCAAGAGCCACAAGTGCAAGGGGTACGCGGCATTGGCCACGATGCAGGGGGCATGGTGATGTCCCCCACCAGGAAGTCCCACAGGGGAAGTTAGGTACCCTCCTGCATTCTTTGGCCAGTTCACGAGTTCCTGAACACCCGGGAATCATGGGCCTTGCTAGACCAGCACACACAGACATCCACAAACCGTCCATTAGCGTCCACAAGGGCCTGGAGGACCACAGAATGGTAGCCCTTTCTGTTTATTAAGGCCCCCGCACTATGGTCGAGAGCATGGATCGCAATGTGCATGCCATCCAGCATGCCAAAACATTTGGGGAACCCCAGGTCTGCGAAGCCAGCCAGGATAATGTCCAGGTCCCAAACGGTGACCACCCAGTGGAGGAGAAAGGTGTTGACTACCTGGATGATCTGCATGGGATACAAGAGAGATGTGTCCTTGAGTGTGTGGTCTGGTGGTCCCCGACCCCCTGCAGGGCCCCACCCCCCCATCCCTGGGCAGGGCCGCCCCCATGCAGGGCCATCCCTTGCCAGGTGCACCCCAATGGGGGGTTCGTTTCCCCGTCCTGGCTTACCTCCGTCAGGACTACCCCAGCACTGGGCTTGCCCACCCTGAACTCATATCTGACAGAGCGGTGTCTGTCCAGGGTGGCCATCTTCCATAGGACAATGGCAACCCTTTTGCACAGGGGGATTGTGGGCCACATCCTGGTGTCCCAGTGCTGGAGAACTGGGGCGAGCCAGTGGCACAGCTCCTTAAAGATCTGCCAGGTCATTCTGAAGTTTCACAGCCACCAGTCATCGTCCCCGTCCCCCAGCGTGAGGCTGTCCCACCAGTCAGTGCTGGTGGGAAAGCCCCAGTGTCACTGGATCACCAGGATGGGGGTGCAGCTGCTCCCCCTGCAGAGGGCATGCAGGGCGGGGGCTATGTGGCTGGCCCCGTGCTGCTGCTGCATGACAGCCACCAGCAGCACTGCCAGCAGGCTGGCCATGATCTGGAGGAGCTCCCCCTCAGGGAGCTGCTGAGGATCCATGAGGAACTCTGCAGTAGCTCTGCTGTGTACAAGGGTGGGCTGTGTACAGCCTGGCAGCCCTGAGCATGTGCAGGGTGGGGGTGTGGGGAGGGGCCCTGTAAGGGAGTGTCTGGCTGCAAGCCCAGAAGGGCTTGTTGGCCATGCGACCCCCGTGCACATCATTTCCTGGCCTCTTACTTTGAAGTAGGAGCTATTGGTGTGTATACACTTCTTTCAAAGTACCAGGACCCTACTTTGAAGTAAGGGCAGGCATTTTTTTATGTTTAGACACTCACCTTCGAAGTCTGTTACTTCGAAATTGTTCTTCAAAGTAAGCAACTTCCCAGTTATTTTGTAGTGTAGACATGGCCTAAGAGTAGTGTGTTTCCTCTCCTCCATATTGTAACCATAACAAACTTCTGTGGCTTTGCTGAAATTAATTACAATGTAGCCATTCTTGCTGAGACAGATAAAGCAGATGCCTGTTAAACTCAGAGGCTACGTCTACACGTGCAGCCAACATCGAAATAGCTTATTTCGATGTTGCGACATCGAAATAACGTCTACACGTCCTCCAGGGCCGGCAACGTCGATGTTCAACTTCGACGTTGCTCAGCCCAACATCGAAATAGGTGCAGCGAGGGAACGTCTACACGTCAAAGTAGCACACATCGAAATAGGGATGCCAGGCACAGCTGCAGACAGGGTCACAGGGCGGACTCAACAGCCAGCCGCTCCCTTAAAGGGCCCCTCCCAGACACAGTTGCACTAAACAACACAAGATACACAGAGCTGACAACTGGTTGCAGACCCTGTGCCTGCAGCATAGATCCCCAGCTGCCGCAGAAGCAGCCAGAAGCCCTGGGCTAAGGGCTGCTGCCCACGGTGACCATAGAGCCCCGCAGGGGCTGGAGAGAGAGCATCTCTCAACCCCCCAGCTGATGGCCGCCATGGAGGACCCGGCAATTTCGACGTTGCAGGACGCAGATCGTCTACACGGTCCCTACTTCGACGTTGAACGTCGAAGTAGGGCGCTATTCCTATCTCCTCATGAGGTTAGCGACTTCGATGTCTCGCCGCCTAACGTCGAAGTTAACTTCGAAATAGCGCCCGACGCGTGTAGACGCGACGGGCGCTATTTCAAAGTTGGTGCCGCTACTTCGAAGTAGCGTGCACGTGTAGACGCAGCCAGAGAGATGTAAAAGGTGCATGGAATATTTTTAGACTAATCAAGAGGGTAGGGAGCTCGATTTTTGGGACAGCAATTCAATACTCTGGAAATTATTTCAAATAACTAACTCCTCTTTTTCACAGATTACAAAATACACAATATTTCTGGACGCTTTATAAAGATTTCCATGCCCTCAATTTTTCAGTGTAGAAAACTGCTGCCTTTTAATCAAACCCCCACAAAAGTTGCAATCCCTGGACCCTTTGCAAGAAAAGGAAAAAAGAAATAGCAATTGTTTGGAGAGGTGATTAAATGGGATCTGTCACTTCCTGGCCATGATTTAATGTCTCAATATGAGGGCAAAAGTAGAGTTGGAGGGTAAATGACAGGGAGAGAAAGAGTGCTTGGTTTTCTGATTGGCCATTTCTACACAGGCCACTTTCTTCGAAAGTGGCATGGTCATACACGGCCCGAAATATGCTAATGAGGCACCGATGCAAATTCTCCATGCCTCATTAGCATAATGTCACATGATTTGGAGTCCAGAAGACCATTCTTCCGGACTCCAAAACTCCATGTAGAAGCGCAGCCTTTGGGGAGCTTCCGGAAGTCCCGGGGGCCGCACTTCTAAACGGCGTTTTGGAGTCCGGAAGAACGGGCTTCCGGACTCCAAATCATGCGACCATATGCTAATGAGGCATGGGGAATTTGCATCCATGCCTCATTAGCATATTTCAGGACGTGTATTACCATGCCACTTTCAAAGAAAGTGGCCTGTGTAGAAACGGCCATTGAGTCCTTGGCACAGAATCATAGAAATGTCTGGATGGAAGGACCCTTGTAATGTCATTGAGTCCAGCCCCATGCACTAAGGCAGGACCAAATGAGCGTTGACCCTCCCTGACAGGGGTTTATGCCACCTGTTCTAAAAAATCTCTAATGATGGGGACTTCACAGCCCCCTTGGAACCCTATTCCAGAGCATAACTACCTGGAGAGTTAGAAATCTTTTTCCTAACATCTCACCTAAATCTCCCTAGATTAAGTTCAATACTTCATGACCTAACCTCAGAACAATTGATCACAGCCATCTTTGTGGTAGTCCTTAACACATTTCATGACTGTATTCTTTTCTCCCCCCATCTCCCCTTCCAGTCTGTTTTTTTTTTTTCCTCAAGACTAATTATGCCCAAGTATTTTACCCTTTCCTCATGAGTCAGATTTTCAAAACCTTTGACTATTTCCATATCTTTGTTATGTGACATCCAACTGGCTGGAGTTTTCCAGCTGAGGCCTCATCAGTGCCGCACAGAGTGTGACAGCTAACTCCCGTGTTTTATATATCACACTTAGGAGATCCAAATTCAAGCCTTGGTGAAACTACAGGCTTTGGGCAAATTACTTAGAACTGAAGTTAAAAAAAGTATTTAATCACCTTGCTGAAAAGCTTAGCATGGTGCCTAACTGCTATTAATTTCAGAATAGCTGTGTAATAAAGAGCAGACAAATCACTTTAGAATTCTTCTATTAACCTTTATGCTGTATTTATTGGAACTGGTCTTCTCTTTACTTGAAATGGAGATTCTTGCTTTGAGCTGTGATTTCATGTTCCTAACCTCATGGGAAGAACACACTTAAGAAAAACACTCAGCAGAATAAAATAAAAATGAAAGTTTATGCTGAGCTTCTGTGCAACAGATTTTTACCCAATGTGACATGAGACCACAGAAATGCAGTAAGTATTTGTGTTCTTGAATAGCTCATGGCATTGACTCTGGTGTCTTTTTGTGAAAAAGGATCTGTGATTCACCTTTAAGATATAAGCAACACTATCGTAACGGTAATGAAATGTGCACTTGTTTGCTACTGAAGCTTTCTGGGATGAATGAACTATGTGACTACTTTAAACGGAAAATTAATTTAAAAGTTAGTTAAAGGCCAAGCTATAACAACCCTTCAAAGATAATGCAATACCATGGCTTTTGTAAAGCCTTGCCACCCTGTTACAGTCTTTGAGGGTCTCTCAGAATAGTGACCATGAACAAATGGGTAAATGTAATTTATTTGCACTTTTACACCACATTTAATAAACCCCCTCACTAGAGTCTGTTAAGGAGGATAAGTAGCTTCACAGGGTTTAAGCCCAGAAAGGAATTTCAGATTGTCTAATGTGACTTTTTGCATACCAGAGGCCATTACATCTCTACCATTTACCCTCAGGCTGAGCCCAATAACGTAATCTGAAGAAGTGGGTCTGTCCCACAAAAGCTCATCACCTAATAAATTATTTTCATAGTCTTTAAAGTGCTACATGACTCCTGTTTTGTTTCGTTAGAATACAGACTAACATGGCTACTTCTCTGTTACTACCCAATAACTTGTGTTTGACTAAAGGATCACTCATATTTGGCTAAAGCTCACTTTCCACAAAGGCATGTAGTATTGATTTCAAGACATCACGTGATGGAGAATTCACCATGTCACATGATAGTTTGTGCCAATAGCTCATCCCCCTCAGTGTCAAAAATATGGGAGCTTTATTATAATTGGAATTTTTCTGGCTTCAGATATTGGGTCTTGTTCTGCCTTTTCCCACTAGATTACAGATTCCGTCGGTACTTGATATTTTCATCCTATGATGGTGCTTATACACTGAAAACAAGTCACGTGAAGCCATACATTAAACTGTTCACATCTCTCTGTAAGGCATTTTCTCTAGCCTTCAAATCATTTACGTGGCTGTTTGCTGCAAACTTCAAGTTTTTCAACCTTTCTGCTACTGTTTGCATCCCAGGATTGTATTCAAAGCCATCCTGTCCATTGGACAGTTCAGGCCAGCCGCCCCAGGTCCCATATCTGGACACCCTGGAGGATTACTGGAGGGGCCAGATGTCAGTAGCAGAGGTTGGTTCCTCCCCTCGCATGCACTCACCACGGGCAGCAGGATTGGTGGGAAGCTGACCAGTCCAACCCCAGCCTGCTCCACTGCCGTCTCCCAGACCGGTTACTCCACTTCACTGTGGTGCAGGGAAGCAGAGCACTCCAGGCACAGCCCACTCCCCTGAGCAACATGACTGGGAGCTGGGCTCTGGGGAGGGCAGTGGGCTGGAGCTGAGCTGCTCCACTTCCTGCTGCCATAGTGAGTGCAGGGAGTGGGGGCTGACCCCTGCTGCTGGTGACACATCCCACAGTAATCCACAGGCTGCATTGCTTGGGGGAGAGGCTTGGAGGAAGGGGTACAGTGAGATTTGGAGGGGTCAGCGCAGGTGCAGGCCTTGAAAAAGTCTTGGGGTGGGGGCAGGGCAGAGTAGCAGGGGAAGAAGAGAAGTGGGAGCAGGGCATGGGGCTGAGGATCAGGTTGTCCTGGACCCTGCATCCCTCCCCAGGGACAGCACTGACTGTATTAGCCCTTTTGGCCACAGTGTCATTCTGGTAGCTCATATTCAGTTGACTACCCACCTACCACCTCAACCCCTGCTTTTTTTTAAGCACCTGCTTCCCAAGATAGTGCAGCAGGGCCAACCCCCACCACAGGCCCTGGTGCAAGATGGAAGGCAGGCCTGGCCCTGTGTCCCAGAAGGAGTGGGGGCAACGGGGAAAGGGCGGGGCGTAGAACAGTCCACCCTTAGTGTTATTTGGACTGTGGCCTAAGCCCCTCCCCCAGAGCCGCTCAGAGCAGTGCTGCTGTGATGTTTCAAAGGGGTCCAGAGCTAGGGCAACTGTAATGCCCTGTCCCAAATACAGGACAGGGAGATAAGGGGGGGAGGGTCAGCTCCACCAAGCCCTGGGGAGCTGGGAAGGAGGTGGCAGCCACTGGCCCTCCCCAGCAGCCCAGGGAAGCAGCAGCCGCCAGCACTCCCCAAGCCCTGGGAAAGTGGCAGCTGCCGGCCCTCCCTGGGAGCCCCAGGGAAGCAGCAGTCCCCAGCGCTCCCCGTGCCCCAGGGAAGTGGCAGGGACATGGCAGCCACTTCAGGGAAGTGACTCCTGCCAGCAGTTGCGCCTCCACATCTGCTGGCAGAAAAGATCAGCTGGGAGGGAGTGTCCAAATATGGGACAATTAGTCCTTTTAAAAATAAGTCGGGATCCCTTTTTGGCATCCCAGATACAGGACCATCCCACCTAATATGGGACGGATGATCACCCTATCCCAAGCTCCAGGTGCCATTGCTGCTGCTGTGGTAGTGTGGCAGCCTGAGCTCTGGGCCCCAGTGCAGCTACCCTTTTGCCCCCTTACCCCCACTTCAATGGGCATGAGGCAGAGTACCCCATTCAGCAAATATAACCTACATTCTTTATTCCTAAATTTATATGGTGGTTAACATCTTTCTGAATGATCTGGGAAAGAACGTAAAACCATCTATGATTAAATTCGCAGAGAAGAGCCACAGGAATGATTAGAAAACCTGCCTTATAGTGAGAGACCTGAGGCACTCCATCTATTTCTCTTAAAAAGAGAAGGATAAGGGGTGACTTGATCACAGGCTGTCAGCATCTACATCAGGAGCAAATCATGGGCTCTTAAATTCAGCAGAAAGTGCAGACTGGAAATAAGAATACATTTTTAACTGTGAGTGTGTTTAACCATCAACACAATTTATCCAGCATCACAGTGGAGTCTCCCTCACTGACAATTTTTAAATCAAGGATGGGAATTTGGCTAATAGATCAGCTTTAAGAATTCTTTGGGGAACTCCTCTGGCCTGTGTTATATAGTAGGCCAGACTACAGAATCACAGTGGTCCCATCTGCGTTTAGAGTATTTGAATCTAAGAGAGAGTAAGACAGGTTTTCAACTAAAAATTGTCAAAATTTTCCACTGACAAATTCAGATTTTCATTAAAAATAACAGAAATTTCTTGGTGGAAAATTGCCCTAAAATCAACCTTTGGACAAAAATCGATTCAGTTTTCAGGTGTCAAACTTTCCAATGAAAAAATTGAACTGGTTTGAGGAATAAAAACTAGGTTTTGATAGAAAAATTTCAACCAGCTAAATAAGTAAGAAACTGAATCTAAGGCCATGCTTTGAACCATTGATAGAGCAGTTAGAGAACTTTTACCAAAATGGTAGATACCTTGCTTGAAAGAAGAAGAAATCTGGAGCACACAAAATTACTGAGCTGACTCAGACTAGACAGCATGGCCTGATACTTCAGGAGGAAGTTGCAGACCTAGATGTTTGGCAAGATGGCACTGAGCAGAAATATAACATAGCACAGTATTGCAGTGTGGAATGACCACCTGAGTAGCACATCCTTGGAAGGACTGTAAATTAATTGCAAGCACTCAGGGGAAAAAAAACACTGTGGTGTGATAGTTCAGTACAAACTTTTGCTCAGCAGTGATCAAAAAGTCAGGAAGAAAATGAGCTTTCTTAAGAAAGCAATGGAGGGAGAGGTTGCCAAGATTATAAGCCAGTGAATAAACTGAGGCCCTCAATTTGCACACACACCCCATATTAATTAGAACATACCAGAAACAGGAAAAAGTAAGAGGCAGGCAAAGGAAATCATTAGACACTTGAAAAGACTTTAGGATGAGGAAAGACATTTTAAAGATAGGATTTTGGTTCAGCGAGTGGAGCATGCAGAGCCCTGTAGAAATCAGTGGACAGGCATCCAACCAGCCATGCAGAATAATTTATAGGATCCAGTCTTAGGCGTCTTTAACTTGGGCTATAGCTACACGGTCAAGTTCTTGCGAAATAACAGTTTTTTCTAAATAACTTTGGCATTGTGTAAATGACGCACATGCTATTTTGAAATAAATAGCACTATGGACCAGAAATGCCATTTTAAAATGTTTTTTTATGTTTGGTTGTGCTGTTTCAAAATAAGATATTTCAAAATATCCTTTGGGCTAGCTTATTTCAAAGTAGGGCTGTTGTGTAGACATAGCCTTAGGGAAGAAGACTTAGGAGAGATGGAGACGAGATGTATAAAATTCTATTACAAAAAAATTCTTCATTCAAAGAAAGCTAAGGTTGCAACCGAAGCCCTCGGTACTAGGGAATGACAGCATTAAAATATACAGTGTTGCTAACATTATCAGTCCCAGGATTTTAGAGAGACAAGGTGGGTGGGGTAATATCTTTTACTGACCCAACTTCTTTTCATGAGTGTATCATGATTTTAGGTTTACACAGAGCTCTTCTTCAGGTCTGGGAAACATGCTCAGGGCAGTTCTACATTTAAATGATGCATTGGCACAGCTGCACTGATGCAGTTGTGCTGATGGCATGCTCAAGTAGAGGTGCCAGGAATCCAGTCTGAAAAGGTCAGTTGGATCGCCTGAGGTCTTGTCCAGCCCTAGGATTCTATGACACTCAGGAGCTATGCAGCTTCTTATCAAGAGGCAGATTATAGCATTTAGCCACTTGCCTTCAGAGTGAATCCATCCTAGTTCTGAAACAAGAGGAGGTTTTGAACAGTTTGCCAGTGTGCATTCTACATATCCATTAGGCTGGTGCAGCTTATGCCCCTCATTGGCCGTGTCTACCCTTGGGCAAAACTTCGAAATGGCCATGCTAATGGCCAAATCGGAGAATATTAATGAGCCACTGAACTGAATATTCAGCACCTCATTAGCATGCTGCCATCCATGGCACTTCGATAGGAATAAGGGGATTTCAACATTCGCAGGGTCCTGGAGGCTAGGCTGTGCCTGGGCAGGGTGGCATGGAGAACATCTCTCCTGTTGCCTGCCTGTGTTGAAAGAATAACAGAACAACACGGGGGTAATCGTGAATTTCCTTTAGTTTACTAGTTCACAAAAAATTGGCTAGAGCTGTTCAGGTATCTGCAAAACTTAATGTGTGACTTTTCTCACTGAAAAGTCCATCTTTCCTCCTACTGAGGTCACTAGGACTAATTATACAGACAAGTACTACTCAGCATGAGCAAGACTGGCAGAGAACTTAACATCATAGCATCAAATTCAGCTGTTTCTAGAATTCCTCCCGGCTCACCCCACACCCTGAAGCCTCTCTCCATAAATGTCGTAAGGCTTCACCTGCCTCATTGAAGCAGCAGAACCAACTTATCCCTTCCCCATTGGACGACCATCTGCAAGCAATCTGTTAAACATCTCACTATATCAGTGGTTCTCAATCTGCAGCCCAGTCAGCACACAGCTGCAACCCATATGAGATTCTCAGGGCTATACAGCAATATATATATATACACACAGTGTGCATGTGCCCACATAATACAGAGAGTTGTATAAGCATTTAGCAATGGTAAATAGGTTGAGAACAACCACTCCAGCCATACCCACTTAAAGGGAATGCTCTCTGGTTTGCTGTTGCCCAGGAGCAGATATCAATGCATCTACAAAGGCACTGCTATATGAGTGCTATATTACTATACAGAAACTGTCCAAGATAAAGCGGGTCTTTGCCCACGAAAGCTTATGCTCCAAAATATCTGTTAGTCTATAAGGTGCCACAAGACTTCTTGTTGTTCCTGAAGCTACAGACTAACACGGCTACCTCTCTGATACTTGTCCAAGATAGTAAATCCTCCAGAAGCACTTATTACATCCTTTGGGGAGATGATGGTAGCGTTTGTTTTCTGTAAGGAGGATGTTATAAGACAATGAGTGAGTCATACACTGGAGATGCCTTGGAACTAGTTCTGAGGGAGAGAAAATGTTGGGGGAGGAGGGGAGACTGCCAGCTTCAGTCAAGAGAAAGTGCATGTGGGGGAAGGAATCAGGAAGTATTTTGTCTGTGGTCCTATAACTCTTTCAGGAAGTTTTTTTTTTGGGGGGGAGGGTGTTCTGGCTCCAAATCTGCCAGGGAAAGCTTTGGATTTCATCACAGGAAGCTTTGACTGTCACTCAAAGGTGGCTGGCTTCCGTTTCTTTATACAGTCTCTGGGAGCATGTGTACATTTGCAAGTGAAAGTGTGTGACTGTATTGTGAATGGACGTGTGTGGTCTAGCTTTACTCTAGCAAGATGGTTAAGAAGGGTAGTGTTCATATGGGATAGTATAGGCTAGCTGCCTGAGTCCTTGGCAAGCTTGTACTGTGGCAGCTACCCACTGCTAAGGCACATGCCACCACACATGGTGCTATTGTTACCTGCAGTGAAGATGGACCTTTGAAGCCAAGCTGTTAGCTAGACCAGTTTGTCAATAATTCTCCAGAACGAAGGGACTTACAATGACACCAGGGTAGCTCTTTTCAAGACAACTTATTTCATTGCTATCTGACTGGCTGTTTTTCTTTCCACTTTACAGACACTTTTGCCAGCAAGGTGGCAGCCACACAGGATCAATATGCTGATGCCTCAATTGGGAACGTCACTGGGAGCAACGCTGTGAATGTTTTCCTGGGGATTGGTGTGGCCTGGTCCATTGCCGCCATCTACCATGCAGCAAACGGGAATGAGTTCCGCGTCAACCCCGGCACCTTGGCTTTCTCAGTCACCCTCTTCACCATTTTTGCTTTTATAAGTGTGGGTGTTCTGCTTTACCGGCGGAGACCTGAGATTGGAGGTGAGCTGGGCGGGCCACGGACTGCCAAGCTTCTGACATCATCCCTGTTTGTGCTCCTTTGGCTCTTGTACATATTGTTCTCATCTCTGGAAGCCTACTGCCACATAAAGGGTTTCTAAAGGAACAATCAGAGATAGTAAATATATCACTAGAGATCTATATGTATCTATATAGAAAGCTATATAGGTATAGATAGAGAGACAACATTGTGTATAATGAACAGAGGAGAGAGAAAAGACATTTGTTACGTTCACTTACCTGCTGATGGAATGCAGCTTGGAGTGTTCTTTGTATTAGGTAGGAGTAAGAATTCAGCAAGTTTCTTACCCAGAGGTTGCAGCATATTAAAGGAGGCACAAATGCTGGGCCATCTTTGCAACTCTACCTACAAGTTCATATGATGATGACTTGATTGTTGCTCCCATCCTGTCCCCCCAGGAAGGACTGATCTGAAATGTAAATTGTGCTTTTCATTAATGCAGGGGCCAGAATAGCTGTTAAGAAGTCAAGTGGTGGAGGGAAGTCGAGAAATAGGGGACTTTGAGAAATAGGGGACTTGGACTTTCTTACAAAAATCTATTGGCCTTCATATATTGAAGACATGCAGAGCTGTCTCCACTGAAAGAAATCAAGAGGCTGGACTGAAGAAGAAAGTTCAGTGTTTCAAGAGCTTTCTGCAAGTAGGATTGAAACCCCACTGCTGTTCTTGCTTGGATGCCCCATATATTATTCAATTGTTAGAGTGCTGACATGTTGAGTCACAATAACAGTGCAAATCTTTTCCTTAATTTTTTGGCTGTATTATAATCAGCATGCCTTCTCCTCCCAACCCCTGCACCCATACAAACAAAACCAGTGAGTCCTCTCACCCCACCCGTCCCACACCGCGCCTTGCACGCACCTGCCCAACTCCTTTGTCTCAAGCCTGTTTTCATTCTGACGCTCTTGTGAGCTTCACTTTTGATGGCACCCATTCCCTGCCCAGCCTCTAGTGCATTGCTCTTGTCTCATATTCCTATTTGGGAATGCTGTTGTAGTACTTGTAACACTCTGCATGAATGAAGTAACCCATATCTGTATATAGCATTGTATAGCAATAGTCCATTCAGCAACGAGGATTGGATACTGAACACGTGAGTGAGTTTTCTTTTCACCCAGGCTTGAGGTTGGCTTGGTTTGTTTTCTTCTTAATGAAGTAAGGAGAAGCGGCAAACCCTTTAGCAATCTACACAGGGGTTTCTAAGAAGCAATAACAAAGGACTGTGCAGCTGTAAATGCTAACAGGAAGAATCTGTGCAAAATGTGCCATAAATATTTGAAGAGTGAAATTCTGGCTCTTTAAGACAATGGCAAAATTTCCCATTGACTTCAGTGGAACAAGGATTTACCCAAATTGTATGATCTAGAATTCAATGAAGTCACATCAGATCCATAAAGTTTAATGTATCATTTTAAGGATCGGAACTTGCCACCCTGCTCATGCAGTTGTAGAACTTTGTCCCACAACTACTCACTTTGAACACAATGGGGTTAAGTACCAGTCAGTCTGGGCATGAGTGGTAGCACCAGCTCTTGAATAGGTAAGCCATGCCTGGGTTTTGTAATCATCAGTTTTTCCCAGTGTGGTTCTTTGACATCGGCATGGGCTGCAATAAATGGCAGATACCATCAATTTTGCAAGTTGCACCTGTAGAACCCCCAGGCTCAATTTCTATTCTCCTAATCATCATCTCTGATGGTTAGCTCCATTGCTGTGTATGAACATTAAGCCAAAGGTGATTGACAGGGCTTTACAACCACATCTCCTATAGGACTATTTGAGGACTGAAGAAATCAACAGTGGGGTTGGAGGAATGTAACTTAGCCAAGATTCCCAATGGCCAAAGCATTCCTACCACATAATAGTGTGAATCTTGTATTGTCCAGTAGCAATTGCATTTAACACTAGAAATTACTGTGTTGGTTATTTATTGTCCATTGTGGACCGACCATAGACAGTGCACAGGTGGCAAGACAATCCCCACCCTGGAGATGTTGTCATGTCCAAGACAGACATTGTCAGAAGGCCCAGAGGAAGGAGCTACCTTAATGAGCTGGTTTCTCTTTCATTCTTTGCACTGTATGACACTTTCCAAGTGTGTTCAAGTGCTCTGCATTAGGGATTGGAACGAGCAGAGGTTGAGGCCTCACATATTGGTATTGAGGGGACATTTCATGCACACTTGGCATCAGGGAAGGAGCTGTAAGAAGAAACGGGCAGGGGCATGGCTTGCAGATCAAAAGGGTCAGCAGGGATGCAAGGGGAGTAGGCAGGATCCCAGAGCTTGGCCAGAACTGAGTTCAGCAGGGACCTGGAGCTCAAGACAGGAATGTTTGACCTTGTGATGATGGGCAAGGAGGCCTGAATTCAGGACAAGGCAGAGGTTATGGGGTGGGATATTGAGAGGCTGTGGCTGTCAGCCTGAGTCACATACTGAATTTGAACACTCGGTCCTAATCCTGCAAAGAGAGCTGCACACATGGACTCTCAGCCACAGGCTGCAATCTGAGGCATGGTGACTCAGCTGAAGATTTTGCTCTGTTCTTCCATGGGTGCACAGTGATGGAGCTGGAGAGTCTGAGGACATTTCTCCCTCCCTTGGGCTGGATGAGTCAGGACCTTGCAGAATTACTGTCACCTTGTTCTACAGAGCCCATCACCAAGGAGTGCCCCAAAGAAAGCAGAAAAGGAGGCAAGTGATGGGTCTAGTCTTAACCCCACGTGTGCCTAACTATCATCCCTCAGTATAGAAGAGCCCAGGCAGGATCAGTCCCACGCCTTGTGACTGAGCAAGCCACACAGTTGCATTCAAGAGCAAGGAAGCATTTCTGCACAAAGCAGATGACAATTTCACAGCCCGTGTTCCCACTCTGTAAAAACTCGATCTTTATATGTCTAGAGGTCACTAGCTGCACTTCCTTCCACTGGTCACTCCAGGGATTTCAGTGGACCAAACTGTGCAGCAAGAGGCAACTAGGCCTAAGACAAATGAGAAGCAAGAAATTTTGGATGATGCACAGTGGTCTTAGAAGTCTTTATAACTTCCATTTGATTCCTCTAAGCTCAACATAGTAAGGATAATTGGATATGGTCACTTTTAAAAACAATGGAAAATAGAAGCACAAACCAGGGCCTTATGTATAACATGCAAATCCTCAGCTGGTGCTAATCAGTATCTCCATTGACCCCCCAAGGAGTGCTGTCAATTCACATCAGAGAAGTTTTCTTTTTATATTATGAATGAAATATCTTACAGAGAAACTGCAGGGCTACTACTTTGCATTATCATTACTAGCTTTTTAAATTTCTTTTTCACCCTTTCCCTGTCCCTTGGTGGCATCTTCTGATTCTGTGAAAGGGTATGCCCGACATTGGTGTACCCAGTTAGCTGGGGGGAGACAAGGAGGGAGAGATTTTGCACTCATTTTGAACAAGCTGTGGAAGGTTTTAATTATCTTATTGTGTGTTTTCATCTAGGAATATACTGAATGTTTTTGTGTAAATTCATTTT
Source organism: Carettochelys insculpta (assembly GCF_033958435.1). Classification (NCBI taxonomy): domain Eukaryota; kingdom Metazoa; phylum Chordata; order Testudines; family Carettochelyidae; genus Carettochelys; species Carettochelys insculpta. Next base: position 184,571 of record NC_134139.1, on the reverse strand, counting down.
TCACTATAAATGAATGGATTTATTTTCCTTTTAATTTTACTTTTAGGCTAGGGTGGGTGAAAGGGAATTAGAGCCTGATTCTGGTTGTCTGGGATTATGATTGCCTTTATGTACAACAATTTCATTTCATTTGTTTGGGTTCATTAATTTTATTTGTGTGTATTGTCCACAGCCATAGGCAGCAAGTACACTGATTGTGATGATCTTTATGAATAATGCACAACCACAAAGAAAAATAAAATTTCTAATCACTTCAGATTTATACAGTAGTACTGCTGCATATTCTCTATGGAACATCTCACCTTTCCTCTCATTGTTCCTCTTCATTCTTTGCAATTATTGGTTTGCCTTCATGTGCATTTTCCATTGACTATGAAAACAAGTGAACACCAAAGAAGACTGAGTTGCAAATGTCAACAGCGGTAGACACAGAGGCAAACACTATTCTGAACCTGATGCATTGTTTGCTCAGAGACAGATCATGCTTTTCCACTCCCTGCCCTGTGTTTTCTATCCTCCATTCCCATTGCTGCAGCACCGCTGTATATCACCCCAACGTTTGGAAGCCTATTCTTTGTTGACCTGGAAGGGATTTACATAGCTCCAATTAGAGCCAATCAGAGTTATGCATAAAAGCCTCCCAAGCATTGACACAAGTAGACCCTTTTAAGAAGGCATACTGGTCTTACCAATGCTGCTAGACTTACCATCAATTTATCAACCATTTCAGAGTAATTGGGGGATGTGGCCTTTAGGGTATGTCTACCTGCAAACGGCTACAGTTGCATCCACTGTGGTGCTTGTGTAATGCTATCCATGCCAAAAGGAGAACTTACCTCTGCAACAAATGACAGCAAGCTTGACTAAAGACATGGGCTATATACAGCTAGAGTTGGAGCAAATTAGCTAAAGCATATGTGTGTGGATTTTTCACATTCCTGTGCAACACAGTTATACTGATCCAATTTCCAGTGCAGGCCAGCGCCTAGTGCTTCCATTGTTCACTTGTACGGATCATATTCCTGCTTTCATGGGGGTTAGTGCTGGGAGCAGGAGCAGGCTCCTTGTTAACAAGCAGTAATGCAGCAATTAGATTACTAAAGGGTGTCTGCTCTGGTGTCAATTTCTAGATATATTTTTGTGCACAGAATGAGCTTGACCCACAAAAATGGGTGTAATCCCTGCCTAGCCCATGTAAACCTGCTGCATTCATGTTCCCTGCTGCACATCAACGTGTGTCCCACGTGTGCCTGCAAACTTACAGTCAGGGCTGTTTGCTAAGGAGAAGGTACAGTGACAGAGAATGGGGAGAGGTTGGCTGACTGTGCCTTTGTTTCTCTTTTATTAACAAAACAGTCTGAAATATTAAAGAGTAACAGTTCAAGTAATCAAGTAATTAGGCTGTTTCCCTGCCCTGATAAGCCTATCTGTGGAGAGTTCCTGTGGAGTGCCCTGTATAATTAGTTTAAAAAAATTGCTGAAGTTTGTAGCTGAGGAAATTGACCTCCATGTGTGCAGGTGGATTACTGCCCATCCTGGAGTCTGACCAGGGACTCTCTTGGCTTTAAATGAGTTCTTTCAGACCACTGGAACTCAGCTCTGACCCTGCACCATAATGTGCAGGAGCCAGCAAGGATGCTGCCTATCAAGGACATTAGCCTGTTCCCAAAAGTGCAGGGAATAAGACTCCTCAACCCCCATGGCCCTGCCCCCCAACCCCTATTCTTCTCCTGGGGGCCCTGCCTCTAGCCAACCCAGAAATCTGAGCTTAAACTGGAATCCTGCCCTCCCTAATGGGGATGAAGTAGATAATGCAAAAGCAGTACCCAACCAGGCCCCCAAAACCTATGCTGCCTCTGTGGACCAGTGCTCTCCCTGACCTGGAGATAGCAGCTCCCCAACTCGTCACAGCTGCCTGCACAGCTCTTACGATGATTGGGCTGCAGCTTAGAGACCCCCGCTGGCTAGAACCAGGTTAATGAGGGAGAATGACAGACCCTCCACCTGCCCTGGGCTGGACAACTAGCCTGGGGCCTGGGCTCCTTTCAGCACCCCTGCACTGGACAGTTTAAGGGTCCCCGTGGCTGCCTGGGAGCCCCAGTCAGACTCCATCCTGGCCTGGGTGAGTACTAAGGTGTAGGAAGAAAAAGGCAGGTGCACCCAGTCAAAAGTAAAATGGGCCAGGCCCATGAAATTTCAAAATGTGGGAGGGTTATACCCCTCCTCCCCTGCCCTAATTCTAGCACCAGTGCTACCTATACTACTTTTACCATGGAAGGGTATGCCTCTGAAACCACATTTCCAACGCAGAGCTCAGTCTCTAGAAAATAACCCCTCTTGGGGCCACTGACACCAATCCTGTGTCTACACATGCCCCTTCCTTTCAAAAGGGGCATGCTAATGAGCAGGTTTGAAAGATGCTAATGAGGCACTGCAATGAATATGCAGCACCTCATTAGCATAATGGCAGCCATGACGATTTGAAAGTGCAGCTTTTCAAATCACGCACTGCCCATGGAGACGGGACCGTCCAAAAGGACCCCCCCCCAGTTTTCAAAAGCCCGTCTTCCTATCTGGTGGTAAGGTATCTAGTGATAAGAAGAAGGGCTTTCGAAAACTGGGATGGGGGGGTCCTTTCAGAAGGTCCCGTCTCCACGGGCAGCACGTGATGCAAAATGCTGCACTTTCAAATCACCGCAGCTGCCATTATGCTAATGAGGTGCTGCATATTCATTGCAGCGCCTTGTTAGCATCTTTCGAACTCACTCATTAGCATGCCCCTTTCGAAAGGAAGGGGCACGTGTAGACCCAGCCGAAGTGAGGGTTAGCTACTAGATGAGCATACTTGCACTGTCTTGTAGCCAGCATTTAGCTTTCAAGGCCATCTTTACATAGCTCAAATTTCTGTAGCTTCTTTGACAGTGAGTGTTTCATTTGAGTACAGTAAAGTGTGATGGGGCAGCTGCCCCACATATGGTTTAATGGGGTTAAGGTGGACAGGCAGTCCAGTTAACTCCACTGGGTACCCCGAGGAAGAGCCAGGAATGATACCACTAATTAGAAGCAGGCTCAGCTGGGCAGGAACAGGTGGAGACAAGATAAAGCTCTGTGAGCAATGAGTAACTGGTACACGAGTGGTTGCAGTTATGCCTTGAAAGGAGAAAGATGAGAGGTTGGTAAGCTGGGGTGGCAGTGGAAGCAGCTAATGCTCAGGCCAGCCAGCAGCTGCTGCTAGTAGTGAGCCCTCTGACATTCATGTAAACAGCAGAAATTCGTAAATAACTGCTATATGTAAATAAACTGCAAAGTCTAAAATTCACAAACTAAAAAGCAAAGCGAAATAGCAAAAGATGGGAAAGTATTAGGGATTTTCCCTTTCAGTAGCTTCTCCAAGCCCCTACCCAAATGAGTCCCATTGACTAATGAATCTGGAACAAGCCACCAATACTGCATCATCTTCAAGGGCCGGGGCTTGTCTTCCTCTCCCATGCTATGAGATACACCAGGAAGAAGATTCACTCACACTCCTTAGAGCAAACACATGAAGACAGCACAGCTCCAGTGAGGGCTGCTAGATGTGATATGGTCCTGGAAGATATAATGCCCAATTCATGTTTTCCACTTGCACCCAGGCAGCTGAAACAGTTCCTTCATGTCATTGCTTAAGATAGTCATGTAAGTTAGAGGCAAAATTGCATTTAATCCACTTAATTTCCAGCATGTAATTGTAGTTCACAGAAAGCACACTAAGGACTTGCCAGACACCCACCACATCTGCAAGAGATGCAGCAAGGACTGTCACTCTCGTGTGGGTCTTCATAGTCACAGTAGACGCTGTAAGTGAAGTCCTCAATAGAAACTATAAAGGGCGCGATCCATAGTCTATGCAGACTGAAGGATGCCTACCAATTGTAGTTCATCGAACCCTCTATGTACCAAACTCTCTCTACAAGTCTATCCCTTTCCTTTAAGCAGGATGTTAGCTTCACACACATTCAACTTTATCCTTCTTTTCTGCTTCAAATGATATTTTGCATTTTCAAAGCGAAAGGCCTAAATTAGCACTGGGAAGGCTCTCCCAGCTGATCTGGCTAATTTCTTTTTTTAAAGAACACCTGTATCTTAATGAAGATTTAAGCTCTGAGAGCCCACAGTATGAAGAAAGCTGCTTTCTGAACAACTCTACTCAAAATTTTCTATGTGGTATGTTGTAAAAAAATGTACACCTGTACTGTCAAAATGCTAGTTAGAATCCAATTTTTGTGTCTGTTTCCATGTAAGGTTAGAAAGGAGTCTCTGAAGAATCCTTTGCCACAATGGGTGCCTGACATGGATACTGGCCTACTTCAAAGATTGCTGTCATCCTCAAGTGAGTGGCAGGGCTGAAAACCTTGCAGAGCCCCTAGGCAACAGGGGAACCTGATCTGCTCCTCCAGAAGGGGTGGAGTCTCAGGCAGAAGAGGTGTGGGTGGGGCAATCAGACCTCATTGCTGCCTGGATTGCTGCCTGCATCCCTCCAGCCCTCAGTGTTGCCTGGAGTGCTCTGTGAAGCACTCCAGCAGTGGTTTAAAGAGTCCAGGGCACCAGCCACCGCCATTTCCAAAGTAACAGCAGCTAGCAGCTCAAGCCCCTTTTATATCACCAGACCCACAGGGCAGTTGCTCCTTTTGCCCCCAGCTCCCTGTTGGTGAGCCATCACGCATCTGGTTAGGCAACACAACTATATTTGTGTACTAAAGTCACTCAAGGGTATGAAAAATCCAAATAGCTGAGCAACACAGTTATACTGATCTACCCCCTGGTGTAGACAGTGGTATGATGGCAGATTTTTCTCCACCCAACAAAGCTGCCTCCTCTCATTGAGGTGGATTATGGGCAGATGAATCTCCTGCTTTACACAACTTGTTAGGCTGGCCTCGGTTTGTAAAAATCATAGCCATTTCCACACTGGGCTGTAATTGATAAATAGTGCAGTCACACCCAGAGATGTCAGGCCCAGTCCCATAATCCTGTTAATGCTGCACCCTGAAAAATGTCATTGAGAAGATATAGTGCACACCTCAGGAGCTCACAGTTGAATGCCCTGATTCTGCAATCACTTATTCGTATAATTAACCTTATGTTTCATTGAGTTCAGTGAGATCCCACCCATAAGTGAAGACACACATAAGTACTGGCTTTCAAGCTAGATATAAATACAGTAAAGTGAGTCAGTCTCCACAGCAGAGGCAACCATTCAAATGCACGGATATAAAAATCCCACATAGAAGCAATAGCAGGTACACAGAGCTCATTCAGTTTTGTTGCAATATTACCATTGTCTGCATTAAAATTCTCAGCAATTTGAGATTGACCTCCTCCAGATTGCTTAAGTCCTTAATGTTGCATCCAACAAAGGAGCTGACTAATTCAATCTCATTTTCATATTTTAAATGTGATTGCTGAGCTGTTTTGCTACAATGCTGGCTCTTTTGAGATCCTCATTTGTGAAGTACTGAGTGCTTCCTCTCTGTTGTTCTGTCCCACCAACTCCTGCTGCATGCTGCAGTTCACAACAGATGTTCATTATGAGACTCTTAACCTTCTAAATTCTGTGAAGTAATTATTTTCCTTAACTTATTAACAGCATATTAAAATGTACCCAGATTTGTCTTGGGTTTTAGGCCCCAAATAATAAAGCTCAAAAACAATGTTGTTTAACAATTTAATAACCGTGCTTTTTTCAGAAGGTGCTGTTATTTTATTATTATTTGCTTTAGAACAGACTGTTTAGTTGAAGTTAATAAATCAACTGGGACTTCCTATCATCTCTCTTAAGCAAGTAGTAAACAATGGTTCTATATGTAGATCAGTCTAAAGAAAGACTTATGGGATAGTGCTTTCTTAAGGAACTGAAACCTTCAAAACACAGCACAAATAAAATCCCTCCCCTTTACAATCCTTTTATGCAGTAACATCCTTCCCAAATACACTAGAGATATGAAATGCTGGCTGGCTGACTTAGCTGGTAGAGCCAAGCATAAGTGAAAATCTGAAAGGTAGTGTTGATTATTCTAACTACATTATTGCCCTTACCACATCTTTTCATCAGACAAGGTTATAAAAGCTGGTGCTGCACTTCATTTACCCCATTTAAAAATAATAATTTCAAATGATCATTTGTATGAGCTTTGCCACTGTTAATAGTAGCCATCCTTGGTAAAATGTCTGGAATGACCTACATTCCTGTAAAAGAGATTGTTAGTCTAGCAACGCATCACAAAGCCATCAAATATAGAAGAGTTGGAGAAAAACAAAAGAGCCTATCCTTGTCCTCAATTGCATGACCATGCACCTCGCCTGTACTGTCAACTTTAGGCAGAGATGTTACAGGACATGTTCAGGTACTACAGACATGGACAACCTTATAAAATCCAGATGAACATATCATGAACAAGGCCTATCCCATGCACAGAAATTTGGAGAATGGGGGAGGCAAACCCAGTTGATCTTAGGATTCCTGACTGTATCTTAGCCAACCATTGCTCCTCTCCCCTCCCCTAACTGCTGACAGCATGGATCTCTTCGGATGGTGTGCTGCATTGGCTGATCTGCTATCATCCCTTAGTGAGTTGCTATCTGCACAGGCATCCCATAAGAGTGGTTTAAATTATTCTTCCCCACAGTTTTCCCTTTTTTATCCTTTGAGTGAATGGCACATTCTCAGTGATACGGGGAGTTGGGAATAATATAGTTCTTAGTATTCCAGCACTGTCACCCAGGTGCTTACTCCCTCTTTCAGCTTCATGCACAGAAAGGCCTGATTCCACAGGCTTTCTTCTTGCAGCTAAACCCAACAAAGTCCACTGTCCTCACCTAACAAAATTAACCCACAAAGAGAATTTTTGCAGAATTTGACTAAAATTTAAAGCCTGGAATAAAGTCAGGAATATGGAGGCCAGAGCAGCCAAGATTTCACATATACTTGATCTTCTCTGGGACAGCTCAGGTATCTGCGCTCCACGGTGTTGTTTCTGTTCTCCTTACATGTTAGCAGATTCTAGAATACAGCAGCAGCATTAACAAACACACCATGGAAGGACACAGTCTCTCAGTGGGTATTCATTCTGGTCACTGAGCCATTAGTACTGTCTCCATTGGAGCCCACATAGACAGCATGCTTGGTGTTTTTTCCTCCCTTCCAGGTGTCTGTCACCTCTGCAAGGAGGATGTTAAGCCATCAGTTAATACAGCACTCCATCTACCCATAAGATTGTCCTCAGAATCAGCAGTGCTTCTCTTCAAACAGTACCCCTGTAGCACGTAGACTTGCCAATCCATGAGAAGAAGGCAAGCCACCAAATCGTTATATCAGAAACCAAGCACTTCCAACTGTCTACAACCCTCTTCTGTCAGCAGCTAAGAGAAAGGACCATCTCCATTGTCTGCTGGCAGGAGCTGCATGTTGCTGAGGCTATCAAAGCAAAGGACCTGGTAGTATTCTCATATCCTATATTCACCACAAGTAGGTGTCAAGTGGCTACCTACCGTCTCTTCTGACTAGTGGAAACTATAAGTCAGGGGGCTTCTTCCATTTCCTGCCACTTGTATTGTCATGTTTACAAAGAGCATGGGCAAAACTTCTATTCTGTGTTAGTAGCATTTTATACTCACTATTTATTACTGTGAATGAAGACACAAGATGATAAAGTCAGGCCCTAGACACCACTACTTGACTCTCACCCCAAGTGGTGTCTGGTATCATCCCTTAGTGAGTTGCTATCCCCACAAACAGTTAATGTTTTGGCATCCATTCAGGACATGGATCTTCCTACTGCTCTTTGATGTAGATGGCAACCATAAGCAAACCAAAAACCTCACTTAGGCTGTGTCTACACGTGCACGCTACTTCGAAGTAGCGGCACTAACTTCGAAATAGCACCCGTCGTGGCTACACGTGTCGGGCGCTATTTCGAAGTTAACTTCGACGTTAGGCGGCGAGACGTCAAAGTCGCTAACCTCATGAGGGGATCGGAATAGCGCCCTACTTCGACGTTCAACGTCGAAGTAGGGACCGTGTAGACGATCCGCGTCCCGCAACGTCGAAATTGTGGGGTCCTCCATGGCAGCCATCAGCTGGGGGGTTGAGAGACGCTGTCTCTCCAGCCCGTGCGGGGCTCTATGGTCACCGTGTGCAGCAGCCTTTAGCCCAGGGCTTCTGGCTGCTGCTGCTGCAGCGGGGGATCCATGCTGCATGCACAGGGTCTGCAACTCGTTGTTGGCTCTGTGGATCTTGTGCTGTTTAGTGCAAGTGTGTCTGGGAGGGGCCCTTTAAGGGAGCGGCTGGCTGTTGAGTCCGCCCTGTGACCCTGTCTGCAGCTGTGCCTGGCACCCTTATTTCGATGTGTGCTACTGTGGCGTGTAGACGTTCCCTCGCAGCGCCTATTTCGATGTGGTGCTGCGCAACGTCGATGTTCAACATCGACGTTGCCAGCCCTGGAGGACGTGTAGACGTTATTCATCGAAATAGCCTATTTTGATGTCGCCACATCGAAATAGGCTACTTCGATGTAGGCTTCACGTGTAGACGTAGCCTTAATGTGCTCAACTCATTTAGCAAGATACACTGACAATGGTGTGGACAAGATACAGAAGAATAGATAAAGCTGTTAAAAATGACCTTATTAAAAATTGCCCAGCTCAAATATATAAAGAGAGTCCATCCTAATTCCTACTGGAAGAAATGATTCCTGAAGCTTAAATCCAGTTGTGACAGTGAATGAATGTTTTCTTCTGTGAATAACCAGAGCTGCTATTCTGACCAAGCCAGTCAAAATGTTGTATGCCTCCTAAGATTTACAGGCTTGGGAAGGTTGTTGTTGCTTTGAGTGCAAGGGAGATAGCATTTTTATCTCCATTCCCTGCCCCCCACCCATCTTCTGTATAAAACTTAATTTCCTGTAAAAAATTAAATCCTTTGATGCAATCAGGCACATTAGCTTACAGCTCTGGAAAGTCTACAACCTAATTAAGCTATTTATTCTACAGGCTAGGTGGGAGGAAGCACAGGCAGCATGTTATCTATTTTTAAGTGCTTGGATTGCATTCACCTGCAACAGTGATGAGAGGGGGCATATAAGTACCTAACAAGAGGGCAAGTCCTTGCTCTTGCAGTTTTTCGGATGGGGTGGAGCTGAGGTATAGCCATAAACTTTTGTGATCCAGCCTTCACAAGTTTTGGAGAGAGGGAAACGCCGTGTTAGGGATAAAAACAAAAAAGCAGTCAAGTAGCACTTTAAAGACTATAGTTATGCAAAGAAGAGAAATTCTCAAGATGCATTTTGTAGCCTTTGGCACAAGGAAGCTAGCTGTCTGTCCTCCCTAAATGCTGACTGAGGCTGTATGCTGCAAAAGTTCTTTGTCCTTTTGAAAAGTCACTTCCACAGCTGTCTAAACTGTAGTATTCTTGCAAAATGCTACAGTAAGTATGAGCCAAATTCCTAACCTTTTAAGGACTTTTGTCCACCCCAAATAGCACAGTAGGCACTGAAATGCTTAGTACCCCAATGAAGAATTGTAGAATAGGTCTACAAGAAACGGAATTTTTTCCAATTTTAAGCAGGGTTTAGGCAGATAGAACTGACATGGCTTCCCTTAAGCTGCACCCATGGGGCATCTGTGGAGTCCCACAGAAACCCAAACTTTGTTCCATGCAATTCAATATGTGGTTACCCAGCGCGTGGCTGAGATCAGTAACTGCCTATGGCTAACCCAGGGTCATAATGAGGTAATGCTGGTAGGAAGAAGAAAGCACTTTCAGGACTTCACCACCTATATAAAGATGCCCTGTCTGGAGTCAGCCTGCCCCCAAATGTGTAAACAGGTGACCACCTCAGGTTCTGGTTGTAGTTCTTGTGTCTTTCCTGGCTATAGCTGTTTGGTATCCAGAAGCAATGTTAGTCTACAACTTTAGAGACGACCGTGCCCCCAGAAGTCTGGTTTCTGCCTTACCATGCAAAATTCCAGTCCTGCTTGTATTGATTCTCTTTTACCACTTTGTAGCTAAAATTGTCATTAAGAGTTCAAAGCAGATCACCACCACAATTCTGGTATCAGTAATAGGCACCATTTTACTGACTACTAGATGATGGCTTCTCTCCCTATCGGTGTTATGACTATATATATCACTTATAAATTCCGGATATTCAATCATGAGTTACAGTGAATTGCTTTTTAGGTGCCCTTTCAGCAAAAAGCCAGGTGTCTTTATGTGATTTTGTATATATACACCATTCAAAAGAGCATTGTGATTTGTCTTTTAAGTCTGCTGTACTGGATTACTATTGCTCTTTTAGCTGGCAGTGGGATATTTCCAGTTTTAGCTATTACTCAGAGTGAAAGAGGGCAACACATTGTCTTCTCATTAGTTGATTTTCTAAATCCATTCCATGGGCCTCTCGGAGTAGTAAATGCCACAAGGCCTTGGCAGTAGGACTATGGAATTGAACCAAAGCCCTTGAAAGTCAGTTGAAATAGTGGAAACATTTCTGTGGATTTTGGATTACATTTGTCAATACAGTTCCATTTTCTTATCAGAAGCCTATGGATCCTCCAACCAAAGCTCTTTGCTTGGCATATTAAAAACACCAGCAAGCTCCTGTTATCAAATGCAATGTATTAATTTGGTCCCTGAGTTTTTAAAATTCTTCTCTAAATTCACTCCAGCCTGCACCAGGTAGGAAGGAAATGTTTTCTATCATCAGTAGCCATAAACTGTTACTATGACTGACTGTGCATGGTATCTCCAATGTCCTGCAGTCATCTCAAGATTTTCTTCTTAGGAAGGTCTGAAATGTCATGTGAAGATATTGCTTGGCTGGACACCTTTAATTAAAAAGACAGCCTATTTTGATGCACTATGCCAATACAAAGCACTAGTTGTTACTGTTGGAGAAGTTATCCAGAAAGACAAAATATAGCTGAAACTGTTGGAGAAGTTATCCAGAAAGACAAAATATAGCTGAAAATTATTCAAAGCAATTACACTTTCTTTTGAGTATAATCTGAAGTGGATTTATGTTCACACAATGGTACTGACCAAAGCAACACTGCTAAAACAGTGAATCCATTTGAATTCAAATCTACTTTGCGATGGTAAGGAGTGGGAAACTGAGATGCTGCAGTTCAACAGGCTTAACATTAACCTTTAATTTACACATTAAAGGTAATAAAAGCTTATTTTTCATCCTGCTATTTCTTTTAGGGAACTGTTATCATTTTGACTGACCATTTGAATGTACAGTTATCTAGGCAGTGGCTAGACTCCACTAGCAGGACTCCAGATGCTGAATTTATCTCCATCCCTTTTTAAATATTTTTACTCTGGTCACCTTTTTAAATTAAGTTCCACAAGGCTAGCCAGTGCTCAAAATCAGGTAGTGGTTGCTAAACTACTGTGTGCTAATGCTGAGCTATTTCCAAGTAGTTTGATGAGAAGGCCTATATTGCCATAATGCTAATCCCATGTGGCAATTGGTGGTCTCATTCTTCTCTACAAAGTGCCTCTTTTGAGAGCTTGCAAGAGGGTGAGCTTTTTCCCACAATAGTCTCATGTAGCTTGATAGTGTAAAGCCAGGATTCCTCCCACTTCACACAACTTGCACTTATAGACCTGTTTGAAACGCACTCAGAAATGAAGGGCGCCCCTTACAGACGATTTGCTTTTCTCTGTGAGCCTGAAGTCGATGGGCTTTGAACCATGTTTTTTTCTGGATATAGTATCAAAGATCTACCATCTTGCTAGATCAAGCCACAATTTTTTTCTTTCTGGCTTCACTTTGTAGAAATGAAGTAAATCTCTCAAAATTTTCATAGTATGAGAAAACAAGCAGTCAAGTAGTGCTTTAAAGATGAACAAAATCATTTATTAGGTGATGAGTTTTCGTGGGGCAGATCCACTTCTTCAGATCTGGAAATAGTTTCTAGACCCAGATCTAAAGAAGTGGGTCTGCCTCACAAAAGCTCATCACCTAATAAATTATTTTATTTGTCTTTAAAGTGCTACTTGTCTGCTTGTTTATTTTGTTAGAATACAGACTAACACGGCTACCTCTCCATAGTATGAGAAGAAAATGTGGGCAGTACAAGCCACACTGCTAGGTCAGACAGTGTTGTATTGTTTCCAAAGTCATTCTTCTGTCACACGTTAATATGCGTTCCTGCTGTTGTGGTGTTTTAATTCTCTTATGAATCAGACGTTGACTGTTAAACATTTCTGCTCCATTTCCCCAACTATCAAACTCCACAGCAAATCCGGTGAACTGGCTATAACCTGGGCTCTTATGTTTGCACAGAAGGTTAATCTGGTTAACTGTAGGCTTCAAAGTCAGTGGATATTTTTGCTAAAAGATCTACTCCAGAAATTATTTTGGGGAACTTGTATGGCATGTTTTCTATAGGAGTCCAGACTAGATTATCAGAATGATACCTTGTGGCATTGGAATCTGTGAACTTCATAGAATCATAGAACAATAGAAATGGAAGAGACCTAAAAAAAGCCATCGAGTCCAGCCCCCTGCTATAAGCAGGACCAAACCCATCAGATCAGCCCAGCCAGGGCTTTGTCGAGGTGAGACTTATACATCTCCAGGGATGGAGACGCCACTACTTCCCTGGGTAGACCCATTCCAATGCTTCACCACCCTTGTAGTGAAAAAGTTTTTCCTGGTGTTCAACCTGGACCTTCCCAACCTCAACTTGAGACCATTGTTCCATGTTCTGCCATCCGTGACCACTGTGAACAGCCTCTCTCCAGCCTCTCTGCAACCTCCCTTCAGTAAGCTGAAGGCTGTAATCAAGTCCCCCCTCAGTCTTCTCTTCTGCAGACTAAATATTCCCAATTCCCTCAACCTTTCTTCATAAGTCATACGCTCCAGCCCCCAATTATTTTGGTCGCCCTCCGCTGGACCCTCTCCAGTGTATCCACATCCTTCCTATAATTGGGGGCCCAGCACTGGACACAGTACTCCAGATGCAGGCTTACCAAAGCTTCTTTGTATCTACTGGCAACACTCCTTTTGATGCAACCTAATATGCCATTAGCTTTCTTGGCTACAATGGCACACTGTTGACTTATGTCCAGCTTCTCATCCACTACAACTCCCAGGTCCTTTTCTGCAGAACCACTACTGAGCCAGTTGGACCCCAGCCTGTAACAATGCTTGGGATTCTTCTGGCCCAACTGCAGGACTCTGCACTTGTCCTTATTGAACCTCATCAGATTTCTTGCAGCCCAGTCTTCCAATTTGTCTAAGTCAGTCTGGATCCTGTCCTTACCCTCCAACGTATCTACTTCGCCCCCCGAGCTTAGTGTCATCCGCAAACTTGCTGAGGATACAATCCCATCCCTCATCCAGGTCATTGATAATTATATTGAACAGAACAGGACCCAGAACCAAACCGTGGGGCACTCCACTAGAAACTGACCGCCATCCTGACATCGAGCCGTTGATCACTACCTGCTGGGCCCGACCTTCTAGCCAGCTTTCTATCCATCTTACCGTCCATTTATCCAATCCACATTCCTTTAACTTGCTGACAAGAATATTGTGGGAGACCATATCAAAAGCTTTGCTAAAGTCAAGATAAATCATATCCATTGATTTTCCCCTCTCTACAGGGTAAGGTATCTCATCATAGAAACTAATCAGATTGGTCAGGTATGCCTTACCCTTCATGAATCCATGTTGAATTTTCCTGATCACTCTCCCCTCCTCCAAGTGCCTCAAAATGACTTCCTTGAGGAGCCCCTCTATGATTTTTCAAGGGACTGATGTAAGATTGACTGGCCTATAGTTCCCTGGATCATCCTTCTTCCCTTTTTTAAAGATGGGCCCTACATTTGCCTTTTTCCAATCATCCGAGCCCTCTCCCGATCTTCACGACTTTTCGAAGATAGCGGCCAAGGGCTCGTCAACAACATATGCCAATGCCCTCAGAACGCTAGGATGAATTAGGTCCGGGCCCATGGATTTATATACGTTTAGCTTTTTTAGATAGCTCCAAACCTGTTCTTTTCCCACCGTTGGCTGTCCACTTTCATCCCACAATGCATCACTTATTGCATTAGTCCAGGAGCTGTCCTTGTTCGTGAAGACAGGCAAAGAAAGCATTAAGTACTTCAGCTTTCCCTACATCATCTGTCACTGGGTTACCTCCCTCGTCCAGTAGTTGCCCCACGCCCTCTCTGATCACTTTCTTCTTGCTAACATGCCTGTAGAAACTTTTCTTGTTAGCCTTCACATTCCTCACAAGTCGCAATTCCAGTTGCGCTTTCGCCTTCCTGATAACTGCCCTACATTTTCAAGCTATACGTTTACATCCCTTCCTAGACATCTGTTCAAGTTCACTTTTTGTAAGCGCTCTTTTTGTGCCTAAGTTTTCCAGTGATTTCCCCATTAAGCCAGTCTGGTCTCCTACCATATTTACTTCTCTTGCTGCGCATCGGGACAGTTTCCTTCTGCGCCTTCAATAGGGCTTCCTTAAAATACTGCCAGTTTTCCTGGACTCCTTTTCCCTTCATGGGATTCTACCCATGAGGTTCCTGAAGGAGTCAAGGTCTGCTTTTTTGAAGTCCAAGGTATGTAATTTGCTGCTCTCTTTCCTTCCTTTGGTCAGGGTCCTGAAGTCTACCATCTCATGATCACTGCTTCCCAGGTTGTCCCCCACCTCTACCTTCCCTATTAGTTCCTCCCTGTTTGTAAGCAGCAGGTTGAGCCGCACACGACCACTGGTCGGGTCCTTCAGCACTTGTACCAAGAAGTGATCCCCAACATTCTCCAGAAATTTCCTGGACTGCTTGCGTACCTCTGTATTGGTCTCCCAATAGATGTCAGGGTAATTGAAGTCCCCCACGATAACGAGAGCCCGCGATCCGGAAACATCTCTCAGTTGTCCAAAAAAAGCCTCATCTACCTCATCATCCTGATTTGGCGGCCTGTAGCAGACACCAACCACCACACCTCCAGTGCTGCCTACACCACTAAGCTCGACACATAGGTTCTCAACAGGCTTTTCTCCCTCTGTGTACTGGAGTTCCAGGCAATCATAGTCCTCTCTTACATACAGTGCAGCTCCTCCTCCTTTTCGCCCTTGCCTGTTGTTCCTGAACAATTTATACCCTTTCATGACAGCACTCCAGTCATATGAGTCATCCCACCAAGTCTCTGTGATCCCAATCAAGTCATAGTTCTTGGACAGAGACAGGGCTTCTAATTCTTCTTGCTTGTTACCCAGGCTTCTGGCATTGGTGTACAAGCACCTTAGATAACCAGTCGATCTCCCCGCCCTCACTACTCAAACCAGGGGTCCACGTTTGTTGTACATTTCTCTTTGCATTTCTTCCCAGCCTCCAAGTTCCTTTCTACCCACAGTATAACATCTATAATATAATGCCTCTTCTTTGGGTTAAAAGCCTTTCAAATGTGCCAAAGTTCAACTGCCTCCTTGCACTTTCTTCCCAAAAGAGTACTAATTTGATAGAAGCCAGTTCCTATATTTTAGAACTGAGAGGAAATTTAATGCATGACAGATTGGAGCAGAAGACAATGTAAGTCTTATTCTGAGGCTTTCTGCTTGAATGAATCTCTCCATTTACAGCTCATAATCCATCATATCTTTGCCCAAAAGCTTAAAAAGACAACTTGTTTTGTTTTTACCACCTGTCCTCTCCTTTTTTGCCCCAAATAGACATGATTTGTTTTTCTACTTTATTTTGGCATGGAGGAGTAACACACAGAAAAGATCACAGTAAAAATTAAGTGGAAATAAACTTTTATTATGAATGGAGTTGGGAAGATTATAGATTGTGTTTGGTCTGGCAATGCCAAAAATAAAAGTCAAGTAGGAGAATGAGGTTTGGGTCAGTCCACCAATGAATTGTTTTCCCAACAATTGTCAGTTAATGAAAAAGGAAAGAAAATTAGTTTTCAGTCAAATAAATTGACACAGAATCCCAACTAACATGACATGTTCAAGCCAGGCTCCTATCCTACTTCACACCCTAAGTGCTCACTATAGACTTTGGCAGCTTTGAGGCAGGAGGAAGCCTTTTCCCCCAAGCCACTGATTAGGAGTGAAGCCATTCTGCACCTGCTGCTCCAGCTGAAGGCTAGGTTAGCTTGAGTACTGGTTTTGCCTTCAGATTACCTGGATAATGGGAAAGTTTGGTGTGTTTTCA
The DNA here is from genome assembly GCF_033958435.1 of Carettochelys insculpta. Classification (NCBI taxonomy): domain Eukaryota; kingdom Metazoa; phylum Chordata; order Testudines; family Carettochelyidae; genus Carettochelys; species Carettochelys insculpta. Next base: position 168,355 of record NC_134139.1, on the reverse strand, counting down.
TATTGGTTGAAAAAAGTGGTGCTAAGCTACCTGCCTGTTGCCACAAGTTTAATTCCTGTCAAAATGCATCTATTGGGTGTGTTACATTGTAATTGCTATTGTGTGGCCTCCATTGTACTATAGAGGTTTCAGAGCCTAATTTGCAGCACCTAGTTTTGAAAATCCTCGTCACAATGCTAGTATCTGCAGCTTTTTCACAGCCAGAGAGGAACAGCCAGCAGAAGAGAGCTGTGTTATACAGTCTGTGCAATACAGAGTTCTGTAAAACAGTAAGGTATTGAGACCTTGACAGCTGGGCTATGCTGTTCTCACCTGATTCTTTGAAGCCAGTACACAGGAAATTCTGAACCACTACAAAGTAATGATTTAAATCTACTTTTATTATTGATGTATGGGAAGGTATTTGATAAAGGAAAATACGACTAAGGCCTACCAAGCTTAGCAGCAGAGGCACACAAAATCTGTCTCTATTGTGCACATTTTTATCATTTGGTTTTCCCTGTCTCATCCTGCTTTATTGCATACAGATGCTTTTCTTTTTTTATAAAGTGTCTGGAAGCATGGAAGGTTCTGTTGGATTTGATTAAAGAAACACTTTCCTTATTTTGATCAGGAAACAACAGGCCAAGCGGATTTTAAAAAAATGGCCTGATTGCTATTCTTCAGATGCCATAATAAGTAATATTGTTTCCTGTCCACCACAAGTCCTTAATTATTTACAACAGTGTGGGGGAGATTTGGGTTATCCTTTCTTCAATGTCTTATCATAGTTAGCGGCCATGGCTATGCTAGCCCCCACCTTTCCAAAGGGGTATGGGAAGAAGAGGCTTTCGAAGTCCAGGGGTACTTTTGAAAGGCCCCTGTCTACATGAGTAGCGTGCATTTAGAAAGCAACACTTTCGAAATGTGCACAGCCACCATTATGCTAATGAGGCATTGCATATTCATGACAGTGCCTCATTAGCATCTGCTGAAGTGGCTCATTAGCATACCCCTTTCAAAAGGCGGGGGCTCGTGTGGCTACTGCCAGCTTGCTCCTTTTGCCTTTTCTCTCAAATCCTGCCTTCTTCATTAACCCATTCAACCCATCAGTTCCAGAAACAGATGTAATTAAATGCCAATTTAATTCCCCATGAAAAGATTTAAACGAATTGATCACCATTATTTTCATCTGTTTGCTGGATGTTGTTTCTTTGTGTTTTAAGCTTTCAATAAAAACTTGCTGAAGAAGGAACCATGTAGAAAAACTGCTTGTCTTGTTATTAATCGGGAAATATGCACTAATTTCAGCAGTTCAAGAGAACAAAAGCTTATAATAATGCCATTAGGATGACATTGATTAGTGAGAGGGCAAGCTATTTATTCTATCCTGATGACAAATTAGCTTCAGGCAATACTAGGAAGCATTCTTAACCATTTAAGCATTTGACAATTTAAATAGAAGAGCATACCCCTGAAATTTTAAGTGTAGAACAACCTGTCAAAATCATTCTTTGAGGGTATAGTTCAGTAAAAGTATGGTTTTTCAGAAATTCTAAAGAATAATTTTATTTGTAGGCTGTTACTATTTTCAGTTGTATAGATTTCCAGAAAAACAGCTAGGTACATAAATTCAAATGTTTCTGCTTAAAATAAACTTTAGATGATGAATAAATGTCACCAAATTCAAAGTCCAAACCAATAATCCCATTTGTATTGCAACCAAATACCTTAAAATCTTCAATTTAGGCAGAAAATGGTTGAGTAGCTATTGAGGATTACTGAGTTCAGCATCATAGCTTAACAGCTGAGGGTTCAACAATGAGCTTCACTGGGCCTCAGTCAATAATCAGCACAAAAAAATCTCAGTGGGCACTAATAGCTCTATTATACACAATCTACATATTTTCATAAATATCTGGAAATCTCTCCACTGTGGCTGTATCTTAGCAGCAGATTGTTTGCTTTTTTTTCTCCCCAAGCTATTTATATTACAGTGGCCCTGAGGTGCCCCAATCATGGACCAATGCTAGATCAAATTAAGCATGTCAACATGTTGGGTAAGCAGTTACTTCTGGAAGTGGGGGAAGAGATATCTAAAGCACACTAACATGTTACACATATAGCTGATCTGTGTAAATTCTGTTAGCGTGCATAAAGAATATGTCTACACTGCAATTAAAAACCTTGGTCTGGCTTGCGCCAGTTGACTAGGGCTGTTGGGTTGGGTGACTGCAGTGTAGATGTTCTGGCTCTGACTGCAGCCTAAGCTCTGGGATCCTCCTATCACTAAGGGTCGTAGAGTCCACATCTGAAGCCTACACTGCAATTAAACAGAACATTAGTCAAGCCTGAGTCAGCTGGCAAAAGCCAGCCATGAGGTTTTTTAATTGTAGTGCAGCTGTGCTCTAAGAAAGCAGTCATGTAGCACTTTAAAGACTAACAAAAGAATTTATTAGGTGATTAGCTTTCATGAGACAGACCCACTTCTTCAGATCACAGCCATACCAGAACAGAGACAGTTCTGGTATGGCTATGATCTGAAGAAGTGGATCTGTCCCACGAAAGCTTCAAGACCTAATAAATTATTTTGTTAGTCTTTAAAGTGCTACATGACTGTGTTTTTGTTTTGATAGAATACGGACTAACATGGCTATCTCTCCATCAACATTCAATGCTCTAAGAATATTTCCGAGTACATTCAAATGATCATTGTGTTCAGTGGAGCAATCTGCATGTCAGGGCTGCAGGATCTGACCATAACAGTCTAGATAGAAGACAAAGTGAGCATAGACAGTGGTAAGAAATATGTATAAACTGAGTTCTGATTGCCTATGCAAAGCTTTGCTTCCTGATCAATCTAACTAAACAGCTTTGTTGAGCTCTTTGAGGCAGTAAACAGAAGAAAACATGACTGTAAGGTAAAATTTGCAACTTTCCCAATCAGATGCTGTGCCTAGGGGGTTAATTCATCATAAACCAGGATTTGCTACAAACTTTATGATTTTCCTTTTAATCCATGATATAGTTAGCTGTGTATTTGCAGTATTCCTACCCTGCACGCCCCCCCCCCCCCGCCCCCCACGCACACTGCAAATGTTAAATGACTGAGCAATTGAAGGCAAATGGCATGTTTTTCAGTGACTGCTGTCATTTTAAGATATTTCCAATCACCTGAAAGATATTGCTCTTCTTGCATGCATGTGTGTTTACAGCATACAAGTTTGAGGTTGCCTTTATAAATTATTTGTTGAACATAACAGGTATGTTTGATGCACCACAAGACAGAAGTCATCCAGGGTTCTTGATGCACTACTTTACACTTTAATCTTTAGACATTGCTTTAGTCATCCATCTCCTTCTGACACCTGGACTACCTCTTCAGCTGATGTAAATTCTCATACTGCTATTGACTTTATCAGAACTGCAGTAACTTACACCAGCTGAGGATCTGTGTTTCATGGGCCTTTAAAAGCTGAAGAGAACTTATTTTCTCTATTAGCCTTTGGGCTGGCTAGATGCAGTGCCTCCTTGACTATCACGGTAATGAAGGGGACTGGAGAATGCTAAGCATTTTGCATTATATAACCCTTGAAAGAAGGTTTGCTTCAAATATTGTCACTGTTATCAAAGTGTCTCTCAGGATGACTCTGAATGGGCATGTCACATTCTGGCTGCTTACAAGTCCAGCTGGAACTGTGCAGCAGTTCCACAGACTGCTGGATTCATAGTAAGAACCTTTTATTTGTATTCCAGTAGTATGCAGAATGCTTCAGCTGTTCTAGGACTTCATTATGCAATCACAGTTAAAAACTGTCTGCATTCCAAGGAGATTACAATTTAACTAGAAGAAGAACAGGAAAGGAAAAAATTTGAAGTGTGCAAGCTCCTACACCATTTCAACAGCAGAACCATAGCCTGATCCTTAGCATAATGCTTTACCCACTAGACCAAATCATATAGCTTTTATAGAGGCTTTTTGCATTTCCAGTTATTACCAAATAGTTTTGAAAGTCTGGCAATTAGAGCTTCATAGTGCAGAGAGAAGGAAATGGGCAGACAGAAATGGGCTAGGTGAGATTATTGCAGCAGTTAACATCTTCTCTGTACAGAACCCCACACTGTAAGAGACATCTTTCAACACTCACACCTGTCTATAGTATTTAGCCAAAAGTGAGGGAGGACAGTCATGACACCACTGCAGCTAGTTGTGACCCACTGGAACACATGAGTTATAGGAAGCCAAATGATCGTCAAGGTGAATTCACAGCAGTCAAATCCTGTGCTTTGAGGGAGGATAGTGCTTAGCAAGATAAAGCTATGAACATGTGGTACAGGGTCTCTAATTCAAGGGCATAGGAGGTAGTAATAGTCAAATAGGTGGATACAAGAGAGGCACTAGTGACAAGCAATATCCCCAATTGCTTTGCCCAAGTATTCCTAGGTCTGGTGCACTAAGTTGGAATCTTAACTGTACCTTTGGAAGTTGCTTGGGGCACAAACAAGGCTACCACATCCTTGTCTCTCTTGAGCCACTCGTATGTTCCCTATGTTCCTGTAACTCTAAGCATTTTGTTTTCCTCTTAATAGTGTGCTGCCAAGTCTTCTTGCACACATTCCTTGATAAGGTGCCTGCCAAACTAGTCAGTTGCTTTCAAAGAGTATTCTGAATATCAGCATTTAATTTGTTCATTGCAACAGTGGAAGTAACAAGATTTTGTTTTCCTGTTGTGCTTCCCTGAAGCAGCTGTTACTTTTCCTCTGCTCAGGATACTGATGGGAACATATTCTCATCCTGCTCAGGAAATTATGAGTGTGTGGGCAAAGGGGTGATAATTATGAGCACCCAGCTAGCCAGCCTAATTAGTAGCTAGGCTATGGTACCATCTCATGTTAATGTAGTCATTTATGTAGTTCAAAATATAAGCTCCATTTTTTCAACCCATCTAAAAGCCGCAAACACTGATTATAGTACACCTCCACAGTAAATTATATCATGAATAAATGGCATTGCTTACAGATTCTTCCTATTAAAAGTCTGCCACTGAAAAGAGTTTGAAGAGGATAATAGATTCATATGGATTTAAATCATTATGCAGCTCTCAAAAGTTTGGATTAAAACTATTTTTCTTGCTGTCCCTTTTGGGCTTTGTATGTACAGCTGGAAACAAGACACAGATGCAAGTGACAGCTGTTTGCCTTGTGCAACCCTGTTGTTGGTTAAGGATAGCTTCTTTTCCTTGTCATACCCCAGAAAAACAGTTTAGCCTCTAAATGTCTTTCATGATTGCTTTACAAGTTCAATGCCACAATGCAACTACACTACCAGAAAAGCCATAATATTTGTTGGTACAACTCTTACTATAATGGGAAGTCTCCCATGTTAAAACTACTGTATAAATATTTGTTGATAGAAGAGGTCACATGTGAGGGACACTTGTAATTGGAAAATAAAAATGTATATTCTGTACATGCTGTATAAAAATATTTACATGTCATCAGTGGTATATGCTGAAGGGAAAATTAGGGGGGGGATGTGTCTGGAATGGGGGAACCTCCTTTCCAAAAGCAGTAGATTGTGGACCTAGATTTTTCAGAAGGAAAATCTTGGTGTTAAAATATTTTCACAATGATTTATCAAGAAACAATACATTTTTGTCACTCTCACTGCAATCAGTTGGAAGAGTATATAGTTTTCAAGGACTTTGAGCAGTGTTCTAAGGTGTTAATAAAATCTTTTAGAGCAGCTAAGTTGAATAAAGCTTAGAACAGGACTCTGGGTAAAAAAAATCACAAACCATTTGTATGGTTAAGGTTCTATCTTCTTTGGATCTAGGAAGGAAGGGAAATAAACACTTTTATAGGAAGGGAGAGAGCAAATTTTCTCAAAAGTAAAACATACTGTACAGTATATCTTTGTTATTTTTAAAGAAATTCTTAGTACATCAGGCCTTGCATTTTACCCCATTTCCCATCCTTTGAATATAAATTTTGCATATGACACGTAATACAAAATTGGTAAGTCTTAAAAAGGAGAGATTCAGTTATCACCTGATTAGAAATAGGATGTGTATTTAACTTATTTAGCTTGTTTCAATGATAATTGTTTAAGAAAGATCAAGTACAGTCTTTCTGAACACATTGTGAAAAACCTGTGATCTTCTAAACTGACTCCTACTGTTTAGCAACACCTGTTTAATATTTTCTGTGGTATTGATTGCACATTTTGAAATAATGGGAGAGAGTTGTGTTAGCCCAAGAATGTGCTAAGCTAATATATTTTTATATTTGTGGTGTTTTCCTATTAACAGAGTAGTGAATGAGTAACAATATAGCTGAAGTAAAAGTGAAATGTTCAAATTATAAAATTCAGAACATATTTGTAATAATTTGTTAAAACTTTTCTGCCAAAGATTGTTTGCTTGAGATCTGTAAAGTGTAGTTTCTCTCTTTTGCTATGAATGTCATTGCAAAGGTACCACTGCCCTTTCTTTCACCCACTCTCTTGTGGTGATCACTGGTCTGTATATTTAAGGACAAAGAAGTGTGCCAGGATTCTTTTATAACAGCAGTACATAAAGTAATTGGAAGACATGAGGTAACGGTCAGTCATATTAAAACTGACTAGGATAATGATGAAAAATTATAAACCCTTGATTTTTCTGGTACTACCAGCAGATTACATTTTAAACTCTTGGAAAATTCTAGAAAAATCAGACCTCAGTTACAGTCCCCAGTCCTGTGACATGTATGCCATTGCATACTTTTACTTACACGAGTAATTCCACTGGGTTTGTGCATGATGAAGGCCATTCTAACAGTACATTTGACTGAATGGGAGGTTATTTTAGGTATTTGATTTAGGGACACTGGCCCAATAAAGGGATAATCTTTCAAAGTTCTGATTATCTTTTGTTGGATACTGAGTATTCCCAAACTCCACTGAAGTGGATGTTGAAAACACTCAGCAACAAACAGGATCAGCAAGTTCAAAGCAACAATAAAAATACCACAAATTTTTCAAGCATTTGAAATACTTCGAATATTGAGTTAGACCCTGATTCGGCAAAGCACTTACGCTATACTTCAGTGCCTTTTCTGTTTAAGAAAGGAAAAAGAGAGAGAGGAGCTGGTACTCAGCTGGCTCCTGGCCCTTCCACCCCCAGCCAATCTTATCCCAGTACTGGCACAAAAAAGCACTGCTTAACTTCAAACACGAACTTCAGGGCTTTGCTGAACTGGCACTTTAAGAAAAAAGGACCTGATCCAAAGTCTCTTGCAATCAATGGGAGTCTACCCATTGACTGGAGTGGGCAAAACTATAAATACTCTCTGCACATAATTCTCCCTGAATTCAAAAGAAGTTTTGTTGACGTATACCACATCAGTCCCAATTACTATTGTAAGAACAAGACAAGCAAGACTAGGCCCTCAATGTAAAAACACATCAGGAAAGTTTAGTCACCCTGCACAGAAGCTTAAACAATTGAAAAGTTGTACAACCTTTTAACAGGGTCTGACAGAAACCATGGCCACGTCTACACGTGCACGCTACTTCGAAGTAGCGGTGCCAACTTTGAAATAGTGCCCGTCACGGCTACACATGTTGGGTGCTATTTCAAAGTTGAAATCGACGTTAGGTGGCGAGACGTCGAAGTTGCTAACCCCATGAGGGGATGGGAATAGCGCCCTACTTCGAAGTTGAATGTCGAAGTAGGGCATGTGTAGACGATCTGCGTCCTGCAACATCGAAATAGCAGGGTCCGCCATGGCGGCCATCAGCTGAGGGGTTGAGAGACGCTCTCTCTCCATCCCCTGCGGGGCTCTATGGTCACCGTGTGCAGCAGCCCTTAGCCCAGGGCTTCTGGCTGCTGCTGCGGCAGCTGGGGATTTATGCTGCATGCACAGGGTCTGCAACCAGTTGTCGGCTCTGTGGATCTTGTGTTGTTTAGTGCAACTGTGTCTGGGAGGGGCCCTTTAAGGGAGCGGCTTGCTGTTGAGTCCACCCTGTGACCCTGTCTGCAGCTGTTCCTGGCACCCTTATTTCGATGTGTGCTACTTTGGCGTGTAGACGTTCCCTCGCAACGCCTATTTCGATGTGGTTGCCAGCCCTGGAGGATGTGTAGGCGTTATTCATCGAAATAGACTATTTCGATGTCGCTACATCGAAATAAGCTATTTCGATGTAGCGTGCACGTGTAGACGTATCCCATATGAGTTGTTTGGTAAAGAGAATTTTATTTCTCCTTAATTTCACTTTTTAAAATGTGATGATACTTGGCAGAGTTTAGCTTTTCTTATCCTTTGTGATTTTTAGACTTGTTTCTTTAATTTACTATCAGCCATTTGTCTTCAAATCAATCAACACCGCTATTTTTGGCTCAGGTGTTTTATTTCTGAGCTGATCCTTAGCTTCTGGAAAGCTTAATATATTAAGAAACCTCATTAGAACTAAGTGGTAGTAAAGGAATGATGTCCCTGACTCAAACAAACCACTTAAATATGTGCTTAACTTTAAATTATTGTAAAGTTAATCATATGTGCTTTACTGAACCAGGACACCCTGAAACAGAAAATTAATTTTATACATTGGCTACGTGTGATTGAGGTGCTTTAGCCATTGTCCCTGAACATAACTGTATTAAGTTAAAAGTCTGGACACCAAATGAATGATGTTTGTATAGCAGTGGTACTATATCGTGTGATTTAAAATAGTTAGCAGCTTTTTGTAGCCATGTGAACTTCATGAAGATTAATTCCTAGTACTATGTAAAATCAACTCATTGAATCCAGAATTAAAAGTTTGCTGTCTCAGAGAAATTAAAATTATTCATGAAAGATGGTTATAAGAAGAATTGGATTTATGATCACTGTGCATTTGGTTAGTGAATTCAAATAGTTTTATTTTTACTAAAACTAATAATCTTTATTCCAGTAAATACAATTGCTGATGTAATATATATTATTTGGATGGTTTAATATCATCTTGAGCTAAATACATAAAATGGAAACTTGTTGCAAAGTGTGTCAAATGTACAAAAATAAATGACTTTTTCCTGCATGCTGCTTGAGGTATGTTGTGATTTAAAACTGAGTTATAGTTTTATTGCATTATGCAAAAAGGCTGTATGTTTCATAACCCAGAAATTACCTGGCATTGTTTCATTACATTACATGTGTATCTGATACTGTTACGTCAATTTCAGATAAGTTGTCTGTCATATATGTATCTTGTGGGAGACCTATCTTGTTAAACTGTAATATGTAAACTTCTCATTTCCTGAAATGTGTAAATCAGTGTCTTCAGTTAATTGTTTTCCTAACCTTGCCACATTCCTAACACTGAAATATAGATGTTTGTAAATTCTTCATTCATTTTGTCTCCTTTTATGTATCACAAGTAAGGCTTTTTAATCCCACAAAGGATTAAGGAGAGGCAATCTCCCATGCAATTTCCAGTTCAAGCTAAATTTGTTCTGTTCATTCACAGCTCTGCTGAACCAATTTTCAGTTAAAACATTAGGAACTATGACAATATTTTGATTTCTACTATTTTCATCTCAACTATGCCATTACTTCTGGAGAATGGTATAAATAATAGTAATAATGCTTAATAATTAAACTCACTTTTCACTTGTATAGTGCCATTCATTCATGGCTCAATCACTTTACAAAGATACATCGCAACACTCTATGACATACCATTTCTATTTTTCATCTGAAGACATGGCAGCAATACCTTGTCCAGTGTAAGACAGTGAGTCAGGGGTAGAGACTTTGATATCTGATCATGTGTTCTAGAGAACATTTTCTTGTTATATTTGTTGAGCTGAAGATTTCAGATTCATATATTTTAAGATCAGAACAGGCTGTGATCCAGTGTTTCCCAAATGGGGTTCTGTGGAACCCTGGGCTTCCGAGAAGTGAAAGAAAGGGTTCTGCAAGAAAATTCCTGTGTGGAAACACTGTCCTGCCACTGCTGAAACAGAAGAACTAAATGTAATTGGTTTAACAGCTAGCAGGGTGGCAGGAAGGATCCAGCAATTAAATTAACTGAATTTAGTTTAATTATTTCAGCAGTGGCAGGGCAACGAGGTGCAGAGAGCCCCTCACTCACCCCAGTACTCAAGCAGCCACACCCCTCCAGTGGGTGTAGTTGGGCTCACCCTTATCAATGGAATACCTCCACGCCAGCCTTCTTTCTGCTGGGTGCATGTGGCTGCTCTGTGTAGGCTCCCCAGCCAGTGCCATGGATGGGTTAGTCCCAGGGGCAGGGGGAGCAGGTTTGGGGCTGACAGGGGTTATGCCTGGCGATGGGAGGGGATAGGTTTGAGGCCAAGTGGAGTTAAGCCTGGGGATTGGGGGGTGGGTTTGGGGCTGAGAGAGGTTAAGACAGGGGGGTGAGGGGCAGGTTGGGGGGTGAGCAAGGTTAAGCCTGGGGAGGGGGAGTTTGGGGCTGAGGAGGGTATGCCTGGGGCTGGGGATGTGGTTTGAGGCTGGGGGGTTAAGCCTGGGGATGGAGGTGATTTGCAGGATGTGGGATAGGAGGGTGGCTCTAGGGGCTAAGGGCTGATGCAGGTAAAGCCTGCAGGTTTGGGGACCAAAAGGGGTAGAGCTTGGGAATGGGGTTCCGCAAAAGCCTTTTGAGTTCAAAAGGGTTCTGTGGCCAAATAAAATTGGGAAACACTGGTCTAGTCTAACCTCTTGCAAAACACATGCCTTAGAATTTCATCCTGTAATCTTTCACTAAACCCAAGGGCTTGTTGTTAAACAAGAGCCTATCTAGTCTTGAGTTTAAGATGCAACGTGATGGAAGATCTGCCCTGTCCCCAGGTAAGTTGTTCCATAGCTATAAACCCTCACTGACTTTCTATCCAGTTTGAGTTTGTTTAGCTTCAACTTCCAGCTTGTGTGTCTTGTTTTGACTTTGTCTGCTATCAGATATCTTCTCCCATATAGGTGCTTATAGACTGAACAAGTCAACCAGTTCGTCTACTTAAAATATTTATATTCTCCTTAAAAAACAAATATGATCCAGGCTGTAGCCCTGGTATTATAGGAGAATGTATGGTTTACATTATTTATTTGGGTAGTTCAAAGATGCCATCAACAGAGCTGAACAAAGTTATCAGAGACATTTTGAACCTTTTTGTAGTTTGGTTGTCCCTGGAAAAAGCACAGCAGGTCATCTCCTGGCTCTTTTAAACTCAATGGCAAAATTCCCCAACTTCAGCTGGTCAGGATTTCACTGTACACGTAAACCAGAAGCCTGAGGCAGAGTTTCCACAGCCAACTGTGCCATCTCACCTGAGTTTCTGTCCATTTCACATGGCTAATTTGTAAAGGAGTAGTGTCCTTTCTGAAGTATTTCTGTAAGTTCTGCCATGGACACTTCTCACTGACGTCAGCTACGAAACCTCAGACCAACTATCAGGCATTTCAAACAACAAGCCCAGAAGACAAATAATGGTTTCTCAGTCAACAGGTTGGGCACAGTGCATGTCCAGACCCACCAACAACACAGGCAATAAAGTACACACAGGGTCACGGTGTATTGGAATGGGCCAACCTCTTGATCCCCTTCTGAGTTTTCAGGTCTATGTCTACATAGTAGTGTTTTTTGAAATAATTCATTCTGGAGTAGCTATTCCAAAATAGCTTATTTCGGAATAACACAGCTGCACACAAGAGCTATGTCTACACTAGCCCCTTTCTTTCAGAAGGGGCATGTTAATGAGGCAGTTTTGAAGATGCTAGTGAGGCACTGACATGAATATGCAGTGTCTCATTAACATAATGGCAGCTGTGTGCAATTCAAAAATGCTGCTTTTGAAGTCTGGGGGGGGTACTTTTGAAAGGGCCCCCGTCTACATGGGCAGCGTGCATTTCAAAAGCATCTGTTTAGAATTGTGCATGGTCGCCATTATGCTTATGAGGTGCTACATATTCATGTCAGCGCCTCATTAGCATCTTCTGAACTGCCTCATTAACATGCCCCTTCTGAAAGGAGATGGTAGTGTAGATGTAGCTAAGAATGCATTTTGAAAGTGCACCCAGGTATTTTGAAATAGAATGTCTGGACACATAGTGCCTATTTCAAAATAGTGCCATTGGATGCCGTTATGGTTTATTTCACAATGGTACAATTCTGTATCTTAACACTGCCTGTTTTGAAAGAACTATTTCAAAATAGGCATTATTTCTCCTTCAATGAGGTTTATGAAATTCGAAATAATGCACCCGCTATTTCCTAATAGCATGTGCGCAGCGTAGACACTAGCAAAGTTATTTTGCTGTAGCAGCTGTTATCTCAAAAGAACTTTGCTGTGCGGTCTTAGCCCAGGAGGCCAAAGTGACCAACATTAGGGTGTTGTGAACCTTTGAATTAAACTATAAATCCTGTTGTGTATATGATGAAAACTACCCAAAGCCAGAAAGAGTAGCACCGCCCTTAATTCTAGCACCTGCGGGGACACAGTGGGAAGCCACATAGACAATGGAATAATGTAGAGGGGACAGTTTAATGAAACTTCAGCTTTAGTTTTCTGCATAAATGCACGGAAGGGATATTATTCCTAACCTTTTTAATCCATGAACTACATAAGTTTTTATTACTATTGAAGAAGGAACATCAATACCTACTCAAACCCCCTCCCCTATGATGTTACAGTAGGTCAAATTGCCTATACAATTAACTCATTAATAAATCAATCGTTACATTAAGCCTGAATTACAGGACTTCTTTCATTGTCACCATCTAAGTGAATACTTCCAACACCCCAGTGAGCATCAATCTGACTTGCTAGATCTCCCTAAGACCACAAAAAGAAAATTCTATGTGGACTCCCCCTGACGGTCATAGTGACAGTCTATATAAAATGCTTCTGCAACCACGCACAGACTGAAATTATATGCAAACAATGCCAAATGAAATACAATTGCAACTGTGCTGAAAGCTATGCTTTCCAGAGTCTCAAAAATAGCTTGGACATTATAATCAAGCCGGCTGACAAAGGGGATGCTACAGTCATCAATAAGTCAGACTATGAACAGGAAACAACTAGCCAAATATCCCACACCACATTTTACAGCCTCTTTCCTCAGATCCCGCTTTGGAATTCCAAAAGAAACTGCACCATCTACTTAAAGAATTCCCTGCCTCTACTCGAGACCAAATTCACTCAGACACACCATCTAAGCCCCAACCTGGATTATTCTATTTACTGCCTAAAATTCACAAACCCGGAAACCCAGGGCACCCTATCATTTCAGGTATTGGCACCTTTACTACTGGACTGTCCAGCTACATAGACTCCTTCCTCAAACCCTACACCATCAACAATCCCAGCTATCTCCAAGATACCACTGACTTCCTGAGGAAATTACAAAACACTGGAAACCTTTCTGACAATTTCATCCTTGCCACCATGGATGTAGAGACCTTCTACACCAATATTCCACATGAAGATTGACTACAAGCTATCAGGAATACCATCCCTGATGTTACTACAGCAAATCTCGGGGCTGAGCTATGTAATTCTCACCTACAATTATTTCCAATTTGGGGACATCTTATACCTCCAGATTAGCAGCACTGCTATGGGCACCTGCATGGCCTCACAGTATGCTAACATTTTTATGGCTGACGTAGAACGATTCCTTAGCTCTCGTCCCCTGTTACTCCTCCTTTACTTACACTACATCAATGACATATTTATCATTTGGATTCATGGTAAAGAGACTCTGGAAGAATGCTACAGAGATTTTAACGACCTGCATCCTACCATCAATCTCAGCCTTGACTATTCCACATGAGAAATATATTTCCTGCATACCACAGTACAAGCCACTGATGGGCACAGTGACACCACCCTCTACACAACCCATCCTGGACAATGATCCCACACTTTCACAGGCCTTGGGAGGCAGGCCTATCATTGCTCACAGACAACCTGCCAACCTAAAACAAATCCTAACAAGCAACTATACACCGCACCACAGTCACTCTATCTCAGGGACCCATCCATGCAACAAACTTCGTTGCCATCTCTGCCCACATATACACACCAGCAACATCATTACAGGACCTAACCAGATCAGCCACACCATCATGGGTTCATTCAGCTGCACATCTACCAATGTAATTTATGCCATCATGTGCCAGCAATGCCCCTCTGCCATATATATCGGACAAACTGGACAGTCTCTACGGAAAAGAATGAATGCACACAAATCAGACATCAGAAATGGCAATGTACAAAAACCCATAGGAGAGCACTTCAATCTCCCAGGACACACAGTAGCAGATTTAGAAGTATCTATCCTGCAGCAAAGAAATTTCAAGACCAGACTCCAAAGAGAAATTGCTGAGCTACAATTCATCTGCAAATTCAATACCCTCAGCTCAGGATTAAACAAAGACTGTGAATGGCTGGCTAAATACAAAAGCAGCTTCCCCTCTCTTGGAGTTCACACCTCCAGATCTACTGATGACAATACAACTCAGCCTTCCTGACTGAGCTAACCTCGTTATCCCCAGCCTTGCTCTGGCCTATTTATACCTGGCCTTGCAGATTTCCAGGACCAGCATCTGAAGAAGTGAGTTAACTCACGAAAGCTCATGCTCTAAACTGTTCTGTTAGTCTATAAGGTGCCACAGGACCCTTCATTGCTGCTACAGATCCAGACTAACACGGCTACCCCTCTGATACTTGACACCCTCTACCAGAAACCCACTGACTGTTACACTTACTTACATGCCTCCAGGTTCCATCCAGCTCACACCACATGATCACCATTTACAGTCAAGCCCTTAGATACATTCGCATCTGCTCTGACCCTATTGACAGAGACCAAAAACTACAAGACCTCTGCCAAGCACTTATAAAACTGAATTACCCACTGGGAGAATTAAAAAAAGAAATGGACAGGGCCAGATAAACATCCAGAAACCAGCTATTTCAATATAGGCCCAAGAAAATCAACAACAGAACACCACTTGTCATCACCTATAGCCCCCAACTCAAACCCCTGCAATGCACCATAAAAAAAAATCTACAACCTATTCTGGATCAGGATGCTATGTTCCAGAAGGCTCTAAGTGACAGGCCTATCCTTTCCTATAGACAACCGCCTAACCTGAGAGAGATTCTCACTAGCAATCACAGCCTACACCACAATAATACAAATCCTGGAACTTTTCCTTGCAACAAACCCAGCTGCCAACTTTGACCACATATTTATTCTGGGGATACCATCACTGGACCTAACCATGTTAGTTACAAGATCTAAGGCACATTCTCGTGCACTTCCAGCAATATTATATGTGCTTTTATGTGCCAACAATACCCTGTCACTGTGTACATTGGCCAGACTGGGTAAAACCTTCACCAAAGAATAAATGGACACAGAGCAGACATCAAGAAACTCAATACACAAAAGCCGGTCAGTGAACACTTCAATGGAGTGGGCCATTCTGTTAAAGACCTGAGACATTGTGTCCTGGAACACAGAGAATTTAACAGATTAGAGTGAGAGATTTCTGAATTAGAGTACATTCAGATATGACACATTAACACATGGGATGAGCAGAGACCTCAATTACCTCACATGTGAAAAGGAATGCTTCCCTTCCTTTGATGATCATAAGTATCTCAGACATGACAATTAACATCCCCCCTCCCCCTTCTCTCACCCCCTTCCTTCAATGCTGTTTGATTTGTCAGTTTTTACTGAATTTTTTTTCTTTTTGGTCATCTGTTCTTATAAATGTCAGTCTGTATTGGAAATGAAATTGATCCGAAGAAGTGGGTCTGTCCCATGAAAGCTCATCACTGTATAAATCATTTTGTTATTCTTTAAAGTGCTATATTTCTGCTGCCTTGTTTTGTTGCATTACCCCTGCCAACTACTTGATCAGAAAGCAGTTATTAGTGAATACAACTGCAATACTTGTTAGGCATCTATGCCAAACTCAGCAGGTCCTTGGCCTACATTTTCAAACACAGCTAGGAAATTTAGATATCCGAACTTGACACTGTAAAGGAGCCAGATTTTTAGGTTTCTTTCACATGTAACAAACTGGGGTGTATGTCAGGGTGTACAAGGCCCTTGGAGGTCCCCTACTGGCCCTCACAGTCCTACCTCATCCTGACCTAGGGAAGGAGCTGTGAAGGTGGGTCCTGCAGGCATGCCTAGAGGGATTGGCTGCTTCCCTGCAATCAGAGACTAGTGGGCTCAATACAAAGAGCTGCTGGGCCAGAGTAGATCAGTGGCTGGTATGGTTGAGAGGGGCAAGGGAGGGGATCCTTGCTGATGGACTGAGCTCAAAGGAGACTGAGAGGAAGGATCCTGGTGACAAATGTATTCAAAGTGAACATAACATAAGAACATAAGAATGGCCATACTGGGTCAGACCAAAGGTCCATCCAGCCCAGTATCCCGTCTGCCGACAGTGGCCAATGCCAGGTACCCCAGAGAAGGAGAACAGAAGACAATGATCAAGTGATTTATCTCCTGCCATCCATCTCCTGCCCTTGTACTGAAGGCTAGGGCACCATACTTTACCCCTGGCTAATAGCCATTTATGGACCTAACCTGCAAAAATTTATCAAGCTCTTTTTTAAACCCTAATAAGCTGCGTCTACACGTGCACGCTACTTCGAAGTAGCGGCACCAACTTCGAAATAGCGCCCGTCACGGCTACACGCGTCGGGCGCTATTTCGAAGTTGAAATCGACGTTAGGCGGCGAGACGTCGAAGTCGCTAACCCCATGAGCGGATGGGAATAGCGCCCTACTTCGACGTTCAACGTCGAAGTAGGGACAGTGTAGACGATCCGCGTCCCGCAACGTCGAAATTGACGGGTCCTCCATGGCGCCCATCAGCTGGGGGGTTGAGAGACGCTCTCTCCAGCCCCGCAGCTCACTGGTGGCCGCGTGGAGCGGCCCCTTAAAGGGCCCCTCCCCCGCCCTGACTGCAGGAGGCTGAGGGAACGTGCAGGCTCCTGTCTGCACACGCGGTGCAGAGCCTGCCCAGCCCTCAGCCCCTGCAGCAGCCATGGCTGCCCAGCAGCCCCCCCAGCGCCCCCAGGGGACCCCCCGCAAGGGCAGCCAGGGCAGCCAGCAGAGCCAGAGGACCAAGCAGTCTGGGAAGCGGCAGCGGGGCCCCTCCTGGACGGAGGCCGAGCTGCGGGACCTGCTGGGGCTCTGGAGCGAGGAGGAGGTGCTCCAGGTAGTGGGGAGCAAGAGACGGAACGCGGATGCGTTCGCTCGGCTGGCCGACGGCCTGGCTGCCCGGGGTCACCCTGCCCGCACTCCTGACCATGTCCGCAGCAAGGTGAAGGAGCTGCGTCAGGGTTACTCCCGGGCCCGGGATGCGGCCAGCCGATCTGGGGCCGCCCCCGTCACTTGCCCCTTTTACAGGGAGCTCAGGGACATCCTGGGCTCCCGGCACACCTCCCCCCCTCTGGCCACCCTTGACACTTCGGCTGACGAGCCCCAGCAGGCCCTGCAGCCGGGCTCCAGCCCGGAGGTAAGCCCCGCACCCCGGGGGTCCCCCCCGGAGGCCATCCCCGGGACATCACAGCAGGGGGAGGAGGAGGAGGAGGAGGGGGGCTCCTCCTCCACTGATTCCAGCCTGCAGATCCTCCTCCTGCCATCCCGGAGCAGCAGCAGGGCCTCCGACCCCCGGGGATCTCTGGACCATGGGAGCGGACCCACAGGTAGGTACCCCTCTCTGGTGGATACCCCGGGGCTGCAGGGGCGGGGGGAACAGAGATGTGTCCAGGGCCCCCCACACGCTCACATGGCCATGGCCCCAAGGACACCAGGGACAGGGCCCTCACAGCACTGCAGCCAGCAGCCCCTGCCCCCCGCCACCCTGCATGACAGTGCCTTGCCCCATCCCCAGGCCAGGGGGGAGCAGAACCTCGAGGGGCCCCCGGGCGGAGGGGGTGGGACACCCCGCAGCACCAGCAGGCGATGGAGTGGGGGGAGTGCCAAAGGGAGACCCAGGCTACAGATGAGCCACCCGAGCCGAGGAGCTCCCAGGGCCAAAGGAGGATCCTGGCGCTACAGCTGGCAGGTGACACCTCTGCCCTGAACAAACAGGAGGGAGGAGCCGAGCTGGCTTGGAATTGGGGGGCGAGGGCGGGGGCCACAGGTAGAGGCTAGGGGAAGGGAGAGCTGGTAGGCAGCCAGCCAGAGGAGGGGGAAAGCTGCATCGCAGAGGGGCCCCCCCTTGGGGTCTTCTCCCCACGACGAGTTGGAAGGACTGTCTCTTCCGACAGCTGGTGCTGTCACTCCTGCCAGAAACTGGCCAGCTGTGGCCTAAGAAACCTCTCCTGCTCTCAGACCCTGCGGGCTGAAGTGAGAGTCGCTCCCACCAGGGGACGGGCTGCAGGGCAGGGGGACCCCTGAACCCCATCCATCACAGCAGCATCTCCCGGGGACGGGGATGGGGAACCTGCAGCACAGGGCGGGGGGGACAAAGGCCACGGCTCGGGGATGACACTAACGCCTGTCTCCATTCTTCTTTCCCCCCTCCTCTCCTGTGTCCTGCACCTGCACCGGCACCATCCGAAGGACCGGAAGAGAGCGCCGGCGAGGCGTCGGTCGTCCCGGAGAGTCCTCCGGGACCCTCGCTCCAGGGAAGCCCCCCGGCCGAGGAACCACCGGCCCCGCGGAGGGCAAGACGGCGGACCCCGCGCCTACTGCCGGCGGTGGCCACAGACCCCCAGCTGCTGGCCATCCATCGCCGGCAGCTGGAGGTGTCGGAGCGGCAGCTGGAGGTGTCGGAGCGGCAGCTGGAGGTGTCGCAGCACTACATCCGGCTGCAGGAGCAGGCGCTGGCCTGGCGCCGCGAGTCATGGGGGGCCCTGGTGGACACTGTCAACCGCCTGGTTGATTTCCTGGCCCCCCATGCCGCGCCAGCCGCGCCACCGCCCGCCATGGCCGCTCCTGCAGCCCCACCACCAGCTGCTGCAGCCGCCGCCGGCCCGTCCGCCGTCGCCCCACCACCTCCCCGCGAGGGCCACCGCGCCGAGGGACCCCTGGAGCCACCCGAGACTTGCCGGCGCCGATATCTTCTGGTGGAGCCCGCTCCCACCCAGCCGCGGACCAGACTGCAGGCCCGCCGGAGCTCCCGGCCGGGAACGCCCACTGGGGGCCTGTAGGGGGTGAGGGGCCCAGGACGTGGCCCCCCCCCGATGGACAGACTTTGGGGACTGGGTGGGTGGGTGCTGCCCCTGCTTGCCCCGTCCCCCCTGTAAATAGTTCTCCCCGTTCTCCTCCCTGCTTTTTGGTTTCCTTTTGTGGATGGCGCACCCTGCTTGGAGTTTATTGTTGTACATAGTTTTATTTGTGCCCATCTTGCTTTTGTTACATGTTTGTCCCTCCTTTTTGCTTTCCCTTTCACATGTGTATATTTTTCTATTTAAAAAAAAAAAAAGGTTCAGCCAAAGAAAACATTTACGTTCACCCACAAGTTCGATCTGTCGTTTCTCCTGGACAAGGGGGGGGGGCGGTGGGGTGCCCCATGGTGGTGTGGGCGTTGAGGCAGGAGTGTGGGGGAGGAAGGGGCGGGCAGTCGGGGGCCTGGGCAGAGTTCACCCCGCGGCCTGGTTGTCGAAGTGGGCCCGCAGGGCCTCCCGGACCCGGGTCCCCTCTGGGTCCACCTGCCGACTGGGGGCAGCAGGTGGCTGGAGGTGTGCCCTGCCGGCCTCGGCGGCCCAGCCCTGAAGGAAGGTCTCCCCCTTGCTCTCGACAAGGTTGTGCAGGGCACAGCAGGCACCCACAATCTGGGGGATGTTGTTGGGGCTGGCATCCAGGCGGGTGAGGAGACATCTCCATCGTCCCTTGAGGCGGCCGAAGGAGCGCTCCACCACCTGGCGTGCACGGTTCAGGCGCGCGTTGAAGCGCTCCTGGCTGGCGGAGAGGTGGCCCGTGTAGGGGCGCATAAGCCACGGCCGGAGGGGGTAGGCCGCATCCGCAATCATGCAGAAGGGCATGGTGGTGTCCCCCAGAGGGATCTCCCGCTGGGGGATGTAGGTCCCCGCCTCCAGCCGGCGGCACAGGCCCGAGTTGCGGAAAACCCGGGCGTCGTGGGTGCTGCCAGGCCAGCCCACGTAAATGTCCTGGAACCGTCCCCGGCTGTCCACCAAGGCCTGCAGGACGACTGAATGGTAGCCCTTCCGGTTCACGTATCGGCCTCCGCTGTGGTCCGGGGCGCGGATGGGGATGTGGGTCCCATCCAGAGCCCCGAAGCAGTTGGGGAAGCCCAGGGTGGCAAAGGCGGCAATGGTGGCATCTGGGTCCCCCAGCCTCACGAGTCTGTGCAGGAGCATGGAGTTGATGGCACGCACGACCTGCAGGGAAAGCACATGGGACAGCCTCAATGAGGGGTGAGCAGGGTGTGCATGGCCCTGCCCTGGCCCCCCTGGCCTGCCCTGCTCTGCCCTGGCCCCCCTGCTCTGCCTTGGCCCCCCTGCTCTGCCCTGCTCTGCCCTGGCCCCCCTGCTCTGCCCTGCCCTGCCCTGGCCCCCCTGGCCTGCCCTGGCCCCCCTGCTCTGCCCTGGCCCCCCTGCTCTGCCCTGCTCTGCCCTGGCCCCCCTGGCCTGCCCTGCTCTGCCCTGGCCCCCCTGCTCTGCCCTGGCCCCCCTGCTCTGCCCTGCTCTGCCCTGGCCCCCCTGCTCTGCCCTGGCCTCCCCCTGTGGGTTCTCTTACCTCCATGAAGACGGCCCCGACAGTGGCCTTTCCGACGCCAAACTGCTGCCCCACGGATCGGTAGCTGTCCGGAGTGGCCAGCTTCCAGACAGCGATGCCGACCCGTTTCTCCACGCTGAGGGCACGCCGCATGGCAGTGTCCCGGTGCCTGAGTGCGGGGCTGAGCCACTGGCACAGCTCCAGGAATGTCTGTCGGGTCATCCTGAAGTTGCGGACCCAGTGCTCGTCGTCCCACTCCCCAAGCACCAGGCGCTCCCACCAGTCGGTGCTGGTGGGGTGGCTCCACAGCCGCCGGCGTGTGAGGCGGGGGGTGGAGCGGGGTGCTGCAGGGGTAGGGGCTAAGCCCTGCTGCCCCGGGGGCATCTCCTCCCCTGGGGCAGGAAGGTGCTCAGCTGCCCCCAACATGACAAGAGCCAGGGCAAGCCCTGCTCCTGCCAGGAGGGCTGGCTGGACCTCTAGCTGCTGCTGCTGCTGCTGCGGCTGCTGCTGCTGCTGCTGCTGCTGCTGCTGGGGGTCCATAACTGCGGCGCTCGGGGTCTGTGTGCCTATCTGGCTCGTCAGACCGCGTGCTGTGCAGGCTGAGTGTATGTGGGAGGGGCCCTTTAAGGGAGCGGCTAGCTGTTGCCCCGGAAGCGCTAGCCTGCCCTGTGACCCTGTGTGCAGCTGTGCCTGGCATCCCTATTTCGATGTGTGGTACTTTGACGTGGGCTGCGTCTACACGTGCACGCTACTTCGAAGTAGCGGCAGTAACTTCGAAATAGCGCCCGTCACGTCTACACGTGTTGGGCGCTATTTCGAAGTTGAAATCGACGTTAGGCGGCGAGACGTCGAAGTCGCTAACCCCATGAGGGGATGGGAATAGCGCCCTACTTCGACGTTCAACATCGAAGTAGGGACGTGTAGACGATCCGCGTCCCGCAACATCGAAATAGCGGGGTCCTCCATGGCGGCCATCAGCTGGGGGGTTGAGAGATACTCTCTCTCCAGCCCTTGCGGGGCTCTGTGGTCACCGTGGGCAGCAGCCCTTAGCCCAGGGCTTCTGGCTGCTGCTGCTGCAGCTGGGGGTCCGTGCTGCATATACAGGGTCTGCAACTAGTTGTTGGCTCTGTGTATCTTGCACTGTTTAATGAAAGTGTGTCTGGGAGGGGCCCTTTAAGGGAGCGACTTGCTGTTGAGTCCGCCCCGTGACCCTGTCTGCAGCTGTGCCTGGCTCCCTTATTTCGATGTGTGCTACTTTGGCGTGTAGACGTTCCCTCGCTGTGCCTATTTCGATGTTGGGCTGAGCAACGTCGAAGTTGAACATCGACGTTGCCAGCCCTGGAGGACGTGTAGACGTTATTCATCGAAATAGCCTATTTCGATGTTGCTACATCGAAATAAGCTATTTCGATGTTGGCTTCACGTGTAGACGTAGCCATAGTGACTCAGAAAGTTCCCATCACGATTTAAACCTGCTACACCACCTACTCAACCACACATTTACCTCTGTGATTCGACGATCCCTACGCGGACCCCTTCCTTCCACAGGGAGGATAGACGAGAAGACCACTTGTGCTCTGTATTCCTTGATCTTCCTTCCTAGGTTATGTAATCTGCCGTGATCTCGTCAAAGTTGTTCTTGGCTGTATCATTGGTTCCTACATGAAGAAGTAGGAAGGGGTAATAGTCTATAGCTTTAAGAATTTTTCTCAGCGACTCTGTAATATCCCAAATTCTAGCTCCAGGCAAGCAGCAAACTTGCCGGGATTCTAGGTCCGGGCGGCAGATGGATGACTCCGTCCCTCTTAGGAGAGAGTCCCCAGCCACCACCACTCATCTTTTTCTCTTAGGGGTGGTGATCATAGAACTCCCACCCCTAGGAGTGTGCATTCCATGCCTTCTAAACCGCGTGGACTCTTTCAGATACTTCCCAGGGATTGTATAGAGTGTGGAAGGTAACCAGCTAGCTGTCTGATCCTCATCTCGCCCTTCTGAAGGCCCTTGTGTAACCCCTGCCTCCATCTGCTGCGGTCGTCTGCTAGTTCTTCCCAGTTGTCCAGCTTGATGTCTACCTCTCTGAGGTCTCTCTTGCAGACATCTTTGTAGCGCAACTGGGGGCATCCGGGAAGTCTTTTGCCAGAGGCTAGCTCCCCATACAGGATGTCTTTTGGAATCCTTCCATCATTCATCCTGTGGACGTGGCCAAGCAAGCGGAGCCGACGCTGCCTGAGGAGGGTGTGCATGGTTGGGATTCCAGCTTGCTCGAGGATGGCAGTGTTGGGCTCCTGTATGCTTAACTCTGAAAATCATTCTAATTATTTTAATGTCTTTGATAGACACACAGTGTTCTGTCGGGCTGTGTCTATGCTTGCATTCCTCTTTCGAAAGAGGTATGCAAATGAGATAAATTGAAAATGTAAATAAGGTACAAATTTGCATATTGGACAACTCATTTGCATATTCTTATTTTGAAATAGCTTCTTTTGAAAGAAGAAAACCAGGCTACATCTACACTAGCCCAAAACTTTGAAAAGGCCATTCAAATGGCCATTTTGAAGTTTACTAATGAAATGCTGAAATACATATTCAGCGCCTCATGAGAATGCCAGCAGCCGCAGCACTTCGAAATTGATGCGGCTCACCGCCGCATGGCTCATCCAGACAGGGGTCCTTTTCGAAAAGACCCTGGCAACTTTGAAATCTTCTTATTCCTATCTGCTGTTAGGAATAAGGGGTTTCAAAGTTGCCATGGGTCCTTTAGAAAAGGAGCCCGTCTGGACGAGCTGCGCGGTAGTGAGCCATGTCAATTTCAAAGTGCCCCGGCTGCTGGCATTCTAATGAGGCACTGAATATGTATTTCAGCCCTTCATTAGTAAACTTCGAAATGGCCATTTGCATGGCCATTTCAAAGTTTTGGGCTAGTGTAGATGTAGCCTGGTTTTCTTCTTTCAAAAGAAGCTATTTCAAAATAAGAATATGCAAATAAGTTGTCCAATATGCAAATTTGTACCTTATTTACATTTTCAATTTACCTCATTTGCATACCTCTTTTGAAAGGTATGGCCATTTCGAAGTTTTGGTCTAGTGTAGATACGGCCCCAGTGTAGACACTGCTCTTTCTAAAGTAAACCACATCTTCGAAAAAATGTTTCTTCCCATTAAAAAAAAGGGAAGAAGCATTCTTTCAAAGATGGGGCTTACTTTCAAAAGAGCAGTGTCTACACTGGTTTTCTTCATTCGAAAGAAACTATTTTGAAATAAGAATATGCAAATGAGGTGCCAAACATGCAAATTAGTGCCTCATTTGCATTTTTGATTTACCTCATTTGCTCGCCTCTTTCGAAAGAGGAATGCCAGTGTAGACACAGCCTCCCTGTGTATGTCAGGGATGTGCAGTGAAGATCATAGAATTATAGAATGCTAGGACCGGAAGGCACCTTGTGAGGTCATCAAGTCCAGCCCCCTGCCCTCATGGCAGAACCAGGTACTGTCTAGACCATCCCTGATAGCCATTTATTTAACCTGTTCTTAAATATCTCCAGAGATGGAGATTCCACACCCTCTCTAGGCAATTTATTCCAGTGTTTGACCACCCTGACAGTTAGGAACTTTTTCCTAATGTCCAACCTAAACCTCCCTTGCTGCAGTTTAAGCCCATTGCTACTTGTTCTACTCTCAGAGACCAAGAAGAACAGGTTTTCTCCCTCCTCTTTATGACAACTTTTTAGATACCTGAAAACCGCTATCATGTCCCCCCTCAGTCTTCTTTTTTCCAAACTAAACAAGCCCAATTCTTTCAGCCTAGACCTTTGATCATTCTTGTTGCTCTTTTCTGGAGCCTTTCCAATTTCTCCATATCTTTCTTGAAATGCGGCACCCAGAACTGGACACAATATGCCAACTGAGGCCTAAACAGCGCAGACTAGAGCGGAAGAATGACTTCTCGTGTCTTGTTCACAACACAACTGTTAATGCATCCTAGAATCATGTTTGCTTTTTTTGCAACAGCATCACTCTGTTGACTCATATTTAACTTGTGGTCCACTATAACCCTAGCTCACTTTCTGCTGTAGTCATTCTTAAACAATCGCTTCCCATTCTGTATGTGTGAAACTGATTGTTCCTTCCTAAGCGGAGCAGTTTGCATTTGTCTTTATTAAACTTCATCCTGCTTACCTCAGACTATTTCTCCAAGGTGCTGTGCTTTTAGGTCTGCTGAAAGTTCAGATGATGATTAATTGGAGTTTCCAGGAAAGTGAAAATAATTCTCACGTAGGCTAAACTCTGGAGACCCCCAAAATCTTTATAAATCAGGCTCATGCAAAAAAGAATTAGAAAGAACATAAACATACTTTGCTAGCTAACTAAGCTGAAATGCTTAAACAGACACAGCGCTCTCTCCCCTCCCCGTCCCCCAGCCCTGCTTTTTTTTAAAAGCATACAGTGTATGCACTAAAAACATACGGTCTTCAGAAGAATCCTTTTTTGGATAATACGCTGTGGATGATCTTGGATTATTCTAAATAAATCTAGTCAGATGATCAGATATGGAAATGCCGAGCCTAATATTTCAATATATTTTTCTCTTAAGCTTACTCAGCCAGCTGACCTTTTATTTTTAAAACAGGCATAATTTATCATTCTAATGATGACACTGCCCCCTCCTGGTTCACATATCTGGGGAGCAGCATAACAATGATCTAGACTGTAAGAAGGAAATAGCAACTAGAATAGCATAAAGAAGTGTGAGTTTGAAGGAGATGGATAAGATCTGGACAAGCAAAGTGATTAGCTTAGTAACAAAGCTAAGCTTCTTGAAAAATGTGTGTATTCAGCAGCATGTTGTACGGATGTGAGACATGAGTGATAACGAAAGATTTGAAAAGAAGAATATTGGCATTCAAAAGGAATTGTTACAGAAAGATTCTGAGAATAGGATGAATGCAGAAGGTCACCAATGAGAAATTATATAGAAAGACAGCCAAAAGAGAACCTGCTGCAGAAGGTTATGAAATGGAAGCTACAACTATTTGGGCATATTTGCAGAATGAACAACGAATGAAAAATCAAGACCCTGGTCTTCGGCATAATGGACGATTTGAATAGGAGAAGCAGACCCCACAGAGAATGGATAGATGATATAGTAGATTGATGCAGAGCTAGTCTACAGAGCCTAAGCCACGCCACACTGGACAGAGAAAGATAGAACGGAATAGTGAGAAAGGCATCAGACACCAATCAGCTCTGAGCCCATGGTTATAGATGATGATGATGGGTATGCAGCACCAGGATGCCTGCAAGAGTATATGGCTCACAAGCTTTTACAGCCCAAGTGGCACAGTCCAGGACAGCTACATCAGCTACCAAAGCTCCCCTACCGGGTGGTGATTGGGTGGGACTTCCCTGGCTTCAGCAATCTGTTGCCTGTGGAGGGAGAGAGACTAGCGGTGTCACCCATGATCTTCCATGAGTTCTCCCAGGACCTCTTTGCTGCACCTGGGAAACTGTGGAAGTTGAGGCATTACAGGAGGGCAGCCAAACAGCTGGGTACCTGAATCCTGTCCCAGAACGTGGGACCAGCCTGGGTGGGGGAAGAGGCAGAACCTGCAGGGAGGAGGTCATCCCAAGAGATAGAGGAGCCCGAGGCTGGGCCCAGTACTATGGGGCCACCAGGGTCAGAAGAAGAGGAAGCTTCCCCTGAGCTCGAGGACATAGGGTCCTCCCTCCCCAGTTTTGCATGGGAACAGGCCGAAGACCCGGTATATCGAAATATATGTCAGGAGGTAGTAGAGGTGAATGGGGTGCCTGTGGGGGAAAAGGCAAAGGTCAGGGACCATATTATATACTCAAGGGAGACCTATTATACCGGGTAGGGGAAATACAGGACCAGCTGGTGGAGCAGCTTCTGGTTCCCCAAAGACATCAGAGGGCAGTAATGGACTTAGCCCATAGCCATCTGTTTGGGGTATCACCTTGGGGTTGAGAAGACCCTAAACCGGGTCTTGCGGAGGTTCTTTTGGCCTGGGGTGTACGTAGAAGTCCAGCGTTTCTGCTCCTTCTGCCCTGAGTGCCAGCTGCATGGACCACAACCGCATCTGAGGGTCATGTTGGTGACTCTACCCCTTATTGAGGTCCCCTTTGAGTGGATAGCCATGGACCTAGTCGGCCCACTGGAGAGGTCAGCCTGAGGACACTGATACATCTTGGTAGTCCTGGACTATGCCACCCGATACCCAGAGGTTTTACCCCTGTGGAATGCTCACTCAAAGTCTATTGCGACGGAGATAGTACAGATCTCTGCCAGAGTCGGAATCCCCTGGGAGATATTGACGGACCAATGTACATCCTTCGTCTCCAAATTAATGAAGGATTTGTGTGCGTTGTTCCACATCCGTGCCCTGAAGACGTCAGTATACCATCCACAGACCGATGGCCTCGTTGAATAGTTCAATCACACCTTCAAAAGCATGATTCACAAGGTAGTGAGCCAGGATGGGAGAGACTGGGATGCCCTGCTCCCATACCTAATGTTCGCCATCTGGGAGGTACCTCAGGCCACCACAGGGTTTTCTCCATTCGAGCTATTGTGTGGGTGGAACCCCCAAAGTATCCTGGACCTTGCTAGAGAGACCTGGGAGGAGCAGCCGAACCATGGGCGCAATATCATCGAGCAAGTCCTCCAGATGAAGGACTGGATCAGCAAGGTTACACCCATTGTCCGGGAGCACCTGGAACAGGCCCAAGAAGCCCAGCGGGCATGCTATAACTGACAGGCGGCTGTCCAGAAGTTGAAGGTGGGGGACTGGATGATGGTACTGGTCCCATTGGCAGACAGCAAGCTCCTTGCCCAGTGTCAGGGCCCCTATGAGGTAGTTGAGGCCATTGGGGAGGTAAACTACAAGGTACGACAACCAGGTCATCGGAAGACTGAGCAGGTCTACCATATTAACACTAAAACCTTGGCAGGACCGGGAAGAGCAGGTAGCTGCCCTGAGCATGTTGAAGCCAGAGGAGGACCAGGAGAGACAGGTGGGAATCTCCCCAGAGCTAAACTCCGACCAACAGAGGGAGGTCCTCAATATGTTGAAACAACACAGATGTGTTTTCAGCAAACCCTGGACGAACCACAGAGGTGGAATACCACAGTGTTACTGACCCGGGGTGGGAGTGCACGTGAGGCCTTACAGACTCCTACAGGTGAAACGAGAAGAGGTCCAAAGGGAGGTTCAGAGGATGCTGGAACTGAGTGTTATTGAAGAGTCTCATAGCCAGTGGCCCAGCCCCATCATTTTAGTACTTAAGCCAGATGGCAGCCTCCGGTTTTGGAATAATTTTTGAAAGCTAAACAAAATATCCAAATTTGACTTGTACCCCATGCCCCATATTGATGAACTGATAGATCGGTTGGGAAAGGCCCACTTCCTGTCTACCCTTGACCTGACGAAGGGGTACTGGCAGATACCGCTGGCCAGGGAAGCCAGGGAGAAGACAGCATTTTCTACCCCAGAAGGCCTATACCAATACACAGTCCTCCCGTTTGGGTTACATGGTGCTCCCACAACATTCCAACGGCTAATGGATAAGTTATTACAACCACACCGTGCCTATGCTGCTGTTTATCTTAACAAGGCTATGTCTACACGTGCCCCAAACTTCAAAATGGCCATGCAAATGGCCATTTCGAAGTTTACTAATGAAGCGCTGAAATGCATATTCAGCGCTTCATTAGCATGCGGGCGGCAGCGGCGCTTCGAAATTGACGAGCCTTGCTGCCGCGCGGCGCGTCCAGACGGGGCTCCTTTTCGAAAGGACGCCGCCTTCTTCGAAGTCCCCTTATTCCCATGAGCTCCTTTCAAAGAGGAGCCCCGTCTGGACACGCCGCGCGGCGGCAAGGCTCGTCAATTTCGAAGCGCCGCTGCCGCCCGCATGCTAATGAAGCGCTGAATATGCATTTCAGCGCTTCATTAGTAAACTTCGAAATGGCCATTTGCATGGCCATTTTGAAGTTTGGGGCACGTGTAGACACAGCCCAACATTGTTATCCATAGCCCAGACTGGAACACCCACCTGAAGAAGGTAGAGGCAGTGTTAAACACCCTGAGGGAAGCTGGCCTCATAGTGAATCCGACAAAATGTGCTGTAGGGCTAACAGAAGCGAGATATTTGGGGTACATTGTAGGCTGGGGCGTAGTGAAACCCCAAATAAACAAGGTAGAGGCAATACAAAAGTGGCCTCGACCGCTCCGGAAGAAACAAGTCTGGGCATTCCTGGGAGTCGTGGGGTACTATCGAAGGTTCATCCCCCACTTTGCACCTAGAGCATGCCCCCTGAACGCTCTCACGAAAGCCCGTGGCCCTGACATGGTAAACTGGACCCCAATGGCAGAGGAGGCATTTCTAGATTTAAAGACAGCCCTGTGTAGTAATCCAGTCCTTATTGCCCCAGATTTTGAGAAGGAATTCCTACTACAAACTGATGCCCCCGACGTGGGCTTGGGAGCCATGCTGTCCCAAATGGTCGGAGAAGAGGAACAGAGAGCGGAATTACTCTATCATTGAAAAGGAGTGTCTTGAGGTGAAGTGGGCAGTGGAAAGTTTAAGGTACTACCTCCTTGGATGGAAGTTTACCCCTGTCACGGACCACACGCCCCTACAGTGATGCAAAGAAACAAAGATAGGAATGCAAGAATAACCCGGTGGTTCCTGTGCTTACAGCCATTCCACTTTAGAGTGCAGCATAGGGCCAGGGCCCAGCACAGGAATGCTGATGGCCTGTCCAGGGCACGCTGTATGCCGTCCCAGGTAGCCCAACCCCCTGGTGATGAGCTGGGGAGGGGGATATGTGACAAGGTAAAACTGGGAGGGGGTAAGAACGAGAGGGAAAACCAATTGGAAGCTGAGGGAGTGGGCGGGCGCAGCTCGCCCACAACTAAAATGCCCCTCTCGTGACGAGGGGAGACCTGCTAAAAGAAACAGCCCCAAGTGAGTCCGGGGGACAATGAAAGAAAAAACAAGGACGGGAGTGAGGGTCAAAGGTTCAAAATGAGGGAATCAGAGGGGGACACCAAGCAGAGAACCCCAGACAGCGCCCACTGCTCCTCAAAGGTATTGAGGGAGTCGGTGGACGCTGCCCAGAGGAACTCTGCCCAGATTCGCGACTGGAGGGAGGAACGGAAGTAGGCCCCACAGTCGCCAGTTGCCCCCTCTGCCAGCTTCCTCTCTCTAGTCTTATAAATGGCCATTTTGGCCACGGCCAGGAGGAGGCTGATGAGGTGGTCTCACGACTTCGTGGGGCCACAGATTGGGTGTGAGAGGATGAGAAGATGTGGGGAGAAATGCAGCCAGAACCTCAGGAGGAGGTTCTGGAGGAGCCAGAAGAGGGGCTACAGCCTGGCGCATTCGATGTAAATGTGAGCCAGGGTCTCCCTCATTCTGCAAAAGATGCAAGTGTCTGCGGTGGGGGTGAACCGCACCAGGTACACGCC
This sequence comes from Carettochelys insculpta, assembly GCF_033958435.1. NCBI lineage: Eukaryota > Metazoa > Chordata > Testudines > Carettochelyidae > Carettochelys > Carettochelys insculpta. The sequence goes on along the minus strand of NC_134139.1, from coordinate 138,189 downwards.
CATGCTCACCGCTCCATGGAGAATCCTTTAGCTGATGTCCCCGGCGGGCCGTGGAACCAAGGTGGAATAGAGGCTGGCCCAACAGGGCTCCCCACCCTCTGAAGGCGTTAAGAGGTCCCTCCATTTATGGTCAGGGCGGGACATGAGGGTGGGGAAGTGAAGCATGAGCATGTACAAGAGATGTCTAGGCGTGGTTCAGAAGGGGACCAGCTGCAGGGTATGCAGCCGGCTGGGGTGATGAGGGAGAGGAGGGTGGGCAGGGGTACAGGGCCGGGGGCCCACGAAGAGGTCTGTGGGGTGCTCCCTCTCACAGGACTCTCCTGAGGTAAACGTGAGCAGTAAAGGGCCCCCTCCTGGACAGAGTGAAAACTGCAGGACCTCCTGTGCCTCTGGAAGAAGGAGGAGGTCCTCTATGAGATGGACGTCAAGTGGCGAAACACCGCAGCATTCACCCTTGGGCCTGGGGCCTCCTTACAAGGGTCCATACTGAATGTAGTGCAGAACGGGTACACAGTAAAAAGAGAAGGAACTGAAGCAGGGCTATGCCTGGGCCTGGGACCAGGCCAGCTGCTTCGGGTCAGCCCCAGTTACCTGCCCCTACTTCTGGGAGCTCCAGGGCATCCTGGAGCCCCAGGACAGCTCCCCGCCATCAGCAGTCCTGGACACATTGACGGACAAGCCACAGCCAGAGGCGGAGAAGCAGCCCCGACCAGGGACCCAGGAGGCCGATGTGACCACCAAGTGGTCGAGTGAGGAGGGGGACCTAGCGATCTACATTCCCTCCCACTCATCCAGCTGGTTAGTAACAGAGAGTAAGCCATGCTAGTCTATACAGTATCAAAACAAAAAGCAGTCAAGTAGCACTTTAAAGACTAGCAAAATAGTTTATTAGGTGAGCTTTCATGGGACAGACCCACTTCTTCAGACCATAGCCAGACCAGAACAGACAATATTTAAGACACAGAGAACCAAAAACAGTAAGCAAGGAGGACAAATCAGAAAAAGATAATCAAGGTGAGCAAATCAGAGAGTGGAGGGGTGGTGGGGGAAGATCAAGAATTAGATTGAGTTAAGTATGCAGACAAGCCCCTATAGTGACTCAGAAAGTTCACATCACGATTTAAACCATGTGTTAATGTTCCGAATTTGAATATAAATGTCAATTCGTCCACTTCCCTTTCTACAAAGGAGCGATAATTTCTTTTCAGTAACACACATACCTTGAGGTCATTGACAGAATGCCCCATTCCATTAAAATGTTGACTGACTGGTTTGTGGATCTGGAGTGTTTTGATGTCTGTTTTGTGCCCATTGACCCTTTGTCTAAGGGAGTTAGAAGTCTGTCCAATATACAAAGCATCTGGGCATTGTTGGCAAATGATGGCATATATGATGTTAGTAGAGGAGCATGAGAAAGTGCCCGTGATTCTGTGAATAACCTGGTTAGGTCCAGTGATGGTATTTCCAGAGAAGATATGTGGACAAAGCTGGCAGCGGGCTTTGTTGCAGGGAAAGGTTCCAGGACTGGTGTTCCTGGGGTATAGACTGTGGCTGTTAGTAAGGCTCCTCATGAAGCTGGGAGGTTGTCTGTAGGAGACAACAGGCATGTCACCCAGGGCCTTCTGGAGTGTAGCATCCTGATTAAGAATAGGTTGTAGGTCTTTAATAATTCGTTGCAGTGGTCTGAGTTGGGGGCTGTAAGTGATGACCAGTGGTGTTCTGTTCTTGGCTTTTTTGGGCTGATCTTGGAGTTGCTGGTTTCTACACCCTTCTAGTTTCCATCCTGCACACGTGACTAGATCCATTGTTTACAGTCAAGCTCTTAGGTATAATCGCATTTGCTCTGATCCAACTGACAGAGACCAAAAACTACAAGAACTTTATCAAATATTCATAAACCTGAATTACCCACCAGGAGAAGTAAAAAAACAAATCGACAGGGCCAGACGCATACCCAGAAACCAGCTGAACGTCGAAGTAGGGCGCTATTCCCATCCCCTCATGGGGTTAGCGACTTCGATGTCTCACTGCCTAATGTCGAAGTTAACTTTGAAATAGCGCCCAACACGTGTAGCTGTGACGGGCGCTATTTCGAAGTTGGCGCCGCTACTTCGAAGTAGCGTGCACGTGTAGACGCGGCTTGTGTCTTAAATATTGAGTCTATTCTGGTCTGGATATCATCCATCTGGGTGACTGTGAGCTGGGCAACCCTAGATGTCACCAAGGGACCTGCTGGTATGTACGTGGTGGAGCGCGCACCCTGGGCTGTAGGGTGGGGGGTGACACTTTGGCCAGCCGGCTGCACACAGGACCAGTGGTCCCAGGCCGCACTCATGCCAGCCCACCATGGTACACAGCACCTGTGGCAGCCCACTCTTGATGGCCAGCACCCACCCCTGACAGGCAGTACCATGATCTGCACAAGGGGCAGCGGTCAGTCGGTGCTGGACAGCACCCAGGGACCACACACCACAGGCTTGGAAGGGCCACACGTCTGAGAAGCCCCCCCCAGCTGCCGCAATGTCAGATGGACTGCCCAGCCCATGGGAGGGAGGAGCGGGTGTCCCAGGACAGGGGAGGACTGGCCCACAGCCAAACTCCCGTAGGCCATAGTATGTTACCAACACTCCGGCCCCCTCTCCATATATCTGCACCATCCATGGACCAGGAGAGCCCAGCACTGTTCCTGGTCCCCAGGAGCCCACTGGCAGATGTTGAGGATGGCCAGGCCCCACACCATGCCATTGGGGCTGCAGCTGGAGGTCCCCCCATTGGGCTGAGGCTGACCCAGCCAGCCACTACCAGGTCAAGGTGGCCGAGTGGCATCTGTGGCTCATGGAAGCCAAGCTGGAGTGGTAGAGGGTGGCATGGGAGAGGCTGCTGAACACCTTGGAGGGCATTGGCATGATGCTCCAGGAGCATGCAGCCAATGTTGCCCACCTCCTGGCCCCGTGACTGGCCCCCCCACACTGAGCCTGCTCCCACCCCCACACCAAGCCCCTTCCCCAGCCTTACCTACCGGTACTCCTCGCTCCGTCCCCGCCCCACCAGGGACCCTGCACGTGGGAAGGCAGGGGAACTGGGGACGACGGGGCTCGTGGCTCACCACCCCAGCCCTGCAATGATCTCCCCTGCACCCCTCTAGGTTCAGCTCCCCCCCCCGTGCCTCCTTCTGGGTAGGTGCCCCCATGCCCCTCCCTCCACACCATGTAGCCCCCACCTTTACATAGTTACACACACAGTTGAGTTATCGATAAATGTTTATTTACCATACACCCCTTTGTGCTGTGCTCCTCCGGAAGGAATGGCAGGTGGTGGATGTGTGGGTGTGGTGCTGGTGGGGGTTGTGGCAGGGGGTCGGGGTAGCAGGGACAGTGGGTAGCAGAAGTGCATGGGGGGTTTGTGGGGGATCACAGGCAGGCCATCCTCAAAGGCCTGCCTGAGGGTCTCCCTAGTGCGGAGGCCATCCTGGTGGATGGGGCAGAGCCTGGCTGCTCGTAGGGGTGTCCCCCTTACCTTCCACAATGTTGTGGGGGAAACAGGCACCCACCACCTGGGACACGTTGAGGACCCCGACCTCCAAGCACGTGTGGTGGCACCTCCACCACTCCTTAAGGCACCCAAAGGCCTGCTCCACGATGTTGCAGGAGTGGTTGAGGCACTGATTGAACGCCTCCCTAGTGGGGTTGAGGTGTCCCATGTATGGCCCCTGGAGGCATGGCTGGAGGGGGTAGGCCACATCTGCCACCATGCAGAGCAGCATGTCCTTCTCAGACATCCCTTCCACCCCACTGGGAAATCCTGCTGCAGGGGGATGAATGTGCTGGGCCCCCTCATTCATCCCCCTGAGAGCTCCAGAAGACCCAGGCCTCATGGGTGCAACTGGCCTACCCCACGTAGATGTCCATGAACTGGCCCCTTGCATTGTCCAGGGCCTGGAAGACCACTGACTGGTAGCCCTTTCTGTTGACATACTGGCTGGTGCTGTATGCCGGGGCATGGAAAGGGATGTGTGTGCCATCCAACATACTGAAGCAGTTCAGAAAGCCCAGGTCCTCGAAGCCCACAACAGCGGCATCCGGATCCCCCAGGCGGATGATCCTGTGAAGCTGCATTGCATTGATGGCTCTGAGACCTGCATGGCGGGGGGAGAGGATGGAGGGGTATGCTCCTGTAAGGGTGTGGTGGGCCATCGTCCCCTGCCCCAATCCGTGACCCCTCCCATCCTGCCCCCCGCCCCCTCCTGGCCTGTCCCCCCAGGCTGTCCCCTCTCCCCACCTGCCCCCTCCCAGCCTGCCCCCTGCTTCCCTTTGCCCCCAACCTGCCCCCTTCCCCTCCCAGCCTGCCCCCCGCCACCTTCCAGCCTGCCCGCTTCCTGCCTCGCCCCTGCAGCTGGGGATTCCCTGTGGAGGGACATGTGACCTGGGCCTGCCTTACATCCATAAGTGCAGCCCCCATGGTGACCTTGCCCACCCTGAACTGTTGTCCCACAGAGCTGTAGGAATCTGGGATGGCCAGTTTCCACATTTCCAGATGGCAATGTGGCATCTCCAGGGTGAGAGCAGGCCGCATGCAGGTGTCCTGGTGCCAGAATGCGGTGGGGGGGGCCGAGCCAGTGGCAGCTCTCGAAGTTCTGCCTCGACATGAGGAAATTCCGCAGCCCCCTGTCATCAGTTCACTCCCCCAGCACCAGGCACTCCCACCAGTTGATGCTGCTGGGGTGGCTCCAGAGGCATCAGGGCACCTGGGGGAAAACTGGCAGTGTCTTGGGTGAGGCGGGGGGGGCCTGACCCCAGGGGGACCACTCAGCCTCCCAAGTAGCTGGGGGCTGGCTATGGAGACAGTGCAGAGCACTGACAGCAGGGTCTCCAGGATGAGGATGTACTCCTGCAGGAGCTGCTGCTGTGCCTCCATCCTAAAGCACGAGTGGGCTCTGCCGGGCTGGGGACAGCTGGGCAGCACTCAGCTCATGTAGAGTGGAGGGAGGGGTTCTTTAAGGGATGGCTGGCTGCTGTTCACAACATTTCCTGCTTCTCTTCTTTTGAAGAAGAGCTTGGAGCCATGTGGATGCTCCCTTTCGAAAGACTGTGGCAACCCTTTGAAAGGGCGGATTGACCCCTTGATCTGCTATTAGTGTGTAGCGGCTCCCTTTCAATGGCTGCTATTTTGACCTCCACACATTGATTTTTGTAGATCCAGCTAAAGTGTCCTAAGATACTATTTCAAAATGCATTCTTGTGTGTAGCTGTGTGATTTCAAAGTAAACTATTCTGGAATAGCTATTCCAGAATGGATTATTTTGAAAGAATGCTGCTGTGTAAACATAACTATAGTGACTCTGCTGAGTGCAAGGTTTAACTATAGTCCATGGTGGCCAATCTAACTAAATGAGGTGGGGTGGGGGGCATATAAACCTGAGCACAGCCTTGTAGTGGCAAACAAATTCAGTTTAATTTGTATTTTATTGTTTCTGTGTATAGTATTTAATTAAAAACAAATGAAGAACTCTATCTATAACATATATCAGAATCATATAAAATGGGAAAAGAACACATAACTAAATATATGTATACATGATCACAAAATGGTAATGGATTGGCCAGTAATATACTATGTTGAAGCGAAATTTTCTTTGGTCATTGGCTGTAAGTAGAGCACCCTGATTACAGGGTCAATTACAGGGCTGGGAATAGGTCTCTGAATTGGACACAGTAGGCAAAATATACAAAAACTTGTATAAGACACACATAAGTTTCCCATAAATGGACAGCACCATATTAAAATAGAATGGCTTCTATTGTTAATTGCACCTTAAAAACATCAGAGACGCTTATTTTCAATCAAAAGAACAATTCTCAATTTCACAATCTGTATTCATTCTGATGGAAATTGAGATGGTTCATTGGCACTTCCTGGAACTTGCAGAAGGATGGCACTTTCTGTTCACATGCAGAAGGATGGTGACATTATTATGCTGAAGCATTGCTCTAGAAACACAAGACAATCCTTCATTCACTCTATTGGGAGAAGAAATTATCTACTCCAATCTACTCCAATTAAGACATAAATCCATTGGCTTTGTGGTTATTATAGATTATATTGCTGCTTTAATGCAGAATTGAATGACTAGTTAAATGTGCTTTTTTAATGATTCTCCAGCCTTTGACATGACCAATGGAACTACCAAAGAACAAATTGTTTTTCCTGCAGGTTTGGTGACTTTCTCATAGTCTAATAATGTCACTAAACAAGTGCATTCAACTTTCTGGAGAAATTGTGCATGGAAAGCTATTTCTAATAGAAGAGAGGATTTATGGTCAATAAGGAAACAAAAAGTTACAACTGATTTATATCAATCTTGTCTACTAGCTTTTCTAATAAAGAAATCTGTATATATGAAATGGTGAGAAAAGGTCTGAATCAACAGATTACACCAGATGAATGGTTTTTGACCCAGAAAAGATGACCAATAACCTCAGTCTGTAGCATAACAAAAGAAATTTCTTTTACATATTGTTTCAATGATACTTCACACCAGTCAGTTGCAAATGTGGAATTGGGATCAAAGGCCCCAGGGCTCTGTGCCGGAAGAGGCTTTACAAGTGAGGTGTCACTGGGCTTTCAGTGTATCTGTGTGGGGTGTTGTGCAGGAGAAGAATGTGGCGAAAAGAACCTAAAGCAGGGGAGCAGCATCATATGGGAATAAGAATCCTCCCAAGCTATGTGGCAGGTGATATTACAAGACTAGAAACCAAGGCATGTTGGGATAGTGCAGGTAATGGGGTAAGCATTTGATATAAAAGGGCTCACACCTAAGGCGGTTCTGTGCCAACTTCTGGCATTGACCCGGCAACTCCTGCAGCTGAGCTGGTACCAGACGTAGAGGTTATCCTCTCCTTTGGACTATATCAGTAAAGCCGAGAGGGGAACACTGGCATCTGGGCAGCCCAGGGTCCCAAAAAATTGCTCAGGCTCACGCCTGGAGAGGTGCTCCAGCATCGCTTAACAGTGTTGAACCAACATGGGAGGTAACAGATACTGGTTATAAGCTCTTGCTCAATTGGCGTAGAGAACGAGCGCCAAGGGTTGCCTTCGATGGTGGGAGAGATCATCGCATCTCACTGGACAGTCACCGCCCGCCTCAAGCTGGGCAGCCCCCAGCCAGTAAGGTACTGTCCCGCCACAGTTCACCTGCCTCACTGGGTGCGTGAGGCTTAAGGTTCCCAAACCCGACAAGTGACTGAAATTTGAGCACCAGGCAAGCCAATAAGAAAATCAACAAGAAAAGGAAACCATCAAAGTCTTAAGCTTGCTTGCTGGAATGTGCGGACCATGCTGACCAATTTGACTGAAGATCTTCAGGACATCAGAGACACCCGAAAGATCGCTGTCATCAATGAGGAACTGAAGAGGCTCCAAGATGACATTGCTGCTCTGCAAGAGACGCGTTGCACAGATTCGGGATCTCTGAGGGAAAAGGACTACACCTTCTTCTGGCAGGGGAAAGCCAAGAAGAACCCAGGGAGCATGGTGTTGGCTTCACCATCAGAAACACCCTTCTACAAATGGTGGAATTAGTCATGGGCGGATCAGAAAGACTCTTTCAGGTCATACTTCAAACTTGAGCCGGTTCTGTCCACCTGATCAGCGCTTACGCTCCAACCCTGTACGCCGCACCGGAAGTAAAATACAAGTTCTATGACGTGCTTAGTGCTGCCATAGCGCAAATACCTGCTTGCGAACAACTGTACATTTTGGGTGACTTCTATGCAAGAGTTGGAGCTGATCGCGACTCATGGCCTTCCTGCTTCAGCCACTTCGGTGTGGGAAAAATTAATGAAAATGGACAGCGTCTTCTCGAACTTTCCACATACCACAATCTGTGCATAACAAACACATTTTTCCAAACCAAGCCACAGCACAGAGTGTCATGGAGACACCCATGCTTGAAACACTGACATCAACTAGATGTGGTCATCGCTAGATGTGATAACCTCAAAAACATCCTTCTGACACGCAGCTATCATAGTGCCGACTGCAATACAGATCACTCACTAGTTTGCTCCAAACTCAAGGTGATTCCCAAGAAGCTGTACCACTCTAAACCAACTGGAAGGCCCCACATTGATGCCAGAAAGACAGCAAACTCAGAGAGAGCCGAAAAGTTCAGAGAGACCCTCAAGGAGAATCTGCGCAGCAGTCCTGGGGGTGCCAATGTAACATCCAGATGGCAGCATCGGAGGGATACAATTTACAACATGGCCTTGTTGGTGTTTGGAAGAAGAGCTAGAAACACAAATGACTGGTTCGAAGCTAACTCTGATGACATGATTCCAGCCATCGAAAAGAAGTGTGCTGCACTCCTGGAGTACAAACGCTCACCGAGCCAGAGTACCCTGCAAGCACTCAGAGCTGCCAGAAAAACAGTACAGCAGATGGCCAGGCGCTGTGCCAACAACTACTGGCTCGAGCTATGCAGAAGCATCCAGACCAGTGCTGACTTTGGTAATCTCAGGGGAATGTACGAAGGCATCAAGAAGGCATTAGGACCCACCCAGAACAAGATGGCACCTCTGAAGTCCAAATCTGGTGAAGTCATCGCTGACAAAGCCAAAGAGATGGAGCGCTGGGTCGAGCACTACTCCGAGCTGTACTCACGCGAGAACATTGTGGTTGATACAGCCCTCAATGCCGTCGAACTCCAACCAGTAATGGACAAACTGGACCAGGAACCAACTGTGGATGAACTGAAGAAAGCCATTGACAGCATTGCAGTAGGAAAGGCCCCAGGCCAGGATGGTATACCACCAGAGGTAATCAAGTGTGCCATGGACACTTTCCTGGAACCCCTACATGAGCTACTGTGCCTGTGCTGGAGAGAGGGAGAGGTTCCACAGGATATGTGCAACGCTAACTTCGTAACCTTATATAAGAACAAAGGAGACAGAAGTGACTGCAACAATTACCGTGGAATCTCCCTCCTAAGCATGACTAGTAAACTGTTCACTCGCGTCATCCTTGGCAGACTCCAGAAGATTGCTGAGAGGGTGTATCCCGAATCACAGTGTGGATTCCGTGCAGAGAGATCTACCGTTGGTTCTCTCTGAGGCAGCTGCAGGAGAAATGCAGGGAGCAGAGGAAGCCACTCTATATTGCCTTCATCGACCTGACCAAGGCCTTCGACTTGGTCAGCAGGGATGGACTGTTCAAACTGCTCCACAAGATAGGCTGTCCGTCACGGTTACTCAAGATGATCCAGTCTTTCCACAAAGACATGAGAGGAACCATCCTATATGACAGCACATTATCAGATGTTTTCAGCATCAGGAGCAGTGTCAAACAAGGATGCATCCTTGCTCCGACATTGTTCGGGATCTTCTTCACACTCCTCCTGAAACATGCCTTTGGATCATCAACAGAGGGCGTCTTTTTGCACACAAGATCTGATGGGAAACTGTTTAATCTTGCAAGGCTGAAAGCTAAATTTAAGGTGCGGGAAGTCCTTATCAGAGATATGCTGTTCGCAGATGACGCTGCTGTAGTGTCACACACAGAAGACCAGCTTCAGAAACTGCTGGATCGATTCTCCAAAGCATGCAAGGACTTCGGGCTTTCCATCAGCCTAAAGAAGACAAATGTACTTGCTCAGGATGTTGCTGAACCTCCATCAATCAGCACTGTCAACTGTACATTAGAGGTCATCCATGAGTTCATTTACCTCGCGTCCACCATCACTGACACCCTGTCATTGGAGTCTGAGCTAAATAGGAGGATTGGAAAAGCAGCCACAATTCTGTCCAGACGCAGCCAGAGAGTGTGGAATAACATCAAGTTGTATACCCACACCAAAATGCAAGTCTACAGAGCCTGCATCCTAGCACCCTCCTTTACGGCAGCGAGTCTTGGACCCTGTATGCCCGCCAGGTAAAGAGGCTGAATGTCTTCCACTTGCGCTGCCTCAGTGCATCCTTGGAATATCGTGGAAGGACAGTGTGTCCAACACCACCATCCTTGAGCAAGCTGGAATCCCAACCGTGCACACCCTCCTCAGGCAGCGGTGGCTCCACTGGCTTGGCCACGTCCACAGGATGAATGATGGAAGGATCCCAAAAGACATCCTGTATGGCGAGCTAGCCTCTGGCAAAAGACCTCCCGGACGCCCCCAGTTGTGCTACAAAGATGATTGCAAGAGGGACCTCAGGGAGGTAGACATTGAGCCAGACAGCTGGGAGGAGTTGGCAGACGATCACAGCAGATGGAGGCAGGAACTACACAAGGGCCTTCAGAAGGGTGAGATGAGGATCAGACAGCTAGCAGAGGAGAAGCGAACCCAGAGAAAGCACAGTAAGGACCTGCCAGACACCCATTACACATACAACAGATGCAGCAAGGACTGTCACTTTCATGTGGGCCTTCACAGTCCAGTCAACGCTGCAAATGATGATCCCAAATGGAACTACGAAGGGCGTGATCCATAGTCTACGTAGACTGAAGGATGCTACTACACACTGTAATATGGTTATACTGCTTTAACAAAACAATACTGGGTCAGACCAAAGGTGCCCCTCGCCCAGCATCCTGTCTTCCAACAGTGGCCAATGCCAGATGCCTCTGAGTGAGAGAAAAGAACATGTACTCACGAAGTGAATTCCTCTTCTGTCATCCATTTCCAGCTTCTGTCAAACAGAGGCTAGGAACACCATTCCTACCCATCCTAGCTAATAGCCATCAATGGACCTAAGCTCCCTGAAATTATCTAGCTCTTTTTTTGAACCCTATTAAAGTCCTGATTTCACAACATCTTCTGTCAAGGAGTTCGACAGGTCTACCATGTGCTGCGTGAAGAAAACCTTCTTTTGTTAATAGCAACAGAGAGGTAGCCGTGTTAGTCTGTGTGCCAACAAAACAAAGCAGCAGAAATGTAGCACTTTAAAGACTAACAACATGATTTCTTTGGTGATGAGCTGAAGTGAGTCTGTCCCATGAAAGCTCATAGCCAAATAAATCATTTTGCTAATCTTTAAAGTGCTACATTTCTGCTGCTTTGTTCCTTTGTTAGTTTTAGAGATGCTATGAATCATTTTCATTTGGTGACTTCCTGGTTCCCATATTATGGGAACAAGTAAATAACTTTTCATTATTCATTTTTCCATACCTTTCTTGATTTTATAGACCTCTGTCATATCCCCCGTTAGTCTCCTCTTTCCTAAGATGAAAAGTGCCAGTCTCTTTAATCTCTCTTTATATGGCACCTGTTCCAAACCCCTAATAATTTTGTTTCCCTTTTCTGAATCTTTTCCAATGCTAATATATCTTTTTTGAGATATATTTATATGCAGTATTCAAGATCTGGATGTATCATGAATTTATATAGAGGCAATAAGCCATTCTCTTATTTTCTATCCCCCTTTTAAAGACACAAAATTTTGTTTACTTTTTTTGACTGCTGCTGCACATTGAGTGGATATTTTCAGAGAATTATCCACAATGACTCCAAAATCTCTCTCTTGAGAGGTTATAGCTAAATGAGTCCCCATCATTTTGTATGTGGGATAGTTTTTTATAGTTGGGATTGTTTTTTCCACTGTTCATTACTTGACATTTAACAACATTAAATTTCATTTGCCATTTTGTTGCCCAGTCACTTAAGCTGTGGCCATACTTGCCCAAAAATTCGAAATGGCCATGCTAATGGCCAAATCGAAGAATACTAATGAGGTGCTGAAATGAATATTCAGTGGCTCATTAGCATGCTGCCAGCCACGGCGCTTTGAAAGTGCTGCTTTCTAATGTGTGCGGCTTGGCTACATGGGGGTTTTTTGAAAGGGCCCCACACATTTCGAAATACCCTTATTCTCAGCTGAGAGGAATAAGGGGATTTCAAAATGTGCGGGGTCCTTTCGAAAAGGACCCCCGTGTAGCCATGCCAATCCGCACGTGTTTGAAAGCGGAGCTTTTGAAGCGCCGCGGCTGGCAGCTAGTGAATGCTAATGAGGCACTGAATATTCAGTTCAGAGCCTCATTAGTATTCTTCGATTTGGCCATTAGCATGGCCATTGCGAAGTTTTGGCCAAGTGTGGCCACAACCTTAGTTTTGTAAGATCTTTTTGAAGCTCTTCACAGAATGCTTTGTTCTTAACTATCTTGAGCAGGTTAGTATTGTCAGCAAATTTTGCCACTTTGTTGTTCACCTGCTTCTCTGGATCCTTTATAAATGGGTTGAATAGGATTGGTCCCAGTATGGACCCTTGGGAGATACTACTGTTTACCACTCTCCTTTCTGAATATGTACCATTAATTTACCATTAAAATTTACCATTTTACCGTTACATCTACCATTTGTTTCCTGTCTTAACCAGTTATCAGTGCATAGCTTACTTTTATTAAGAACGTTTGACAATGGACTTTGTCAAAAGTTTTCTGGAAGTGTAAGTGCACTATATACACTGGATCCCCTTTGGCCACATGCTTATTGACCCCACTCAAAGAACTCTAGTAGATTAGTTACAGGGAGGTAGGCATGTTAGTTTGTGTCTTCACAAAACAAAAAAGCAGTCCTGTAGCACTTTAAAGACTAAGAAAATAGTAATAATAAAAAATATTTTGTTAGTCTTTAAAGTGCTACAGGACTGCTTTTTTGTTTTCTGGTAGATTAGTAAGGCATGTTTTCTCTTTACACAAACTATGTTGATTTTCCCCAACAAATTATGTTCTTTTATGTGTCCAACAAGATTATTCTTTGCTATAGTTTCATCTAATTTTCCCAGTAATGATGTTAGACTTACAGTCTGTAATTGCCAGGATTACCTCTAGAGCCCTTTTTTATTATTGGTGTCACATTAGCTATCTTCCAATCATTAGGTACAGAAGCTGATTTAAAGGATAAGTTACAAACCAGCTAATAGTTCATTCAGAACTCTTGGGTGAATGCCATCTGGTTCCAGCAACGAAGGGTCCTGTGGCACCTTATAGACTAACAGAAAAGTTTTGAGCATGAGCTTTCGTGAGCACAGACTCACTTCATCAGATGCTGCCTGATTCCAGTCTGGTTCCAGTGACTTGTTTACTATTAAGTTTATCAATTTGTTCCAAAACCTCTTCTAATGACACCTCAATCTGGGACACCTGATCACATTTGTCACCTAAAAAGAATGGCTCAGGTTTGGGAATCTCCCTAACATCCTCAGCCATGGAGACTGAAGCAAAGAATTCATTTAGTTGTTCTGCAATGACCTTATTGTCTTTGAGTGCTCCCTTAGCCTTTTGATCATCCAGCGGCTCCACTAGTTATTTAGCAGGCTTCCTGCTTCTGATGTACTTAAAAAGCATTTTACTATTACTTTTTGAATGTTTGGCTAGCTGTTCTTCAAAGTCCTTTTTGGCTTTTCTTATTATATTTTTACACTTAAGTTGACAGAGTTTATGTTGCTTTCTGTTTTCCTCACTAGGATTTAGCTTCCACTTTTTTAAAATGACGCCTTTTTATCTCTCACTGCTTCTTTTACCTGTTTGTTCAGCCCTGGTGGCACTTTTCTGGTTTTTAATTTGGGGTAAACATTTAAATTGGTCTGCTATTACGGTGTCTTTGAAAAGTTTCCATGCAACTTTTGGCACTGCTCCTTTTAATTTCTGTTTAACTAACTTCCTCATTTTGTGTAGTTCCCCTTTCTGAAATTAAATGCCACAGTGTTGGGCTGCTGAGGTGTTTTCCCCAACAAAGGGATGTCAAATTTTATTATATTGTGGTCACCATTTCCAAGCAGTCCAGTTATATTTACTTCTTGGGTGAGATCCTGTGCTCCACTTAGGACTAAATCAAGAATTGCCTCTCCCCTTGTGGGTTTCAGAACCAGCTGCTCCAAAAAGCAATCATTTAAGGTATCCAGACATTTTATCTCTGCATCACATCTCAAGGTGATCTGTACCCAGTCAACACGGGGATAGTTGAAATCCCCCATTTTTATTGATTGATCTATTCTTATAGCCTTATTAGTCTCCCTTAGCATTTTGTAGTAACTATCACTATCCTGGTCAAGTGGTTGGTAATATATCCCTACTGCTACATTCTTATTAGAGCATGGAATTACTATCCATAGAGGGTCTATGGAACATTTTGGTTCATTTAAGATTTTTACCTCATTTGATTCTACATTTTCTTTCACACATAATTCCACTCCCCCACCCCCCACAACTCCCTGCAGCACAACTTGTTCTTCCAATATATTTTGTACCCTGGTATGACTGCGTCCCATTAATTGTCCTCATTCCACCAAGTTTCTCTGAGACCAATTATATCAATGTCCTCCTTTAATATGAGGAGTTCACTCTAGTTCATCCATCTTATTATTTAGACTTCCAGCATTTGTATATAAGCACTTTAAAAATTTGTCACTATTTATCTGTCTGCCATTGCCTGATATATTACTCTTTTTCATTTGATCCTCATTGGATTTTACCCATATTTTATCATCTTCGATCCTCTCATTTTACTCTAGAATTTCTATTAATAGACCCTTCCCAAAAAGAAGTCTCTGTACAGTCCTTATGTTCCTCTGTCCCATCAGCTTTTCCCCAGCCATTATCTTAAAAACTGCTTTGTGACCTTTTTAATATTAAGTGCCAGCAATCTGGTCTCCTACCTACATCATAGTCTCATCCACACACTGAGACTCTGAAGTTCTGCCTGTGTACCCAGTCCTGCACATGGAACTGGAGTCACTTCATAGATGGGTACCACAGAGAGATTTGATTGTTACTGTGTAATCGTTCACCAATCATAGAATCATAGAACAATAGAGCTGGAAGTGACCTAAAAAAGCCATCAAGTCCAGCCCCCGGCTCTAAGCAGGACCAAACCCAACAGATCAGCCCTGCCAGGGCTTTGTCAAGGTGAGACTTAAACACCTCCAGGGATGGAGACTCCACTACTTCCTTGGGTAGACCATTCCAGTGCTTCACTACCCTGCTAGTGAAAAAGTTTTTCCTAATGTTCAACCTGGACCTTCCCAACCGCAACTTGAGAGCATTGTTCTGTGTTCTGCCATTTGTGACCACTGTGAACAGCCTCTCTCCAGCCTCTTGGAAACCTCCCTTCAGTAAGTTGAAAGCTGTTATCAAGTCTCCCCTCAGTCTTCTCTTCTGCAGACTAAACAGTCCCAATTCCCTCAATCTTTCTTCATAGGTCATATGCTCCAGCCCCCTACTTATTTTGGTTGTTGGACCCTCTGCTGGACCCTCTCAAGGGTATCCACATCCTTCCTATAATTGGGGGCCCAGAACTGGACACAGTACTCCAGATGTGGCCTCACCAAAGCCGAATAAAGAGGGACAATCACTTCTCCGGATCTATGAGCAATGCTCCTCTTGATGCAACCTAATATGCCATTAGCTTTCTTGGCTACAATGGCACACTATTGACTTATGTCCAGATTCTTGTCCACTACAACTCCCAGGTCATTTTCTGCAGAACTACTACCAAGTCAGTTGGACCCCAGCCTGTAACAATGCTTGGGATTCTTCTGGCCCAAGTGCAGGACTCTGCACTTGTCCTTATTGAACCTCATCAGATTTCTTGCAGCACAGTCTTCCAATTTCTCTAAGTCAGTCTGGACCCTGTCCCTACCCTCCAGCATATCTACCTCTCCCCCGGCTTAGTGTCATCTGCAAACTTGCTGAGGGTCCAATCCAACCCCTCATCCAGGTCATCGAGAAATAGGTTGAACAGAACAGGACCCAGAACCAAACCTTGGGGCACTCCACTAGAAACCGACTGCCATCCTGACATCGAGCCATTGATCACTACCCTCTGGGCCTGACCTTCTAGCCAGCTTTCTATCCATCTTACTGTCCATTTATCCAATCCACATTCCTTTAACTTGCTGACAAAAATATTGTGGGAGACCGTATCAAAAGCTTTGTTAAAGTCCAGATAAATGACATCCATTGATTTTCCCCTATCCACAGAGCCAGTGATCTCATCATAGAAACTAATCAGATTGGTCAGGCATGACTTGCCCTTCATGAATCCATGCTGACTATTCCTGATCACTCTCCCCTCCTCCAAGTGCCTCAAAATGACTTCCTTGAGGAGCCCCTCCATGATTTTTCAAGGGACTGATGTAAGACTGACCAGCCTATAGTTCCCTGGATCATCCTTCTTCCCTTTTTTAAAGATGGGTGCTACATTTGCCTTTTTCCAATCATCCAGGATCTCTCCCGATCCCCACGACTTTTCAAAGATAACGGCCAAGGGCTTGTCCACAACATACACCAACTCCCTCAGAACATTAGGATGAATTTGGTCTGGGCCCATCGATTTATGTATGTTTAGCTTTTTTAGATATCTCCTAACCTGTTCTTTCCCCACCAAAGGCTGTCTACTTTCATCCCACAATGTATCACTTATTGCATTAGTCCGGGAGCTGTCTTTGTCCGTGAAGACAGAGGCAAAAAAAGCATTAAGTATTTCAGCTTTCCCTACATCATCTGTCACTGGGTTACCTCCCTCATCCAGTAGGGGCCCCACGCCCTCTCTGATCACCTTCTTCTTGCTAACATGCCTGTAGAAACTTTTCTTGTTATCCTTCACATTCCTCGCGAGTCGCAATTCCAGTTGCGCTTTTGCCTTCCTGATAACTGCCCTACATTTTCAAGCTATACGTTTATATCTTTCCCTAGACATCTGTCCAAGTTTCCACTTTTTGTAAGCTCCCTTTTTGTGCCTAAGTTTTCCAACGTTTTCCCCATTAAGCCAGTCTGGTCTCCTACCATATTTACCTCTCTTGCTGCACATTGGGACAGTTTCTTTCTGTGCCTTCAATAGGGCTTCCTTAAAATACTACCAGTTTTCCTGGACTCCTTTTCCCTTCATGGTAGCATCCCAGGGGGTTCTGCCCATGAGGTTCCTGAAGGAGTCAAAGTCTGCTTTTCTAAAATCCAAGCTGTGTAATTTGCTGCTTTCTTTCCTTCTTTTGGTCAGGATCCTGAAGTCTACCATCTCATGATCACTGCTTCCCAGGTTGTCCCCCACCTCTACCTTCCCTATTAGTTTCTCCCTGTTTGTAAGCAGTAGGTCGAGCCGCGCATGACCTCTGGTCAGGTCACAGAGAATCACAGAATCACAGGGCTGGAAGGGACCTCAGGAGGTCATCTAGTCCATCCCCCTGCTTCAAGCAGGATCAACCCCCCCTAAGTCATCCCAGCCAGGACCTTGTCCAGCTGGGACTTAAAAACCTCAAGGGATGGAGAATCCATTACCTCTCTAGGCAATGCATTCCAATGCTTCACCACCCGCCTGGTGAAGTAGTTTTTCCTAATATCTCACCTATACCTTTCCCTCTTCAACTTCTGACCATTACTCCTTGTTCTGCCATCTGACACCACTGAGAACAGTTTCTCACCCCCCTTTTTCGAGCTCCCCTTCAGGAAGCTGAAGGCTGCTATTAAATCACCTCTAAGTCTTCTCTCCTGTAAACTAAGCAAGCCCAAATCCCTCAGCCTATCCTCATAGGTCTTGTGTTCCAGTCCCTTAATCATTTTTGTTGCCCTTTGCTGAACCTGCTCCAGCAAATCCACATCCTTTTTATACTGGGGAGCCCAAAACTGGACACAATATTCCAGATGTGGCCTCACCAGTGCCAAATAAAGAGGAATAACTACTTCTCTAGATCTGCTCGAAATGCTCCTCCTAATGCACCCCAGTATGCCGTTAGCTTTCTTGGCTACAAGGGCACACTGTTTACTCATATCCAGCCTTTCATCCACCATAACCCCTAGGTCCCTTTCCATCGTACTGCTACTGAGCCAGTCGGTCCCCAGCCTGTAACAATGTTTGGGATTCTTCCGACCCAGGTGCAAGACTCCACGCTTCTCCTTATTGAACTGCATCAGATTTCTTTTGGCCCAGTCCTCCAATTTATCCAGGTCACTTGTACCAGCACTTGTACCAAGAAGTGATCCCCAACATTCTCCAGAAATTTCCTGGACTGCTTGTGTAGCGCCGTATTGGTCTCCCAATAGATGTCAGGGTAATTGAAGTCTCCCATGATAATGAGAGCCCATGATCCGGAAACGTCTCTCAGTTGTCCAAAAAAAGCCTCATCTACCTCATCATCCTGATTTGGCGGCCTGTAGCAGACAGCAACCACCCCATCTCCAGTGCTGCCTACACCACTAAGCTTGACCCATAGGTTCTCAACAGGCTTTTCTCCCTGTGTACTGGAGTTCCAAGCAATCATAGTGCTCTCTTACATACAGTGCAACTCCTCCTCCTTTTCTCCCTTGCCTGTTCTTCCTGAACAGTTTATACCCTTTCATGGCAGTGCTCCAGTCATGCGAGTCATCCCACCAAGTCTCTGTTGTTCCAATCAAGTCATAGTTCTTGGATTGAGCCAGGGCTTCTAATTCCTCCTGCTTGTTACCCAGGCTTCTGGCATGGGTGCGCAAACACCTTAGATAACCAGTCGATCTCCCTGACTAAACGACAAATGAACCTCTTGCAAGGGAGACACTGCTGGGCTAACGCCTGCAAGTTGGGGGCAGTGTAGAGTGGATAAGAGGACTGTCTGGTGTGGGAATTCTTGGGAAAGGGGTGCAATGTAAGCGGAAGGTCAGGTGCAAGGGTAGCTTTACATAAAAGAGCTAGCTGAGAAAGGCAGCCTTAGAAAAAAGATTTCTGAAGAGGAGAGGAGAACTTTGGGTGAGAAGGGACGATTAGGAATATTTAGTAACTGTCACACACATTTCATGAAATCATATAATTAATCAACTGACATGAGCAAAACGTGCTCTTAAACTTGTGTACATTTAGAGCAGGTAAAAGAGGCAGTCTGTTTGCCACCCCGTAAGAAGCTCTCATTTACAGAACAGCAGCAAAGCAAGCTTCTCATGAGTCCTGATGTTGATCTGGGAGGATTTCCTTTCAGACCCACAAGACCCCTTTGACCCAGGCAGTTCTTGGCCTCTCAGTTGAGTGGGCTGGTTATTGCAAATGCATGTAAGTCACTCCTCTTCGGAATTTATGAGCTTGTGCTATAGGTTTTGAATGTAGTTCTCTGGATTCTCTGCCTGAAGGTTTAGAAGTATGAGACAGTGGATATTTTTATTGCTAGGTCACTTAGCTGACACAAGAATAAGTAAACTTACTCGATGCTCTTGAAATAAATGGTTAAACAAGCGACATCAAGAGGTCATCAAGTCCATTCCCATGCACTCATAGCAGGACCTATTGCCATCCCTGACAGTTTTTTTTTTTTTTTAAATCTGATTTATCCTAGAGCCTTGAAAAACCCCTGCAAGGATTGAACTCAGAATCCTGGATTTTCCACCAATGCTGTAACTACTGAGCTATCCCCTCCCTGGCTGCTACTGTGGTGTCTTTAGGGTGAAGAATCACTTTTTGGTGAAGAACAGTACATTTTATTCATATTTTCAAGACCTCAGAACAGTATGGGGACAACCAAGCTTCCCAACTTTCTGCCTTCAGAGGGAGAATTCCTTTTAAACTATGGGATGTACAGATACACTAGGGCTGTGTGTAGCAACCCTGAACAGACTCCAAGTGTATGGGTGAGGCTGAGAAAAGAGACAGTGTGGGGATAGGAGGCTCAGGCAGTGTGGGTGTGTTGGTCTCAGGGCGGTGTATGTGTGTGGGGGGTCTGTGCGAATAGGCAACAAGAAGTCCTGTGGCAGGAGCATCAGCTTTCGTGGCCAAAGACTCGCTTCATCAGATGCAATGTCACATTACGTCTGACAAAGCGGGTCTTTGCCCACAAAAGCTGATGTTCCAAAATATGTTAGTCTATAAGGTGCCACAGGACTTCTCGTTCTTCGTCTGTATCCGCAAAAACATGGCTACCCCTCTGATACTTGTGTGAATAGGGAAGATGATGCATGTGGGTGAGGGGACTCAGAGTGATGGACAGGGGGCCTGTGATGTCAGGGGGATGGAGACAGGTGGCTTGAAGGATGACTGGGAGGGCTGATGTCGGGGAATGGGGCAATCGGGCTGGTCGGGAGCCGAACGGCCATAGTTCGGTTAAAGGATCCCTCCGAGGGGCATTACCGGAGTTGGGCCGGTGATTAATGGGGCGGAGCCAGGACGGCGGGGGCTGGCTGAAAGAACTGGGCCGTCGCCCTGAGGGGTGGGGCTGGGCGGTTTTGCTGACGGTGGAGTGTCATGGCGGCTGTGGCTGAGGGGTTGCGCTGTGTTGGGCCTTCTCTCCGCTATTTTTGCACGGCCGGCCGGGGCATGGAGCCCTTTCTGCTTCGGGAGGTGCGGGACCGCCTGGGAGCCACGGAGGTAAGGAGCCTCATCTTGCTTCGCCTGCCCTAGGTGGAAGGGGTGCGGGTGGTGTCCGCCAGCTGGTGCAGCGACAGCTACGCGGGGCTTTGTGGAGGGAAGAGGGTCAGCGGGGCTTGAGGGGCGGAGGTGTGAGGTTGAGTGAGGCTTGATTGGGGTGTCGGCGATTGTGGAGGGGTGTAAGGCTGCGGTGTGTCTGCTGTGTGTGGGTCGGAGAACCTGGGAGTTTAAGGAGGTGGGGGGCTCCGTCAGGAGGGATACATGCCTGTGGAAGTATTCAGGGGTTTGGTCTCTAAGGGAATAGGAGTTTTGGGAAGAGCTTTTTGCCAAAATTGTCCTTTGAGTGTCACCTGCACCAGCCTCCCAAGAAGGTTTGGGCCCTGTGCACGCCACGGTGAAATATTGTTTTGAAACATGCTCATTTACCAATGGCTAGCATGAAGACAAAAAAAGCAGTCCAGTACTGGACTGCTTTTTTTGTTTTCATAGTGTGTAGACTAGCACAGCTATCTCCCTGTTACTATTGGCTAGCATGTATTCTTAACCCCAAGTGTAGATGGTACCTCTGCTCTATAATCTAATATGTATTAAAATACAGCTTGTGTTTTAAAATGTGTTGTTGCACTGTTGGATAAGACATCTCTTGCCCATGTGTTGCCATGTTTTAGAATAGGAGGTTTGCTAAGAGGAGGGAGTTTTGAGAGGAGCTTCTCCTGATGGAGAAGGCAGTTTACAGCACCTTGGAGTAAGTGGCTGTTTGGAGCCTGTGGTTGTTAAGGGGTTCAGAGCTTGAGTTTGTTAGTTTGGTTTGGAGTTTTGAGTGCTGAGCTGTGTTCCTTTGTAAGGCTGTGAGCCTTAATTAGGATTTGAAACCAAAAACTCTCTGCTCATTGGCTCCCTCTGGCTCTGCCTAAGGCTGAACCAATCACAGCCAGAGGGAGGAACTATCAGGAAGGCCAGACCTTTATAAACCCTGCTACTAGTGACTGGGCAGCTTGTGAACAGGGTGTGTGCTAAAAGGAGGGAGTTTAGAGAGGGGAGTTTAGAGGATGCTAGTTGCTTCTGACCACCGTTTATATGTAAAACTTTATAAAACTGTATTCCAAACATTTAAATAATAGTCCAGTATATAATCAAATTTATTCTTAGGAGAACATGCAGGCAGAAGCCCAGGAGCAGCGTGGGGACTATCCTCTTTATTGTGTGGAGTGTAACATGTATGATTACCTGCCCTGTGGGTGGGTGGCGTATGTGTGCACCCCGTGCAAAGAGCTCCTGACCCTCAGAGACGGGGTTCAGGCTTTGGAGGGCAGGCTGGCTGTACTGAAGGAGCTAAGGCAAGCAGAGAAATTTGTTGATGAGGCTTTCTGGGACACTGTAGTCCTGCTCCATCTCCAGTCTGATAGCCTCAGTGCTGTTAAAGAGGATGAAAGGCTTGGGGGAAAAGAGCAGTCAATGGAAGCAGATGGAAATCGTCCCATAGTTGGGAATGTTGTGGTATCCTCTTGCACTGAGGGATGCCTCTCTGGGGGAGGGAATGCCAGTTGTTAGGAAGAGACAGGTGTTAGTAGTGGGTGATTTGATCATTAGAAACATACATAGTTGGGTTTGTGATGGCCAGGAGAACCGTATGGTGACTTGCCGGCCTGGTGCGAAGGTTGCGGATCTCTCGAGGCGTCTAGATAGACTTATGTGTAGTGCTGGGGAGGAGCCAGTGGTTGTAGCATGTGTAGGTACCAATGACATAGGGAAGGGTAGGAGGGGTGTCCTGGAGGCTAAATTTAGGCTGCTAGGAAAGAGACTGAAATCCAGGACCTCTATGGTGGCGTTCTCAGAAATACTTTCTGTTGCATGTGCAGGGTCAGGTAGGCAGGCAGAACTTCAGAGTCTCAATGAGTGGATGAGACAATGGTGTAGGGAGGAGGGGTTTAGTTTTATTAGGAACTGGGGGCACCTTTGGGAGAGGGGGAGCCTATACAGAAAGGATGGGCTCCACCTAAACCAAGGTGGATCCAGACTGCAAGCACTAAACATTAAAAAGGGCATAGAGCAGTTTTTAAACTAAGAGATGGGGAGAAGCCGATTGGTGTGGAGGAGCACATGAATCGGATGGAGACTTCTCTTAGAGGAAAGTCTATTGATAGAGATTCTCTAGGTTTTACTCAGAAAGGGAGGAGGGAAATGGTAAAATATTCACCAGATCAGACATGTATGTTTCTTTTTATGTGAGTGTTTCATCAGGGAAGGGCAGACAAATGGTGGCAATTTTTTAAAGTGCTTCTACACAAATGATAGAAGTCTAATTAATAAGATGGGTGAACTAGAGTACCTTGTATTAAAGGAGGAGGTTGACATAATAGGCATCACGGAATCCTGGTGGAATGAGGACAATCAGTGGGACACAATCATACCAGGCTATCAAATACATTGGAAGGACAGAATAGGTCATGTGGGTGGTGGAGTGGCACTGTATGTGAAAGGTAATGTAGAATCAAATGAAATAAAAATCTTGAGGGAATCAAAATGTTCCATAGAATCACTTTGGATAGTAATTCCATCCTATAATAAGAATATAACAGTAGGGATATATTATCAACCACCTGACCAGGACAGTGATAGTGACTTTGAAATGTTAAGGGAGATTAGAGAGGCTATCAAAATAAAAAAACTCAATAATAGGGGATTTCAGTTATTTCCATATTGACTGGGTGCATGTCACCTCGGGCCGAGATGCAGATGTAAAGTTTATCGATGCCTTCAGTGACCACTTCTTGGAGCAGCTAGTACAGGAACCCACCAGGGGAGAGGCAATTTTCGATTTAGTACTGAGTGGAACCCAGGATCTGGTCCATAAGGTAACTATTATAGGACCACTTGGGAACAGTGATCATAATATAATAACATCTAACATTCCTGTGGTGGGAAGAACACCTCAGCAGTCCAACACTCTGGCATTTAATTTCAAAAAGGGGAATTACACAAAAATGAGGCAGTTAGTTTAAACAGAAATTAAAAAGTACAGTGACTAGAGTAAGATCCCCGCAAGCTGCATGGAAAATGTTCAAGGACACATAATAGAGGGCCAACTTAAATGTATACCTCAAATTAAAAAACATAGTCAGAGACCTAAAAAAGAGCCACCATGGCTTAACAACCATGTAAAAAAAGCAATGAGAAATAAAAAGGCATCTTTTAAAAAGTGGAAGTCCAATCCTAGTGAGGTAAATAAGAAGAAGGCATGTAAACCCTGCCAAATCAAGGGTAAAAACGTAATAAGAAAAGCCAAAAAAATATTTTGAGGAACAGCTAGCCAAAAACTCAGAAAGTAATAGCAAAATGTATGTTATATACACACATCCCTTGTTTAATGAGTACTCGCTAAAATGAGGAACATATATACCTACCTTTATTCACTATATGAGTGAACTTACCCCGCTTATATGAGCGGGGTTGCTGGTGGGGAGGCTGGGAGACCTGCAGCCCTGCGGCTGCCTCTGCTTCAGCTGTGAGGTCCCTGGCCAGGGGCAGGGAGACCTGCAGCTGGAGCCTTCTTCCTCCCTTCCCTAAGACATGCAGCTGTCTGACAGCCCTGTGGCTGAGGAGGAAGAGAGGGAGAAGGCTCTTAGCTTGGTTCCCTCCTCTGCAATAGCAGGAACTTGAGACTGACCAGTCATAAGCTGATCAGTTTCCTGGCCCCCAAGCCATGGGGAGACTGGAATCAGCCTGCCACTGGTTCCCAGCTCCTGTCACACTGGCAGCCAGGAAACTGACCAGCCCTGGTGGTTCCTGGCTCCCCTCCCCTTGCAGGAAAATTGGAGTTATACAGGGGTTGCAGGAATAACCCCTGTGCAACTCGAGGGTTTCCTGTATTAGAACCCCCTTCCCACCCACTTGCCCCACAGATCTCATCCTCGTCCCAGATTGAAACTCCCCTCCTCCAAGGTCCCAAACTGTCCCCAGCCTTAAACCTCCCCAGCAGCCCCAAACAACCCCCTGCCTTAGAGCCCCCCGGCAGTCCCTAACTGCCCCCAGTCTTACAACCCTTCCTGCAGCCCCAGACTTCCCCCAGTCTTGTTCATCAATGATCTAGAAAATGAGGTAAGCAGTGAGGTGGCAAAGTTTGCAGATGATACCAAGTTGTTCAGGACAGTCAAAACCAAAAGGGATTGTGAAGAACTACAAAAAGATCTCAGCAAACTGAGTGATTGGGCAGCAAAATGGCAAATGAAATTTAATGTGGGTAAGTGTAAGGTAATGCATGTTGGAAAAAATAACCCAAATTACACGTACTACATGATGGGGTCAAATTTAGCTACGACAGATCAGGAAAGGGATCTTGGAATTATAGTGGATAGTTCTCTGACGACATCCACGCAGTGTGCAGCGGCAGTTAGTAAGGCAAATAGGATGTTAGGAATTATTAAAAAAGGGATCGATAATAAGACAAAAGATATCATACTTCCCCTATATAAAACTATGGTACGCCCACATCTTGCGTACTGCGTGCAGATGTGGTCTCCTCACCTCAAAAAAGATATATTGGCATTAGAAAAGGTTCAGAAAAGGGCGACTAAGATGATTAGGGGCTTGGAACGGGTCCCATATGGGGAGAGGCTAGAGAGACTGGGACTTTTCAGTTTGGAAAAGAGACGATTGAGGGGCGATATGATAGAGGTATATAAAATCATGAATGGTGTGGAGAAAGTGAATATAGAAAAATTATTTACCTTTTCCCATAATACAAGAACTAGGGAACACCAAATGAAATTGATGGGTAGTAGGTTCAAAACTAATAAAAGGAAATTTTTCTTCACACAGCGCACAGTCAACCTGTGGAACTCCTTGCTGGAGGAGGCTGTGAAGGCCAGGACTCTATTAGGGTTTAAAAAAGAGCTTGATAAATTTTTGCAGGTTAGGTCCATAAATGGCTATTAGCCAGGGATAAAGTATGGTGCCCTAGCCTTCAGCATAAGGGCAGGAGATGGGTGGCAGGAGATAAATCACTTGATCATTGTCTTCTGTTCTCCTTCTCTGGGGCACCTGGCATTGGCCACCGTCGGCAGATGGGATGCTGAGCTGGATGGACCTTTGGTCTGACCCGGTATGGCCATTCTTATGTTCTTAGTCTTAGAAACCCCCGCATCCTTCAACAGCCCCAGCCTTAGACACTCCTCTTCCTCCCCCCACAGCCTCTTCACAGGGGCTGCTAGGCTGGGTCACTCCCCCAGCCATCCTGCTCCCAGCAATTAACTCATCTGTTAAGGTTTCAGCACATAGGCATGAGGTAATTGCTGTCCCTAGTGATAGAGAGAGCTACTGGAAATGGCAGCTATCTCTATTGGTAGATATCTGCCTGAGGCAGCAGTGTTAAGAAACTGCAAGTGGCTTCTTTAACAGCCACATGCATCTGGGAACTGCCCAGCTGGTGACCTTTAACAAATCTAATGAGACCCATAGGTTGGGAATTCCCGCTTTACATACTGTGATAGACCCAGGCTTGCAGCCAGCTACAGTGCCCTGTGAGAGGGGAGCTGTATAGGCAGCTGGGTGTGTCCTTTCATGTTTCCCAAGGACTAAGGCTCAGGAATGAGCAGCCTGCAACTCCAGGGTAGGCCAACACCTGGGGCTAATTAAACAGCTGTGGCCAATCAGGCCCTTGAAAAAGGCATCCCCCAGGAAGAGTGGAGGAAGGAGACAGAGGATGGACTGAGAGACCAGACTCCCAAGGAGAACTGCAGCTATCAGAGGAAGGTAGTGCGGTTGTGTTACAAGGAGGTCTGGCAGAAGCAGCCCAGGGAGGCAGTCTGTGGCACTAGGAGGGCCCAGAGATGGAACCTTCTCCTGCAGGAGCTGCCTAGGGTCCCTAGTTTGGAACCCGGGATGTGTCAGAGGGGACCAGGTTCCCTCCAGACCACCCCACACATCAGGCCAGTCCTAGAGGGTCAGTGGCTAAGGAGCGAGCCTCTGCCCCCCAAAAAAGTGGTTTTTGGACTAGCCAGTGATGAGAACTGCCCAGTGATGCTGTGAACCAAGCCTTTGCGAGCACAGGAAACAGGGTGAGGGACACAGCGGGCCTCTGAGGCTGCCACGTAGTGCAGGGACCCACAAGGACAAGCCTTGGGTTGTGTCACAATACATACACTACATCCTATTTCTGGTTCAAACTATTCAAATACATCAGAAAAGTACCTAACCTTAACTGTAACCGTCCAATTACAAGGACTTGGAACAAATTGGACACTTTTACTTGTATTTTAATGAGAATTTAGTGTTGCTCTTATGAGTTTTCACCTACATGCAGAAATTTGGGAACTAGTTGTGCTCATATAGTGAGGGATGAGTGTACATTAGAAGCAGGAAGCCTGCTAAACAACCAGTGAGGTCCCTAGATGATCGAGATGCAAAAGAGCAATCAAGGATGATAAAGCCATTGAGGAGAGACTAAATGATTTCTTTGCTTCATTCTTCACGACTGAGGATGTTAGGGAGATTCCCAAACCTGCACCGTCCTTTGTGGGTAATGAATCTGAGGAACTGTCCCAGATTTAAGTGTCATTAGAGGTTTTAGAACAAATAGAAAAACTTAACAGTAACAAATCGCTGGGACTGGATGGCATTCATCCAAGGGTTCTGAAATAACTCAAATGTGAAATTTTGGAATTAACAACTGTGATTTGTAACCTATCCTTTAAATCAGCTTCTGTACCCAAGGACTGAAAGACAGCCAACATAATGCCGTTAAAAAGGGCTCTAGAAGCGACCCTGGCAATTACAGACTGGTAAGTGTATTGTTGGTACCAGTCAAATTAGTCGAAATCATAGTAAAGAATAAAATTGTCAGACATGTAGAAGAACATGATTTGTTGGGCAAAAGTCAACATGGTTTCTGTAAAGGGAAATCATGTCTTAATAATCTATTAGAATTCTTTGAAGGGATTAACAAACATGCAGATAAGGGGGATCCAGTAGATATAGTATACTTAGATCTTCAGAAAGCGTTTGACAAAGTCCCTCACCAAAGGCTCTAGTGTAAAATAGGTTGTCATGGGATAAGATGGAAGATCCTTTCATGTATTGAGAACTGGTTAAAAGACAGGAAACAAAGGGTAGGAATAAATGGTCAATTTTCTGAATGGAGAAGGGTCATGAGTGGTGTTCCCCAAGAGTCGGTTCTAGGACCAATCTTGTTCAACTTATTCATAAAGGATCTAGAGAAAGGGGTAAATAGTGAGGTGGTAAAGTTTGTAGAGGATACTAAACTGTTCAAAATAGTCAAGACAAAAGCAGGCTGTGAAGAACTTCAAAAAGATCTAACCAAATTGAGTGATTGGGCAACAAAATGGCAAATGAAATGTAATGTGGATAAATGTAAAGTAATGCACGTTGGAAAAGATAACCCCAAGTATATGTTCAGTATGAGGAGCGTTAATTTAGCTACAACTAATCAGGAAAGAGATCTTGGGGTTATCATGGATAGTTCTCTGAAAACATCCACACAGTGTGCAGTGGCAGTCAAACAAGCAAAATGGATATTAGGAAATATTCTTTGTCTTATTTTCTATCCCTTTTTTAATATTTTACTGCCCCTTTATAAAACTATGGTATGCCCAAATCTTGAATACTGCATGCAGATGTGGTCTCCTCACCTCAGAAAAGATATTTTGGGATTAGAAAATGTTCAGAAAAGGGCAACTAAAATTATTAGGGTTTCGGAACGGGTCCCATGTGAGGAGAGGTTAAAGAGACTGGGACTTTTCAATTTAGAAAAGAGGAGACTGAGAGGGGGATATGATAAAGGTATATAAAATAATAAGCAGTGTGGAGAGGGTGAATAAAGACAAGTTATTTAGTTGTTCCCATAATATAAGAACTAGAGGATGCCAAATGAAATTAATAGGTAGCAGGCTTAAAACTAATAAAAGCAAGTGTTTTCACACAGTGCACAATCAGCCTGTGGAACTCCTTGTCACAGAAGGTTATGAAGGCTAGGACTTTAAGAGAGTTTAAAGAAGAGCTAGGTAAATTCATGGAGGTTAGTTCCATAAAAGGTTATTAGCCAGGGGGTAGGAAGGGTGTCCCTGGCCTCTGTTTGTCAGAGGCTGGAGATGGATGGTAGGGGGCAAGTCGCTTGATCATTGTCTTTAGTCCACGTCCTCTGGGGCACCTGGCACAGGCCACTGCTGGCAGGTGGGATACTGGGCTAGATGGACCTTTTATCTGACCCAGTAATGACTGTTCTTACGTTCTTATTAGATGACTGGTGAGTAGGTGAGACTTCTGAGGGGGAAACAGGCCCTATAGCCTTCAGAGTATTTCAGTTTTACTTGGGAAAGTTGAAGATAATGTGGTGAGACTGAGGTATCTTGTTCACATCTCTTTAAGGAGAACAGAGCAGCAGTCCTGTAGCACCTTTAATAGTAACAATTTTATTTATTAGGTAATGAGCTTTCACGGGGGCAAAAAACCCACTTCTCTGTTTCTTGATGTGCTCTGGTCACAAAGGGAAAAAAATCTTTTTGTTATAGCACCTGGACAAGCCTTGCCCTTCCTTTCCATTGTCTTGTGGCAGGAGGGATAGCTCAGTGATTTGAGTGTTGGCCTGCTAAACCCAGGGTTGTGAGCTCAATCCTTGAATGGGGCCATGTAGGTATCTGGGGCAAAGAGATTAAAAAAAAAATCTGTCGGGGGTGGTGATAGGGGACTAGAGTTGATGACCTTTCTCAGGGTCTCTTCCAGTTCTATGAGATAGGTATATCTCCATTTATTATAGCTTCCTTTCTTTCTGCATTTCTGTACTTGTGTGATTTGAGAGAGCTGTTACGTAGCACAGGTTACAAGAGGACCACCTAATACAACTGTAAAGTAAATTATGACTATGGTAGGTGCTCAGTGGCATTTCAAGTCATATTAGCTAACCCAAGTAGCCTAATTTGATTTAAAAACCCTTGCAATTCCTACGTCTTCATTCCTCGCTGATTGTTGTAAAGTGTGTTCAGTGTGTTTTTTGATGGCGGCGGGGAACGGGACTGTACCTACACTTATTGGTCCTCATAGGTTATGTCTGCACTAGGCAAAGTAAGTTAACCACACTTACACAATTCTAGCTATGGCAGTTCCGCAGCTAAAATCAAGGTGCCTCGATTTACGGGAGGGTTGTGTTCCCACACTCCCTCGCGTAACTGGAATGTTGTATAAGTTGAGGATGGGGGGTTTTTTCCCCTGGTGGAACGAATGTGTTATGCTTTAAACAAAGCGCACGAGATCTTTTATAGGGGAAAAGGCAATACGTCGCATTTATTGAGAATGACAGTAGCATATGCTTTTCAGACACACACACACACCATGCACGCAGTCCCGCCAAACAATGTTATAGTTACCAATCCAGAGCCTGGATCAATCTAGTGGACAGCTAGACTGATCACAGAGAGGGAGCAGGGCCTTGTCAGTCAGGATCCGATGCTCTCCTGGAGTTGGTGGGAAGATGAACCCAGAGTTCCATGGCAAAGCACGCTGCTTTTATAATCCTTTCCTCCATTGAGGTTTGCTGTGTCAGTCTGACTGGTGTGTTATCTTTCTAATACCAGTCATTCTCAAAACATCTCAGAAAGGGTCATCCTGTAATCAGTTGTCTTTAGGGGTGCCTGCTCCATGCTTTAGAGGCATCAGTCTGCCAATCCAATCACTTCTTGACTGGGGATATGCACTGATGGTCCTTCTCTGACGTCATGAAGTCTGTCTTCACCCACGCTTTGCCCCTCCTTCTTAGCCATCTGGCTTCACACCTTTATCTCAACACAGACATACCACTGTCACATGTAAACAATTCTTACAAGGACTCTCAGAGAAAAGCAAAGCAAAGGTGTTGTAAATTAAACAATTAGGCTTCAGCCATCAACATCATCCTGTAATCTCATTAACATAGACACAATATCAAACTGTTTCTTACTTACTAAATTCACTAAACTCTAAAACAGGAGGCATGTATTCAATTAAAGAACTTAATCAATAAAATCCAATAAATGTTACATGTTACCTTACATTGCTACTTTGTTAAGCTTAAAATTCAAAGTTTAAAAGAGAATGAAACTTCCAACTCCAACAAATGTTCTGCAGTTGGGGAAGCAGCAGCAGCAGCAGCAGCACTTGGATCTCCTTTTGAAAGATAGCTCAATCCTTGAGGAGGCAATTTAGGGATTGGGGCAAATAGAAGTCAGGGATGGTGCTTGGTCCTGCCAAAAGGGTAGGGGATTGGACTAGATGACCTCCAAAGGTCCCTTTCAGTCCTAGGATATGTGTATCTCCATTATATTTTAAGGGGGGAGGGATAGCTCAGTGGTTTGGGCATTGGCCTGCTGAACCCAGGGTTGTGAGCTCAATCCTTGAGGAGGCCATTTAGGATTAGGGCAAATAGATGTCAGGGATGGTACTGGGTCATGCCAAGAGGGCAGGGGACTGGACTAGATGACCTGAAGAGGTCCCTTCCAGTTCTAGGAGATGTCTTTCCAATCATGTAATGTAATAAGCCCTGGGGTGGGGGACAGCTGGTGCACGTTAAGGGCTGTGGGAGGGGAACAGGGGGTTAAGCCTGGGATGGGCTAGGGCTGCAGGGGGGTGGGGGTGGAGTTGAGCTGGAGCCACATTTGGGGGGGTGGCTGTTGAACTGGAGCAGTGGGGGTTAAGCTAGACCACTCACGGGGTGGTGAGCTGGAGCTGTGTTTGAGTCATGAGCCAGGCCATGGGGGGAGGGGTTTGAACTGGGGCAGGGGGGATTGAGTTGGAGCTGTGCTCTGGTGGTGAGCTGGGCAGGGAGGGGGTTGAGCTGGAGCTGCACATGAGGGGTGGTGAGCCAGAGCTGGGTGCAGGACTGGCAGATGAGCCAGAGCTGCAGGTGGGTGGTGAGTGGAGCTTGCAGTGGGGGAGTATTGAGCCAGGGCCAGCAGGATTTTGAGTTGCACTTAACTCACATTAATGCGAGTTGAGCACAACTCAAAATCATACATTTCAAGGATGTACTGTATTTGCACTTGGCCCATCGACCACCTTTCCTGCTTACATCTTGCAAGGAGTACAGGGGTTGACTGTGACCCCAAGAGGTCAATTCTGCGCATACATACTAGACGTTGAAAATCAAACCCCAGAAGATGAACCCTTAGTGGGTCAGTCTTCATGGGTAGTGTAGACGTAACCTCAGTCTTCAGAAAAATCTTCCTCTTAGTCTTCATTTGACAGCTTGGCTATGTCTACATGAGCTCCAAACTTCGAAATGGCCACGCAAATGGCCATTTTGAAGTTTACTAATGAAGTGCTGAAATGCATATTCAGCGCTTCATTAGCATGCGGGCGGCTGCGGCACTTCGAAATTGACGCGCCTCGCCGCCGCGCGTCTCGTCCCCACGGGGCTCCTTTTCGAAAGGACCCCGCCTACTTCGAAGTACCCTTATTCCCATCAGCTCATGGGAATAAGGGGACTTCGAAGTAGGCAGAGTCGTTTCGAAAAGGAGCCCCGTGGGGACGAGATGCGCGGCGGCGAGGCGCGTCAATTTCGAAGTGCTGCGGCCGCCCGCATGCTAATGAAGCGCTGAATATGCATTTCAGCGCTTCATTAGTAAACTTCAAAATGGCCATTTACGTGGCCATTTTGAAGTTTGGGGCTCGTGTAGACACGGCCCTTGGTGTTAGAGATCAGAGATTAAAATTTCTTATCTATTTCAAGCTCTAATTTATTATCACTTTAACTGTAGTAAACTCTTTCATATCTGGCAGCCCCGGGACTAGGAGGTTGCTGGATATTCAGATATTCAGGATAATAGAGAGGAATACCTAGGAATGCATTTGTTGTATTTATTTGTATTTACTTTTACTATACTGTACTTATGCAAAATTTAACTAAGATTTACTTATGGTTAAAATGCTGGTTATTTGAGAGTTCCAGATAATAGAATGCCAGATATGAAAGAGGTTACTTTATTGGGCATTACGTTAAATTTACCTAAAGCCCACTACTTTCCCGAATAAGCAAAACAGAAAACCCTCGAAATACCTTAAATTTCATGTAATTTGGGGATGGATTTTTTTCCCCTGGCGGAGCACACGTTCTGCAGGCTGGGAAGCAGCAGCAACACCTGGGGCTTCTTTTGAAAGGTAAGTCGTGGAGTTGGGGAGGGTTAAGCCTGGCAGTGGGTTGGGGCCATGGGAATTAAGCCTGGGGTGGGTAAGGGATGTGGGGGGAGTGGAGCTGAGCTGGAGCTGGTGGCGGGGGGAGGGGCGCGTGGTTGGACAGAGGTGCAGGTGGTGAGCTGGGCCACGGTGGGGGTTTCAACTGGGGCTGTGCATGGGTGGCGTTGTACCGGGGTGGTGGTGGGGGGTTGAGCTGCAGCTGTGTGTGGAAGGGTTTGAACCAGGGTGGGAGGTGAGGGTTGAGTTACAGCTGCACACTGGGGAGGTGAGCTGGCACCCTGCTCCAGTGGTGAGTTGGTGGGGTGGTTTGACCTGGGGCTGGGAGGTTGAGATGCAGCCACAAGGGGTGGTGGTGAGCCAGGCTGCAGGGGTGTTGAACTTGGATGGTGGGGGTTGAACCATGTTCGCACGTGAGAGTGGTGAGCTGTAGCCTTGCTTGGGCAGTGAGCCGATGGCGGGTTTGAAATGGGGCTGGGGAATTTGAGCCGAAGCTGTGCGTGGGGGGGTGGGCCGAGGCTGTTGTGGGGGTGGTTATTCTGGGGCTGGGTGGGGCCGGGGGTTTGAACCAGGGAAGGTGGGGTTGAACTGGCCATGTGGGGCTGGCAGGGTTGAGCCAGGGCTGTGGGGAGTGAGATTATGAGCTGCACTTAACTCATGTTAATGTGAATTACATGCAACTCTAAATTGTGTATTTTGAGGGTTTACTGTATTCATAATTAGCCTAATCTGTTTTCTTGGAGATATCAAAATAAAGCAGCCATGATAGCTCCAAAGATGCATACCATAATAATATCTTGTGTTTACAGTGCAAATGTTTATCCCCAAATATCTTAGACATTACATCCAAGGTGGTGGGAACTGCAGAAACCCCTCAAGTGAGGGCAGCACTCAACTGGTAAACAGCATGCTGAAGAAAGGAAAAATGTGCAGTGGTAAAATCACCAGTGCTTATGAAGTGCTTCCTGGGTTTTAGTGTTCTCTGGTATTTAACAGATTGAATTGTTAAGGTCAGAGCTGAAAATTCAATCTACTAAACTATATTGATATAGTGATGCTCTGCCTTGTACACTCCTGCTTTCTGTGGTCACAGGTAGATGAAGTCAAAGGTGCGAGACCACTTACTGTGTGGGTCTGAAGCTGTGTGTAAGTTTCTTTTGGTGATCTTAAACCAACTCTTGGGACTTTTTTTTTTCTTTTTGTTAGGTGGAGTATGTTTCAGGGAAAGTCTTCTTTACCACTAGTTCTGAGTTGAGTAGATTGAAGAGGCTGAAGTCTGGAGAGCGATTATTTTTGCTGCTGAAAAAACATACTCCAATTTCCCTTTCTACAAATAAAGGTGGACTGTTTGTTACATTTTCTCTTCTTTCTACACACAAAATGTTATGAACTCTTACGTGCAACTTGAAACCTTATTTGGAAAATAATTCTGTTTTGTTCTAAAATGGTGTCTCAATATTGGTTAATTAAAACGTATCTTTTTTTTGGTGAAAGGACATTCAAATACCAGTCTAGTCTGGAAGATGGTTGTTATGATGAACAAAAAAATTACAACAAATAAGGACTTGTCTACACTATCACCTTCCTTCGAAGGAAGCCACAGCACTTCATTAAGCAAGTTGCCCTAGCACTGTGAAGTACTGGCGGGTGGACTGCGGCTAGATGCATGCTGGTACTTCAAAGTTTAAAACTTTGAAGTTGCCGCAGGGGAGAATTTGCTTAATGAAGTGCTGTGTATGCACTGCAGCACTTCATTAGTAAACTCCCAACACTCTAATTACCATCCTTCCTTTGAAGGAAGCAATAGTGTAGACAAACCCATAACTGAAGTAAGTCTTTTGTGAGTGGGGTCCTTAGCAATGAATAGGCTTAACATCGTTTAAGACTTTTTTTCTCTTGAGGACTCCCTTTTTTCATCTTAAGAACATAAGAACATAAGAATGGCCATACTGGGTCAGACCAAAGGTCCATCAAGCCCAGCATCCCATCTGCCGACGGTGGCCAATGCCAGGTGCCCCAGAGAAGGAGAACAGAAGACAAGTGATTTATCTCCTGCCATCCATCTCCTGCCCTTGTTATGAAGGCTAGGGCACCATACTTTATCCCTATCTAATAGCCATTTATGGACCTGACCTGCAAAAATTTATCAAGCTCTTTTTTAAACCCTAATAGAGTCCTGGCCTTCACAGCCTCCTCGGGCAAGGAGTTCCACAGGTTGACTGTGCGCTGTGTGAAGAAAAATTTCCTTTTATTAGTTTTGAACCTACTACCCATCAATTTCATTTGGTGTCCCCTAGTTCTTGTATTATGGGAAAAGGTAAATAATTTTTCTATATTCACTTTCTCCACACCATTCATGATTTTATATACCTCTATCATATCGCCCCTCAATCGCCTCTTTTCCAAACTGAAAAGTCCCAGTCTCTCTAGCCTCTCCCCATATGGGACCCTTTCCAAGCCCCTAATCATCTTAGTCGCCCTTTTCTGAACCTTTTCTAATGCCAATATATCTTTTTTGAGGTGAGGAGACCACATCTGCACGCAGTACTCGAGATGTGGGCGTACCATAGTTTTATATAGGGGAAGTATGATATCTTTTGTCTTATTATCGATCCCTTTTTTAATAATTCCTAACATCCTATTTGCCTTACTAACTGCCGCTGCACACTGCGTGGATGTCTTCAGAGAACTATCCACTATAACTCCAAGATCCCTTTCCTGATCTGTCGTAGCTAAATTTGACCCCATCATGTAGTACGTGTAATTTGGGTTATTTTTTCCAACATGCATTACCTTACACTTACCCACATTAAATTTCATTTGCCATTTTGCTGCCCAATCACTCAGTTTGCTGAGATCTTTTTGTAGTTCTTCACAATCCCTTTTGCTTTTGACTGTCCTGAACAACTTGGTGTCATCTGCAAACTTTGCCACCTCACTGCTTACCTCATTTTCTAGATCATTGATGAACAAGTTGAACAGGATCGGTCCCAGGACTGAGCCCTGGGGAACACCACTAGTTACCCCCCTCCATTGTGAAAATTTACCATTTATTCCAACCCTTTGTTTTCTGTCTTTTAACCAATTCCCGATCCATGAAAGGACCTTTCCTCCTATCCCATGACCACCTAATTTACATAAAAGCCTTTGGTGTGGGACCGTGTCAAAGGCTTTCTGGAAATCTAGGTATATTATGTCCACTGGGTGCCCCTTGTCCGCATGTTTATTAACCCCTTCAAAGAATTATAATAGATTAGACAGACACGACTTCCCTCTGCAGAAACCATGCTGACTTTTGCCCAACAATTCGTGCTCTTCTATGTGCCTTGCAATTTTACTCTTTACTAGTGTTTCTACTAATTTACCTGGTACTGATGTTAAACTTATCGGTCTATAATTGCCAGGATCTCCTCTAGAGCCTTTTTTAAATATTGGTGTTATATTGGCCGTCTTCCAGTCATTTGGTACCAAAGTGGATTTAAAGGATAGGTTACAAACCACTGTTAATAACTCCGCAATTTCACATTTGAGTTCTTTCAGAACCCTTGGGTGAATGCCATCTGGTCCTGGAGACTTGTTACTATTCAGCTTATCAATTAATTCCAAAACCTCCTCTAATGTCACTTCAATCTGAGTGAGTTCCTCAGATTTGTCGCCTAAAAAGGCTGGCTCAGATTTAGGAACCTCTGTAACATCTTCAGCCGTGAAGACTGAAGCAAAGAAATCATTTAATCGCTCCGCAATGGCACTGTCTTCCTTAATCGCTCCTTTTATATCTTTATCATCCAAGGGCCCCACTGCTTTTTTAGCAGGCTTCCTGCTTCTAATGTATTTAAAAAACATTTTACTATTGTTTTCTGAATTTTTGGCTAGCTGTTCCTCAAACTCTTTTTTGGCTTTTCTTACTACATTATGACAGTTAATTTGGGAGTGTTTATGTTCCTTTCTATTTTCCTCACTAGGATTTGACTTCCACTTTTTAAAAGCTGCCCTTTTCTCTCTCACTGCCTTTTTAACATGGCTGTTTAGCCATGGTGGTTCTTTGTTAGGTCTCTTACTGTGTTTTTTTATTTGGGGTATACATTTAAGTTGGGCCTCTAGTATGGTGTCTTTAAACAGTTTCCATGCAGCTTCCAGGGATTTTAGTTTACTTACTCTACCTTTTAGTTTCTGTTTAACTAGCTTCCTCATTTTAGTGTAATTCCCCTTTTTGAAATTAAATGCCAGAGTGTTTGACCGCTGCGGTGTTCTTCCCAACACAGGAATATTAAAAGTTATTATATTGTGGTCACTATTTCCAAGCGGTCCAGTAACAGTTACCTCTTGGACCAGATCCTGCGTTCCAGTCAAGACTAGATCGAGAATCGACTCTCCCCTTGTGGGTTCCTGTACTAGCTGCTCCAAGAAGCAGTCATTTAAGGCATCAAGAAATTTAATCTCTGATCAAGAAATTTAATCTCTGATAATCTTGTAATATTTTTAAAAATTTGTCTATTGGACTGATATTTTTC
Source organism: Carettochelys insculpta (assembly GCF_033958435.1). Lineage (NCBI taxonomy): Eukaryota > Metazoa > Chordata > Testudines > Carettochelyidae > Carettochelys > Carettochelys insculpta. The sequence continues at coordinate 101,205 of NC_134139.1, read as the reverse complement.
AAGTCATCCATCCACTCAAAGAATATTTGGAAAGATTGTGCAAGAACAGTTCATTTGCTTTAATAGGGAGAATGGGGTGAAAACACATTTTTATAAAAATGTACCTCTTTTTAATACTTCTGACAGTTTTGTGATTCAGAATAGTCTTTCTCAAATGTTCCTGACAGTGGTCAAGTGGAAAATTATTTTGATTTGTCAGAGTTATAAGTGGTTTTAAAAATAAGACTTGTTTTAAATAAAACAACTGTTTCATTCTAAATACTAATATTATGCTGGCACAAATATTTATGTAACTTCAATGTAAAACAATTTAAAGTAGGGGGTTGGAATTCACCAGAGCTCTGAAAAAGCCTTGTCTGGTTCCATGGTATCTATTGGACATGCTCAACAACCATGCCCATTTTACATACATACACTACTGTAAGTGTTTAGTTGCATGGCTTCTGAGGTGTGTGTGTTCCTGCCACCCTGGACCCCTGCCTCATTTGGTTCTCAGGGTATACAGGGAACAGCTGATGAATGAGAGATACATACTGAAATAGATTCTTTTGGATCTGCCAGATTTTGTTTTCCTATATCATAATGCAAATCTTGACCATTATGTATAAAGAGTGAGAGTAGTCCTATTCTTGAGGGCTGAGCTGCTTTAGATATAGCTGTAAAGAGATGTAATAGACCATTACACATCTTTCCTTTGGCTCTCTATTACATTGAGATGGATTATTTGTGGTATAAAGTTTAAATGTTGTAAGTGTCTGAGTCAGAAGATTAGATTTGAATGAAAGTAGTGGTGATATAATTTAAGGAGCTAGAAAAATATTCTCAAACTTTTCATGAATGATCAAATTTATCCCTGAATCTGAAGTTGGAAAAAAGTAAATAGAAGCAACTAATACTTTCATCTGTGTACTGAGGAAAACTGAAGATCGTAATACTTCTCCTAATTTTATTCCTCAGAGTTCAGTTTCTCAACATTTTACTCTAGTGAAATACTCTTGACTGCTCGTGTACTTAATCACACATTTCTATATTTACAATTAGGTTCTTTCATTCTTACCTAATTGCCTGGTTTTGTGGACTAACTACTGTTTTCTTTCACCTGTGGAAAGTCTAGTGTTGCCATGGTTTACATAAGGTTATTATATGGCTTTCCTGTTGAAATTTAGTTAATAGTTCTGTTGCTAATACGCATGTTACATTTTCATTCCTGCATCTGTAGATCTGCAGGTTCTTCTTCGAGTGTCCCCGTGGGTGCTCCACATTAGGTGTCAGGCTCGCCCGGCGCCGCAGATCGGATCTTCCAAGCAGTTTCTGCCGGACCGCGCATGCACGGGTGCGTGCCGCTCCCTTGCGCGCTCCTGGCCACGTGCACGATCTGGTCCCCGCCAGTTCCTCTTAACCGCCGACGGCTGCGGACGGAATCCGACTAGGCTACGGCCAAGTTAGCGTATTCAATGATTTTAATTGTTTTTCTTTAAAGTTTTCAAGTTCTTAGTCTATTGTTCAGTTAGCCAGGTTTTTTTTTTTTTTTTTTTTTTTTTGAAAAATTACAAGAAACAACAAGCGGGACGGCATTCAGTCCAGTCCTAGTAACAAGCGGAGCACCGGAGGCCAGGAGCCTAGGGCCATTAGCCCTCCTCCTGCGGCAGGCTATCAGAAAGGGGGAAAACAGCACAGAGAAGGTGCTAAGTACCCCATTAACAACTAAAAGACTCACCAACAATGTCCTCTTCAGGATTCAAGAAATATGAGTCTTGCCGAGAGGCAATGCCAGCGTCTGATGGGCACAGTCACTGCATAAGGTGCCTTGGGGAGTCCCATGTCATGCAGAAATGCTCCTTCTGTGCAAAATTAACAGCCAGAGCAAGGAAGGACAGGGAGATGCGGCTTAAAATGCTGCTCTTCGACAAGGCCCTCCAGCCAGACGTGCCGGAGTGGCCGCAGCAGGAGGGACCCTCTGGGGCCCATAAAAGGAAAGCTGCCTCCCTCACCCCATCAGCGCAAAAACGGAGGAAAGTCTCCCCAACCCGATCCCTGCCGGCAGCAACAGCGAGCGGGACGGGAGGAGCGCACAGCCCCCAGCGGCAGCAACAGCTGATCGGCGGCGGCACGGAGAGCCACGTGGAGGCGGCTCAGCCTCCGATAATCAAACAGCCACCCTGCACCGCAGGCAGGGCGGCGGCTAAACAAGCGGCGGTACTGGCGGCACTGCAGGCAGCGGCACCGACCCCCGGGGAACCGGCGGTGCAGAGCGCGCAGGCACGCGGCCTGCAGGCACTGGAGGACACCACCCGTGCGGCACCGCCCATAAGCGTGCCGAGCGCGGCGTGGACGGGGCTGAGATCCCCTGCATGTCAGGGGGCGGAGCTACTTCCTCAAGGGAGGGGGAAGGCTGCACACAAAACAAGGCACCGCAACCCTTCTCCAGACAGGGCTGCAGAGTTGCTTTCTCTCAGCCCTCCGCTCATGCTTCAGACTCCAACTAGAAGGCAGAGGTCCCCCCTAGCGTACCCGGAGCCCCCGTCTCCATTTTTACAACCAGCCTCGCCCTGGCTGGGAGCACCTTCACCCTTCCTGGGGTTTGAGCCACTGGAGTACTATCACAAATCGCTCTCTCCAGTGTCCCAGGTCTCTTGACGATCTCGCTCCCCCAGACGCAGAGGGTATGCACCAAGGGAGTGGTCCAGGTCACCTTCCCAAGAACAGTGCCCATGCTGCCATGGTCGCCCCTATCATGCGGGGCATAGACACCACCGGCAGTCTACCAGGGAAAGATCCCTACAGACGGTCCCGTATCCCCGAGGGCAATCGTGAACGGGGACAGAGACTCAAGTATCTCAGGGGGAACTAGTTATGGAACCCGAGAGTTTCCCTCGCAAGCTTCCAGCGAGCGGATATACCATCACCAACAGGAACTGGAAGGGTCCAGAGCGGCATATCCTAGTGGTTCCTCGCTCTCCTCCCCGAACGAGGCTACGGCCCCGGGGGACGTCCATCCTCCGGACGATCTCAAACAGTTTCAAGAGCTGTTTAAGAGGGTGGCCTTCACGCAAGGCATCCAGACAGCAGAGGTGCAAGAGAAACACCATAAGCTCCTCAAAAATCTGAGACCTCCGGCCTCCTCCAAAATAGCAATACCGCTTGACAAAGCAATCTTGGAGTCCGCCACTATGATATGGCAGACCCCCGCGACTATTCCGCCTGTCCACAAGAGAGCGGATAAGAAATACTTCGTGCCGGCGAAGGGCATGGAGTTCTTGTTCAGCCACCCACAACCAAATTCCTTGGTGGTAGAGTCGTCGCAACAAAGATCAGACATCTCAATTCAAGACGGGGGAACAGACAAAGATGCCAAGAAGCTAGAGCTGTTCGGCAGAAAGGTCTACTCCTCCTCCGCTCTACTGTTGCGAATGGCAAATTATGCAGCGCACTTAGCCAACCATAATTTCGACAACTACACTAGGTTAACCTCCCTCATGGACTCGCTTCCAGAGGACAAGAAACCGGTGCTCAAGGCCATCGTGCAAGAAGGCTACACGGCCTCGAGGACTGGAGTTCAGATCACCTTGGATGTTGCGGACACAGCAGCATGCTCCACAGCTACGGCAGTGGTGATGCGAAGGGAGTCCTGGCTCCAGACTTCGGGTATACCGAGGGATCTGCAGGCAAAGATGGTCGATCTTCCCTTCGACTTGCAGAAGCTGTTTGCTGAATCAACTGACTCGGTCCTTCATTCCAGTAAAGACTCAAGAGCCACACTTAGGACCCTGGGGATTTACGCCCTTCCGTACAGAAGGAAGAAGTACTACCCTCAGCAAAGACGGTACCAGTACCAGCAACAGTGTCCCCAGTACCACAGGGGTTACGAGCAAGGGCGACATCAACAGCACCAGCAGTACAGAACTCCCAGGCGACGTTCCCAACAGAGCCGTGCGTCCTCGGGGCAGGGCCAAAGGCCACAAGTTTGACACACAGATCCAGGGCTGCGCCATCACTACCATCGCACAAGGTCATCCGAAGCTGTTATTCCACCATCGCCTCCGACCATCCTACGACCAGTGGCAAAGGAGATCACCACAGACAAATGGGTGCTGGAGATCATAGCCACGGGGTACGCCATCCCCTTCCAGTCGCTCCCACTGCCACGACCTCCACTCAGGCCCCACCTCCAGGAGGCCTCCCACGTAGAGAGGCTCAAGCAGGAGGTAGATCATCTCATGCTCATAGGGGCAGTGGAAAGAGTGCCAGAGCAACTGCAAGGAAGAGGGTTCTACTTGTTGTACTTTCTCACAGAGAAAAAGACAGGAGGCTGGAGGCCCATCTTAGATCTTCGAGGCCTCAACCGGTACCCGCGCAAGCAACGCTTTCGGATGATCACAATCACCTCCGTCCTTACGGCACTGGACGATGGAGATTGGTTCGCAGTCCTCGACTTACTAGACGCGTGTTTTCACATAACTATACATCCGGCTCACCGACGATTCCTCCGGTTCATGGTAGGCAAAGAACATTTTCAATACAAGGTCCTACCGTTTGGCTTCTCCTCGGCGCCAAGAGTCTTCACCAAGACCTTGGCAGTGGTGTCAGCCTACCTGCACAGACGGGGGGTATTTATATTCCCGTATCTGGACAACTGCCTACTCAAAGGGGCCTCGAAGGAGGAGGTACTACGCATGATACGCATCACAGCAGGCACGTTCTCTTCGCTCGGCCTGGTTATCAATGTGGCAAAATCAAAGATAGACCCCACACAGGACATAGAGTTCATAGGGGCACGCATAAATTCTATTACAGCTAGAGTGTATCTACCAGAGACTCGATTTCGGGCCATCGGCTCCCTCGTGCAAGTCATCACCGTCAGCCCTACAGTGCTGGTTCTGACGTGCTTACAGCTGCTGGGCCACATGGCAGCAGCGACGTTCGTAGTACAGAACGCCAGGTTACACATGCTCAGCATGCAGCACTGGCTGGCGAGCGTATACAAACCGGCAGCACACACCGTTCACAGGGTGGTGTTGCCCACAACAGAGGTGCGCAAATCCCTGCAATGGTGGGTAAACCCCAAGAACTTGCTAACAGGGGTACCCTTCCACCAACCACAAATATCGGTTTTTCTTACGACAGATGCCTCCCTCATAGGGTGGGGAGCACACATGGGCGAAGAGGTGACACAAGGGCTGTGGTCCTCCACGGAGCAGTCATTGCACATAAATATACTGGAGCTCAGAGCAGTGTTCAACGCCTGCAGACACTTTCGAGACCATATACAAGGCAAAGTAGTCGGGATCAGTACAGACAATACCTCCACCATGTTTTATATAAATCGGCAAGGAGGAGCTCGGTCCCGTGCCTTAAGCAGTCCGGTTGTGGAACTGGTGCATCACCAACAATATAACATTGAAAGCCTCATACTTACCAGGCGCTCACAATGTGAAGGCAGACCAGCTGAGCAGGCGTTTCGCACTCACGCACGAGTGGCAGATCCGTCCCGATCTGCTACGACCGATTTTTCACGCATGGGGCGTTCCCCAGATAGACCTGTTTGCCACTCAACACAACAAGAAATGCCCACGATTCTGCTCCAGGGCAGGACTGGGACGGGGGTCCCTGGGGGATGCATTCGCGATCTTCTGGAGGGGCCCCCTGCTTTACGCTTTTCCTCCCACAGTGCTGATCCACAAAGTGTTGCAGAAAGCCAGGCGGGACGGAGCCCGAATGATCCTGATAGTCCCAACGTGGGATCTACAGCAATGGTTCCCCCTACTCCTGCGCATGTCGGACCGTCCACCGATGCCCCTTCCGGTGGCGCCGGATCTGCTCACGCAAGCCCAGGGGTCCATAGTGCATCTGCACCCCCAAGGCCTGCGACTACAAGCGTGGTTAATCCATGGCTCAGCTCCCTAGAGAGCACATGTACGGAGGAAGTGCAACAAGTCCTAGAAAGTAGCAGGAGGACTTCCACCAGGAAGACCTACAAGCAGAAATGGACTCGCTTCACGGCATGGTGTTCTACCAAACAGCTAGCCCCCCCTTTCGGTGCCTATACCTGTAATATTAGAGTATTTACTGGACCTCAAGAGAGGAGGACTCTCACTATCCTTGTGAAAGGTCCACCTTGCCGCCATTTCGGCGTTCAGACATGAAGAGGAAGGGCACACGGTGTTCGCCCATCCCATGGTTACCAGGTTCCTCAAAGGGCTGGTAAACCTATACCCCCCTCGGAAGCCACTTCCACCTTCGTGGAACTTGGACCTGGTGCTTTAATGCGCTAACGGGACCACCATTCGAGCCTTTGGCCATGGTTTCCCTCCGCCTCCTTACGATAAAGATGACCTTTCTTCTCGCAATCACGTCAGCTCGCAGGGTGAGCGAGCTTGCGGCAGTTATGGCAACGCCACCCTGCACTGTTTTTTCCAAGGAGGCAGTAACCATATGGCTGCATCCAGCCTTTGTTCCTAAAGTTTCTTCTGAGTTTCATATTAACAAACCTATTGTTTTACCCTCGTTTTATCCAAAGCCTCATAAGTCTAACAAAGATGTGTGCCTACACCTCCTGGATGTGAGGAGGGCGGAGCCTTCTATATAGACAGGACCAAGTCCTTCCGGAAAATGGATAGACTCCTAGTCTCTCTTGCTCCCAAATCGAAAGGAGAAGGTCTCTCTTCGCAGAGAATCTCGAAGCACATCGTATCCTGTATAAAAATGTGCTACGAACTCAAAGACTCCTTTACTGGCCACGCCCAGGGCTCATTCCACTAGGGCGGTGGCGGCATCAACAGCCTTTTTCAAGGGAATTGCGCTAAAAGACATTTGCAGAGCGGCGACCTGGTCATCCTATGACACCTTCGCCAAGCACTACGCCCTTCACAGGGTATTCCAAGAGGATACCCAGCTCTCGACAGTGGCCCTCTCGGGGACAAGCTGTACATGATCCGATTACCCACCTCCTATCTTGGGTTACTGCTGGGTAGTCACCTAATGTGGAGCACCCACGGGGACACTCGAAGAAGGAGGAAAGGTTACTCGCCGTAGTAACGGTGGTTCTTCGAGATGTGTCCCCGTGGGTGCTCCACTACCCGCCCATCCTCCCCGCTTTGGATCTCTGTTTAGTGTTTTGCAGGAGCATCCGAGGCAGTTGGTCAAGGAAGTGGTGGGGACCGGATCGCGCACGTGGCCAGGAGCGCGCAAGGGAGCGGTGCACACCGGCGCATGCGCGGTCCGGCGGAAACTGCTTGGAAGATCTGATCTGCGTCGCCGGGCGAGCCCGACACCTAATGTGGAGCACCCACGGGGACACATCTCGAAGAACCACCGTTACTACGGTGAGTAACCTTTCTTTCTGCAATGTTGCCAGGAATAAAATGTAACATAAACAAAATAAAGTTAATGGATACCAAATTTGTCCGAATCTGTACAGGGAAAGAGATTTGACTTTCGCCGCTTTTCAGAGTGGATCAGCATTTTTTGAATGCCTTATAAAGCTGAGTAAGCATTTTCCTTATTTTACCATAGGGGCAGCTAAGTGACAAAAATATTAAGTTGATTTATCCAAAGGCATAAAACTAGTAATTGGCTGAATAAGGATTGAGCGGGTAGGTCATTTTAGCACACTAGGATTGTTTGGCTCATCACCCTGAAGATCTCTAAGTGTCTGAGCAGCAGAAGGAGCTATGGGCAAGGCCAGAACAAACGAAGGTGTGATTGTTAACATTATCCATAACTAAATCAGTTCAGAATTGCCTTATTTAGATTCAATCACTGATGAGTTGGGAGTTAACAAACTCACAAAGTTAAGGAGCTAATAATTCTCTCCTTATACCTTTTTAAAAATGGCTTTTGTGTGACGTTTTGCTGCAGAAAGTTTGGGCAGAAACTATGATGTCCTGCTTATTATGCTGTTTTTTGTCATATGTAACATTAATAGCCCTGAGCAAAAATAAAATTCTTAATTCATGCAAATGAATAGTTAACTCTTTGTAAGGCTCTTATGTTGATTCGATAAGAATACATTGTGCTTAAAATATTAACACAGAATAAACTAAGCTCTGATCTCTTTCAGGAAAAATATTTAGTGAAATTCAAAAACTTGTAATGGAGGACCCCAGATATTGGCTGGATATTATTTCCATTTGGAAGCATCTTCAAGGAAATAAAGTCAAACAAGGAGACATCTCCAAAGAAAATCCAAACTCCTTAAAAAGAAAATCAGAAGAAGAGAGAAGTAGAGAACAAATGAAGGCAGTTTCCGATGAATGCCAGGTGGAAGAGCAAAAGAAAAGTCTGGTATTAGAAACAAACAACGACGTGGACTGGTTCACTGAAAGCAAACCTTTTCTCGAAGAGGTACCTGAAAAGAGACTAGAGAAATCATCTGAAAGCAATAACCACAGCTTCAGTTTCAGAGTTTCTTGTCGCTGCAGTGGAGCAATTGCAAAAATATTTACTTCACAGGTATGACCGATTTTAAAATTCCTTAAGGATGTGATGAACTGTAGATTTTGTAAGTCTGCTGGCATACATTGTAACTGTCACAATTGACAATTACATATATTAGGCTAGTAAACAGGTCAGTAATAGTTTCTAAAGCCATGACTATTCATGATTAGTGTTAACCTTAAAAAGAAACACATGTATTATAGTCTATTTCAGGGCATTTTTAGGGCAAAATAACTTTTTAATGGAATAATTTCTGTTGACAATGCACTGTACTTAAGAAACGATACATTTGTGCACGAGGAATACAAAAAAGCAACACATCTGTGACTCAGGTTCCGTTTATTTTACTTGAAGGGCAGAGGTTTGGTCGTATTGCAGTTGAGCAAGTGGGAGTTGATGACTTCACTCTTGAGAAGAAGAAAACAGGCTTATAAAGCCAGCCTATGAATGACGTTGCTTCTGGAACTGCATTTTCAGAATGGGTGGAGAATACTCAACCACTGTATGATCTGGTAACTGGAATTAAGTGAAGGGATAATATTGAATAACTGTGCTATGAAGCCACTGGTAGCTCCACGCCAGTCCCAAGCCTGGATGAAGGAGGAGGGTTGGTCAGATGTGTGTTGATGCGTTGACCATCAAACAACAATACGAATGAAATTTGATGCCAGTACAAGGTCCACGATACCAATCGAGCAATCGGGGTTCGGTTGATAAGTTGGCTACCAAAAGAAAATTACACCTAACACATGTGCTATCCATTGGAACATGGAACTTCCGAACACTGTGGGCAACTGGAAAATTAGAGCTGCTTCGTAAGGAGATGGAGAGATACCAATGTGATATACTTGGAGTGGCAGAGATGCGTTGGACGGGATCAGGAGAGAGATGCGGTTGCGAAGTCATTTGGTCAGGAAACGAAACGAAGCATGAAGCAGGAGTTGGATTCCTTCTTAGCAAAACAGCTAGAAAAGCATTGTTAGGATACAAACCGGTGAGTGCAAGAATGATGGTTATGCGATTCAAAGCAAAACCGTTCAACATCTCATTCATTCAGGTGTATGCACCAACGTTGGACAGATATTGGGTTATTCTATAAAGACTTGACAAAGACGGTGGAGGAGATACCGAAGAAAGATGTGTTGATCATCAGAGCAGATTGGAATGTGAAGGTTGGAACAGATAATGAAGGTTGGGAGAGAGTCATGGGAAGGTTTGGATATGGAGAAAGAAATGAATGAGGTGAGAAACTGTTAGTTTGCTACAGAGCACGAGATGGTGATTTGCAACATGAGATTCCAACAAAAGGACTGTAGGAAGTGGACATGGCGGTCGAATGACGGGAAGTCCAAGAACATGATAGATGTGATTTTGACAAGAAGAAGATGGATAACATCAGTACAGCAGTGCCAAACTTTCCAAGGAGTGGATATAGACTCAAATGATAGTCAAGTGATCACAAACATCAAGATAAAACTCAAAAGAAAATGTAAGACAGGGTTTACGAAAAGAAGAGATGTGGCGAGGCTATGTGAGGAAGAAACAGGGAATGCATACAGAACAACACTCAAAGAGAAGATTAAGAATATCACCACAGAGAAAGACCTAGATAAGAGAGTTGCAGGGATAGCCATTGCTATAGAAGAGGCAATTGAGCAGACTGTTCCAGAAGAAGAAAAGATCAATAAGAAGTGGATTACCCAGGAGACCCTGAAGTTGGCTCAAGAGAAAAGAGCATTGAAGATCAGAAGAGATGTTTCTGAGATGGCAGAACAGCAATATAGAATGAAATGAAATGAGGTAAGGAAAGCAGCCAGAAAGGGTAAGGAGAAATGGTCAGAGGAGCAATGTGAAGATTATTGAGAGGTATTACGGGGAATGTAAGACCAGGGAGGTGTATAAAACAATTAGGAACATTAATAGGAAATGGCGACCGAAGCAGATGGTGATCAAAGATGAGAACAAAGAAGTGCTCATAAACAGAGAGAAGATACTGCACCGATCTATACAAAACACAGTTGGACCAGAGTGTCTCAGGCTACATCTACACTAGCCCCAAACTTCGAAATGGCCATGCAAATGGCCATTTCGAAGTTTACTAATGAAGCACTGAAATGCATATTCAGTGCTTCATTAGCATGCGGGCGGCTGCGGCACTTTGAAATTGACGCGGCTCGCCGCCGCGTGGCTCATCCCCACAGGGCTCCTTTTCGAAAGGACCCCGCCTACTTCGAAGTCCCCTAATTCCCATCAGCTCATGGGAATAAGGGGACTTCGAAGTATGCGGGTCCTTTCAAAAAGGAGCCCTGTCGGAACGAGCCGCACGGCGGCGAGGCACGTCAATTTCAAAGTGCCATAGCCGCCCGCATGCTAATGAAGCGCTGAATATGCATTTCAGTGCTTCATTAGTGAACTTCAAAATGGCCATTTGCGTGGCCATTTCGAAGTTTGGGGCTAGTGTAGACACGGCCTCAGAGAGACTGATTTGAAGAATTGAAAGAGAGATCTCCCCCCCCCCCCGAGCATCGAGAGCGAGATCGATATTTCGAAGGAGGAAATAGAAAAAGCAGTGAAATGGCTAAAGAACAACAAGAGCCCTGGAAACGATGAGATCCCGGGAGAGCTGATGTAATACAGCAGAGAGAGCATGATTCAGGAAATACGCTGAATATGTAATATAGCATGGAAAGAAGGGAAGGCGCTTAGGGAAAGGACAAGATCTGTGCTAGTGACAGTACCCAAGAAAGGAAGTACATTGGAGTGCAAGAACTACAGAATGATTGCCTTAATGAGTCATCTAGGTAAAGTGCTGATGATGATACTGACTGAGAGATTAAGATCACAGATAGAGGAACATATAGCAGACAAGCAAGCGGGGTTCAGAAAAGACAGAAGTACCATATTGCAGATATTGGCACTAAGACTGATTGCAGAGAAAGCTCGATGAAAGAACAAAAACGTATACACTTGCTTCATCGTTTATTTTCCCCAAAAGGCATTTGACAGTATAGATCAGAAAGTGACTTGGGCAGTGTTGGAGTCATATGGAGTGGATAGGAGACTGAAAGGGTTGTTGAAAGATATCAATGATGATGCAGAAGCAGTGGTGAGAACATGCGGGTAGTTGGGAGGTTGCTTTAAAAGAAGTAGAGGTACAAGGCCAGGAGATCCAGTATTGCCAAGTATCTTCATTGCACATCTGGAGAGAGCGATGGAGAAGATCAAGGAAGAGGTAGAAGGGATATTTGTGCACAGGGAAGAATTAACAACTTGAGGTTCACGGGTGATATAGTTATCATTGAGGAAGATGAGGAGAAGCTAGCGAAAACGGTGCAGGTGTTAAACGAAGAAGTGAGGTGTTACGGACTGATTATGAACATCGATAAAACAAAAACAATGGTATTTGGAGATAAGGAAATTGGAAGGAAGATCAGTGTCGATGGTATTGAACTAGAAAATGTAGAGAAGTTCACATACGTGGGGAGCAACATAACGTATGATCTAGACTGTAAGAAGGAAATAGGGACTAGAATAGCGAAAGCAAGAGCGAGTTGGAAGGTGTTTGGATAAGATCTGGAAAAGCAAAGCAGTTAGCTTAAGAACAAAGCTGGGTGTCTTAAACTTGTGTATTTGGCAGCATGTTGTACGGAAGTGAGACGTGGGTGATAATGAAAGATTCAAAAAGAAGAATATTGGTGTTTGAAAGGAGTTCTTATAGAAAGATTCCGAGGAATTGTATAGCAAGATACAGCCAAAAGAGAACCTGCTGCAGAAGGTTATGAAATGGAAGCTACAACTATTTGGGCATACATGCAGAATGAACGATGAACGAAAAATCAAGACCCTAGTATGCGGCATAATGGAAGGTTCGAATAGGAGAGGCAGACCTCACAGACAATACTATGTAGTAGATTGGTGTGGAGCTAGTCTACAGAAACTAAGCCACTCTGCACTGGATAGGGAAAGATGGAAGGAAATAGTGAGAGAGGCATCAGACACCAACGGACACTGAGCCCACGGTTATTGATGATGATGATGATATTGAATGTCATGAGCAGGTTCTTCCATAGCTAACTGATTGCTCTCAGCTAGGGAAGAAGCTCTCAGCTTTCTGCTGGGATTCAGGAACAGTAAATTAATCAGGGGAACATTTTACTGAGTTTGTGTTGTGGTTTGTGTTGACATTTTTTTTTAATCAAGATGAATTTTTTCATATTCTAAATGATACTCTAGGAATTATTTTAAGGTACTTCTGTGGCCTGTTATACAGGATGTCAGATTAGGTGATCACAACAGTTCCTTCTGGCATTGGACTCTGAATCTGAATCTGAGTCCTAGTCAGTCATAAAAACTTAACTTTAACTAGAAAGTGGCTTTTAAAATACAGCTGGGTTTATGTTCGCTGAAAAGTAGTTCTCAGCAGGAGAACTTCTAAAGAACTGTGAACCAAAGACAATGATTTTCTTTTAAAGATCTATGGTACAAAGATTATAAAAATGACTCCACTGTTATGTGCATGTATACTTCTTGCAGGTTTAATACCTACAAAATATATTCAGGAAATATGAGAGGTCCTTTCACTTGTGTTTACCATATAGATATTGGGAAGAAACTAGTCAGTGTTTTGACATTTATAGGTAAATTAATGAAGCTAATAGTTCATAGTTCTAAAAATAATTACAACAGATTTTTACTAGGTAGTTCTTTTCTAACCCTGGAAAAGGGATGTTAAAGGGTAACCAGTAATCCTCATTCTAAATGGATGAGGCTTACTGGTTACAGTTAACCAGTACTGTCTGAGCAGCCTCCTGCCCTGCAGGCCTGCTGTTGGTGGGGTGCTTGGACCAGGCTGGAGTAGCCTCATCCATGGTGGCTCCCCCTGACGGGGATTGCTCTGGCCTAGCTGGAGCACACCTGCCCCATGGCACATCTGAGGCCTCTGGATGGGGGGTGCTCCTGGGCAAGATTGCTGCATGGGAGTACCCTCTTCCCAGTGGCAGTGCTGTAGGCAAGGATGCTCCAGCCAGGTGAGAGGAGCTCCTCTCCATGGAAGGGGGGCGCTGCAGCCCACCTGGGCTGGAGAGCCCTCCCCAGCACTCCTCTCGCCACCAGTTTAATCAGTTAACCAGCTAAATGTAGCATTTAACTGATTAACCAATTAAATGGGATTTCTCTATCCTTGAATCAGAAACACATCCACTTTGTTCATTAACAAGTGCTACTTTTTGTTCCTGTTAGCACTATACAACCAGCACAGCAGAAAGAGTGGGATTTTATTTCTTCTTTTAACTGACTGTAGTTTGTACAATTATTGATTTGCAGCTCTGCGAACACTGAAGGTAATAGTGGGTTGCATAGCAACTCTCTAGTGGATGGACTTGTCTCACGGAAGTGGAATTTGTAGGAGATTTTTTTGGGAAAAATTCTGCCCCCAATGCCACCTTTATAGCTCTGTGTCAGAGCAGATTATCTTGTAAGCTACTGCAGAAAGCAAACTGACAGTTAAGTGCATATTACTCCTAATACTTAACTAATTAAAGACTTTCATAGAATACTAGGACTGGAAGGGACCTCAAGAGGCCATCGAGTCCAGCCCCCTGCCCCAATAGCAGGACCAAGTACTGTCTAAACCATCCCTGATAGACATCTATCTAACCTGTTCTTAAATATCTCCAGTGATGGAGATTCTGCAACCTCCCTTGGCAATTTATTCCACAGTTTGAGCACCCTGACAGGTAGGAACTTTTTCCTAATGTCCAACCTAAACCTCCCTTGCTGCAGTTTAAGCCCGTTGCCTCTTGTTCTATCCTCAGAGGCTGAGAAGAACAGTTTTCTCCCTCCTCCTCATGACACCCTTTTAGATACCTGACAATCACTATCATGTCCCCCCTCAATCTTCTCTTTTCCAAACTAAACAAACCCAGTTCTGTCAGCCTCTCTTCATAGGTCACATTCTCTAGACCTTTAATCATTCTTGTCGCTCTTTTCTGGACCCTCTAATTTCTCCACATCTTTCTTGAACTGCGGTGCCCAGAACTGGACACAATACTCCAGCTGAGGCCTAACCAGAGCAGAGTAGAGCGGAAGAATGACTTCTCGTGTCTTGTTCACAACACACCTGTTAATGTATCTCAGAATCATGTTTGCTTTTTTTGCAAGTTGACTCATATTTAGCTTGTGGTCCACTATAACCTCTAGATCGCTTTCTGCTGTAGTCATTCCTAGACAGTCTCTCCCCATTCTGTATGTGTGAAACTGATTGTTCCTTCCCAAGTGGAACACTTTGCACTTGTCCTTATTAAACTTCATCCTGTTTACCTCAGACCATTTCTCCAATTTATCCAGATCATTTTGAATTATGACCCTATCCTCCAAAGCAGTTGCAACCCCTCCCAGCTTGGTATCATCTGCAAACTTAGTAAGCATACTTTCTATGCCAATATCTAAATTGTTGATGAAGATATTGAACAGAACTGGTCCTAACACAGACCCCTGTGGAACCCCACTTGTTATGCTTTTCCAGCAGGATTGAGAACCATTAATAACTACTCTGAGTATGGTTATCCAGCCAGTTATGTACCCACCTTATAGTAGCCTCATCTAAATTGTATTTGCCTAGTTTTTTTTATAAGAACATCATGTGAGACCGTATCAAATGCTTTACTAAAGTCTAGGTACCACATCTACTGCTTCTCCCCTATCCACAAGGTTGTTACCTTATCAAAGAAAGCTATCAGATTAGTTTGACATGATTTGTTCTTTACAAATCCATGCTGGCTGTTCCTATCACCTTACCACCTTCCAAGTGCTTGCAGATGATTTCTTTAATTACTTGCTCCATTATCTTTTCTGGCACAGAAGTTAAGCTGACTGGCCTGTAGTTTCCTGGGTTATTCTTATTCCCCTTTTTATAGATGGGCACTATATTTGCCCTTTTCCAGGCTTTTGGAATCTCTCCTGTCTCCCATGATTTTCCAAAGATGATAGCTAAAGGCTCAGATATCTCCTGTATCAGCTCATTGAGTATTCTAGGATGCATTTCATCAGGCCCTTGTGACTTGCAGACATCTAATTTTTATAGGTGATTTTTAACTTGTTCTTTTTTTATTTCAACTTCTAGCCCTACCCCTTTCCCACTAGCATTCACTATGGTGGGAATTCCTTCATCAGACTTCTCAGTGAAGACCAAAACAAAGAAGTCATTAAGCATCTCTGCCATTTCCAAGTTCCCTGTTACTGTTTTTCCCTCCTCTCTGAGCAATAACTTTACCCTGTCCCTGGTCTTACTCTTGTTTCTAATATATTTATAGAAAGCCTTCTTGTTTCCCTTTATGCCTGTAGCTAGTTTGAGCTCATTTTGTGCCTTAGCCTTTCTAATCTTGCTCCTGCATTCTATATTCATCCTTTGTAATTTGTCCTTGTTTCCATTTTTCATACGATTCCTTTTTTATTTCGAGATCATGCAAGATCTTCTGGTTAAGCCAAGGCGGTCTTTTGCCATATTTTCTATCTTTCCTATGCAGCAGGATAGCTTGCTTTTGCTTTTGATTACTGTAGCACTGTATTAGACAAAGGTTTTCCTCCAAAATAACTTTCTTTTTATATTTCTAGAAGCAGGGCTGCTGCTATCATAGTACCCTATATATTTCTTGCTTGTGAATTCTTTAAGCTTTAACATAACTTGTTTTTTTCCCTCATTTGTAATGGTCAGATTCCTTTCCATGTGAGTGGCTTTCAGTGTTAATGGCTTTTATTTTCTTTAGGAGGTGGGAAGAGTACTTGGAATAACACTTATAAAACAGCTTGGGTGGAAAGCAGACTTGAGAAATCCTGATTTGGAGGTAATGTAATGATTTGTTTACCTATTTAGTAACCTGTTTTAAAAATGTCAAGTGTTTGATTTTGATATGACTTTTCTTGCTTTTCATATCATGGCATTAGAGGATGTGTTGTAGTGTTTATAGGCCCTACTCTGACTTATTGCTTGTCCTTACCCCTCTAGGTACAGGGCATAATCTCGGAGAAGGAATAGTTTTAATTAAAAGGACACTGATTGCTAGGAAAACGATGAGGGGGATAAGCAGCACATGGCTCCAAGAAGCAAAGCTGATGTTGAGTTTTCCAAGAAATGGAGAGGGAGGGAGGAACAGAGACTGAACAGGACACTAAACCTGCAAACACTGAACAGTCTGGTAATCCTGCAACCATGCACCATTTTAGTCTTCAGACAGATGGGAACTGACCAAATAGAAAACACAATTTGGAATAGCTCAATAATTGGACTGGATACTGATAAATCACTGAGTCAGAACCCAGTGTCATGAGTGGGCAGCCTGATCCCCTTATCGTGCTCCCCCCTTGTCTGCCCCCCCAATTCTGGCTTCTCTGTAGTGACGCAATCTGGGAAACAGTCAGAGCACATGGGGGTGGATCTTTATGCTTCAGTATACAATGTTTTCATTTCATAACTATACCAGCATAGGATTCTCCCTCCAGTGTTCTTGTTTGTTGTAAGACTGTAGAGTTTTCCTCACTTTTTGCTGCTAATACGAGCAAACAAATACCAGTGGTCTTCGCGTGGCCCTGAACAATGGGGAAAAGGGACCTCATATACCTGTAACCTAGTATATCTGGTAGCAGAGTTTCAAACCTGGGATGGGCAATAATTTTTGATGGGGAACCATGCCAAGATTTTTGTACCTGGTTAAAAGCTGCACTTTTCTATGGAGGGGATGAGAGGTTTAGGATGAAAGCTGGGTGCAGAAGGGAGTTTGGGCTAAGGGACTAGGTTGCATTCAGGCCTCTTGGCCTGGTACAGGGGGAGGCAAGAAGGACAGTTACACTGTGGCTTGGCATTCCAAAGGGGCCTGGAGCTCTCGGCTACCACCACTGCTACTATGTCTGTGAAAGTGGCCAGGGCCACGGGCCCCTTTGAAACTCCATGAAACTGCCATTCTACATGGCTCTGAGAGCTGGGAGAATGCAGAGGGAGACTGAGCGCCTCACTCTGGGCAGCACTCAGGGCTGACTGCCCTCAGTCCCATTGCTTTTGCCAACAGTCCTGTCTCTTCCACCCAAGGCTCCATATCTTCTTGGTGCATGGGTGGGGCCCCCACACCTTGTCCCCTGGGCTCACAGTAGCTGTTGGCCCCACTGGGTGCACGGTAGGGTGTGGGGTCTGAGGGAGAGTTTGGTTGAAGGAAGGGCTTGTGACTCAGGGCATCATATTGAAGTGCAGGGTCCAGGAGGAGCTATGTGTTCAGGAGTTGATTCTGGCCTGGGGGAGAGGTTTAGCAGTGGGTGTAGGGTCTGGGAGGGAGTTGAGGTACAAGAGGAGGGAGTGGGTTGCCAGAGGCAGGTTCTGTCTGGTGGGTGCTTACCTAGCCAGAAGCACCCTAAGGTAGGCTCATCCACCTATCTTGCCACCCGCCTTGCATGCCCTAGACCTCCTGGCCGTCTGTGTAGTGAGGGAGGCTTTGTGCACTGCTCCCATCTGCAGCAAAATCTCATGCCTCCGATTGGCAGGTTTACAGCCAATGGGAGCTTAGAAACCGTGATGCACTGCCCATCTAGTAAATGCACACTGCTTCCATTTGCTGGTTTCTGGTGAATACAAGTGCAGAGATTTTGCTGAGGGGTGGGGGTTGGTGCATGAAGTTCTCCTCATGTTGAGAGATGGCAAGATAAGGCCTACAGGCCCTCCATTCTACTCCTGTTCTAACCAAACCCAGCAGGTGTAAAGGTTCAGCCATCCTGATAGTCCTGTACTGACTCGGAAAGACTAAGTCTTCAGTCCTGCTCACAAAAGTGGTGGACAGTTGCATTGGAAGAGGAGTCAGTTCACATCCCTGCCCAAATCTCTTATATTTTTGGCCTGGTTCCTGAAAGGATGACACACTTCAGATATGTGAGAGCAAATATAGCAGTGCATAGATAATCCTCCAAGTTTTTGCAGAGTGGGGACAACTTCCTGGTGCAAGTGCTGGAGGAACCAGCTAGGGGTCATGCGCCTTTTGATCTGCTGCTCACAAACAGTGAAGAATTGGTAGGGGAATTAGATATATCTGGCAACCAGGACACCAGTGACCATGAGATGGTTGAGTTCGTGAACCTGACAAAAGGAAGAAAGGAGAGCAGTTGAATATGGACCTTAGACTTCACGGAGTCAAAATCTGTTTTCTGATAGGGAGGGTGCCCTGGGAGGCTAATATGAGGGTGAAAGGATTCTAGTCCTTATTGATGGCAAAGACCAAACAATCTTAATATAACAGAAAGAATAGCAAATATAGCAGCTTGACTTCACAATGAAATCTCAGTATTTATTAAAAAAAACCCTGAAACTGGAAGGGGCATTGAGTGTTCATAATGCAGTGTGTTGGACTCATGTACCAAACACCATCTAGACCATTGTTGTGCAAAGTTGGGGGGATGTGGGTATGACATTTTGTAAGGGGGCATGCAGCATGATCAGCTGCTGGGTTTCAGGCTCATCCAGCTCATTAAAAATATTGACGTATGTTACTGTTTTTATGTATGCTATTCACATTATATATGAATGAATAAAGGTTTTACATTCTATGTACTTATTTTCTTACGCATGCTGAAAGGGTTTCTTTCCATATGAACATAACCAAAATAGCCATTGGTTTGGATTACGTTAGACAGTTGAGGGGAACCCTGCTAATTGTAGGGTCAAAAAGTGGGGCCTGATGTAAAAAGTTTGCTCACTCGTGATCTACATCATCCCTGACAGATGTTTATATAACCTGCTCTTCAGTGAGCTTAAGTACAAAAAAGAAACTTATAAGAAGTGGAAACTTAGATAATTAGGGAGGAGTATAAATATATTGCTAAAGCATTCAGGATTTTATCAGGAATGCGGAAGCACAGTTGCCGTTGCAAGTAGTAAGGGATGTGAAACGTTTAAAAAAAAAAAAATGGGTTTCTACAGCTGTATTAGCAACATGATCTGGGAAAATGTGTAGCCTTTCGTGAATGTGAAAGGCAACGTAGTGATAGGTGACATGGAAAAACCTGAAGTATTAATTGCACTTTTTAAATGCCTCATTCTCCCCAGCCAAGATCAACTCCCAGCCTGCTGCACTGGGCAGCATAGCATGCGAGGGAGGAGGCAAGACTTCCTCAATGATGAAGGAACAGGTTAATGACAGCTTAGAGTAGCTGCACTTGCACATGTGCATGAGGACATATCTAATGCATCTGAAGGTGCTGGGAGAATTAGCTGATGTGATTGCCGGGCCAGTGGTCATTGTCTTTGAAAACTTATGATGGTCAGGAGTAGTTCGGGATGACTGGAAAATGGTGATTATAGTGCCTGTCTTTTTTTAAAAGGGAACAGGTTGAATCTGGGGAGCTCCACATGAGTCAGCCCTCACCTCAGTCTCTGGAAAAGTCATGAGGCAGGAGTCAATTGTTAAATACTTGGAGGAGTGGAAGGTGATCAGGAATGTCAAAACAGATTCACCAAGGGCAAGTCATGCCTGACTAACCTGATTGTCTCCTGTGATGAGATAGCTAGCTCTGTGGGTGTGGAGAAAATGGTAGATGTGATCTACTTTGATTTAGCAAGCTTTTTATCGTCTCCCGCAGAGTTCTTTCCAAGCAAGCTAAAGAGGAATGGATTGGCTGAAGAGACTATTAAAGTGGATGGAATACTGGCTACATGAGGGTGTCCAACCTTTTTTCATTGGGGACCTACAAGGCAATTTTTTACACGTTCCAGGGGCCAAACACAAAATAGCCCCAACCTCCCTGCCCTCTAGACTTAAACCCTTCACAGCCCCAAACCATCCCCCCAAAACCCAGGATTAACTCACTCAGGAGCTCTGTGTACTGCCAGTGCCTGCTGCTACTTCACCAGGCATTTTCTTCACAACTGCTCAGCTCCCCTGCTGCCTCTGCCCTCTTACTCTCCCTATGAATATCATGGCAGGGGCAGCTCCCAGTGCCCTGCCGCGCTGAAAGAACACGACTTGGTTTAATGGCCAGCTCCCTCCTGCTGGCCTTCAAACCAGTTAAACTGAGTTCTACTCCAGTGTCCCTCAACATTTTTTTTGTTAAAGTGTCCCCTTTTCAAAAATGAATAAATAAATAAATAAATAAATAAATACAGTGTACATACCCCCACTACCCACAGTTTTTTCAAACACACAGAATCCCCAGTCTCCAGCTCCTCTCCTCCAGAGCCAGGCATCCCCAGCCCTCCACTTTGACCCAATCCCTCCCCACTCTCCTCCAGAGCCAGGCACCCCCAGGTCCCCTCTTTAACCTAATTACCCCCTGCCCCAGAGCAAGGCACCCCCAGTTCCCCTGTTTTAACCCAATTTCCCCCTCCTCCTCTAGAGCCAGTCCCCCCTGCCCCACTATAATTGCCAGTGACTCACTGGCGCTGCTGCCATGACTACCACTATTGCCACTGCTATGCGCTTCTCTTTCCAAGTGTTGGGGAAGGATGTGTGCACAGAGCGGGGCATAGTGCTCCTGCAGCTTTGAGCGTTTTATTGCTCAAAGAGCCGCATGTGGCTTCAGCACACATACCCCGTGATGCTTCTCTCTGCCCCTGCCACACTTATGGGAGTCGGAGGAGGAGTCGGGTGGCAGAGGCAGGGGCTGCAAATGGCTCATTAAGCAGCCATGTGTAAGTCACAGCCACCCAGTTGCCTTTTAAAAATGGCACTGCTGTCAGCTTCACAGGCTGGATACAAAGGCTCTGCAGGCTGGATTCTGGCCCGAGGTCCATGTGTTGGACGCCCCGCATTAGATCACTGAGTGCAGTGTGTTGTAATTAACAGCTTGATGTCTGCATTGTCAAGTGGAGTGCCCCAGAGTTTGGTCCTGAGGTCCATTTTGTTCAACGTCTTCATTAATGATGATGGGATGGATTGCCCCCTCAGCAAGTTCATGGATGACATTAAGGTGGAGAGTGGGAGGGTACAGTAGGATAGGGATGGAGTCTGCAGTGACCTAGGCAAATTGTAGGATTGGCCAAAAGAGTCCTGCGGTTAGAACAGAAAAATCCCATATAATGCTACAGGCTGGGGACCAATGGGCTAAATGGGAATTCTGCAGAAGAGGACCTGAAGATTACAGTGGATGAGAAGCTGGATATGAGTCAACAGTGTAGCTTTATTATCAGGAAGGCTACAGGAATATTAGGACTGTGTTAGTAGAAGTTGTAATATAATGAGGTTTCTGGGCATAGTTGAGGAAATGTACAGCTCAGGCTGGGATTTCCTTCTCACTAAGGCGCAAATCAAAGCAGTCACAAAAGTACCTCTGCCAGCCAGAAGCCACACAGGGAAACCCACAGGTTTCCCAGCTGCTATACCAAGCCCAGACCATCAGCCCTATACTCAGGTGAGAGGTTTTAAAACCTATTTCATCAACACCACACAGATTCTACCAGGCCCCCAAGGGTCCAGCCACAGTCCCTGGTCAATGTACACTTGGATCTTACCCAAAACAACATGCTTGCCAATTCTTCAGGTCTAAGAATCTAAATGTTTATTAACGAAGAAAGAAAGAACAGGTTAAGAGAAAAATTGTTAAAGCAATACATTATATACCTCAATTACTGGCATTGATGCAGGCCAATGTTGTTATATGCTGATTCTTGAAAGTCTTTGCAAGCCTCCTTTTGCGGGACAGGCCCTCAGCCCAGACAGGCTTAAGTCATGAGGAATGAAAGAATGGAGATCAAGGTGGACCCTTCCTGGGCCCCTCTTTGGGTGTGTCTACACTTGCAAGTACATTTGAAAGTGAGGTCAAAAGATGGCCGTATAACCTGCCGAGCATCTACACACACTCCACGAACATTCGAAAGAATGGGGCCGTTCCTTCGAAGTTGGTCATCCGTTCCTGTGGTGGGAAGAGTACCCCCTTTCAAAAGATTATTTTGAAAGAGAGCAAGTGTAGATGCTTCATGGCCCACTGTTTCGAAAGAAGGAGTCCTCCATGGCAGCGATCAGCTGGCAGGCAGATGCGCCACTCACAGCACAGGAGGAGTGCTATGGCTCCAGTGTCTGGCTGTGCTTAAAGGTGCAGGCTCCCACAGAGCCCCAGGCAGGAAGCTAAGAGCGTGCAGGCAGCAGGGAGCCCATGCTGCCACACAGCCCACTGCCAGCTGTGATGCTTCAGGCTCATGAACACCCTTGTCGGCACCATGGCCAGCAGCTAGGACCCCCACCCACAACGGGGGCCAGCCAAGGATGCTGGGGAGCCCTCTCAGTAGGGGAGCCTGATGGCAAGCTGTGGGACCTCGCTCTCTGGGAAGACAAGGAGGCCCTGCATCAGATGAGGGGTCTGGTGCCGGAACGCAGTGGTGTTCGAGCGCCTGGCCAAGGGCCTCACCAGCCAGGGTCACCCCACCTGCACCCTAGACCAGGTGAGCTCCAAGGTGAAGGAGCTCCACCAGGACACGGCCAGCTGGTAAGGGGCAGCACCCACCAGATAACCTTACTTTAAGGAACTGGACCACCTCCTTGGGCCCAAAGAGGTGGGACCCCCCCACTGTGATCCTTGACATGGCAGACCTGAGAGGGGGGCCGAAGGGGAGGACCACCTGGGACCATCAGCTGGCACCAGGCACCCATGCAGACTCCAGGCTATAAGTGATGACAATGGCTCGAGTGAGGGGGCCCTCGTCATTGATGTCCTGTCTGGCCCATCCAGTCTCCTGGCCCCCTCCGATCATGCCTTGCCCAAGTTCCTGGAGGGATCCAGAGGTATGTGCCATGCATGCCAGGGGCTGTGGGGCTTAGGGAGGGGGCGCATGGTCCAGCCCAGGGTCAGCTCCAGGACACAGGCAGGCCAGACAGCCCTGCTGCCCCAGCCTCAGAGGGCTGACTTGCGGCACTCTGCACCATGAGGCATGGACAGCGCCATGGGCCAACTGGATGTGGAGAGACTGAGGGAGGCTGAGGCTGAGGAACCCTGGGATGCAGTCCCTGAAGGGCCCCTGGGATGGGGAGGAGGGTGGTTCATGGAGTCCTTCGCTGGGGACTAATGGCCTGTTCCTCTCCCCTCTGATGTCTCCACATCTTCAACAGCTGGCAGCCAGACCAGCCCTGTGACAGTCCCGGGAAGCCTGACCACAGAGGGTGAGGGAGTGGCCTGGGCCCTGACTGGAGACAGTGCGGGGCCACCGCCAGGCCGTCTGCTTTTGCCACTAGGATGGGGAGGAGGCAGCAGGGGATGCAGCCTATACAGCGGGCCTGACAGGTGTGCTGCGGGAGTGGCTCACCATGGAGCGGCAGGCTTGGGACTGGGTGGCGGCTAACCTGGATGCCCTGACCAGGCCACAGTCGGCCACCTGGCCCTGACCGGTGCCCCATCATGTGCCACTCCTGCACCCACCCCACTGGTCCTCCATGCCCCTGTTGCTCACATGTCACTTCCTCTCCCACCCATGGCTCCCTCCCTCCTCCAGTCCTGCTTCCCACTACCCCCCATCCCCCCCGCCCCCCGGGTCCGCAGCGGCATCCCACCACCAAGCCTGCCCTTGAGGTCCTGCTCCCATCCCACCTCCCACAGGCCAACCTCATGTGCCTGGCCCGCACTTTTCTGGCCAGGGCTGGCTAGCTAGAAGCCTTGCACCCCAGCTCTCCCCATGCCAAACTCGGTGAGGACGCAGGGACTGCGCCCCAATCGTGCCCCTACCTCCTTTACCAACAGCCCCAATAGGGCCCCCAGGTGTAGGGAGGAAGGGGCAGCTGTGGGTGACAGGGATCCCGGCCGTCGAGCCCCATTGAGGGGTAAGGTCCCCCACTTTGAGCCTGGCCCCTTGTGGCCCCCAGGGTGCCCACCCAGGGCCACTATGCCCCTGTAAATAGGTCCCCCCAACCCCCTGCTAACTGTTCCCTCTCCCACCTGTAAATAGGTCCCTCAGACATGGAGGGGCACAGTTACGGTTCAGTAAAAAGTTTGTTTGGTTTTACCCTGTGTCCCCTGTGCTTGTGTGGTTGTGGGTGTGTGTGCAGGGTGCGAGTTGGGGGGTGCCAGGTGGGGGAGGGGTCACCGTGGCTCCCGCTCGAAGGCCTGGTGCAGGGCCTCCCGTACCCGCACCCCCACCCTATCCTGCTGGGCCTGGTGGCACAGGGAGGTAAGGGGCTGTTCATACCTGCACCCCGCCTCGGTGTCCCACCCCTGCATGAAGGGCTCGTGTTTTGCCTCCACCAGTTTGTGCAAGGTGCAGCAGGCCCTAATCACCTCCGGGATGTTGGGGAGGCATCTGAAGCGCCCCTTCGGAGGGCCAAACACCCGCTCTACTGTATTCTGGGTCCAGTTCAACCACTTGTTAAAATGGTCCTGGCTAGGCTGTGTGTATCCTATGTATGGCCTCATCAGTCAGGCCTGCAGGGGGTAGGCCGTGTCCTCCATGATGCAGGATGGCATTGTGTCCGCCATGGGGAGCTCCCGCTGGGGGATGAAGATTCCCTCGGCCATGTGGCATCCCAGTCCTGAGTTCCAGAACACTCTGGCATCGTGGGTGTGACCGGACCAGCCCACGCAGATGTCCTGGAAGCGACTGTTGGCATTGACGAGTGCCTGAAGGACCATTGAGTGGTAGCTGTTGTGGTTTACATAGGCCCTGCAGCTGTACTCTGGGGTCCAGATGGCGGTGTGTGCCATCCAGGCCCCTGAAGCAGTTCAGGAAGCCCAACTCCTCGAAGACCCAGATGGCATTGCCTGGGTTCCCGACACAGATCAACTGTTTCAGGAGCAACTTGTTGATAGCCTGAATGACTTGCAGAATTGAGGGGGGGGGGGTGGCATTCGTGAGTGTGGAGTGGGGTGTGGCTTGCCTGCCTGTCCCTGCCCCTGTCCTTGGCAGGGGCTTTCCTTCCAGTTCCTGACAGTGCCCCTTGCCAGGGTGCCCACTGCCCCCCACTTGCAGTCTAGTTGTGACCCAGGCACAGCTTACCTCATTGAGGACAAGCCCCAACAGTGACCCTGCCCCCCCCAAACTGGTGGCCCACAGATCAGTGACTGTCTCGGGAGGCCAGCTTCCAGAGGGCTATGGCCACCCTTTTCTGCAGTGAGTGCACCGGGCTCAGGCAGGTGTCATAGAATCATAGACTACTAGGATTGGAAGGGACTTCGAGAGGCCATCAAGTCCAGCTCTGTGCCCCAATGGCAGGACCAAGTACTGTCTAAACCATCCCTGATATACATCTATCTAACCTGTTCTTAAATATCTCCAGTGATGGAGATTCCACAACCTCTCTTGGCAATTTATTCCACTCTTTGTCCTGTCATGGTGCTGGAGGGCTAGGGCGAGCCAGTGGCGCAGCTCCAGGGATGTCCCCTTGGTCATGCTGAAGTTCTGTAGCCACCGGTTGTTGCCCCAGTCCTCCAGCACCAGCTGGTCGCACCAGTCGCTGCTTGTGGGGGAAGCCCCATGTGTGGTGAGTGACCCAGGGGATCGAGTGGGGACATTGTGCCCTGAGGACAGCCTCCATGAGCATGGCTATTAGGGTGGCCACCTGGAGCTTCTGGTGCACAGCGGTCAGGACTGTGGTGGCAGGGGACGCTGCTTGGGGTCCATGGGGGCCCGGGATGCCTCCATTGCTCTCTCCCCCTAAGTGCCTGGGAATGGGTAGCTGGCTTTTGGCGTGTGCAGGCTGGGCCGGGGGGGGGCGGGCAGCAGCCCTGGAAGGGCTTATCCCCCATGTGACCCTGCCTGCAGCGCTTTCTGCCCCTGTTCTTTCAAAAGAGTGTCCTGAACGCGTGGGTGCTCTCTTTCGAAAGTGCACTGAGGGCCTTTTGAAAGGATGGGTCGAACCTTCAGTCCCCACTAGCGTGTGTGAACACTCCATTTCGAAAGAACATCTTTCAACATTCTGCTTCGGTCCCATTGGCATGTGTGAATGCTCCGTTTCGAAAAGCCATCTTTTGACATTCTATTTCAGTCCCCATTAGCATGTTTGAACGCTCTGTTTCGAAAGGCCATCTTTCGTCATTCTGTTTTGAAAGCTGTCCTTTCGAAATGAAGCTGTGGTGTAGACGCACCCTTATAGTTTTTCAAGTGAAGGGAAAAAAGTCCTTTCTCCTTCTCATCAGGCCCTGGAGAGTCAGGATCACCTGTGGCATTGGGTACATTCCAGGAGACAGTTCCAAATTTCTGAGATGTGGGTTTTTCATCTGGAAATTTGTTCCTTTGTCTTAGTCCAACACCTTAGCTGGAGAGGCCACCAACCGTGCCTCCCATTGTGCACCCTTAGCTCTGAATGTTTCTAATGTAGTTACAGGGCCAAAATCTATAATCTATACAAACATGGCACAGATACACAAGCAGCATATATGGATTCAGGGCATTGCCAGCTGTCATCAGATAACCCATTTGGCCTAGCTGGTATGAGGTTCAGTGACACCATATATGATGGTGACAGAAATGGCTTCCGCATCCAATTTAAAAGTCCAGTCATGTGACAGAAGTATTTCCAGCTGATTGAGGGATGTGATTATTCCCCTTTGTTTGGCACGTCTAATACCACATATGGATTATTGAATCCACTCTTGGGCCCTGCAGCTGCAGAAAGGAAGTGGACAAATTGGAAAGATTCTAGTGGCGGTCAGGGAAAATGAATAGGTGTCTGGGGCACGTGACTTATGAGGAGAGGCCGAGGGAATTGGCCTTATTTATTTTTCAGAAGAGAAGAACAAGGGGGGATTTAATAGCAGTCTTCAACTACCTGACAGTAGGATGGAGGACAGAGCTGTGCTATTTTCAGTGAAGGCAGATGACGGAACAAGAAGCAGTGGTCTCAAGCTGCAGTGGGAGAAGCCTAGGTTGCATATTGGTGCGGTAGGAGTGGGGACTGATTTACTAGGAGGATGGTGAAGCACTGGAATGGGTTGCCTTGGAATCTCTACCCTTATAGGTTTTTAACATCAAACTTAACAAAGCCCTGGCTGGAAATATCTGGGTGGGGTTGGACCTGCTTTGAGCAGGTGATTAGACTAGATGAGCTCCTGAGGTCTCTTCCAACCCTAATCGTCTTTGATGTCTTCAACTACATTTCCCAAATATCTGGACTTTTCTAAGATTTTACCAGTGAGAGTTCCAGGTCTCAGTCGGAAGGGTTGTTCTGATACAATGAAACCCATGTGGGCCCCTGTAAATGATACAGGTAATCTGCTTGGCTTGCCTTTGTATGTCTGGGTCTGTATATTAAAGACTGATTTTAATCTGGGTGCATTTGACAACTGTTTCAACCTGTCACAAATTATTTGAAGGTGGGCCATTGTCTCTGATTCCCTTATTCAGTTAATGCAGGTCTTTATGCATTTACAGGTAGTCATTTGCTTTATGATGATCAACTTGTGAGGTTTCTGAACTGACACGCTAATTTGGCTTATAATGTTGCTTTCAACTTTACGACACTTGGTTCCGCCGTGGATTGCGGTTCCAGGTTGCTATGTTTCAATTTATTACTCAGTTTTCAGGAATCAATTATGTTGCAAGTCCAAGGACTGCCTATAATTTCATGCCCCCCCCCAGGTGCCCCAAAAGCACCCACTCTATAAGGCAGTATTTAAGTGGTCCTGATAGCCTTTTTTGGAAGCGTTTTGTACTTGTGAGTTCAGCTTTCTTACGAGGAAAGTTAATTTCCTGGTGGCAATGAATTGTCAGACCACATATGTTTTTGGCCCTATTTATTTATCCAAGTTCATAATAGGTTTTATAAGTTATTGTTGTACACTCTACCAAGGCTCCTTCCCAAATTGGTGATTGAAATCAGTCTCTAATGCACTCATTGCTCTTGCCGCCATCTTTCGACACCCTTATGCCCATTCCAGTAAAGTATCAGAGAGGTAGCCGAGTTAGTCTGTATCTTTAAAAACAACAAGAAGTCCTGTGGCACCTTGTAGACTAAGATATTTTGGAGCATAAGCTTTCATGGGCAAAGAGCTGCTTCATCAGATGCGGGTCTTTGCACTTGAAAGCTTGTGCTCCAAAATATCTGTTAGTCTGTAAGGTGCCACAGGATGTCTTGTTGTTCATTCCTGTAAAGTTGTTCTGCAGAAGCTTGGTATGTGAAGAGTCATTAGGATTCTGCTTTGTCCACAGTTCCCTGGGTAATGCTGCTGTTAAGAGGGCTATGTATAAATGGTTGTCAGATTGCATTTCATACTGCAATGATCTAACTGGTTAGGTAGGCTTTTGGGGGCAGAGGCTTTCATTGCCAGCCTTCGAAATGCATTTCTCATTATCTGTATGTGTACATGGTCAAGGAACCACATATTCGCTCTTTGCATTTCTGGGGATGATGTTTTCAAAAATGCTGAAGAGGCAAGAGGATTTGTACTCATAAGTCATTTCAAGGCTTTCAAAATCCAATACCTAAGCAGTAGTGCTTTGTTTTGGTCTTTCAGAAGAATCCAACTCCTGCAAAATCTGCAGGTGAAGTTGGGTGGAATTTTGTGTTGAAGAATATTCCTGGAATTTTATATAAAAAATTGGTCCCATTAAAGATATCAGTGTCTAGAGATGAACTCTTAACCAATGTAGAATTTTCTTATGGCTTGTTTGAAAGGTTACACATTCATTCAAAAGTTTTACATTTGTAAATACAGGTTTTCTATTGTGTTCTTAATTAAAGGGTAAGAATTTTTGATACTGTAGGTTTTTAATTGTTCTAGAATCCTATTTATAAAGGGTGAATAAATAACATGTTTATATGTCTAGTTTAAATTAGCAAAACTACCATAACATTAACTTAGAAGATAGTGATTGCCTTTTATAATGTAACTTTTTTCCCTGTTTCAGCTTTTTGTACATCTGAATGATATTTATTCAGTAGTGGGGATTCCTGTCTTCAGGTAAACATTTTTATCACTAAATTCAGAAACATCAGTTCTGTAATACACCAAACCCTTGCTATTGGCAGTGTACACATTCCTGACTCCATCGCAAAGAGTGAAATCCATGAATAATGGAGGTGTGGGGAAAAGGCTGTCCCAAGGAGAGGGTAGGGCCTGGGGCAGCCTCTCCCTGCACCACAGGCCTCATCCCAGCCCTGCTCTGCCCTTCCCCTTTCCCACTTCCCCCAAGCAACAGGGCCCGGCGATTATTTGGGGTCAAGGGCTGGGTATGGTAGAGGCAGCCAGGCTTGCTTCCTCCCTGGACCCACACTCACTACCTGGATGGCAGGAGTGGCAGCCTTCTGCTCTATGCCATACCATGCAGGACTCCTGGCTCACTGCACCTTACTCTTCAGCAGCAGCAGCAAATGGAGTGTCCCTCTGGTGCCTGCCCTCTGTGGAGAAGTTAGGTGTAGTGGACTGGGAGGATGGCATAGTGTCGTGCAGCAGGGTAAAGCAAGCTGCTGCTTCTGCTGTCCATGTAGTGAGTATGGTGGGATCCTTGCAGCCTCTGCTGCTCAGCCCTCCGCCCCAGGTGGTGCTCCATCCCTGGGCTGGGGGAAGCCTGATAGCTGCTGCTGTCCCACAGGAGGACCACTGTGTTCATGTCCTTCCGCTCCCCTGCCCCCGAGGCTGGGGGATAGGGTGCAAGGAGAGGATGATAGCAGGAAGCATTGGGGCTTGAGAACAGAAGACATCTGTGAATATGTGAATTTGCAAATGGTGATTTCGTAAATAAGTCCTGGCAGTTATGGTATATAAAACATTTTGTTGTATCTTTTGGGCTATTGAACATCTGTCCCCAATTTAACTTCACAGTTTTGGCCTCAAAGTCCAAAAGAGCAGCCTGAAGCTAGACATGTAAATCAGTGTTCTTCCTCGAGTGTCCCCGTGGGTGCTCCACGATAGGTGTCGGGCTCGCCCAGGCGCCGCAGATCGGATCTTTCCAGCAGTTTCTGCCGGACCGCGCATGCGCTGCCGCGTGCCGCTCCCCTGCACAATCCTGGCCACGTGCGCGATCCGGTCCCCGCCAGTTCCTCCTTAACCGCCATCGGCTGCAGACGGAATCTGCTCAGGCTGCAGCCAGAGTCAGCGTATTTAGAGTTTTTCAGAGTTTTAGAGTTTCTTTTCAGAGTTCTTAGTTAAATTGTTTGTTTGTTTCTTTATTGCAAAATAAATATATATATATATAAGTAGAAAGTCTTAGTAACGAGAAGGAGGAGCGGAGGCAACCCGGGGACGTGAAGGCCAGTAGGCCTCCTGCTGCAGCAGTCTGGAGTCCGTGAGAGGGGAACAGGCACAGAGAAGGGGCTAAGTACCGTATTAACAGCTCAAAGACTCACCGCAATGTCCTCTTCAGGATTCAAGAAGTTTGAGTTGTGCCACGAAGCTATGCCGGCCTCTGATGGGCACAGTCAATGTATTAGGTGCCTGGGGGAATCACACGTCACCCAGAAATGCTCCTCCTGTGCAAAGCTCACAGCCAGAGCCAGAAAGGATAGAGAAATGCGGCTGAAAATGCTGCTGTTTGATAAGGCCCTCCAGCCAGACGTGCCAGAGAGGCCTCAACCGGAGGGACCCACAGGGCTCCATAAAAGGAAGGCGGTGTCACTCACCCCCTCGGTGCAGAAACGGAGGAAGCTCTCTCCAGCCTGATCCCTGCCGGCGGTCACAGCGAGCGGGACAGGCGTAGCACACAGCCCCCAGCCGCAGTCACAAGCAAGCGGCAGCGCAGCAGCGCACGTGGCAGAGGCTGAGCCTCCAATTACTAAGCAGCTGGCACGCGCAGCTCCCAGAGCGGCGGCCAGGCAAGCGCCGGAACCGGCGGCACCGCCGCAAGCGGCACAGACCCCCGCAGCACCAACAGTGCAGGGCCAACAGGCATGTAGCCTGCAGGCACCGGAGGAGACCACCCACGCGGCACCGCAGATAAGCGTGCCGAGCGCGGCGCCGACAGCGGGGCCGAGATCCCTGGCACGGGGAGGGGCGGAGCCAGCCCTGCAGGGGAGGGGAAAGGCAGCAGCGAAAACCCGGCACCGCAGCCCTTCTCTGGACAGGGCTGCAGGGCTGCTCTCAACAAGTCCTCCCCTTATACTGCGTACACCAACCAGGAGACATGGGTCTCCCCCAGCCTACGCGGAGCCGCCTTCTCCGTTCCTCCAACCAGCATCACCATGGCTCGGGCCACCCTCGCCTTTTCTGGGATTTGACCCTCTGGAGTACTACCACAAACCAGTTTCACCATTGTCTCAGTCATCCAGACGATCTCGCTCCCCCAGACATCGGGGTATACACCTCGGGAGTGGTCCAGGTCTCCATCCCAGGAACCATGCCTGTGCTGCCACGGTCATCCTTACCATGCTGGGCATAGACACCACAGGCATACACCCAGGGGTAGGTCCCCCTCGACCGCCCAGTACCCCCGCGGGCACTCACAGACGGGGACGGAAACACAGCTGTCTCAAGGGGAGCTGATTTTGGAACCCCGAGATTTTCCCTCGAAAGCCTCCAGTGAGAGCGTGTACCACCGCCAGCAGGACCCTGAGAGTTCAAGGGAGGTCTACCCTAGTGGTTCCTCCTTGTCCTCCCTCGATGAGGCTACGGCCCCTGGGGATGTTGCCCCCCCGGACGACCTCAAACAGTTTCAGGAGCTGTTTAAAAGGGTGGCTTTCACGCAAGGCATCCAAACAGCAGAGGTGCAGGAGAAGCACCACAAGCTCCTCAAAAACCTGAGGCCTCTGGCCTCATCCAAAATTGCTATCCCGCTCGACGAAGCAATCATGGAGTCTGCTACTAGCATATGGCAGACCCCGGCTTCCGCTCCCCCTATAAACAAGAGGGCAGTTAAGAAATACTTCGTCCCGGCGAAGGGCATGGAGTTCCTGTTTAGTCACCCACAACCAAATTCTCTGGTGGTAGAATCGTCTCAGCAGAGATCGAAGACTTCCCAGTACAAAGCGGGGGGAACGGATAGAGATGCCAAGAAGCTAGAGCTATTTGGCAGAAAGGTATACTCCTCCTCCACCCTGCTGCTGAGAGTGGCTAATTATGCAGCACATCTAGCGAACCACAATTTCGACAATTACTCCAGGCTTACTTCTCTCATGGATTCACTTCCAGAAGATAAGAAGCCGGTCCTGAAGGCCATCGTGCAAGAGGGCTATGCAGCTTCAAGGACGGGAGTCCAGATCGCCCTGGACGTAGCGGACACGGCGGCACGCTCAACGGCTATGGCAGTGGTCATGCACAGGGAATCCTGGCTCCAGACATCGGGTATCCCGAGGGATCTGCAGGCAAAAATTGTCGCTCTCCCTTTCGACACGCAGAAGTTGTTTGCAGAGTCAACTGATTCGGTCCTTCATTCCAGTAAAGACTCAAGAGCCACACTCAGAACCCTGGGGATTTACACCCCTCCATACAGAAAGAAAAAGTATTACCCTCAAAAAAGGCGATACCTGTACCAACCTCAGCGTGCTCAGTACCAACGGGGCTACGACCAAGGGCGGCATCAACAGCAACAACAGTATAGAACACCCAGGCGACGTTCCCAACAAGGCCGTGCATCCTCGGGGCAGGCCCAAAGGCAACAAGTTTGACAGACAGGTCGAGGGCTGCACTATTACTACCATCGCGCAATGTCATCCACAATTAATGTTCCATCATCGCCTCCAACTGTTCCACTCACAATGGCAAAAGATCACCACAGACAAGTGGGTACTAGAGATCATAGCCACGGGTTACATGATCCCCTTTCAGTCGCTCCCACCGCCAAGACCTCCGCCCAGGCCTCATCTCAGGGATGCCTCCCACGAGGCGAAACTCAAGCATGAGGTGGACCACCTGATGCTTATAGGGGCGGTGGAAAGAGTGCCGGAGCGACTCCGGGGTAAAGGGTTTTATTCACGATACTTCCTCACAGAGAAGAAAACAGGAGGCTGGAGGCCCATCTTAGATCTTCGAGACCTCAACCGGTACTTGCTCAAACAACGCTTTCGGATGATCACAGTCGCCTCTATACTCACGGCACTGGACGATGGAGGTTGGTTTGCAGCCCTCGACTTACAAGATGCGTATTTTCATATAACGATCCACCCGGCTCACAGACGTTTTCTCCGGTTTATGGTCGGCAAAGAACATTTCCAATACAAGGTTCTTCCGTTCGGCCTCTCCTCGACCCCCAGAGTCTTTACCGAGACCCTGGCAGTGGTGTCAGCCTACCTGCACAGACAGGGGGTATTTATATTCCCATATCTGGACGACTGCCTACTGAAAGGGGCCTCAAAGGCGGAGGTACTACGCATGATATGCGTCACAGCAAACACGTTTTCTTTGCTGGGCCTGGTCATCAACCTTGCGAAGTCAAAGATCGACCCTACGCAGGACATAGAGTTCATAGGGGCACGCATAAATTTTATCACAGCAAGGGTTTATCTACCCGACGCTTGCTTTCGCGCCATCGGTTCCCTGGTACAAGTCATTACATACAGCCCCACGGTGCTGGTTTTAATGTGCTTGCAGCTGCTCGGCCACATGGCAGCGGCAACGTTCGTGGTACAGAACGCCAGATTGCATATGCGCAACCTACAACATTGGCTGGCGAGCGTTTACAAGCCGGCATCCCATACCGTCTGCAGGGTGGTGTCGCCCACGACAGAGGTGCGCAGATCCCTGCAATGGTGGGTAAACCCCAAGAACATGCTAACTGGGATACCCTTTCACCAACCACAAATCTCTATTTTTCTCACCACCGACGCCTCCCACATAGGGTGGGGAGCACATATTGGTGAAAAGGTGACGCAAGGACTGTGGTCCCCTACGGAACAGTCACTGCATATAAATATACTGGAGCTCAGAGCGGTGTTCAACGCCTGCAGACACTTT
Organism: Carettochelys insculpta; assembly: GCF_033958435.1. Taxonomy (NCBI): domain Eukaryota; kingdom Metazoa; phylum Chordata; order Testudines; family Carettochelyidae; genus Carettochelys; species Carettochelys insculpta. Next base: position 67,002 of record NC_134139.1, on the reverse strand, counting down.
CAAACCCACATACAAGGCAAGGTAGTCGGGATCAATACAGACAATATCTCCACCATGTTTTATATAAATCGACAAGGCGGAGCTCGATCCCGTGCCTTATGTGCGGAAGCAGTCCGGCTGTGGAACTGGTGCATCGCCAAAAATATAACGTTGAAAGCCTCGTACTTACCAGGCGCTCACAACGTGAAGGCAGAACAGCTGAGCAGGCACTTCGGACTCACACACGAGTGGCAGATCTGCTCCGATCTGCTACGACCGATTTTTCATGCATGGGGGTTTCCTCAGATAGACCTGTTTGCCACTCAGCACAACAAGAAGTGCCCCCAATACTTCTCCAGGGCAGGACTGGGGCGGGGGTCCTTGGGGGACGCATTCGCGATTTCATGGAAGGGCCCACTGCTTTACGCGTTGCCCCCCACAGTGCTCATCCACAAGGTCCTGCAGAAAGCCAGGAGGGAGAGAGCCCACATGATCCTAGTGGTTCCCACATGGGATGAACAGCAGTGGTTCCCCTTCCTTCTCCGCATGTCGGATCGTCCACCGCTTCCCCTTCTGGTAGCGCCGGACCTGCTTACGCAAGCCCAGGGGTCCATAGTGCATCCACACCCCCGAGGCCTGCGACTGCAAGCATGGTTAATCCATGGCTCAGCTCCCTAGAAAGTACATGTACAGAGGGAGTACAACAAGTCCTGGGAAGCAGCCGAAGGATCTCCACCAGGAAGACCTACAAACAGAAATGGACTCGATTCACTGCATGGTGTTCCACCAAGCAGTTGGCTCCCCTTGAAGTGCCTATACCTGTCATACCAGAATACTTACTGGACCTCAAGAGAGGCGGGCTCTCCCTCTCCTCATTGAAGGTCCATCTCGCCGCTATATCGGCTTTTCGGCATGAAGAGGAAGGGCCCACAGTGTTTGCCCATCCTATTGTTACCAGGTTCCTGAAGGGGCTGGTAAACCTGTACCCCCCTCGGAAACCGCCTCCACCATCGTGGAGCTTGGACCTGGCGCTCAGCGCGCTAACGGGACCACCCTTTGAACCCTTAGCCACGGTTTCTCTCTGTCTCCTTACGATAGACAGCCTTCCTTCTTGCAATCACGTCAGCTCGCAGGGTGAGTGAGCTCGCAGCAGTTATGGCAACGCCGCCCTGCACGGTATTCTCAAAGGAGGCGGTAACCTTACGGCTGCACCCAGCCTTTGTTCCGAAAGTTTCTTCAGAGTTCCATCTTAACGAACCTATAGTTTTACCCTCGTTTTACCCAAAGACTCATAGCTCCAGCAAGGAGGCACGCCTGCACCTCCTGGACGTGAGGAGGGCGTTGGCCTTGTACATAGACAGAACTAAGTCCTTCCGGAAAACGGAGAGACTTCTAGTCTCTCTCGCTCCCAGGTCAAAAGGAGAGGGTCTCTCTTAACAGAGGATCTCGCAGCACATCGTATCCTGCATAAAAATGTGCTACGAACTTAGAAAAACTCCTTTACTGGCCCCGCCTAGGGCTCATTCCACCCGGGCGGTGGCGGCATCAACAACCTTTTTCAAGGGCATTGTGCTAAAAGACATCTGCAGAGCGGCGACCTGGTCATCCTATGACACCTTCACCAAGCATTATGCCCTACATCGGGTATTCCAAGAGGATACCCGCCTCTCGACAGCAGTCCTTTCGGGGGCAAGCTGCACATAAACCGATTACCCACCTCCTTTCTTGGGTTACTGCTGGGTTGTCACCTGTCGTGGAGCACCCACGGGGACACTCGATGAAGAAAGAGAAGTTATTCACCGTAGTAACGATGGTTCTTTGAGATGTGTTCCCATGGGTGCTCCACCACCCGCCCGTCCTCCCCACTTCGGATCTCTGTTTGGTGTTTTTCAGGAGCATCCGAGGCGGTTGGTCAAGGAACTGGCGGGGACCGGATCGCGCATGTGGCTGGGAGCGCGCAGGGGAGCGGCGTGCGCCGGCGCATGCGCGGTCCGGCAGAAACTGCTGGAAAGATCCGATCTGCGGCGCTAGGGTGAGCCCGACACCTATTGTGGAGCACCCACGGGGACACATCTCGAAGAACCATCGTTACTACGGGTAGTAGCTTCTCTATCTGTCTTTCAAAAGTTCTGAGCAACAAGTCACTCCCCAGTTTCCCCCACTGAATCTCATTCCTATGAATATTATGATATTTATATTATGATTTTTATGTATGACTGTTGGCATTTTTACAGAGACATTATTTTGGAATGACTTATATGGAATGTTTTAATTCGATCTCTTGTTTGCAGACTTCCACTAGCGACCAGAGAGTATATCCGAACTGCAGGACTCCGATCTACTATAGCGTGGGCTATGGCATCTCTTGCTGAAATCAGTGTAAGCAAACATTGATATAGATCAGGGTTTTTCAAACTGTATTGCCACTATCCTTCTGACAGCAAAAATTCTTTTATAACTCTGGAAAGTGGGGGCAAAATCCAAGCCTCACCACCTGGGACAGAAGTGAGGGAGGAGAGAGAATGAAGGGTTTAGCCCTTCGTGGGATGGCCAATGTCTGACTCCTGCTGCCTAGAGCTGAAATCTGCAGCTTCAGTCCTAGACCTCAGCAAGTCTAACGCTGGCCCTGGTGACTCCATTAAAATGGGATTCTGACCTACAGTTTAAAAACTGATGTAAATTATTAATAATAGCATAATGATATGTTTGGTTGCTCAGAGAGCTGAGAATTTCATAGTCCAGTGAGTGTAGACAGATATGGCCTTTGAAGGGATAGTTATGTTAGTATGTTTCAGCAAAAACAAGAAATCTGGTGTCTCTTTAAACACTAACAAATGTATTGGGGCATTAGGGCTAGAGGAACATTATGGATATAATTTTCTCTAAAATATTTGTCCTCTAACCAACACACCAGCATTAGATTTCAGAAAAATGTAGTTGATGGTTATCTTACTGACTCGTTAAACTTCTGATGTCTTATGATGAGTCTGATACTATAAAATGCTGATTTCAACTCAGTTCTTACTGACTTCAGGGGGAATTTAAGTCCATTCATCATGCCCCAAGGTCAAGTTCTGTCAGAGAAAATTAGTCAACATCATTTTGCTTTGAATACAATACCATATTTGTAATGTAATGTTGAATCTCACTCAAATATCTTGCCTTTGAAGAACAAATTAAAATATTCATTATGCTTTGTTTTATAGGTTGGTGCATTTGTTTTAGATCCCATGTGTGGATTAGGAACAATACTTTTGGAAGCTGCACAAGAATGGCCTGTAAGTTCTACAGTCAGAATAGGTAGGGTTTCCAAGATAGCATGAGATTAATTTATTTTATATTTGTAAAACTTAGAATTGTAGGACCGGAAGGAACCTTGAAAGATCATCAAGTTCAGTCTCCTGCACCATCTAGACTACCCTGACAAGTGTTTGTTTAACCTGCTTTTAATGATGGCTATTCTCTGGCTACCCTAGACAATTTATTCCAGTGCTTAAACATCCTGGCAAGAAGTTTTTCGTAGTGTCCAATCTAAACCTCCCTTGCTGTAATTTAAGACCATTGCTGCTTATCCTATCCTCAGAGGTTAAGGAGATGAATTTTTCTCTCTCCTTGTAACAGCCCTTTAGAGGCTTGAAAGATGTTGTTATATCACCTCTCGTTTCCAGACTAAACAACCCAGTTCTTTCAATCTTCTCTCATAGGTCAAGTTTTCTAGCCCTTTAATTGTTTTTGTTGCTCTTCTCTGGACGTTCTCCAATTTGTCCACGCTTTTCCTGAAATGTGGCGCCTAGAACTGCACACATCTTGTCCAGCTGAAGCCTAATCAGCAGAAAGTAGAGTGAAATAGTTACTCCTCAAGTCTTACAACACTCAAGTCTTACAAGTCTCAAGTTACAACACTCCTGTTAATACATCCCAGAATATTTGCTATTTTTGCCACAGTGTTGCACTGTTGGTTTATATTTAGCTTGTTGTCCACTGTGACCCCCTAGGTACCTTTCTATGGCACTCCCTCCTAGACAGTCATTTTCCATTTTGTATGTGTGAAACTGATTGTTCCTTTTTAAGTGGAATACTTTTCCTTTGTCCTTATTGAATTTTATCCTGTTTATCTCAGACTGTTTTTCCAGTTTGTCTAATCCTTTTCTCCAAAGCACTTGCTACCCCTCCCCACTTGGTATCATCCACAAACTTGATGAGCATACTCTCTATCGACTTACCTAAATCATTGGTGACAATACTGAACAGAGCTGATCTCACAACTCATCTCTGCGGAACCCCACTCAATATGCTTATTAGCTGTGGCTGTAAGGCATTGATAACTAACTACTCTGACGAAGTGGGTCTTTGCCCACAAAAACTTACGCTGCAAAATATTTGTTAGTCTGTAAGGTGCCACTGGACTTTTTGTTTTTGAAGATGCAGACTAACTTGGCTACCTCTTTGATACTCTGAGAATGGTTATCCAGCTAGTTATGCACCCATCTTATGATATAGCCCTATCAAGTTGTTTTTTTCCCCTAGTTTGTTAGTGAGAAGGTTATATGAGACTGTATCAAATGCTTTACTGGCTTCTAGATATATTACATCTGCTGTTTTTCCCCCCCATCCGCATTGCTTGTTTTCCTGGCAGGTTAGTTTCATGTGATTTGTTCTTTACAGATCCATGACGACAGTTACTTATCTACCTTAATTTCTTCTAGATGTTGGCACAGAAGTTAGGGTGACTGGTCTGTAATTCATAGTTTGTAGTTTACCATAAGAATGTATTCTTTTGAGAAAACCATTCTGGAAAAGTTTGCAGAAATTTTAAACTGAGCTTTATTTTGAAACTTCTACAAAATGTACCTATATAAATCACTAACTCCTGTGTACCTGTACTTGCAATTGTCTAAATTCATAAACTGAGATTCTCACCTGTTCTTTCCAGAGAACCGTGTTTTGGAAAGCTTAAAGCCACTTTTGTACCTCTTCTCTATGGACTTTGTTATATTGTGCTGTTGTAGGAACTGCCATACTGAATCTTATCCAGGGGTTTTGCATTTTAAGAACAACTTGTACTCTTAAATGTGTAAAAGTAATCCATATTGCATCTTATTGTGCATAATAAAAATTTCTCTTTTTTTCTCCTCCCACAGAATGTACATTACTTGGGTGCTGATATAAATGATTCACAACTACAAGGTGCACATGAAAACATTAAGGCTTCAGGCCTGATGGATAAAATTGAATTACTTAAAGCATCTGTAACAGGTAATATCTGAAAATATTTTAGAATGACAAAATGTGTGTTAAGGACTCTAGCCAGAAAATATAGTTAATGCTGTGAGTCAAATTATACTTACAGGTTCCACATGCCAGAACAGGGATTCTCTGCTCTGGTAGGAAACGGGATGATACTGGACCAGAGAGCCATGAACGTGAGGCTGTTGGGAGGGGAGCCTGGTGGAGCTCCTATAGTGGGTCAGTCCCAAAGGGCTGGTGCCGCTCTAGCAGCCTAGCTGCCTTTGGCATCGGGGCTGCCACAGGTAAAGGGGCTGCAGTGGCTCAAGAAGAGGGAGTGGAAACATGGGGCCCAATGGGGGGCAGAGCCGGTAGCAGAGAGACCTCCTTTCATCTGGCAAATTCCCTCATTCAGACGAGGGAGGTGCAGCCCATAAAACCAGTTGTCCTTTACTCTTGCCATACATGATTGGTTTGAGGGTTGAAACTTTCCTCTGTTCATGACTTGTCTTTCTTAATCCTCCTCCCCACAACCCTCCATGTTTTGACAATAAACTCAAGAAAAGACTATTGTGTGTATATGTACATTTCCAGGTTTTGGCAAATCACTATTATTACTCTATTTTATGTAAAAATCCCAGTTAAAAAAAGTCATTATGTAGGTAAAAGTTGTAGTTAATGTAACTCACATTTTTCTATAGTGATAACTTAAGCCAGTTAGTGAGCTGTCATCACCTGCAATGGATGAGTTTAATGACACTGGCCTTTTATTAGAAAATGCTATCAATTTTTTTGTCAGTTTACAGGATGATTTTGGATATAATCTATACTATGATACTTTAATCTGGACAAGTCCCTCAAATCTGGACCTGAATTACCCAGGTATAAAACCCATTATAACAGTTAGCAAAAGGTTTTCTCTGACATCATTTATTCAGCTGATGGAGAAGGTAATGTGTAATATTACATCGTTTGTAATGTTTCGTCGCCTAATTAATTTAGAGCCCCGCTGAACTTGGTTTGTTTAGGATAGTTAAAATTAGAAGTACTCTAAACTCAGATTGTATTCTTTTTGAGGAAGTAATTGATGTCTTCCGGTTGTATCTTATCATAGACTCCTAGGGCTGAAAGGGACCTCAGGAGGTCATCTAGTCCAGCCCCCTGCTTCAAGCAGGATCAACCCCCCCTAAATCATCCCAGCCAGGACTTTATCAAGCCAGGATTTAAAAATCTCAAGGGATGGAGAATCCACCACCTCCTCTAGGCAACACATTCCAATGCTTCACCACCCTCCTGGTAAAGTAGTTTTTCCTAATATCCAAACTTCACCTCTCCCTCTTTAACTTCAGACCATTACTCCTTCTTCTGCCATCTGACACCGAGAACATTTTTTCACCCTCCTGTTTAGCGCTCCCCTTCAAGAAGTCGAGAGCTGCTATTAAATCACCCCTAAGTCTTCTCTTCTGTAAACTAAACAAGCCCAAATCCCTCAACCTCTCCTCATAGGTCATGTGCTCCAGCCCCTTAATTGTTTTTGTTACTCTCTGCTGAACCTGCTCCAGCACGTCCACATCCTTTTTATACTTGGGGGGGGCCAAAACTGGACACAATATTCCAGATGTGGCCTCGCCAGTACCGAATAGAGGGGAACAACCACTTCTCTGGATTTGCTTGAAATGCTCCTCCTAATGCATCCTAATATGCTGTTGGCCTTCTTGGCTACAAGGGCACATTGTTTACTCACATCTAGCCTTTCATCCACCATAACCCCTAGGTTCCTTTCCATCGTACTGCTGCTTAGCCAGTCGGTCCCCAGCCTATAACAATGCTTTGGATTCTTCCTCAGTTACAGGACTCTACACGTCTCCTTGTTGAACCGCATCAGATTTCTTTTGGCCCAATCCTCCAGTTTATCAAGGTCACTCTGGATTCTCTCTACCCTCCAACATTTCTATTTCTCCCCCTAGTTCTGTGTCATCTGCAAACTTGCTGAGGGTGCAATCCAGTCCCTCCTCCAGGTCATTAATAAAAATGGTGAACAACACCAGCTCCAGAACCCAGCTGTGCTGCAGTCTGCGTGTAACCGGCTGCCATCCAGATATTGAGCCATTGACCACTACCCATTGGGCCAGCTTTCTATCCATCTTATAGTCCAAGGATACAATACATATTTCGTTAACTTATCGGCAAGAATGTTGTAGGAGACCCTATCAAAAGCTGTGCTGAAGTCAAGGTATATCACATTTCCTGACTTCCCCATGTCCACAGAGCCTGTTACCTCGTCACAGAAGCTAATAAGATTGGTCAGGCAGGACTTGCCCCTGGTAAATCCATATTGGCTACTTTGGATCACTTTCCCCTCTTCCAGATGCTCCAAAATGGATTCCTTGAGGATCCCCTCCATTACTTTCCCAGGGACTGAGGAAAGGCTGACGGGTCTATAGTTCCCTGTATTGTCCTTCTTTCCTTTTTTAAAGATGGGCACTATGTTTGCCTTTTTCCAGTCATCTGGGATCTCTCTCGATCTCCAAGACTCTTTAAAGATAATGGCCAAAGGTTCAACAATGACATCTGCTAATTCCCTCAGTTCCCTGGGGTGCATTAAATCCAGACTCATGGATCTGTGTATGCCTAGTTTTTCTAGATAACTCAGAACTTGTTCCTTCCCCACAGATAGCTGCCCTCCAACTTCCCGTACTGCGTTGTCTTGGACTGTTGTGTGCGAGTTGACTTTGTCCGTGAATTCTGAGGCAAAAAAAGCATTAAGTACTTCAGCTTTTCTTACATCATCTGTCACTAGGTTACCTCTTTCATCCAGTAACGGCTCCACATCTTTTCCGATAACCCATTTATTGTTAACATGCTTGTAGAAATCCTTCTTGTTACCCTTCACATCCCTTGCCAGCTGCAATTCCAATTGTGCTTTCACTTTCCTGATTACTCCAGCCATATGTTAATACTCCTCCTTAGTCAACTGTCCGCGTTTAAGCTGACTAAGGATTTCCCTGTTAAGCCAAGCTGGTTGCCTACCATGTTTGCATTTCTTACTATGCAGCGGAATGTTTTGTTCCTGTGCCTTCAGTAAGACTTCTTTAAAGTACTGCCAGCTATCTTGAACTCTTTTGCCCTTCATCTTCATTTCCCAAGGGATCCTGCTCATCAGTTCTCTCAGGGAGTCAGAGTCTGCTCTTTTGAAATCAAGGGTCTATATGTTACTGCTCACCCTTCTTCCTTTTGTCTGGATCCTGAAATCTATGATCTTATGGTCACTGCAGCCCAGGTTTCCATCCACTTCTATTTCTCCTACTAGTTCTTGCCTGTTTGTGAGCAGCAGGTCAAGTTGTGCACAGCCCCTCATCGGTTCCTTCAGCACTTGTACCAAGAAGTTATCCCCAGCATTCTCCAACAACTTCCTGGATTGTGTGTGTGCTGCTGTACTGGTCCCCCAACACATGTCTGGATGATTAAAGTATCCCATGAGAACCAGGGCCTGTGATTTGGAAGCTTCACTTAGCTGTCTGAAGAAATCCTCATTTCCCTGATCTGTTGGTCTATAGCAGACACCAACTACAACATCAACTCTGTTACTTCTGCCTCTAAGCTTAACCCAAACACACTGAACTGGATTTTCTCTGCGCTCATTCTGGAGCGCTGAGCAATCATACTGCTCCCTCGCATAGAGCACAACTCCTCCTCCTTTTCTCCCGTCTGTCCTTCCGAAATAGTTTATAACCTTCCCATGACCATGCTCCAGTTATGCAAATTGTGCCACCAAGTGTCCATTATTCCAACCACCTCATGCTTCTTTGACTGTGCCAGGGCCTTTAATTCTTCCTGTTTGTTCCCTAGGCTTTTGGCATTTGTGTACAAGCATCTTAGAGAAGTGGATGATTGGCCCACTTTCTCCTCTTCACCTAGGAAACCTACTTGATTGTTCCCTCCTCCTTTTCCCACTTACCTTAGCAATTAGTCAGAGTATATAATGAAGCATGAAACAGGAGCTGGATACCTTCTTAGCAAAATTAGCTAGAAGAGCATTATTAGGATACAAACCGGTGAGTGCACGAATGATGGTTACGTGATTCAAAGCAAAACCGTTCAACGTCTCAGTCATTGAGGTGTATGCACCCACGTCGGACAGTATGGAGGAAGAGACTGGGCTATTCTATAAAGACTTGACAAAGACGGCAGAGGAGATACGGAGGAAAGATCCAAGACCATGATAGATATGATTTTGATAAGAAGAAGATGGATAACATCAGTACAGCAGTACCGAACTTTCCAAGGAGCGGATATAGACTCAGACCACAGTCTAGTGATCACAAACATCCAGATAAAACTCAAAAGAAAATGTAAGACACCGTTTAAGAAAAGAAGAGACGTGTTGAGGCTCTGCAAGGAAGAAACAGGAAATGCATACAGAGCAGCACTCAAAGAGAAGATTAAGAGTATCATCACAGAGAAAGATCTAGATAAGAGAGTTGTAGGGATAGCCACCACTATAGAAGAGGCAGTTGAGCAGACTGTTCCAGAAGAAGAAAAGATCAATAAGAAGTGGATTACCCAGGAGACACTGGAGTTGGTTCAAGAGAAGAGAGCGTTGAAGATCAGAAGAGATGTCTCTGAGATGGCAGAACAGCAATATACAGTGAAGTGCAGTGAGGTAAGGAAAGCAGTCAGAAAAGACAAGGAGAAAGGGTTAGAGGAACAATGTGAAGATATAGAGAGGTATTACAGGGAACGTAAGACCAGGGAGGTCTATAAGACAATTAGGAGTATTAATAGGAAATGGCAACCAAAGCAGATGGCAATCAAAGATGAGAATGAAGAAGTGCTCATGAACAGGGAAAAGATTGTGCAGCGATGGATGAGATATTGCACCGATCTATACAAAGCACAGTTGGACCAGAGTGTCTCAGAGAGACTGATTGAAGAACTGAAAGAGATATTGCCATCAAGCATCGAGATCGAGACCGATACTTCGAAGGGGGAAGTAGAAAAAGCAGTGAAACGACTAAAGAACAAGAGCCCTGGAAATGATAAGATCACAGGAGAGATGATCAAATACAGCAGAGAGAGCATGATTCAGGAGATACACCAACTATGTAATGTGGCATGGAAAGAAGGGAAGGTGCCTAAGGAACGGACATGATCTGTGCTAATGACAATATCCAAGAAAGGGAGTACATTGGAGTGCAAGAACTACAGAACGATTGCCCTAATGAGTCATCTGGGTAAGGTGCTGACGATGATAGTGACTGAGAGACTGTGATTGCAGATAGAACATATAGCAGAGGAGCAAGTGGGGTTCAGAAAAGATAGAAGTACCCTACAGCAGATATTGGCACTAAGACTGATAGCGGAAGAAGGTCAACGAATGAACAAGAATGTATACATGTGCTTTGTCAATTTGCAAAAGGTACTTGACAGTATAGATCAGAAAGTGATTTGGGTGGTGTTGAAGTAATACGGAGTGGATAGCAGAGTGTTGTTGAAGGATATCAATGGCAATGCGGAGGCAGCAGTGAGAACATGCGGGGAGTTAGGAAGTTGGGTTAAAACAAATAGAGGTACGAGACAAGGAGATCCAATATCGCCAAGTGTCTTTATTGCACATCTGGAGAGAGCGGTGAACAAGATCAAGGAAGAGGTAGCAGGGGTATCTGTGCACGGGAAAAGAATTAACAACGTGAGGTTCGCAGATAATATAGTTATCATTGAAGAAGATGAGAAGAATCTAGAGAAAATGGTGCAGGTATTAAACGAAGAGGGGAAGTGGTATGGTCTGATTTCGAACATCGATAAAACAGAAACAATGGTATTTGGAGATAAGGAAATAGGAAGGAAGATCAGCGTCGATGGTATTGAACTAGAAAATGTGGAGAAGTTCACATACCTGGGGAGCAACATAACGTATGATCTAGACTGTAAGAAGGAAATAGGGACTAGAATAGCGAAAGCAAGAGCGAGTTGGAAGGTGATGGATAAGATCTGGAAAAGCAAAGCAATTAGCTTAAGAACGAAGCTGAGCATCTTGAAAACGTGTTCAGCAGCATGTTATACAAATGTGAGATGGGTGATAATGAAAGATTCGAAAAGAAGAATATTGGCGTTCGAAAGGAGTTGTTCTTCATCGAGTGTCCCCGTGGGTGCTCCACAATAGGTGTCGGGCTTGCCCCGGCGCCACAGATCAGAAACTTTCCAGCAGTTTCTCCCGGACCACGCATGCACCGGCGCGTGCCGCTCCCCTGCGCGTCCCCGGCCACGTGCGCGATCCGGTCCCCACCAGGTCCTTCTCAGCCGCCATCGGCTGCAGACGGAATCCGCTCAGGCTACAGCCAGAGTCAGCTTAGAGTTTTTTTAGTGTAAACTGTTGGTTTTTTTCTTGCAAAAAAAAAAAAAGGAGAAAAAGAAGAAAGGAAAAAAAAACATATAAAGATTTAGTAAAGAGAGAGAGGAGCGGAGAAGACGCGGGGACGTGAAGGCCAGTAGGCCTCCGGCCGCAGCAGGCTGCGGTCCGCGAAAGGGGAACAGGCACAAATCTAGTGCTAAGTACCCTATTAACAACTCAAAGACACACCGCGATGTCCTCTTCAGGATTCAAAAAGTGTGAGTCCTGCCGCAAAGCTATGCCGGCCTCCGATGGGCATAGTCAATGCATTAGGTGCCTGGGGGAATCACACGTTACCCAGAAGTGTTCCCATTGTGCAAAGGTCACAGCCAGGGCCAGAAAAGACAGAGAAATGTGGCTGAAAATGCTGTTGTTTGATAAGGCCCTCCAGCCTGACGTGCCGGAGAGGCCTCAATCGGAGGGACCCCCTGGGCTCCATAGAAGGAAGGCGGCTTCCCTCACTCCCTCGGTGCAGAAACGGAGGAAGCTCTCTCCAGCCTGATCCCTGCCGGCGGTCACAGCGAGCGGGACAGGCGTAGCACACAGCCCCCAGCCGCAGATCCAAACAAGTGGCAGCGCAGCAGCGCACGTGGCAGAGGCTGAGCCTCCAATTACTAAGCAGCCGGCACGCGCAGCTCCCAGAGCGGCGGCCAGGCAAGCGCCGAAACCGGCGGCACCGCCACAAGCGGCACTGACCCCCGGGGCGCCAGCAGTGCAGGACCAACAGGCGCGCAGCCTGCAGGCACCAGAGGTCGTTATCCGCACGGCACCGCAGCTGAGCGCAGCGCCAACAGCGGGGCCGAGATCCCCGGCACGGGAGGGGGCAGTGCCAGACCCGCAGGGGAGGGGTAAGGCAAGAGCAAAAACCCAGCACCGCAGCCCTTCTCCGGACAGGGCTGCAATGCTACTCTCAACAAGCCCTCCCCTATGCTGCGCACGCCACCCAGAAGACATGGGTCTCCTCCAGCCTACCCAGAGCCGCCTCCTCCGTTCCTCCAACCAGCGTCACCATGGCTTTGGCCACCATCGCCTTTTCTGGGATTGGATCCCTTGGAGTACTATCACAAACCAGTTTCACCACTGTCTGAAGCATCGTGGAGATCTCGCTCTTCCAGACAGCGGGGGTACGCACCCCGAGAGTGGTCCAGGTCTCCATCCCAGGAGCCGTGCCCATGCTGCCATGGTCGCTCTTACCATGCTGGGCACAGACACCCCAGGCAAGCACCTAGGGGCAGGTCCCCCCCGACCATCCAATACCCCCGCGGACACTCTCGGACGGGGACGGAAACACAGCTGTCTCAAGGGGCGTTGATTTTGGAACCCCAAGACTTTCCTTTGCAAACCTCTAGCGAGCGGGTGTATCATCGACCGCAAGACTCTGAGAGTTCGAGGGAGGCTTACCCTAGTGGTTCCTCCTTGTCCTCCCCCGACGAGGCTACAGCCCCCGGGGACGTTGCTTCACCGGATGACCTCAAACAGTTTCAGGAGCTGTTTAAAAGGGTGGCTTTCACACAAGGCATCCAAACGGCAGAGGTACAGGAGAAGCATCACAAACTCCTCAAAAATCTGAGACCCCCGGCTTCATCCAAAATTGCTATCCCGCTCGAGAAGCCATCATGGAGTCAGCCACCACCATATGGCAGACCCCGGCTTCCGCTCCACCTACAAACAAGAGAGTGGATAAGAAATACTTCGTCCCGGCGAAGGGCATGGAGTTCCTGTTTAGTCACCCACAACCAGATTCATTGGTGGTAGAATCGTCTCAGCAGAGATCAAAGACTTCCCAGTACAAAGCGGGGGGTACGGACAGAGATGCCAAGAAGCTAGAGCTGTTCGACAGAAAGGTATACTCCTCCTCCACCCTGCTGTTGAGAGTGGCAAATTATGCAGCACATCTAGCGAACCATAATTTCGACAATTACTCCAGGCTTACTTCTCTCATGGATTCGCTTCCGGAAGATAAGAAGCCGGTGCTGAAGGCGATTGTGCAAGAGGGCTATGCAGCTTCGAGGACAGGAGTCCAGATCGCCCTGGACGTGGCAGACACGGCGGCACGCTCAACGGCTACAGCAGTGGTCATGCGCAGGTAATCCTGGCTTCAGACATTGGGTATCCCGAGGGATTTGCAGGCGAAGATTGTTGATCTCCCCTTTGACACGCAGATGTTGTTTGCAGATTCAACCGATTCGGTCCTTCACTCCAGTAAGGACTCAAGAGCTACACTCAGAACCCTGGGTATTTATACCCCTCCATACAGGAAGAAAAAGTATTACCCTCAGCAAAGACGATACCCGTACCAACCACAGCGTGCTCAGTACCAACGGGGCTACGACCAAGGGCGGCATCAACAGCAGCAACAGTATAGAACTCCTAGGCGACGTTCCCAACAAAGCCGTGCATCCTCGGGGCAGGCCCAAAGGCAACAAGTTTAACGGGCAGGTCGAGGGCTGCACTATCACTACCATCGCGCAATGCCATCCCCAGCTAATGTTCCATCATCGCCTCCGACCGTTCCACCCCCAATGGCAAAAGATCACCACAGACAAATGGGTACTGGAGATCATAGCCATGGGTTATGCGATCCCCTTCCAGTCGCTCCCACCACCGAAACCTCCGCCCAGGCCCCACCTCAGGGATGCTTCCCACGAGGCGAGACTCAATCAGGAGGTGGACCACCTTATGTTCATAGGGGCAGTGGAAAGAGTGCGGGAGCGATTCCAGGGGAATGGTTTTTGTTCACGATACTTCCTTACAGAGAAGAAAACAGGAGGCTGGAGGCCCATCTTAGATCTTCGGGGCCTCAACTGGTACTTGTGCAAACAACGTTTTCGGATGATCACAGTCGCCTCTATACTCACAGCACTGGACGATGGAGATTGGTTTGCAGCCCTCGACTTACAAGATGCGTATTTTCAACGATCCACCCGGCACACAGATGCTTTCTCCGTTTTATGGTCGGCAAGGAGCATTTCCAATACAAGGTTCTTCCGTTCGGCCTCTCCTCGGCCCCCAGAGTCTTTACCAAGACCCTGGCAGTGGTGTCAGCCTACCTGCACAGACAAGGGGTATTTATATTTCCATATCTGGATGACTGCCTACTGAAAGGGGCCTGGAAGGCAGAGGTACTACGCATGATACGCGTAACAGCAGACAGGTTTTCTTCGCTGGGCCTGGTCATCAACCTCGCGAAGTCAAAGACCGATCCCACACAAGACATAGAGTTCATAGGGGCACATATAAACTCTATTACAGCAAGGGTCTATCTACCTGACGCCCGCTTTCGCCCCATCAGTTCGCTGGTGCAAGTCATTACATACAGCCCCACGGTGCTGGTCTTAACGTGCTTGGAGCTGCTAGGCCACATGGCGGTGGCAACATTTGTGGTGCAGAACGCCAGATTGCATATGCGCAGCTTGCAACATTGGCTGGCGAGCGTCTACAAGCCGGCATCCCACGCTGTCCGCAGGGTGGTGTCGCCCATGACAGAGGTGCGCAGATCCCTGCAGTGGTGGGTAAACCCCAAGAACATGCTGACAGGGGTACCCTTTCACCAACCACAAATCTCTATTTTTCTTACTACAGACGCTTCCCACATAGGATGGGGAGCTCACATCGGCGGCAAAGTGACGCAAGGACTATGGTCCCCTACGGAACAGTCACTGCACATAAATATACTGGAGCTCAGAGCAGTGTTCAACGCCTGCAAACACTTTCGAGACCACATACAAGGCAAAGTAGTCAGGATCAATACAGACAATACCCCCACCATGTTTTATATAAATCGACAAGGAGGAGCTCGATCCCATGCCCTATGTGTGGAAGCAGTCCGACTGTGGAACTGGTGCATCGCCAACAATATAACATTGAAAGCCTCGTATTTGCCGGGCGCTTACAACGTGAAAGCAGACCAGCTGAGGAGGCCCTTTGCACTCACGCATGAATGGCAGATCCGTTCCGATCTGCTACGACTGATCTTTCACACATGGGGGTTTCCTCAGATAGACCTGTTTGCCACTCAGCACAACAAGAAGTGCCCCCAGTACTGCTCCAGGGCAGGATTGGGGCGGGGGTCCCTGGGGGACGCATTTGCGATTTCATGGAAGGGCCCCCTACTTTATGCGTTTCCCCCCACAGTGCTCATCCACAAGGTCTTGCAGAAAGCCAGAAGGGAGAGCCCGCATGATTCTAGTAGTCCCAACGTGGGATTGACAGCAAAGGTTCCCCTTGCTTCTGCGCATGTCAGACCGCCCACCGCTCCCCCTTCTGGTGGCGCCAGACCTACTCACACAGGCCCAGGGGTCCATAGTGCACCCACACCCTCAAGGCCTGCGCCTACAAGCATGGCTAATCCATGGATCAGCTCCCTAGAGAGCACATGTACGGAGGGATTACAGCAAGTCCTGGAGAGTAGCCGACGGACCTCCACCAGGAAGACCTACAAGCAGAAATGGACTCGATTCATTGCATGGTGTTCTGCCAAGCAGTTAGCTCCCCTTGACGTCCCTATACCAGTAATACTAGAATACTTATTGGACCTCAAGAGGGGTGGGCTTTCCCTATCCTCGCTAAAGGTCCACCTCACCACTATATCTGCTTTTCGGCATGAAGAGGAGGGGCCCACGGTATTTGCCCATCCTATTGTTACCAGGTTCCTGAAGGGGCTGGTAAACCTGTACCCACCTCGGAAACCGCTTCCACCATCGTGGAACTTGGACCTGGTGCTCAGCGCGCTAACGGGCCCACCATTTGAACCCTTAGCCACAGTTCCCCTATGTCTCCTTACGATAAAAACAACCTTCCTCCTTGCAATTACGTCAGCTCGCAGGGTGAGTGAGCTCACAGCAGTTATGGCAACGCTGCCCTGCACAGTATTCTCAAAGGAGGCGGTAACTTTACGGCTGCACCCAGCCTTTGTTCCGAAGGTTTCTTCAGAGTTCCACCTTAACGAACCCGTAGTTTTACCCTCGTTTTACCCGAAGCCTCACAGCTCCAGCAAGGAGGCACGCCTACATCTCCTGGACGTGAGGAGGGCGTTGGCCTTGTACATAGACAGAACTAAGTCCTTCCGGAAAACGGAGAGACTTCTAGTCTCTCTCGCTCCCAGGTCAAAAGGAGAGGGTCTCTCTTCACAGAGAATCTCGAAGCACATTGTGTCCTGTATGAAAATGTGCTACGAACTTTGAAAGACTCCTTTACTGGCCCCGCCTAGGGCTCATTCCACCAGGGCGGTGGCGGCGTCAACAGCCTTTTTCAAGGGCATCACGTTAAAAGACATCTGTAGAGCGGCGACCTGGTCATCCTATGACACCTTCACCAAGCATTATGCCCTACATCGGGTATTCCAAGAGGATACCCGCCTCTCGACAGCAGTCCTTTCGGGGGCAAGCTGCACATAAACCGATTACCCACCTCCTTTCTTGGGTTACTGCTGGGTAGTCACCTATTGTGGAGCACCCACGGGGACACTCGATGAAGAAAGAGAAGTTACTCACCATAGTAACGATGGTTCTTCAAGATGTGTCCTCATGGGTGCTTCACCACCCGCCCATCCTCCCCACTTCGGATCTCTGTTTGGTGTTTTTCAGGAGCATCCGAGGCGGTTGGTCAAGGAACTGGCGGGGACCGGATCGCGCACGTGGCTGGGGACGCGCAGGGGAGCGGCGTGCGCCGGCGCATGCGCGGTCCGGCAGAAACTGTTGGAAAGTTTCCGATCTGCAGCGCTGAGGCGAGCCCGACACCTATTGTGGAGCACCCACGGGGACGCATCTCGAAGAACCATCGTTACTACGGTGAGTAACTTCTCTTTACAGAAAGATTCTGAGAATAGGATGGATGCAGAAGGTCACCAATTAGGAATTATATAGCAAGATACAGCCAAAAGAGAACCTGCTGCCGAAGGTTATAAAACAGAAGCTACAACTATTTGGACATATTTGCAGAATGGACGACGAGCGAAAAATCAAGACCCTGGTATTCAGCATAATGGACGGTTCGAATAGGAGAGGCAGACCCCACAGAGGATGGGTAGGTGATATAGTAGATTGGTGTGGAGCTAGTCTGCAGAAACTAAGCTACTCCACACTGGACAGGGAAAGATGGAAGGAAATAATGAGAGAGGCATCAGACACCAATGGGTGCTGAGACCACGGTTATTGATGATGAGAATGATATTAATTCATTGGCTTTCCAAAAGAAAGCATTCTGTCTATTTCGTTCATAAATGGAAAAGTTTACCCTATGTCTTGATCAGAGAATGTTCTGGGGAAAAAGAAAAAGCTATTTTCAGGAGATTAGCCTTTTTTATAGTTTCAGTGAAAGAAAATTTCGAGGTGGCATAAAAACTTCAGGTATTTGGAGAATCAGTTCAAAGAAAGCAGCTCAAAATAAAATTGACTACAGGCAGGCCTGCCTGTAAGCAGATTCTGTATGAGTAATCTAATGTCACTTCCTTCAATTTAACATTTTCATTTGAGCAAATTATTCTTGTAAATAAAGTGCCTGCAATGTTAACCACATAACTCCCACTTCAAAAGTAATTTGCAAACAGTTATTTATATTGAAGAGCATAACTATTTTGTAAATATGGAATTATGTGGTTTCATGTTCATTGACTTTTTGACATCTTGGCTGTCTCTACACTAGCATTGTGCTTTTCAAAGAGGCATGCAAATGAGGAGATTGAAAATGCAAATAAAGTGCAGATTTACACATCTGGCACCTCATTTGCATATTCTCCTTTAGAAAGCACTTCTTTCGAAAGAAAAATATGCAGTGTAGACATGGTTCTTTTGGAAATAAAGCCAGTTTTTGAAAGAACCTCATGCCTAAAAAATTTAGGAATAAGGTTCTTTCAGAAATAGGGTTTACTTTGGAATGAGCTGCATCTACACTGCTTTTTTTCTTTTGAAAGGAGAATATGCAAGTGAGGTGCCAGATACGTAAATCTGTGCCTCATTTACATTTTCAATTTTTTCATTTGCATGCCTCTTTTGAAAGCACAGTGCTAGTGTAGACACAGCCCTTTAGCAGATCATTTGAATGTACAGGTTGCACCTCTCTGATCTGGCACTCTTTCATCAGGCAACTTCTGTAGTCCAGCATGATTTTAATTAGCTGGATCACCACTTATTGTGGGTGAGGCCAAGTTTCCTGTGGTCCCGTAAAGTTTGTTTACAAACAGCAGTCCTGGCTTGCAGTGTTCTATGCTGTTATTTAGCAGTAATTTACTCCTATATGTATTGTAAGAGCCCAGTAAGCAGTGGAAATGTTGATAATACTGCTAGATAGTGTCCTCTGGTGGTCCAGCAAATTCTTTCGTTTGGCACCAGTCAGGTCCTGAGGGTGCTAGACTAGAGAGGTTCAACCTGTAAAAACAACACAGTTTTTATGGCTGCCTGCTTTGCAGACTGAACTGGGAGTATTGTTTCTCTGTTAGTAATAAACATTCTGCAAGCTAATTCATGCCCTCGTTGCTTGTAGCAGAATGTGGGACTGAAGCTACAATAATAGCATTTTTTTTCCTCAATGAAAAAAGGTAGGTAAAATATCCTTGGGGTTTCTTTTGTTCTAGATCTTTCAACAGCTATCATAGGTGTCCTATGTCAGGCATCTTTTGAGTGTTTCTTATGTGGTGGTGTTGGATTAAATGTTTTGTAACCATATGATAAGTGTGTACGGTTTTCCAGGTCTATAGCAAACTCAGTAGGCCTTAAAACAGGGATGGGCAATACTTGGTCTACCAAGCTGCCAAATCCTGCCTATGGACTGCCTCAGGCACAGAACAGCCAGCTGCTGATTTAAGTTGCTCCCTGCTTCCTGTAACTCTCTGCTCTCACGCTGGGAGGGAGGGGGAGGCTTTGCATACTTCTCCTGCTTCCTTGCAAATATCTCAGGTCCCACTGGCCAGTTTACAGTTTCTGGCCAATAGGAGTTCAGATTTTGCTGTGAGGGCAGGAGCAGCATTCATAGCCCCTCTCTTGCCTTTAGCATCCTGAGCAGAAAGCTAGAGGAAACAGACCCCAGTTTTGAATAGCCTGGGGCTGCAGCAGGCAGAGAGCCTGTCTCAGGGCCCTTCAGGGCTGCTGGCCAGGAGTCACCAAGGTAAGTTTCCTAGCCAGAGCCTGCCTCTGGCACCCTGGACTCTCCCTCCCTCTGATCTCTCACACCACATAATCCTAACCTTTGCCTGTCCTTTGCGCACCTCTGCACCCCTACCCCAGGTCACAATCCCCTTCTGCCCGAAGTCACAACCCAAACCCTTTCAACCCCTCCTGCACACCAGTCCCCTGCCCCAGATCACAACTGCCTACTTCACCCAGACTCCCTCCCAGACACCACACCCACTCATGTACCCTAGTTCCTTACTCCAAGCTCCCTTCTGGACCCAGCCTCCATCCTAGACCCATTACTGTCTCCGTTAATTTCCTGGAAGAATGTGGCCCTTGACCACTTTACATATTCTGCCCCCACCCCACCCCAAACAAACCAACCAACCAACCACTATTACTTGCCTCTGTGTTAAGATCACCTCCTTCACTAAGGCTCTGTCTGTCCTATCAACCTTAGGGAGGTATAGCTGCACTGCTGTAACGTTTCCCATGTAGCCACTCTCTCGTAGGAAAATCTCTCTTCCTCGTGTAGCACTATCTGCACCAGTGCTTTTGTCAGCAAAATATATATTCGTCATATTGTGGGGGGGGTTTTTCCCATACCCTTCACTGGCAAAAGATTTACCAACAAAAGTGGTGCTGTAGACAAAGTAAGACCTACTCCTGGATGGTCAATTTATACGTTCAGTGCACTCTTATTCTGTGAGTTATCCTCCAGCTCTGACAACCAAGTTGGGAAAACAATTCTTCAATCTCTAGTTTTTCTTAGACTACTTCTAAGTCACTGATAGTTTATCTGCAGAGATTGGAGGATGCATGCTGTCAAAGGCAAAGGAAATGTTATATGGTTACCTATTTCTTTGTGGAGACTAACAGCATGTATGTTATATACTCTTGCTCCACCATATCTACCTTTCAGGTGTGTACATGTGGACTCTGATGAAGCTGAAAGGGACTGTGGTCAATTGAGGAGGGAGCATATACATTGCCCCAATAGCTATGTTTTTTGGAGGGCTCTGAACACTACATGAAGGCTATGCGCTCCACAGGAGTGAGGATCTTTGTTGTCAACATGCTTGAACCATGGTTGCTACTCAGGCATTGCTCTTTTGTAAGTATAGCCAGTTTCAGAATCCAACTTCTGTTTTGCAGCATTGCCATTACCTTCAGAAAGTGTTGACATTGTGATTTCGGACATTCCATTTGGGAAAAAGTTCAGTATAACAGAAGACATAAAGCTTCTACCGAATATTCTTCGAGAAATGGAAAGGTATATATAATCTTTGAAACACTTTAGGTATTTTTTAAAATTTCTACTTCTTTTGTATTCTTGAGCATAAGACCCTCTTTTCTAAATGAACCCCCAAGTCTGTGGTCTGCACCCAGAAAGCTATACATATGTCCTTTGAGAAATTCTTGAATTGAGGGGGTTACTCTTTCCACAGCGTAATGTGGTAATAGGACTGCTACCCTTCTTACTGTTTTCACTTAGAGCTTATTTTGAAAGTTGGCTGAGTTTTCAGAGGTGGAGTATGCAAAGCATAAAACTGTTAAAAGTGGGATATGCATTTTGGAGACTCATACCAAATGACTCTGGATGGTTTTATTTTTATTTATGCTAGAGGGATCTTAACATGCTTGTGGAACAAGAGGCCTCTTACTTTTAATCTTAAATGTTGACAGGTTTTCATGTCCCATTTCTGGTGTACGTTCTACATGCTAGTCTCATTTCTGGAGGAAAACGCTTTTGGCTTGGGGTCCTTTTTAGCATTTCTTTTATGGGGAACACTAGGACTGCTTATCTGTGTTGTCACACTTAGAGCCATTTTAAATGTTAGAATGTTTTAAAGACAAAGTAAGCTTTTTACACGTTTTGAATACAGTTTAATAAAAGAGTAAAGTGTTAAGACATGAACCTAAAACTTCTCAGAGAATTATTATGTTGGTAATAGAATGTTTGTGGAAAAAATGAAGGGGAAGATAAACGAGACACAAAGTGAAAGGCCAGTGACAGACTTCTTCCTTCCATTTCTCTGTTAGAACTTTTCCTGCATCTCTCACTTTTTCTGTAACATACTGAAAGGCTTTTGCTTTTCTCTGCTGTTCTTCTGCCTCTCGTTTTCTTGTTTAACACCACTCCTTTTGTTTTCTTGAAAAATGCATGTTCTTTGAGTGATTGCTCAGGTACCTTTCAAGTTGGGTGTGCACTGGTGCATGCCCAGTTGCTGGAAGCTTTTTTGCCCTAGCCAGTAGCCATAGGGTGCGTGTGGTGCCTTCTGGAGTGAACCAACATGGTGACCAATGTATGTGCTGCCCAACCCCCAACCCTCAGTTCCTTCTCACCATGTTGTCGGTTGCTAGAGCTCTCTCTACTCTTCTCTGTTAGTTCAGCAGGATAGCCATTAACTGTAAATTATTTAGTAATAGTTAGTGTGAATAGTTACCACTTAGTTGTTAGAGAGTTGGGGTGGGACTTTAACCCCTCTCTGCTCTTCGGTGCCAAGGGAGGCCTGGCTTTCCAGGTTTTCAGACCTATTCAAAATGTGGCAAGTGACTGCCCAAAGGTAACCCGCACAGGACTTGTTTAAGTTGCCTCAGTGAGGCACACCTTCACACACACACAGGCTCCATCTGTAAGGCCTTCAAGCCTAGGACTCTAAAAGGCAGAGTGCAACGTTTAAAAGTCTTACTAATGGAGGCGGCCTTGTGCCCAGACATTTCCTCTGCGGGAGCTTAGAGTGGTGCATCCTCGGTGCAGAGCGCTCCAGCACCGTTGGTGCCATCAGAAAGCTCCCAGCATTGGGACCAGGTGTTGGCGCCTAGCTCTGCAAGGCGACACAGGAGTCAGTCCCCAGTGTCTCGCAAGAAAAAGAGGTATGAAAGGGGCCAGTCCCCAGAGAGGGTAAAGCACCAAGAACCCTCCAAGGCATCTGCCAGATTGCACTGTCAGTTGGGTCATTAAGTATGGGCATTGACGCCGGTGCGAGAGCATGTTCTCCGAGGCTGCCCTCAATGCTGGAGGCACTCAGCATGGTGCAGGGTCTGTTACAGATCCTGATACTGGGACCAACACTGCACCGGGAGTCCACATCTCCACCAGAGGGGCCATCCCAGACACAAGTGCCAACTCAGAGCACCGGGCAAGCGTCATCTTTTGCGGCACTGTCACTGTTCCTGGCACTGGACCAGCTTTCACAGGGCAGACCACCGATGATGACCCTGCTTAGCATGCCCAACCATGCAGTGCAAGGTCAACAGGAGTCTGTGCAAGCCCTGGGTCCCATGGCACCACCCTGTTTGCTGGTGTTGGAATTGGCATCAGTCTGACTCGTATTACTCCAACTCGGCTAGGAGCAGGAGTACGAGGATGTTGCACTGCAGCTGGCACAGATGGAAGAGCCATTACTCTGTGGATGATGGTTGGCAGGCATCCTCCCAAGGCGCACTCCAGTGGCCTTTTTGGACCCTGTGGGCATTTCATGAGACATGGGCAGGCCATGGGACTCCCATCCTGGGCACCTGGCACTCCCCAGGCGCCGCGGGTGGTGCCATTGGCATGACTGGATGTGCCTCTGCCAGAACAGTTGCAGGGGCTGACTGTGTCGGAGGCCCCTTTGGTGGGGTTGGCACCAATGTCGGCACAGTCACAGACAGAACTGGCCCAGCTCTGGTCACTGCCCATGCAGGCACTGGGACCTACAGCACCGTTGGTAACAGCACTGATGGGCCTGGTGCTGTCCCAGGCGCCGAGTTACCAGGATGTGCCCCTAACACAGCTTGCCCTATTCTCAGGTGTATTACCCCAGCTGCCAAGTGGGGGACTTAAATGGGGGATTTAGGCTTACCGCTCTTGCTGGTAGGCATGGAAGGGGGCAGGTGCGTCATCCTTGCCCTCCCCAGACGAAGCCTTGGCTGGGTCCTCGGCATCCCCAGTCATGGAGGACAGTAGGACATATCAGCAATTGCTGCACAGGGTAGCCCAGGGCCTGGGAGTACAAGCTGAGGAGGTCGGGGATGAAACGGACCCAATGAGAGAGATCTTCTCTGCATTGGGACCAACAAGAGTAGCATTGCCCGTTATTAAAACAATTGCCAGTGTGGCAGACCCCAGCCTCTGTTCTACCCACAGCCGGAAGGAATGAGCATCAGCACTTTTTTCCCGCTCAGGGCAATGAGCGTCTGTTCACACACCCTCCCCCTGACTCTCTTGTCATTGATTCAGCAAATCAGAGAGAGACAAGCGTTTCAGGGCCCATCCCCAAAAAACAGAGAGGCCAAACACCTGGACTTATATGATAGAAAGGTTTATTCGATGGGAGGCCTACAGTTAAGGATTGCTAACTAGCAGGCTCTGGTTAGCAGGTATGCATACAACATGGTCAGTTCCTTATCCCGTTTCTTGGAGCTGGTCCCGCTGGACAGTAAGCCTGATTTTTAAGGCGGTGATGGAGGAACATAAACTTATATCCAGGGCAGTACTGCAGGCAGCACTGGATGCAGCAGATGCTGCCACCAGGGTCATGGCCTCGGCGTTAGCCATGCGTAGGGGAGCATGGTTACAAGTTTCAGGACTCACCTATGAGATCCAGCAAACCATCCAGGACCTACCCTGCGAGGGCTCATCCCTATTTTTGAAAAAGACGGACAGAAGTCTTCAAAGCCTAAAAGACTCGAGGGCCCCCTTACACTTGCTTGGCCTGCATATCCCAGCAACCTAACATTGACACTTTACTCCTAGACCTCCATTCAGACAATTCCCTCAACAACAGAAGGATACTAGTCAGAGAAGGGGTCATGTGAACAGAAGGTGCCATGGCCAGCAGATTCACGGCCAGGGTCATCAAAAACCCCCACTGGGGCCTAAACAACAGTTTTGATGGCATGGTCGGAAGCAGCACGCCAGTCACCACCCTAGTTCCAGCTTGGCTTTTGTTTTCATTCTGCCTATCCCCCTTGTACCGTGCTTGGTGCAACATAACCGCTGGCTAATCTAGTGAGGAGGGCGTTAAACTAGGTTCGATGGGGGCAGGGGAGCAAAGCCCACAGGTAAGTGGACAGCATGAATACATGGGAGATGAATTTGAAATGGGAGGGAGTATGGGCTACAATGGGAGAGTAAAAAGAGGGCCAGGGCAAAACTGGGAGGCAAGACCAAATCAATGTCTGAGATGCCTATATACAAATGCAAGAAGTATGGGAAATAAACAAGAAGAATTGGAAGTACTAATAAACGAATACAACTATGATATTGTTGGCATCACAGAAACTCGGTGGGATAATACTCATGATTGGAATGTTGGTATTGAAGGGTACAGTCTGCTTAGGAAGGACAGACAGGGAAAGAAGGGAGGAGGTGTTGCCTTGTATATTAAAAATGTACACACTTGGACAGAGGTGGAGATGGACGTAGGAGATGGACGGGTTGAAAGTCTCTGGGTTAGACGCAGAGGAGTAAAAAACAAGGATGGGGTCCTACTAGGAGTCTACTACAGGCCCCCTAGCCAGGTGGAAGAGGTGGATGAGGCTTTCTTTAAACAGCTAACAAAATCATCCAGGGCCCAGAATTTGGTGGTAATGGGGGACTTCAACTATCCAGGTATATGTTGGGAAACTAATACAGCAGGGGACAGACTGTCCAATAAATTCTTGGATTGCACTGCAGATAACTTTTTATTCCAAAAGGTTGAAAAAGCTACCAGAGGGGAAGCTGTTCTAGATTTAATTTTAACAAATAGGGAGGAAATTATTGAGAATTTGAAAGTGGAAGGATGCTTGGGTGAAATTGATCATGAAATCATAGAGTTCACAATTCTAAGGAAGGGTAGAAGGGAAAACAGTACAATAGAGATAATGGATTTCAGGAAGGCAGATTTTGGTAAACTCAGACAGCTGGTAGGTAAGGTCCCATGGGAAGCTAAACTGAGGGGAAAGACGGCTGAGGAGAGCTGGCAGTTTTTCAAAGGGACATTATTAAGGGCCCAAAAGCAAGCTATCCCACTGTATAGGAAAGATAGAAAACATGACAAAAGACTGCCTTGGCTTAACCAGGAGATATTTCATAATCTCAAACTAAAAAAGGAATTGTATCAGAAATGGAAACTAGGACAAATTACAAAGGATGAATATAGGCAAACAACACGAGCATGCAGGAGCAAGATTAGAAAGGCTAAGGCACAAAATGAGCTCAAACTAGCTACAAGCATAAAGGGAAACAAGGCTTTTTACAAATACATTGGTAACAAGAGGAAGACTAAGGAGAGTGTAGGGCCATTGGTCAGTGAGGAGGGA
This sequence comes from Carettochelys insculpta, assembly GCF_033958435.1. Classification (NCBI taxonomy): domain Eukaryota; kingdom Metazoa; phylum Chordata; order Testudines; family Carettochelyidae; genus Carettochelys; species Carettochelys insculpta. The sequence goes on along the minus strand of NC_134139.1, from coordinate 41,010 downwards.
GGGAATTTGGAAATGGCAGAGATGTTTAATGATTTCTTTGTTTGGTCTTCACTGAGAAATCTGAAAGCATGCCTGACATAGAGAATGCTAGTGAAAAAGGGGTAGGTTTAGAAGTTGAAATAGGAAAAGAACAAATTAAAATTTACTTAGAGAAATTAGATGTCTGCAAATCACCAGGGCCTGATGAAATGCATCCTAGAATCCTCAAGGAGCTGATAGTAGAGGTATCTGAGCCTTTAGCAATCATTTTTGGTAAATCGTGGGAGACGGGAGAGATTCCAGAAGACTGGAAAAGGGCAAATATAGTATCCATTTATAAAAAGGGGAACAAGAATAACCCGGGAAACTGGAAAGATAATGGAGCAGGTAATTAAAGAAATCATCTGCAAGCAATTGGAAAGTGGTAAGGTGATAGGGAACAGCCAGCATGGTTTTGTTAAAAACAGATCATGTCAAACCAATCTGATAGCTTTCTTTGATAGAATAACGAGTCTTGTGGATAAGGGAGAAGTGGTGGATGTGGTATACCTAGACTTCAGTAAAGCATTTGACACGGTCTCACATAATATACTTATCAATAAACTATGCAAATACAACTTAGATGGGGCTACTATAAGGTGGGTGAACAACTGGCTGGATAACTGTACCCAGAGAGTAGTTATTAATGGTTTTCAATCCTGCTGGAAAAGTATAACTAGTGGGGTTCCGCAGGGGTCTGTTTTAGGACCGGTTCTGTTCAATATCTTCATTAACGATTTAGATATTGACATAGAAAGTACACTTATTAAGTTTGCAGGTGATACCAAGCTGGGAGGGGTTGCAACTTCTTTGGAGGATAGGGTGATAATTCAAAAGGATCTGGATAAACTGGAGAAATGGGCTGAGGTAAACAGGATGAGGTTTAATAAGGACAAATGCAAAGTGCTCCACTTAGGAAGGAACAATCAGTGTCACACATACAGAATGGGAAGGGACTGCCTAGGAATGAGTACAGCAAAAAGGGATCTAAGTGTTCTTCCTCGAGTGTCCCCGTGGGTGCTCCATGATAGGTGTCGGGCTTGCCCCGGTGCCGCAGGTCGGATCTTTTCAGCAGTTTCTGCCAGACCGCGCATGTGCCGGCGCGCGCCGCTGCCTTGCGCGCTCCCGGCTGCGTGCGCGATCCGGTCCCCACCAGTTCCTCTTTAACCGCCATCGGCTGCAGACAGAATCCGCTCAGGCTATGGCCAGAGTTAGCGTATTTAATGTTTTTAAAGTGTTTAGAGCTTCTTTTTCAGTCTTTAGCTTAAGTTAGCTTGTTATTGTTTTCAAAAAAAAAAAAAAAAAGAAAAGAGACTAAAAAGTAAAGTTTTACAGCCTTAGTAGCAAGCGGAGCAGCGGAGGCCCGGGAACGTAAGGCCATTGGGCCTCCTGCCGCAGCAGGCTGAGTCCGAGAGGGGAACAGGCACAGAGAAGGTGCTAAGTACCCTATTAACAACTCAGACTCACCACAATGTCCTCAGCAGGATTCAAAAAGTGTGAGTCATGCCGCAAAGGTCTCCATCTCCGGAACAGTGCCCGTGTTGCCATGGTCGCCCCTATCATGCGGGGCATAGACACCATAGGCATACTCCCAGGGACAGATCCCCCCAGATGGTTCAATATCCCCGAGGGCAATCGCGGACGGGGACGGAAACGCAGATATCTCAGGGGGAGTTGATTCTGGAACCCCGAGATTTTCCCTCGCAAGTATCTAGCGAGAGGATGTATCACCGTCAACAGGACCCAGAGGGGTCCAGAGAGGCTTACCCTAGCGGTTCCTCGCTATCTTCCCCTGACGAGGCCACGGCCCCAGGGGACGTCCATCCTCCGGATGATCTCAAACAATTCCAAGAGCTGTTTAAAGGGGTGGCCTTCACGCAAGGCATCCAAACAGCAGAGGTGCAGGAGAAACACCATAAGCTCCTTAAAAACCTGAGACCTCCGACCTCTTCCAAAATAGCTATTCCGCTGATGAAGCAATCATGGAGTCCGCCACCACAATATGGCAGACCCCTGCGTCCACTCCGCCTATAAACAAGAGAGCGGATAAGAAGTACTTCGTCCCGACGAAGGGCATGGAGTTTCTGTTCAGCCACCTGCAACCAAATTCTCTGGTGGTGGAATTGTCTCAACAGAGGTCAAAAACTTCTCAGTACAAGACGGGGAATGGACAAGATGCCAAGAAACTAGAGTTGTTCGGCAGAAAGGTCTATTCCTCCTCTATCCTACTGTTGAGAATGGCGAATTACGCAGCGCATCTAGCGAACCATAATTTCGACAGCTACTCCAGGCTGACTTCCCTCATGGACTCCCTTCCAGAGGACACGAAGCCGGTGCTCAAGGCCATCGTGCAGGAAGGCTACGCAGCCTCGAGGACAGGAGTTCAGATCGCCCTAGTTGTAGCGGATACGGCAGCACGCACAACAGCTACGGCAGTGGTCATGAGCCGGGAGTCCTGGCTCCAGACATTGGGTATCCCGAGGGATCTGCAGGTGAAGATCGTTGATCTCCCCTTTGACACGCAGAAGCTGTTTGCAGCATCAACCACAGCGTCCCCAGTACCACAGGGGCTACAAGCAAGGGCGACATCAACAGCACCAACAGTACAGAACTCCCAGGCGACGTTCTCAACAGAGCCGTACGTCCTCGGGGCAGGGCCAAAGGCCAGAAGTTTGACACACAGATTGAGGGCTGCACTATCACTACCATCGTGCAATGTCATCCGAAGCTACTGTTCCACCATCGCCTCCGACCATTCTACGACCAGTGGCAAAAGATCACCACAGACAAATGGGTACTGGAGATCATAGCCACGGGTTACGCGATTCCCTTCCAGTCCCTCCCACTGCCACGACCTCCACCCAGACCCCACCAAAAGGACGCCTCCCACGAAGCGAGACTCAAGCAGGAGGTAGGCCATCTTATGCTTATAGGGGCAGTGGAAAGAGTGCCGGAGTAACTCCGAGGGAAAGGGTTCTACTCAAGATACTTCCTCACAGAGAAAAAGACAGGAGGCTGGATGCCCAGCCTAGATCTTCGAGGCCTCAACCGGTACTTGCGCAAGCAACGCTTTCGGATGATCACAGTCGCCTCTATACGTACGGCACTGGACAATGGAGATTGGTTCGCAGCCCTCGACTTACAAGACGCGTATTTCCATATAACTATTCACCCGGCTCACAGGCGTTTTCTCCGGGTTATGGTAGGCAAAGAACATTTTCAGTACAAGGTTCTGCCGTTCGGCCTCTCCTCGGCCCCCAGAGTCTTCACCAAGACCTTGACAGTGGTGTCAGCCTACCTGCACAGACAGGGGGTGTTTATATTCCCATATCTGGGGAAAAAAAAAAAAAAAAAAGACTGCCTACTGAAAGGGGCCTCGAAGGAGGAGGTACTTCGCATGATACGCGTCACAGAAGACACGTTCTCTTTGCTGGGCCTGGTCATCAATCTGGCAAAATCAAAGATAGACCCCGCACAGGACATAGAGTTCATAGGGGCACTTATAAATTCTATCACAGCAAGGGTTTATCTACCAGATGCCCGCTTTCGCGCCATTGGTTCCCTCGTGCAAGTCGTCACCTTCAGCCCTATGGTGCCGGTTCTGACGTGCTTACAGCTGCTGGGCCACATGGCAGCAGCAATGTTTGTGGTACAGAATGCCCGATTGCATAGGCGCAGCATGCAGCACTGGCTGGCGAGCGTCTACATACCGGCAGCACACACTGTACACAGGGTGGTGTCGCCCACGACAGAGGTGCGCAGATCCCTGCAATGGTGGCTGAACCCCAAGAACATGCTAACAGGGGTGCCCTTTCACCAACCACAAATATCTGTTTTTCTCACTACCGACGACTCCCACATAGGGTGGGGAGCACACATGGGCGAAAAGGTGACGCAAAGACTGTGGTCCTCCAGTCAGTGCACATAAATATACTGGAGCTCAGAGCAGTGTTCAACGCCTGCAAACACTTTCGAGACCATATACAAGGCAAGTAGTCGGGATCAGTACAGACAGTACCTCCACCATGTTTTATATAAATCGACAAGGAGGAGCTCGGTCCCATGCCTTATGTGCGGAAGCAGTCCGATTGTGGAACTGGTGCATCGCCAACAATATAACCTTGAAAGCCTCGTAGTTACCAGGCGCTCACAATGTGAAGGCAGACCAGTTGAGCAGGCGCTTCACACTCACACACGAGTGGCAGATCCGTCCCGATCTGCTACGACCGATTTTTCACGCATGGGGATTTCCCTAGGTAGACCTGTTTGCCACTCAACACAACAAGAAGTGCCCGCAATACTGCTCCAGGGCAGGACTGGGACGGGGGTCCCTGGGGGACGCATTCGTGATCTCCTGGAGGGGCCCCCGGCTCTACGCCTTTACTCCCACAGTGCTTATCCACAAAATCGTGCAGAAAGCCAGGAGAGAGAGAGCCCGAATGATCCTAGTAGTCCCAACGTGGGATCGACAGCAATGGTTCCCCTTACTCCTGCGCATGTTGGACTGTCCACTGATGCCCCTCCCGGTGGTGCCAGACCTGCTCACGCAAGCCCAGGGGTCCATAGTGCATCCACACCTCCGAGGCCTGCGACTGCAAGCATGGTTAATCCATGGCTCAGCTCCCTAAAGAGCACGTGTACGGAGGGAGTGCAACAAGTCCTAGAAAGTAGCAGGAGGACTTCCACCAGGAAGCCCTATAAGCAAAAATGGACTCGATTCACTGCATGGTGTTCTACCAAGCAATTAGCCCCCCTTGCTGCGCATATACCTGTAACACTAGAGTATTTACTGGACCTCAAGAGAGGCGGACTCTCCCTATCCTCGTTGAAGGTCCACCTTGCTGCTGTATCGGCTTTCAGACATGAAGAGGAAGGGCACACGGTGTTTGCCCATCCCATGGCTACCAGGTTCCTCAAAGGGCTGGTCAACCTATACCCCCCTCGGAAACCGCTTCCACCTTTGTGGAGCTTGGACCTGGTGCTTAATGCGCTAATGGGACCACCGTTTGAACCCTTAGCCACGGTTTCCCTCCGTCTCCTTACGATAAAGACGACCTTCCTTCTTGCAATCACGTCAGCTCACAGGGTGAGTGAGCCTGCGGCAGTAATGGCAACGCCACCCGCCACAGTAATTTCCAAGGAGGCGGTAACCTTACGGCTGCATCCAGCCTTTGTTCCCAAAGTTTCTTCAGAGTTTCATATTAACAAACCTATAGTTTTACCCTCGTTTATCCAAAGCCTCATAACTCCAACAAAGAGGCGCGCCTACACCTCCTGGACGTGAGGAGGGCGCTGGCTTTCTATATAGACAGGACTAAGTCCTTCCGGAAAACTGATAGACTCCTAGTCTCTCTCACTCCCAAATCAAAAGGAGAAGGTCTCTCTTCGCAGAGAATCTCGAAGCACATCGTATCCTGCATAAAAATGTGCTACGAACTTAGAAAAACTCCTTTACTGGCCCCGCCTAGGGCTCACTCCACTAGGGCGGTGGCGGCAGCATCAACAGCCTTTTTCAAGGGCATTGCGCTAAAAGACGTTTGCAGAGCGGCGACCTGGTCATCCTATGACACCTTCGCCAAGCATTATGCCCTACACAGGGTATTCCAAGAGGATACCCGTCTCTCGACAGCGGTCCTCTCGGGGACAAGCTGCACATAAACCGATTACCCACCTTCTATCTTGGGTTACTGCTGGGTAGTCACGTATCGTGGAGCACCCACGGGGACACTCGATGAAGAAAGAGAAGTTACTCACCGTAGTAACGATGGTTCTTCAAGATGTGTCCCCATGGGTGCTCCACCACCCGCCCATCCTCCCCACTTCGGATCTCTGTTTAGTATTTTTCAGGAGCATCCGAGGCAGTTGGTCAAGGAACTGGCGGGGACCGGATCGCGCACGCGACCGGGAGCGCTCAAGGGAGCGGCGCGCGCCGGCGCATGCGCGTTCCGGCAGAAACTGCTGAAAAGATCCGACCTGCGGCGCTGGGGCGAGCCTGACACCTATCGTGGAGCACGCACGGGGACGCATCTTGAAGAACCATCGTTACTACGGTGAGTAACTTCTCTTTATAGTGGACCACAAGCTAAATATGAGTCAACAGTGTGATGCTGTTGCGAAAAAGGCAAACATGATTCTAGGATGCATTAACAGGTGTGTTGTGAACAAGACACGAGAAGTCATTCTCCCGTTCTACTCTACTCTGGTTAGGCCTCAGCTGGAGTATTGTGTCCAGTTCTGGGCACCGCAGTTCAGGAAGGATGTGGAGAAATTGGAGAGGGTCCAGAGGGGAGCAACGAGAATGATCAAAGGTCTAGAGAACATGACCTATGAAGAAAGGCTGAAAGAATTGGGCTTGTTTAGTTTGGAAAAGAGAAGATTGAGGGGGGACATGATAGCAGTTTTCAGGTATCTAAAAGGGTGTCATAAGGCAGAGGGAGGGAACTTGCCTCTGAGGATAGAACAAGAGGCAATGGATTTAAATTGCAGCAGGGGAGGTTCAGGTTGTACATTAGGAAAAAGTTCCTAACTGCCAGGGTGATCAAACACTGGAACGAATTGCCAAGGGAGGTGGTAGAATCTCCATCACTGGAGCTATTTAAGAAGAGGTTAGATAGATGGCTTTCAGGGATGGTCTAGAAAATGCTTGGTCCTGCCATGAGGGCAAGGGGGCTGGACTCGATGGCCTCTCGAGGTCCCTTCCAGTCCTACTCTTCTATGATTCTGTAACTTTGGACCAGAGGGGCCTACGCACAGTGGAAAGGGGATATGCTATCCACTTTTCCTCATAAGCCCCCCTTCCCACCTACCTTCCCTGTCTGTCGTCAGGGACCCTTCTCACAAGAGTCTGCTCAGGCAGGAGATACGGTCCCTCCTTCAACGAGTGGCTATAGAGGAGGTTCCCCATCAGTTTTGGGGAAAAGGGTTTTATTCCTGTTATTTCCTAATTCTGAAGGCAAAAGGGAGGCTCAGGCCCATTTTGGACCTGCAAAACCTAAACAAATTAATAAAAAATATAAAGTTTCATATGATATCCCTGGGCCTAATCATTCCAATGCTGGAACAGGGGGACTGGTTTGCCACACTCGAGCTACAGGATGCATATCATAGAGCGGAAGAGTACAGCCTGGTTTGCGTTCAGGGCTTCAGCTGGAATTCTGTTGTTTCCTAGTGCTTTTCCATTGGTGAGAGCATCACGAGCTTGAGAAAGGTCCTCCTCCATAGGCTCTGCATCTAGCTCAGACATTTCTGGAGGAGTTGGGATGAGGTTGTCAAGTTCGGGTTGTGTTGTGCACTTATGGGAATAAAGACTTGAGTAGTGTTCCACCCATCTGGACATCTGCAGCTTCTTGTCTGTGATCACCTGTCCATTTAAATGCTTCAGTGCGGTGACTGTGGGTCGCTGCATTGCTATAAAATAGCAGAGTGGAGAAGCCACTGCTTAGGCATGTAGAAAGCCCACATAAGGATATGCATCCTACGGTTTGGGTATGCAAGTAATTAGTCAACTAAACGGTGCCTCAACCTGCACAGCGTTTATGTCCATGCTACCTGGGCATGCAGTTTCTGTACTACACGTAACACTACAAATGAAGACTAACTTAAGGAAAAGGTCTTTTTATATTATAGTTTAGAGGCTCTGGAAAATCAGTCCAAAACCTCCAATTGCCATCAGTTAAGTCTGGAAAAAGTGTCTGTGGGAGTCAGAAGATCATCTTTTCAGTTTGAGAATTATGATGAAACAAGAAACCTTAGCAGGCACTTGTGTTCACTGACTTAGGACTTTAGTATCTAAAATCTCAGTATCTTTGAAGGGTGAAAGATACTGACATACTCTTTGCAAAGAACTGTCATAGGTCTGTTTTTGCTACAGCTGCATTAGCATTAGCTGGTCTTTTGTTAATCCACAGGCAGTTTTGAGCAAGCTCTTGGCTGCGTGGTGGGGCTCAGCTCCTGCCTTGTGTGCCATTGAAAATTGACTCATATGCCACTCTTGGCACCTGTGCCATGGTTTGCTGACCCCTGTACTTCAGTCTTAGGGGCACGAAGACCCCATGGATAGAATGCACGGTGTAATAAGCATACACAACTAACCATGGTTTGCGTATGTGTGTTTTGTTTTGATTTTTATTGTCAGAGTGCTTCATGTCGGGGGCACAGTTGTATTACTTATGAGTCAAGATCTCCACAAACACGTGTGTGGCTGTATTAGCAATCGTGTTGAAAATGATACGTCCTTGAACACCACCAGTGATGGCAAGAATGGAACTGCTATGGTGAAAGATTTGAAGCCCAAAGAGAAAAATGAGAATCCAAGAAATGTTTCTTTGTTTAAAGTGGTAGAGACTGAACACTACAACAATAAAATTAGATGCTTTGGGTCTTTGTCAGCAGTTGAATCCTATAAAGTTAGCCTTGGAAAAACAGATGCTTTCATATACAAATATCGCAAGATTGCTGCTGCTGGAAAGCAGTAGCATTCTGAAAGTGAACGTGGATTTTATTTGAAGGTATATTGCACTGAAACACCTGAACCATTTGGTCCTAATTTGGGGACATTGTGCCACTGTTAAGCAAACCTTTTTATTGGGGCAGGTGTACAGTGTTCCTTTCCCTACTCTGCTCCTCCCACCTTAAATCTACTTCTTTCTTTAGTGAAGAATTCAGTAGTGTCAAAGTGGTGGTGATGATCCTCCAACAACGTTAAATTGGCCACAATAAAGTACTGAAATGAGGTCAAATTGTGAGGCATTGTTCAAAAAAAGCACCTGTTTACCTAAGGAATAAAAATCCTGTAAGGGCCTCGTAGTTTGGTCTATGCTCTTCTAGGTGAGATCAGGATTTAACTTGCTGCCACTATAGTGCAATAATGTGGGCGTGCCTTCCTAAACATAGGAAACTCATGCACTGTGCCAGATTTACTGATTGTATAGTGATTATATTACTAATTTAGTTTTCCTAATTAGCACTGAAAGTTGATCTTGTACCAAGAGTGTAAAAAGTAATCAACTCCAGTTGAGAATCCGAAGGCGCATGGTTGCAGCAATCATATTTGGGAGATCACAGTATTTATAATTTCAGTAATATGTTAGCAAAGTCACAAGCACTCTGACCCTGCATTGTAAATAGAGATTTACAACTCATTCTGTATTATATACCTAACACTGCAGGTTGTTTTAAAAGGGAAGGTGTAGTCATCTCCTTCACCAGCACCTTCAGTCATTATCCTGGTATCTCTCAAGACATACTGGGGGAGGCAAGGAATACTACTTTCTGTGGCAGGGCCAGGGAAAAGGGCCTCTTCAGAGGGAGCCCAAACAAGCAGAAGGGCCTGTGGAGCACTAGCAGGGCAGTCACAGGCAGCTGGTGGGAGATGGCTCAGTTCAGTTGGGGCCGGCTGACTCCATGATTGGTGTAATAAGAGGCCTTTAAAAGCCCTTCACAGGGGGAAGGGTGGAGAGAGAGAGCTGAGGAGACCAGCGTAGTGGGAGCGGAGGATAGGATAGGATCGGATCAGGAACACCAACACCAGAAACCACAGAGGGAGAATAAGGAGCTTCAGCAGATCAAGAGTGGGTACTCACTGCTGCTGCAGCTCAGAGAAGGTACTGGGGGAATTGTCTGGGGAAGTGGCCCAGGGAGAAGAGCTTCTGTGCCAAAGGCCAGGGGAGTCAGCCCTTCCCACTGGCAGGTGCATAGCGTCCATGGACCAGAACCTGGAAGGGACCAGGTTCCCCCCAGACTACTGAGGGCAACTGGGCCCTTAAGTGGGACTAGTGGATTGAATAGAGGCCAGAAGTCCAGGAACAAGACTGACTTTATCACGCCATGTGTTTATGCTGATGCCAGCATGCCCAGTGCAATACTCAGTAGGAGTTTCATGTCCTTTTCCTTATTTGTAGTTTCTTAGTATAATGTTGGGATGCTCCTAACCTTTTTAACTCAATCTTATTAACATTGTAATTCAGTGACAATGGTGTTCTTGTGAGACAGTTGCTGATGTCACTAACTATTTCATCTCAAGATGCTATGAATTAGCATCTCATGGTTGCCTGCCACCTGTTTCATCATGACAGCATTTTAGTGCTTTAAGATCATATTATCTAGGGTAATTTTTGTAAACTACTTATATTTAATACTTTTAGGACCCTGTGCCTTAATCTAGCTAAATTATTGTTTTACAGGCTGTGTAGGCTCATTGTTTTATTGCCTTAATTTATACCTAAGCTGCTTAGTAAATACCTAGATCTGTGGTCAACAGTAGCAAGGGTGGGAGGGGGGGAGTTGGAAGTCTTTACTGAAGCCTCTGATTAATCAACTGTATAGCAGTTACTTAAAAATGTGATGTAAAAGATCTAAAAATCCATTTATATTTTAACTTAAGTATACATAAACCTTTTAATGTTGTAATAAATCTAAGTCTCTGGTACTGGTATGAAATCAGTGCTATTCATGTTCTTTTGAGCAGGCATTGCATTTTACAGATATTAAATAGCTCAGCTTAATTTATTGCTTACCATTCTAAAGTTAGGTATGTCACTTTTTAGCTTGGAAGGGCTTGGCACTAAAGAGCTCAGCGGTGTCATTCACTACTCCCAGGTTAACAACAAGAAGTCCTGTGGCACCTTATAGACTAACAGATATTTTGGAGCATAAGCTTTTGTGGGCAAAGACACGCTTTCATCAGATGCATCTGATGCATCCGCATCTGATGAAGTGGGTCTGTGCCCATGAAAGCTTCTGCTTCAAAATATCTGTTCTTCTTCAAGTGTCCCTGTGGGTGCTCCACATTAGGTGTCGGGCTCGCCCGGCACCGCAGATCGGATCTTCCAAGCAGTTTCTGCCGGACCGCGCATGTGCCGGTGCATGCCGCTCCCTTGCACACTCCTGGCCACGTGCACGATCCGGTCCCCGCCAGTTCCTCTTAACCGCCGTCTGCTGCAGACGGAATCCGACTAGGCTACGGCCAAGTTAGCGTATTCAATGGTTTTTAGCTGTTTCCTTTAAAGTTTTCAAGTTCTTAGTCTATTGCTAAGTTAGCCAGTTGTTATTTTCAAAAAAAAAAACCAAGAAACAACAAGCGGGATGGAATTCAGTCCAGTCCTAGTACCAAGCGGAGCACCGGAGGCCAGGAGCCTAGGGCCATTAGCCCTCCTGCTGCAGCAGGCTATCCGAGAGGGGGAAAACAGCATAGAGAAGATGCTAAGTACCCCATTAACAACTAAAAGACTCACCAACAATGTCCTCTTCAGGATTCAAGAAATGTGAGTCTTGCCGAGAGGCAATGCCAGCGTCTGATGGGCACAGTCACTGTATAAGGTGCCTTGGGGCGTCCCATGTCACACAGAAATGCTCCTTCTGTGCAAAATTAACAGCCAGAGCAAGGAAGGACAGGGAGATGTGGCTTAAAATGCTGCTATTTGACAAGGCCCTCCAGCCAGACGTGCCAGAGCGGCCGCAGCAGGAGGGACCCTCCAGGGCCCAAAAAAGGAAAGCTGCCTCCCTCACCCCATCAGCGCAAAAACGGAAGAAAGTCTCCCCAACCCGATCCCTGCCGGCAGCAACAGCGAGCGGGATGGGAGGAGCGCACAGCCCCCAGCGTCAGCAACAGCTGATCGGCAGTGGTACGGAGAGCCACGTGGAGGCGGCTCAGCCTCCGATAATCAAACAGCCGCCCCGCCCCGCAGGCAGGGCGGCGGCTAAACAAGCGGCGGTACTGGCGGCACTGCAGGCAGCGGCACCAACCCCTGGGGAACCGGCGGTGCAGAGCGCGCAGGAAGGCAGCCTGCAGGCACCGGAGGACACCACCCGTGCGGCACCGCCCAAGAGCGTGCCAAGCGCGGCGCGGATGGGGCTGAGATCCCCTGCACGTCAGGGGGCGGAGCCACCCCCTCAAGGGAGGGGGAAGGCTGCACAGAAAACAAGGCACCTCAGCCCCTCTCCAGACAGGGCTGCAGAGTTGCTTTCTCTCAGCCCTCCGCTCATGCTGCAGACTCCAACTAGAAGGCAGGGGTCCCCCCTAGCCTACCCGGAGCCCCCGTCTCCATTTTTACAACCAGCCTCGCCCTGGCTGGGACCACCCTCACCCTTCTTGGGGTTTGAGCCGCTGGAGTACTATCACAAATCGCTCTCTCCAGTGTCCCGTGTCTCTCGACGATCTCGCTCCCCCAGGTGCAGGGGGTACGCACCAAGGGAGTGGTCCAGGTCACCTTCCCAAGAACAGTGCCCATGCTGCCATGGTTGTCCCTATCATGCGGGGCGTAGACACCACCGGCATTCTACCAGGGAAAGATCCCCACAGATGGTCCCTTATCCCCGAGGGCAATCGCAAACGGGAACAGAGACTCAAGTATCTCAGGGGGAACTGGTTATGGAACCCCGAGATTTTCCCTCGCAAGCTTCCAGCGAGCGGATGTACCATCGCCAACAGGAACTGGAAGGGTCCAGAGCGGCATATCCTAGTGGTTCCTCGCTCTCCTCCCCGGACGAGGCTATGGCCCTGGGGGACATCCATCCTCCGGACGATCTCAAACAGTTTCAAGAGCTGTTTAAAAGGGTGGCCTTCACGCAAGGCATCCAGACAGCAGAGGTGCAAGAGAAACACCATAAGCTCCTCAAAAATCTGAGACCTCCGGCCTCCTCCAAAATAGCAATACCGCTTGACGAAGCAATCTTGGAGTCCGCCATTACGATATGGCAGACCCCTGCGACTATTCCGCCTGTCCACAAGAGAGCGGATAAGAAATACTTTGTGCCGGCGAAGGGCATGGAGTTTCTGTTCAGCCACCCACAACCAAATTCCTTGGTGGTAGAGTCGTCGCAATAAAGATCAAAGACATCTCAATTCAAGACAGGGGGAACAGACAAACATGCCAAGAAGCTAGAGCTGTTCGGCAGAAAGGTCTACTCCTCCTCCACACTACTGTTGCGAATGGCAAATCATGCAGCGCATCTAGCGAACCACAATTTCGACAACTACACTAGGTTAACCTCCCTCATGGACTCGCTTCCAGAGGACAAGAAACCGGTGCTCAAGGCCATCGTGCAAGAAGGCTACATGGCCTCGAGGATGGGAGTTCAGATCGCCCTGGATGTTGCGGACACAGCATCACGCTCCACAGCTACGGCAGTGGTGATGCGAAGGGAGTCCTGGCTCCAGACTTCGGGTATACCGAGGGATCTGCAGGCAAAAATCGTCGATCTTCCCTTCGACACGCAGAAGCTGTTTGCTGAATCAACTGACCCGGTCCTTCATTCCAGTAAAGATTCAAGAGCCACACTTAGGACCCTGGGGATTTACACCCCTCCATACAGAAAGAAAAAGTACTACCCTCAACAAAGACGGTACCACTACCAGCCACAGTGTCCCCAGTACCACAGGGGTTACGAGCAAGGGCGACATCAACAGCACCAGCAGTACAGAACTCCCAGGCGACGTTCCCAACAGAGCCGTGCGTCCTCGGGGCAGGGCCAAAGGCCACAAGTTTGACACACAGATCCAGGGCTGCGCCATCACTACCATCGCACAAGGTCATCCGAAGCTGTTATTCCACCATCGCCTCCGACCATTCTACGACCAGTGGCAAAGGATCACCACAGACAAATGGGTGCTGGAGATCATAGCCACGGGGTACGCCATCCCCTTCCAGTCCCTCCCACCGCCACGACCTCCACCCAGGCCCCACCTCCAGGGGCCTCCCACGTAGCGAGGCTCAAGCAGGAGGTAGACCATCTCATGCTCATAGGGGCAGTGGAAAGAGTGTCAGAGCAACTGCAAGGGAAAGGGTTCTCCTCAAGGTACTTCCTCACGGAGAAAAAGACAGGAGACTGGAGGCCCATCTTAGATCTTCAAGGCCTCAACCGGTACCTGCGCAAGCAACGCTTTCGGATGATCACAATTGCCTCCATCCTTACGGCACTGGACGATGGAGATTGGTTCGCATCCCTCGACTTACAAGATGTGTATTTTCACATAACTATCCATCTGGCTCACCGACGATTCCTCCGGTTCATGGTAGGTAAAGAACATTTTCAATACAAGGTCCTACCGTTTGGCCTCTCCTCAGCCTCCAGAGTCTTCACCAAGACCCTGGCAGTGGCGTCAGCCTACCTGCACAGACGGGGGGTATTTATATTCCTGTATCTGGACGACTGCCTGATCAAAGGGGCCTCGAAGGAAGAGGTGCTACGTATGATACGCATCACAGCAGGCACGTTCTCTTCGCTCGGCCTGGTTATCAATCTGGCAAAATCAAAGATAGACTCCACACAGGACATAGAGTTCATAGGGGCACGCATAAATTCTATTACAGCGAGAGTGTATCTACCAGAGACATGCTTTCGGGCCATCGGCTCCCTCGTGCAAGTCATCACCTTCAGCCCTACGGTGCCGGTTCTGACGTGCTTACAGCTGCTGGGCCACATGGCAGCAGCAACGTTCATAGTACAGAACACCAGGTTACACATGCACAGCATGCAGCACTGGCTGGCGAGCGTATACAAACCGGCAGCACACACCGTTCACAGGGTGGTGTTGCCCACAACAGAGGTGCGCATATCCCTGCAATGGTGGGTAAACCCCAATAACATGCTGACAGGGGTACTCTTCCACCAACCACAAATATCGGTTTTTCTTACTACAGATGCCTCCCACATAGGGTGGGGATCACACATGGGCGAAGAGGTGACGCAAGGACTGTGGTCCTCCACGGAACAGTCAGTGCACATAAATATACTGGAGCTCAGAGCAGTGTTCAACGCCTGCAGACACTTTCGAGACCATATACAAGGCAAAGTAGTCGGGATCAGTACAGACAATATCTCCACCATGTTTTATGTAAATCGGCAAGGAGGAGCTCGGTCCCGTGCCTTATGTGCGGAAGCAGTCCGGTTGTGGAACTGGTGCATCGCCAACAATATAACCTTGAAAGCCTCGTACTTACCAGGCGCTCACAGTGTGAAGGCAGACCAGCTGAGCAGGCGTTTCACACTCACTCAGGAGTGGCAGATCCGTCCCGATCTGCTACGACCGATTTTTCACGCATGGGGCTTTCCCCAGATAGACCTGTTTGCCACTCAACACAACAAGAAGTGCCCACGATTCTGCTCCAGGGCAGGACTGGGACGGGGGTCCCTGGGGGACGCATTCGCAATCTCCTGGAGGGGCCCCCTGCTTTACGCTTTTCCTCCCACAGTGCTGATCCACCAAGTCTTGCAGAAAGCCAGGAGGGAAGGAGCCCGAATGATCCTGATAGTCCCAACGTGGGATCGACAGCAATGGTTCCCCCTACTCCTGCACATGTCAGACCGTCCACCGATGCCCCTTCCGGTGGCGCCGGATCTGCTCACGCAAGCCCAGGGGTCCATAGTGCATCCGCACCCCCAAGGCCTGTGATGACAAGCGTGGTTAATCCATGGCTCAGCTCCCTAGAGAGCACATGTACGGAGGAAGTGCAACAAGTCCTAGAAAGTAGCAGGAGGACTTCCACCAGGAAGACCTACAAGCAGAAATGGACTCACTTCACGGCATGGTGTTCTACCAAACAGCTAGCGCCCCTTTCGGTGCCTGTACCTGTAATATTAGAGTATTTACTGGACCTCAAGAGAGGAGGACTCTCACTATCCTCGTTAAAGGTCCACCTTGCCGCCATTTCGGCGTTCAGACACGAAGAGGAAGGGCACACGGTGTTCGCCCATCCCATGGTTACCAGGTTCCTCAAAGGGCTGGTAAACCTATACCCCGCTCGGAAACCGCTTCCACCTTCATGGAACTTGGACCTGGTGCTTAATGCGCTAACGGGACCACCGTTCGAGCCTTTGGCCACGGTTTCCCTCAGCCTCCTTACGATAAAGATGACCTTTCTTCTCGCAATCACGTCAGCTCGCAGGGTGAGTGAGCTTGCGGCAGTTATGGCAACGCCACTCTGCATAGTATTTTCCAAGGAGGCAGTAACCATATGGCTGCATCCAACCTTTGTTCCTAAAGTTTCTTCTGAGTTTCATATTAACGAACCTATTGTTTTACCCTCGTTTTATCCAAAGCCTCATAACTCTAACAAAGAGGCGCGCCTACACCTCCTGGATGTGAGGAGGGCGCTAGCCTTCTATATAGACAGGATCAAGGCCTTCCGGAAAACGGATAGACTCCTAATCTCTCTTGCTCCCAAATCGAAAGGAGAAGGTCTCTCTTCGCAGAGAGTCTCGAAACACATCGTATCCTGTATAAAAATGTGCTACGAACTCAAAAAGACTCCTTTACTGGCCACGGCCAGGGCTCATTGCACTAGGGCGGTGGCGGCATCAACAGCCTTTTTCAAGGGAATTGCGCTAAAAGACATTTGCAGAGCGGCGACCTGGTCATCCTATGACACCTTCGCCAAGCACTACGCCCTTCACAGGGTATTCCAAGAGGATACCCAGCTCTCGACAGTGGCCCTCTCGGGGACAAGCTGTACATGATCCGATTACCCACCTCCTATCTTGGGTTACTGCTGGGTAGTCACCTAATGTGGAGCACCCACGGGGACACTCGAAGAAGAAAGAAAGGTTACTCACCGTAGTAACGGTGGTTCTTCGAGATGTGTCCCCGTGGGTGCTCCACTACCCGCCCATCCTCCCCGCTTCGGATCTCTGTTTAGTGTTTTGCAGGAGCATCCGAGGCAGTTGGTCAAGGAACTGGTGGGGACCGGATTGCGCACGTGGCCAGGAGCGCGCAAGGGAGCTTCGCGCATTGGCACATGCGCGGTCCGGCAGAAACTGCTTGGAAGATCCGATCTGCGGCACCGGGCGAGCCCGACACCTAATGTGGAGCACCCACGGGGACACATCTTGAAGAACCACTGTTACTTCGGTGAGTAACCTTTCTTTAGTCTATATGGTGCCACAGGTCTTTTTGTTGTTCTCGAAGATACAGACTAACACAGCTACCTCTCTCTCTCTCTGATATTCCCTGGTTAGGGGATTACAATTCACCACACCGGATACAGTAGTTCTCTCATCACTGAGGCTGTCTACACTACAAGGAAATTTCAAAAGGGGGAACATCAAAAAAGAAAACCGAAATAAGGGATTTCAAAATAGTGCAACTACACACACAAAAACGGATCGCTGTACCGATCCGCTATTTCAAAAGAACACCCTCCATTTTTCAAAAGAGAGTGTCCGCTCTGGAAAACGGGCTATTTTGAAATAAGCTGTCAGGAACCATCATGCATGGGGTCACATGGCTGACAAGCCCTTCTGGGTCTCACAGCTAGCAGCACCCTTAAGGGGCCCCTCCCAAACACATCCACCCTGCACACACAGAGCCCAGCAGAGCAGTACACAGCACTGTGGGGACTGTGCACCCAGAACCAAGAGGAGAATGGAGCGGCAGCAGCTGTCAGAGTACGATGCTGGTACTGTCACTGGGACCCAGGTGGTCATCGCCATCCTGGGCTTGGTGGATGCCCTGGAGCCTACCTTCCCACCCACCCATGTCCTGCAAGACGTGCCCAGGGGGCAGCCACCACTCCCCATCCCCCCTCCCCCCCCCGGCGCCTCTGGAGCCACCCCAGCAGTGGGGACTGGGGGGAGAGGCTGGTCCTGGGCCAGTGGGACGACAAAAGGTGGCTCGCCAACTTTAGAATGATGAGGCAGACATTCATGGAGCTGTGTCAGTGGCTCTCACCCGCCCTGCAGCACATGGACACCTGTGTGCGGCCCGCACTCCCAGTCGAGAAGCGTGTGGGGATTGCCCTGTGGAAGCTGGCCACCCTGGACAGCCATCGGTCAGTGGGGCACCAGTTCGGGGTGGGCAAGGCCACTGTGGGAGCTGTCCTCCTGGAGGTAAGTCAGACAAGGGCCCTACACCCTCCCCAGGAAGGGGCGGGGGCCCCTGCGTGAGAGGCCTGCAGGGGCAGGGGTCCCCTGGGTGAGGGGGCAGGGGGGCCCCCACCATGCACAGGCCCACATGTTGGTGCCTCCCTACAGGTGGTCCAGGCCATCAACCGCCTCCTCCTGCGGTGGGTTGTCCACCTTGGCAACTTGGACGCCACCATGGCGGGATTCGCAGCTCTCGGATTCCCAAACTGCTTCGGTACGCTCAATGGCATGCACATTGCTATCCGTGCCCCAGACCATAGAGCAGGCTGCTATATAAACTGCAAGGGGTACAACACGGTGGTACTCCAAGCACTTGTAGATGCCCGGGGCCGGTTTACTGACATCTGTGTTGGCTGGTCCGGTCGAGCCAATGATGCACGAGTATTCTGCAACTCCTGGCTGGGCCGGCGCATGGAGGAGGGCACCTACATCTGTGCCCGGGAGCTCCCCATAGGGGACACAACAATGCCACCCTGTATAGTTGCCGATGCACCCCTACACCAGGCACACCACCCCAAGCCAGGACGTTTTTTAATGCCCGCTTGAACCAGGCTTGCAACACTGTTGAGCGGGCCTTCGGACACCTCAAGGGGCATTTCCAATGCCTCAATGCATGGCTGGACATGAGCCTGTGCAAAGTCCCCGGGGTCGTTGCGGCCTGTTGCACGCTTCACGATGTGGCGGAGGGCAAGCAGGAGCTCTACGTGCCCGGGTGGACTGCGGACAGTGGCCCTGGCTATGAACAGCCACCCCCAGCCCCGTGCCATCAGGCACAGTGTGAAGGGGTTAGGGACCAGGGAGGCCTTCGAGTAGGAGCCATGCTGACCTCCACCTGGCACATGGCTCGCACCTACCCTGCAGCATGGCCCGCCGTGCACACACACGGGACACTGGGGTGCACAAAAAGGTTTATTAACTGGGGACAAACTATGTAAATGAACGGCTGTTAAACAATGGTGTGGGGTCTTCCTATTGGGGCTAAATATGGGGGGGACATGGGGAGAGCTATACACAATGGGGCAGGGCCACGCCCCCGTGGCCGGGGCCACAGGCATGGGCAGGCCTAGTCCCCCACAGGGGTGGAGGGGGCGAGATCCCCTGTGGGTATGGGTGCCCCTGCCACCCCTGGTGCGGGGGCCCTGTCAGGGCCGGGAGGGGGCTGGAAGTATGGGGAGGTAGGGTTGTTCAGGGGCTGAAGAACAGGGTGAGCTGGGGAGGCGGGGCTCGGGGGGCTGGGGAGGGGATCCCCCTCCTGGCTGGCACTGGCGACCAGCCAGCTGGCCAGGGCAAGACGGGTGGATGGGATGAGGGTGGGTGGGATGAGGGCAATGTGTTCGGGGTCAGCAATGGGAGTGGGTCCAGGGGCAGTGGGTGGGGGGGCTGGCTGAGGGGCCAGCCGTCGGCGGGCTGCGGCCGCCTTGGACCAGACCTCCCTCTGCCAGGTCCTGTCCTGCTCCATGAGCAGTCACTCCCGGAGCACGGTGGTCTGCTCCCAATGGCTGCGGTGTAGGCCTCTGCTGCCTCCTGGTTGTTGTAGCACCGCTGGCTTTGGGCCATCTGGGTCTGGGCAGGCGGCACCTGGGGCAATGGGGCGGGGGGCTCTCCGGCTCTGTCCAAGGGTGGCATGGGTGTGGTCCAGTCCTCAGAGGATGATGCTGTGGAGACACAAGGGGAGAGTGGCCATCCATCAGTGCTGTTACCCAGGACCGGGGTCTCCACCTGCGCCATCCCCTGAGGTGGTGCCTCCCCTGCCAACCCTGCTTGGGGTTCCCATGTGCCCACTGGGACCTCGTCTGTGGGGCAATTGCTGGCTGCAGCCTGGTCCCCGCATCCCTCCCTGGTTGGGCAGGCTAGGGTGCTGTCCATGGGTGCAGGTGCTGGATGGCGCCGTGCTTGGGTCTGGGACGGGGCAGGGTACCATGGGATAGGCCCCCCCCAGCCAGGCCACCCATCACCTACCTGGACCTCCAGAGAACAAGTCCGGGGACAGCGGCCTCGAGGGCAGCTGTCTGGAGGTCCCGGAGCTCACTGCGATGAGTAGTGGGCCCCCCTCGTCTGAGTCACATCTGGTCCCCACAGGTGTAGTCTGGCTGGAGGGTCCCGGCTGCTCTAGCAGGTCTATCTCCCGGTTGGGGTCTGGGTCACCTGTATCCACCTGCACCGATGGCTCTGGGATGCCCTTCAGGCTGAGGAGCTGTTGCCGTGCCCGGTAGCGTGGGCACCTTGGGCTGGTCCCGGGTCCCAATCGGCTGTGGGCATCGTTGGCTGCAGGCGTGCCTGAGCTCCTTAACTTTGGAGTGGACCTGGGCAGCCGTGCACTCGGAGTGGCTCCGCTTCCACAGCCCCAGGGACAGCTGCTCAAAGGCAGCTGTGTTGCGGGGCCTCCCTGTGCTGTGGAGCAGCACCTCCTCCTCCACCCAGAGACCGAGGAGGTCTTTTACCTCAGCCTCCACTCTCAGCTTCCTGCACGGGGTTTCCAGGGCCTTGCGGCTTTAAGGGGCTGGCTAGTGCGTCTCCCGCGCTCCCTGGAGCTGCTGCCATGGTGGACCCGCAATTTCGAAATTGCGGGCTGCGGAGTGTCTACACATGCCCTATTTTGAAATTTTATTTCGAAAGGGGCCACTCTTCCCCATCCCGGATGGGAAGAGCGATTTCGAAATTCGGACCCATTTTCACCGAAAACAATTTCAAAATTAATTTCGAAATAGAGTGCTAGTGTAGATGCACCCTCAATGTTTTGGAGTTAGCAGCTAGCAGTTAGGGTTCAATATTATCTTTCACTGGTCCCTGATTGTGTAGGCAATTAAGGGTCAGTGCTGAATGTTTAACCATTATTGGTTTGAGTTATTGCTCATTAACATGAGGTTATGTGGTTACTGGTCACCATTCAGTGGTTAGGCTGAGCATGCTACTATTATTGGTGCAGGATTCAGCATGAGGGAGTCTACGTTATTTACCATTCAGCCATAAGGGATGAAGGGGTAGAGCAGGTGTCCACCAGTAAAGGCTTCCAAGTGGTGTTGTCCCCCGCCCCCCCCCGCCTTACTGGGTAATGTTGGGAATTCAGGGTAAGCTAATCCACTTAGCTGAATGAAGTTAGGCTCCCTTGCTTAGGGACACTGCCAAGAATCTGTGCCTTATCTCCCCAGCTCTGGCCTGAGTTGGTCACATGACCTTGATTCTTATTTATTGTCCCTACATGGGTAAGAATGCTAAATTTTTATCATCTAAAACTTAACTTTGTTACTATTTAACTTTTCTAGTTATGGTCTTGAGCCTACAAATGGTAACAGTGCTTGTATGTGTAAGAATCTGCATGGATGAACCTACTGGTAACATTAGAAGCAATGCTGCTGGCCATACAGTGAAAAGTAGCTCTGACACAACCTACTCCAGTCATCTCTCACATTAAAATGTTTAACTGATTTAGCAAAAAATACTTCATACAGTTACCCAATTTTAGCCAAGCTTTTTTAAGTCAGATATTTTAATTAAAAGCCCCACATTGACTACCCATTGACTATATGGTAATTGCTGTTCATGCATTTCAAATATGAGCACTGTGGTTACTCGTTCAAATATGAAATAAGTTTATGAAAGATTTTATAAGTAATAACAAAAGGGGGCTTCCTTGGAAGTTGTCAGTTGGGGGAGGGATGAGAAACTGTGTATTCACTTTAATTTCAAGTACTGTATTCTAGATTATGCTGATTTACAAAGTTTGTTGGTTGACTGCTAATATATTTACAATAAAATATGACATTTTTCTTTACAGAGTATGTGTAAGCCTGAATAAACAGTAAACATGGTGAGGTAGTGCAATAGCTACTCTATGAAGCCTCTATTGCAAAAGCATCATGTACTCAGAAATAGGCACATTTTTTCTTATTTCCCTCACTGCTATCAGTAATAGGGTTCGGGGTTTGGGTTCGGGGGTTAGGGTTAGGGGTCAGGGTTCGGGGTTGGGGTTAGGGTTAGGGGTTAGGGTTAGGGTTAGGTTTTTGTTTTTTTTTTAATTGGATGCCGGGGGAGTGGGCAGGCATAGCCTGCCCACGGCTACAAGGCCCCTCTCACGATGAGAGGGGACCCATTAAAAACAGCCCGGTCCTAAGTAAATACGGGGGACAACGAAAGAAAAACCAGGAGCGGGAGTGAGGGTCAAAGGTTTAAAAGAAGGGAGCCGGAGGGGCACACCGAGCAGAGGACCCCGGACAGCGCCCACCGTTCCTCAAAGGCATCCAGGGAGTTGGTGGACGCCGCCCAGAGGAACTCTGCTCGGATTCGTGAGCGGAGGGAGGAACGGAAGTAGGCCCCACAGTCGCAGGTTGCCCCCCCTGCCAGCCTCCTCTCCCTGGTTTTGTAAATGGCCATTTTGGCTGTGGCCAGGAGGAGGCTAACGAGGAGGTCCTGCGACTTTGTGGGGCCACGGATAGGGTGTGAGAGGATGAGAAGGTGTGGGGAGAAGTGCAGCCAGAACCTCAAGAGGAGGTTTGGAGGGGGGGGATTTCGGGTTCTGGAGCGGGGCATTGGCCGGGAAGGGGTATGGCGGGGGTGGCAAGCAGTGAGGCCAAGGTGGGAGCAAGGGCGGAAATACGGGCCAAGGGGGTCTCCAGAAGGGGGGCTTCCTCAGGCAATGGCAGGGTGGAGGATGACGTGCCGGCACTGTCAGCGGGAGGCGCCGGCAGGTCGGGGGGGAGGGTGTCGGGGTTTTTGGTTCCAGGGATGAAGGAAGGGTGCAAGGGGAGTCCTGATTCCCCTGAGGCATCCGGGGGCTGGCCGACCTCCGCGGGGGGGTTGTCCCTAGTTGAGGGAGGGGTTGCCCCTTGGGACAGCTCAGGGCAGAGGGAGGTGGCAGTCAGGGTATCGCTGGTAGGAGGAGAGGGGGAGGGTGGGAGGGGGAGTGGAGAGTCCATGGGCGGCCCACAGGCCTCCAATAGCAGGCGCTCCATATCCAGGGCCACCGGGGTGAGGCCTAGGGCCTCGACCTCCTGCGAGAGGAGGGCGAGGCCGGGACCCACCTCCTCCGGGCGCTCCGTTACAGCCGCCTGGGTAGCGGCCGGAGGGGTGTCGGAGGAGGGCGCGGGCGCAGGAAGGGTCGTCTCGGCCTCTTTTGGCTCTGGCTCCGGGGCCGAGGGGGTGTTAGTCTCCTCTGCTGCTGCGGCGGCAACCTCCGTCGCCCCCGGCAGATGGTTGGTAGCCGGGGGTTCGGCAGGTGGAACGGGGCTGGCGGATCTCTTGGGTGCCTTGCGCGGCACCTCCACCCCGTCCTCCGGCGGGGTGGGGTGCCGGACGCGCGCACCCCCTTTTTTCCTTTTCCCCCCCACCAATACCCAGCCCTCCGAGGAGGCGGGCTGGGCAGTAGAGGAGGAGGGGCCAGGGGATAGGGCCGACAAGGAGGGAGGAGGGGGGTGGGGCGGCGAGGGAGAGGGGCAACCCGCCCTGGGGTGGGCCCTCTTTTGGTCCTGCCGCCGGCCCTGCCTCCCTCTCCTCCACGGGCCTGGCTTTTGTGCCCGCTCGGGCGCCGGCGCCCGCTTCTTCTCTCCCGGCACCATGCTGCCGGGCGCCCTCCGACGCCCGAGCGGCGATGGATCCGTCCGGGCCTAAAAGAGGAGGGGCGGTCCCAGGGCCTGTTG